>NC_140444.1:32011084-33211084 GCF_963576455.1 Neolamprologus multifasciatus
TTGATGCAATAAAAACGCCAGTGAGCTTCTTGTGAAATGATTTGAGGTGCAAAATTTAAAAGAAGAGCTGGAGAAAACCAAAGCTTCCCACCAGGAAATCGTGGAGCAGAACCTGGAGAACACAACAATCTGCAACCAACTCGGGCAAACAGAGGAAGAAAAGATCACACTTCAGGAGTTTTTGCTGTCTCTGCAAGAGACAATAAAAAAGCAAGAAGACCAGTCCAACGTTGCCAATCCTGAAAATTCTCCAGCCCAAAACGAGACACTCCAGGAGAATCAGCCAGAAAAAGAGGAGGCCAGCGCTACCAAACCAGAAAGTCCAGAGGCCCGAGATGACCAAGTGCCAAAAGAAAGACCAAAAAAGAAAAAGAAGCGCAACTGGTTTTGGAGACTTTTCACTTAAGTGACTTCCACTCCGTCTCCTATAAAATCACAGTAATATACAACTAAATATTATCAGTCACTTCCAGTGCCAAAACACCCATTTTAAAGCATATTTGCTTTAATATTTAGTTGTGTATAACTTTGTCATGGGCTCCACCCCCCCCCCAACCGGTCGCGGCAGATGGCCGCCCCTCCCTGAGCCTGGTTCTGCCGGAGGTTTCTACCTTTTGAAAGGTAGTTTTTCCTCCCCACTGTCGCCAATTGCTTGCTCATAGGGGATTGTTGGGTTTTTTCTTTAGTTCAGTTCAATTCAATTCATCTGTTTGTAAATACTGTTGGATTGAATTGAACTGGATTAAAGAAGATTTTTAGGAGACGGAGTAGTCACTGAGTGAACCAGGGTATTATAACATCTTACCCATGAAAAACTACGATCAACCAATCAAATAAACAATTAAATTTAACAAAACATTTGAAGTGTGAACATTTTGTCTCATTTAAAACATGTGAAAATGTCCAATTATAACAACCTAACAGCAGAAATAAAAATGCTTACATCCTGTTTGAAAACATTGTTCTGTGAATGATATCCACTGTGTCTGTGCTGTTGATGCCTTTTTAAAAAAAAGTCTAAAGTATTGTAGTTGAGTACAGCTCCAGGTTGTGTACAGAGCACTTTCCATTTGCTGTAACTTTACTCTGCTATCTCATCAATAATGAATTTGATCATCATCTGTTCCCTGAATGCAATTGACAGCCTCTTCTCAACGAGAAGCCTGGGCTCGGGTGGGCCTGAGTGTCCTGGAGGTACTTCCCCTGCCGGATACACGGGTGGCCAGGTCGTGTGCCTGGCGGGACTGTTGAAAAGTTAATAGCTATATTTGCAAAGCCCTTTATTAAAATATGCTTTCATGACATTATTGTTTGTCGCACGGTGGTCAGCGCTATCAGTGGCTGATGAGTGGGACATGAAATGTCACCTCGGGACACTGGGGAGGGAGCCTGAGTTAGTGTCTTCGGTTGAGAGATACTGACCTCAATAAACAGCTTGAGGATCTGCGGCTGTATGGTCTGGACACTCAGGTGAGGAGAGGAGCTGACCTGGAGACATCTGACAGAGGCCCTGGTTCAGAAGATATTAAACTCCCAGTTTGAAGTGAAGACAGAGCTGAGTGTAAAAGCAAAGATCTCAATTTACTCTCTGAGTTACGTCCTTATCTTCACCTATGGTCATAAGCTTGATTTAAAGATTGAAAGAACGAGATCACGGATACAAGCAGCAGAAATAAACTTCCCCTGTCAATCTTTTCTGTTCTGCGAGAGCAAATATAACTGTGCTTTAAAGAATATTGTTTCCTTGCATGACACATGGAGATGAGTTCTCCGTCACAAATGGTGTGGTCACCTGCAGGTTGAAGGTCATTGCAACTCCAACCCACATCCACTGCTACTGTACTTAAAAGAAGTTAGGACACCATTAAAGACTTTGTTCAGGTAATTGCATTTGGATCACCTAAATCATTCCTGGACTGACAAACAAATCCTTCTTATAGATGTTACAACATGCCAAGCTTCTGTTGTTGAATGCAGCAACGACACTGGACTGGAAAATTCTACCGGAGAATTGTAGTCTGATTGCATTACCAGAAAGTAACCTTTTCAAACATTGAGGACAGCTATAGTACTAGTACCTTGGAATCACACAGGCAAATGACAACCATGAAGAGGCCGCTTGGCAAGCTGCAACCACCAAACACCTGCAGAGAGTAAGGCGACTTCTAAGGAGTCAGCCAAATGGGGTGGACAAGATCCAGGGCAACATCTACACCCTGCTGTTCGTCAGATACCCTGCTGGGACAAGAAGTTGGCCAAAGGAAGCAATAAAGCCCACTGACCTTATCATGCATAGAGGGTTTCAAAGCAATAAACAGCCAAGTTTATAAGGGTGCAGGCTGACTGAGATTAACTGAAAGAACAACAAAGCAGTTCGGTCAATATTAAGATTATTATTCCCATACCATTTATACTTCAGGATTAAGCCAAATACAAAAAAATAAAAATACAAAATAATTTGTTCCTCCTGTCCGTGTTGTGCACATAGCAGCAGGGCGTCTGTTCCTTTATCTTTCACAGAGATGATTCATTCAAATACATCTGTAAATAACCCTGAATGCCTTTCCTTGCACCTTATTTTGGCACTCATTGCTGTTTTCTACTACCAACTTCTTGTTTGGGTGTAGAAGCTTTTATTTTGATGGGACGATTTCCTGTAAAACTGTTTTTGGCACAGTTTTCAGCGGCAGTCGCGGGAGTTTTGAAATGTGATGGCTTAACGGAGCCTATGGAGATTTCTTTTGTCATTAGCAGCCCCCTTGATAGAGACACAAGGTATGGTCATGATATAAATGAGGACACGTTTAGATGTTTTTTTGACAGTCGCTACATTTGTTAAATGTTACGTTGAAACGAACTTCATGTTATAAGGTTTACGATTGTAAGAGTGTGGATTATTTTTGCTTACACGCTGTTTCTATGTATACATCCCCAGCTCTTACGGTGAGATTGATGATTTACTGCCATTATTCTGCCCTTGCACTTAACTAGGCAGACAGACAACCATCATCCCATGTAGAAAAACCACACCGTTGTTCCTTTCTGGTGGATTTATTTGATTGGACGCATAGCATGGCTTTGTTGAAAATACATCAATGGATGAATGGTAAAACTGTAAACAAACACAAAATATCCCGTATGAGCTGACATAAGCAAACATTCTTACAATTAGAAGACGCTATGACCTGTTACTATGCAAAGCAAAGCAGAACGAAACAAGCTAACGAGCTAATGTTAGCGGTTTGCTAGCGCTAATTAGCGTCTAGGCTAATGACTAATAAAGCAAATCATTGAGTGAATTTACTTTCTCAAATATCACAAACAACACACGACAGTTAGTGCTAAACATTCACTGGTAAAACACAACATTACTGCCAACTTACAGACTGTGCTGGCTTAAGAGGCAGCATAGGTAGGCACAGGAGTAGCAAACTGTCCTTCTCCCGTTAGACAGGAAGTAATGAGAAGTAGCACTTCCGGTAGAATGTCAAACTAAAATGAACAGTGTGCCAGAAACGAATAAAGATTGCATGAACTTATATAACACTACATAACGTGAGTGGTGACTCTTAAGGAACCAGAACAGCCATTAACCTTCAAAATGTCATCAGTAAAGTGTCGTCCTTCATTCGGGGGTTCGCTACAACATCTTTCATGTCAGTTTTAAGATTTCATATTAATATCATATTTTATCAACAGACATGAGGCTAAATATTGCATTTCAAGTCAGTATAAATAACTCAGAAAGGCATTAGATTACTACGGAAGGAAGAAAAGGTACAAATGTGGGTCCCACACATAAGGCAGAACTGGTTCAACATCACCACCATCTCAGCTGCACCTGAGAATACGGCTGATGCTCTGGTGGCAATTCAGGGTCCTTTTATCACACAGCTTAATGGAAAGATTCAATGACTCGGGTGTATTTGTAAGTGTGTGTCACAAGTGAATGTGATGAACAAGTGAGGAAAAAAGGGAAGGTGTGGAGGTAAGCATGAACGACACAGAGCTCTCAGTTCTCACTCCTTCTTTATTCGTCTCCAACATCAACTGAACATATCGTGCCACAAAACACAGGAACACACTTCCTCAACAGTGGGTGTGAGTGGAGCCCTCTAGTGGTCCGCCACACATGCCCCCCCCCCCCCCCCCCGCCCCCCCCGCCCCGAACACCCAGCAGAACTAGTCCAGGACCCAGCGCTTAAGTAAATGGCCGGAACGGCTGAACCGGGGGGGTGGGGAACTGACAGAGGGCAACCCTAACCCTAACCCCGGGAGCGAGGCTGGCACTGGCGGTCAGAAAAAGCTCCAGACGACTCGGACTCCGTTGATTTTGGGTCGCTCCTGGGGGAAAAAACAGAATCCATCAGCCCGGTGGCAGGTGGGCGGCCGCGGCGAGGGGCCTGGGCCGGGACCACCTGATCCTCCTGCATAACATGTGCAGGCTTAAGTCTGTCAACAGAGACAACCTCCTGCCGACCGCCAAAGTCCAAAATGAAATGTTTGTTGCCTGGTTTAAGAACCCTGTATGGCCCGTCATATGGTGGACGCAGCGGAGTCCTATGAGCATCGTGCCTGACGAAAACGAAACGAGCAGAGTCCAACGAACTCCGAACAAAAGTGTCAGGCAGGCAGTGGTGCGCAGGACCAGGAACAGGAAATGAGTCTCTTGGGGGGCGAAAAGGCAACAAAGAGGTATCGAAACATTGGGGATGGCTCTCAGGTAAGAATTCCCGGGACCCGGAGAGGCTGGCCGAGGACCAGTTCAGCCGGGGAAACCCCGAGGTCTTCTTTAACCGCGCTACGCAATCCCAGCAAAACCCACGGAAGACGGTCGACCCAGTCGCCACCTGTTAAGGAAGCCCGGAGCGCGGCCTTAAGTGACCGGTGAAACCGTTTCGCACATCCCGTTAGCTTGCGGGTGGTATGCTGTGGTGCGGTGGACCTTGACCCCCAGGCTGTCAGCCATAGCAGACCAAAGCTCAGAAACAAACTGGGGGCCCCTGTCTGAGGTAATGTCAGCCAGGGGACCGAAACGTGAAACCCACGTTGACAAAAATGCCCTGGCCACCGTCACCGCTGTCGTGGACGCCAGGGGTACCACCTCCGGCCACCTGGTCGTGCGGTCCACCACAGTCAAAAGGTGCGTGAAACCCTGTGACTGCGGTAAGGGACCAACCAGGTCCACATGAACGTGATCGAAACGCCTACCCGGGACACGGAAAGGTTCGAGGGGTGCCTGTGTGTGCCGGTGGATTTTCGAGCGTTGGCATGGGATACAAACCGCCGCCCATTCTTTCACCGTCTTGCGAAGGCCCGGCCAAACGAACCTGGCGCTGACCAGCTTGACCAAGGCCCAGACGCCGGGATAAGAGAGGGCATGCACCGAGTCAAAAACACGACGACGCCACGAAAGGGGAACCACCGGGCGGGGGCGGCCGGTGCAAACGCCGCAAAGAAGGTGCGGACCGCCGTTCCACACCGGGGTGTCCTCCAGCACGAGGCCCGTTTTTGCTGACTGAAGGGCAAGGACGTCCGGGTCAGCGTAGTCGACGCCGACATACACCGGAGAAACCAGCACACGTGAGAGACAGTCAGCGACGTGGTTGGACTTACCAGCCACATGCTGAATGTCTGTGGTAAATTCTGAAATGGCCGCCAACTGCCACTGCTGGCGTGCGCTCCATGGGTCAGAGACCTTGGACATCGCAAACGTCAAAGGTTTGTGGTCAACGTACGCAGTAAAGTTGCGACCCTCGAGGAAAAAACGAAAATGTCGTGTTGCGAGGTGCAGGGCCAGCAACTCCCTGTCAAAAACACTGTACTTGCATTCAGCATCCCGGAGCGTACGACTGAAAAAGGCGAGCGGTTGCCAGAGACCTGAAACCCGCTGTTCCAACACCCCACCCACTGCCACGTCGGACGCATCGGTGGTCAACGCGATCTCCGCCGACGGAAACGGGTGGGCCAGCAGGGCGGCGTGGGCCAGCAGGGCGGCGTGGGCCAGCAGGGCGGCGTCAGCCAGCGCAGACTTGGCTGCGGAAAATGCATGGACGCGTTCCGGCAGCCAGTCAACCAGATCTTTGGCTGTTTTACAGAGTCCAGGCTGTTTCAGCCTGGACTCTGTCGGGCAACGGAACCACACCTTCAGCGGAAATCCGGTGCCCGAGGAAATCCAGAACAGGCAACCCAAACTGGCACTTGGAAGGGTGTTGGAAAACCTGGCGCAGATGGGACTCGTGCTGGCTCGCTGAGCAGCTGGCCACCAATATATCGTCCAGATAAACAAAAACGAACGGCAGCCCACGCAAAACGGAGTCCATCAGCCGCTGAAAGGTCTGGGCGGCACCTTTCAGCCAAACAGCATGCGCAAAAACTCAAACAAGCCGAAGGGGGTAATGACAGCGGTTTTAGGAACGTCTTCGGCGCGCACGGGAACTTGGTGATACCCCCGCACCAAGTCAATTTTAGAAAAAATCTACGTTCCGGCGAGATTGGCAGAAAAATCCTGAATGTGGGGGATGGGGTAACGGTCATTCTCCGTGGCATTATTTAAACGGCGGAAATCTCCGCATGGCCGCCACCGACCGTCCGATTTGGGCACCATGTGAAGTGGAGAGGCCCATGCACTGTTCGAACACTGTACAATGCCAAGCCGCTCCATGGCTGCAAACTCTTCCCGAGCGACGGACAGTTTCGCGGGGTCGAGGCGGCGCGCGCGAACACTGGGGGCCCGACCATGGGAATATAATGCTCAACCCCATGCTTCGTTATCGTGCTAGAGAAATTAGGGACAGACTAGCGATGGAAACTCTAAAAGCAATCGCTGAAAAGCATCCCCGGAGGTCACTACATTAGCCCGAATCAGGGGCTCGGCGGCCCGAGTAAAACAGGGTAGCGAAGAAAACGAGAGAGCATCAGTTAAACGTCTGTTAGCAACATCGACAAGCAGTCCATGAGCACACAGAAAATCAGCACCTAAAATAGGTACAGAGCTAGCGGCAACAATAAAGTTCCACTGGAAATCCCGGCCATGAAAACAAACAGTCACCAACCTTTCCCCAAACGTTTTGATGGGAGAGCCATTAGCTGCGATGAGCTGCGGCCCACAGTTCGCTGCTAGACCGTCGGCAGCGGTAGGGGGAAGGAGGCTCTTCTGGGAGCCGGAGTCCACGAGAAAACGTCTCCCGGAATGCGAGTCCTCTATGAAGAGCAGCCTTTCTGTATTGCCAGCGGCCGCGGCTGCTACGGCGCGCTGGCGGGTCCGTTTCCCTGGGCCGTGAAAGCGCAAGGTGGCAGGCAGCGACGCGCTCTGTCGCCAAAACGCTGATGGTAGAAACAGATGCTCTTTCCGCGGTGCCGGCGTGTAGCAACCCCTCTCACGGCGGCCGGTAGTTGGCGGAGGAAGAGGTGGGCGACGAGGAATCCACCGTCATCCGGCCCGAGCAACGATAACATGTTTTCCATGAGCTCGAGCGCGGTACCGCCATCCAAGCCTGACAGGTTGAGGAGCTTTTCGGCTCGTTCAGCATCGGAGAGGGCATAGCGCCGAAGAAGCAGCTCTTTGAGGGCGGCGTATTTCCCTTGGGTGGGAGGTAAGCATGAACGACACAGAGCTCTCAGCAGTGTTGCCAACTTAGCGACTTTGTCGCTATATTTAGCGAGTTTTCAGACCCCCTTAGCGACTCTTTTTCTAAAAAGCGACTAGTGACAAATCTGGCGACTTTTTCTGGTATTATTGGAGACTTATTTATGACGACTTTTTGACGTGAAAACGCGTATCGCTCCCACTCTCAACAAGCAGCGGTGCTGCCGTGGGCGCCTCACCCGTGCCAAAGCGCTCACGGGTGGAGGATAGTCCTCCCCCAGCTGCTATCAGGGCAGGAGACGTTCACACCTGTGCGTCCAAACTGCAAATGAATCGCGCATGAGTTCTTCTTTTACTGTTAGGCTGTTTTGTGGATCACAAGGTTTAAAACTACTTATAAACACACACTCTCACACACAAAGTAACTCCACCAGAGTGCCAATTTCGGGTCACTTTTGCCAGTCCAGGCCTGGATAAAGGAGCAGGGTTGGAATTGTGACATTAAAAAACAATAATTGCTAAAAGAAATTTAATTTGTAGTTCTAAATAAATTCTAACTGCATTTAGGACGTTTTTTACTCACTTTATGTCTCTTCCACAACGTTATTTCTCTCTCCAACAACGTAGGTTACAATTACATTAGCATGACAAATTATGCAAATTAGGTGATGACGTCATTTGGCGACTTCTAGCGACTTTTAGGACAGCCAATAGCGATTTTCCTTACTAAGGAGTTGGCAACACTGGCTCTCAGTTCTCACTCCTTCTTTATTCGTCTCCAACATCAACTGAACATATCGCGCCACAAAACACAGGAACACACTTCCTCAACAGTGGGTGTGAGTGGAGCCCTCTAGTGGTCCGCCACACATGCCCCCCCCCCGAACACCCAACAATACCTTTTGTTGTTGTGGGAAAAAAAGGGATCAACAGGGTTTGTACCAGCATTGACAAAAATGCTCAATTATAGCAGCTCTTGTATATCCGTCGCGTGGATGCAGTCTTGTCTGTATTGTGTTCAGGAAGTGGGGACAGTAGAAGGAAGTTTGACTTTAAGCATAAGTTTGCTAAGATCACACAAAGGCAAATGTGTCCGACAGTTAAAGGTATAAAAATATGGAATTCTCTTGAAGATAATCTCAAGAGTTGTACAAACATGCACAGTTTTAAAATGTGTTACACACTTAAAAGGATAAATCAGTATGAAGAACATGAAAGTAATTAGGGCTAAATGTGGAAGAAAAAAATTTCCATTGCCATTTAATGCTGTATATTGATGATTATGTTGATTTGTTGTTTAGTTTTGCATTGTTACATAAAGATACATGTTAGAGGGTTTTTTGGGGGGTATTGGCGCCCTCTTGTAAGAATATTTGGATTGCAGATAGGGGCAGGTGCTAACAAGAATTTATTCTTCTTCCTGCTCCTTTTCACCCATGGGTGCAGTGTCATATTAATGGGAAGGAGGTTCTGTATGTAGGAAAAGAAACACTGTTGAACCATGTGTGAAATAAATAAAGAAATGGAAAAAAAATGAAATGAAATGTAGGCACCAGTTTGGTAATGAAGTGCGTCATGGCCTTGAGCAAAGCTTAGTTAGACTTTATGAAGACTGAAAAAAAACTACAACTTTGTACAAGTTACAAATACATATCAATAGTACACAGAGGTTAGAGGAGGTGAAAGACACATTTTCCATCACATTTGTCATTCCCCTTCATCAAGACCAGGTATTTAAGGAGCGGCTGTGGCAGCAGTTCTCTTCCTGATCATTGTTTCCTCTACAGCATTAACTCATGCACACATCCCTGTGGTGATGACCACTTTGTGAGTCTGACACAGAAAGCAAATAAGTTCTTTTGTCCTGAGTTAATGCCCCTTAAAACTGACCTATTTCAGACTTACAGTTTAATACTATACAATATAGCAAATCTCCAACTGAACAGTGTTAAATAACATTATTTCCTTTTAAACTTGAAGCTTTGAACATATTTCTTTTTGCATTGGGACAGAAATTAATATGAAAAGGCTCTTTTCAAATTTGTTTGGGTGAATAGAAAATATTTTTTGTGGTATCGTAAGAAATTATTTGTTATATAAATATATTGGTATGGAAAACATTTATTATTCATAGATAAAGATACATAGATACAAGCTCATGTTATTCATCTGAAGAAACAGACATAGAATGAGTGTGATAAAGGACATAGTGTGTTGTTACACTGGTAATGCCAGGAGAGGCAGTATCGGTTCTGTAAGACAGTGGAAGAAGAGAGCGTCCTGCAGGAGGAAGTGAACAGACACTGATGTTATGAACATGCGGCTAAGAGAAGGTTCAGTAAACAAGTAGCAGCAATATTCCTGTGTGAGGCTCAGTCATTTCATTTTTATTTTTTGAAGATGCAACATCCCAAAGGTGTATATAGAAAACATGTTGATCCTGAAGCATTTATTGAAGCTTCTGAGCTATTTGTGTAATCTTCTCCTGAAGTTCTCGGGTAGATTTGGCCTTTCGATTGGAAATTTAACATCTCGTACAAAGTTAAAGACTTTTATTTAAGTTTGGTAGAATTCTATTTCAAAGAAAAACAAAACTCTCTGCTGAGTTGATGACATCACATTTTACATTCTAAGTGGATGACATCACACTCCATTTGCACTCCCTGACATCACACTCCAGATCAAAGGATCAAAGGGAAATTGAGCAATAACATTCTCTCAAAAGTCCTTAAGTAGAACACCAGCGTGCTCTCAGTATGTCTCAGAACTGTGAAACTGTATAGGAACACACCACGAGCCAACCTTTAGACAAAGATTTGACACGTTAAGTGTATGCAACAAACCCAAACCCCGATCGAATAGAAAAAATATCATTCGACATTGTAAGACAAAAGACAAGAAAAATGCAACATATGCAGCAAAACCTTGATCCCCAGGAAGGGACCTCATCGGCCGCTGTTAGCCCTAAGCAGCAAAACCCAAAACCAAAAGGGAAAAACAAGACACCAAATGAGGGGACTCCATCTGATGCTGCCAAACCAAAGGGTGCAAACAAGAAGATGCAGAAAAATGCAACCCAAACCCCAGAGCCAGAAACCCTGGACCCAATCGAGGCCTGTACAACATCAGCCCAATGCCCACTTTAAACCCAATAATGGGCCAGGGCAACACTGGCAAAATCCACAGTTTTTTCCAAAACGAGGGCCTGTGCAATATCAGCCCAATTCCCACTTTAAACCCAATAATGGGCCAGGGCAACACTGGCAAAATCCACACTTTTTGCCAAAACAAGGGCCTGTGCAACATCAGCCCAATGCCCACTTTAAACCCAATAATGGGCCAGGGCAACACTGGCAAAATCCACAGTTTTTGCCAAAACAAGGGCCTGTGCAACATCAGGCCAATGCCCAATTTAAACCAAATAATGGGCCTGGGCAACACTGGCAAAATCCACGGTTTTTGCCAAAACGAGGGCCTGTGCCACATCAGCCCCATCCTGACCATAACACCAACAATGGGCCACCTCAGCCACAGCCTCACTTAACACCAAATGATGGCAGTCGTCCATACAATGAGACTGGTGAACTGGGTGCGCTGAGATTCCACCTGCAGGAGGCTCAGCACATGTGCAAAACCAATCTTTATAAAATGACAGCTGCAAACCACAAAGCTGCTGCAGCTAAAACTCAGAATGATTGGGTTCGCCTGCAGCTACAGTGCTGCAGACAAAACGCTCAAAAGACCATCCTTGAACTCCAAAAACAGCTGGAAGAGGCTCGTAGAAAGACACCCGAGGAGAACTTCACCCCTGAGGTAAGTGAGGCTCCTGTTCAAGACAGCAACACAGCTGTCACAGCTGCAGAGCTGAGTGTGGACGCTTCAACACAAACTGCAGAAGCTCCACACACAGACTCTACAGACGTAAAAAGTGTTCGAGAAGCTGAGTTGGAGGTCCAGTGCAAAAAACAGCAAGAAGAGATCGAACAACTCCGTGAGCAGCTCCTCAAAACTCAAAAGAATCTTGAAGAGGAAGTTGCAAAGCGCAACAATCAGGAACAAAGAGCCAACTGTGAGCTCGCTGAGCTGAAAGACAAACTCAGCACCAGTGAGGCTCTTTGTGAAAAAGATGATTTGAAGGTGCAAAATTTAAAAGAAGAGCTGGAGAAAACCAAAGCTTCCCATCGGGAAATTGTGGAGCAAAACCTGGAGAACACAACAATCTGCAACCAACTCGGGCAAACAGAGGAAGAAAAGATCACACTTCAGGAGTTTTTGCTGTCTCTGCAAGAGACAATAAAAAAGCAAGAAGACCAGTCCAACGTTGCCAATCCTGAAAATTCTCCAGCCCAAAACGAGACACTCCAGGAGAATCAGCCAGGAAAAGAGGAGGCCAGCGCTACCAAACCAGAAAGTCCAGAGGCCCGAGATGACCAAGTGCCAAAAGAAAAACCAAAAAAGAAAAAGAAGCGCAACTGGTTTTCGAGACTATTCACTTAAGTGACTTCCACTCCGTCTCCTATAAAATCACAGTAATATACAACTAAATATTATCAGTCACTTCCAGTGCCAAAACACCCATTTAAAAGCATATTTGCTTTAATATTTAGTTGTGTATAACTTTGTCATCGGCTCCACCCCACCCCAACCGGTCGCGGCAGATGGCCGCCCCTCCCTGAGCCTGGTTCTGCTGGAGGTTTCTACCTTTTGAAAGGTAGTTTTTCCTCCCCACTGTCGCCAATTGCTTGCTCATAGGGGATTGTTGGTTTTTTTCTTTAGTTCAGTTCAATTCAATTCATTTGTATGTAAATACTGTTGGATTGAATTGAACTGAATTAAAGAAGATTTTTAGGAGACGGAGTAGTCACTGAGTGAACCAGGGTATTATAACATCTTACCCATGAAAAACTACGATCAACCAATCAAATAAACAATTGAATTTAACAAAACATTTGAAGTGTGAACATTTTGTCTCATTTAACACGTGAAAATGTCCAATTATACAACCTAACAGCAGAAATAAAAATGTTTACATCCTGGTTGAAAACATTGTTCTGTGAATGATATCCACTGTGTCTGTGCTGTTGATGCCTTTTTAAAAAAAAAGTCTAAAGTATTGTAGTTGAGTACAGCTCCAGGTTTTGTACAGATTACTTTCCATTTACTGTAACTTTACTCTGCTATCTCATCAATAATGAATTTGATCATCATCCGTTCCCTGAATACAATAGACACCCTCTTCTCAACGAGAAGCCTGGGCTCGGGTGGGCCTGAGTGTCCTGGAGGTACTTTCCCTGCTGGATACACGGGTGGCCAGGTCGTGTGCCTGGCGGGACTGTTGAAAAGTTAACAAACAGCTTGAGGATCTGCGGCTGTATGGTCTGGACACTCAGGTGAGGAGAGGAGCTGAGCTGGAGACATCTGACAGAGGCCCTGGTTCAGAAGATCTTAAACTCCCAGTTTGAAGTGAAGACAGAGCTGAGTGTAAAAGCAAAGATCTCAATTTACTCTCTGATCTACGTCCTCATCTTCACCTATGGTCATAAGCTTTGGGTAATGATTGAAAGAACGAGATCATGGATACAAGCAACAGAAATAAACTTCCCCTGTCAATCTTTTCTCTTCTGCGAGAGCAAATATAACTGTGCTTTAAAGAATATGATTGTTTCCTTGCATGACACATGGAGATGAGTTCTCCGTCACAAATGGTGTGGTCACCTGCAGGTTGAAGGTCATTGCAACTCCAACCCACATCCACTGCTACTGTACTTAAAAGAAGTTAGGACATCATTAAAGACTTTGTTCAGGTAATTGCATTTGGATCACCTAAATCATGCCTGGACTGACAAACAAATCATCCTTATAGATGTTACAACATGCCAAGCTTCTGTTGTTGAATGCAGCAACCAGCAATTACACTGGACTGTCATTCCTACCAGAGAATTGTAGTCTGATTGCATTACCAGAAAGTAACCATTTCAAACATTGAGGACAGCTATAGTACTAGTACCTTGGAATCACACAGGCAAATGGCAACCATGAAGAGGCCACTTGGCAAGCTGCAACCACCAAACACCTGCAGAGAGTAAGGCGACTTCTGAGGAGTCAGCCAAATGGGGTGGACAAGATCCAGGGCAACATCTACACCCTGCTCTTCGTCAGATACCCTGCTGGGACAAGAAGTTGGCCAAAGGAAGCAATAAAGCCACTGACCTTATCATGCATAGAGGGTTTCAAAGCAATAAACAGCCAAGTTTATAAGGGTGCAGAATGACTGAGATTAACTGAAACAACAACAAAGCAGTTCGGTCAATATTAAGATATTTTATTCCCATACCATTTATACTTCAGGATTAAGCCAAATACAAAAAAATAAAAAATAATAATAATAATAATTTGTTCCTCCTGTCCGTGTTGTGCAGATAGCAGCTGTTACTTTATCTTTCACAGAGATGATTCATTCAAATACATCTTTCATGTCAGTTTTAAGATTTCATATTAATATCATATTTTATCAACAGACATGAGGCTAAATATTGCGTTTCAAGTCAGTATAAATAACTCAGAAAGGCATTACATTACTACAGAAGGAAGAAAAGGTACAAATGTGGGTCCCACACATAAGGCAGAACTGGTTCAACATCACCACCATCTCAGCTGCACCTGAGAATACGGCTGATGCTCTGGTGGCAATTCAGGGTCCCTTTTATCACACAGCTTAATGGAAAAATTCAATGACTCGGGTGTATTTGTAAGTGTGTGTCAGAAGTGAATGTGATGAACAAGTGAGAAAAAAAGGGAAGGAAACACTCCAGATTTACTTCAACAAATCCAGAGGTAGATTGACCCACAGTGTAGGGGGAAGTGGAAACTTACATGACACTGTAACAGTCAGTTTACATTTTCCTAGTACATCTTCAACTTCTTCATTGGTTCATATGTTAGAAGTAAACCTGATCAACTACAACAGGATCAGTGCTAAGGTCACATGATGCTACATAAAACACCTTTAAACAGGCTTTAGTAGGTCAGCTGTTTCCTGGGTTAGCTTTCCACATATTTAAGACTTTTGTACTCATACTCAAACTGATTCATTCAGTTTGAAAACAGAGCACACCAACACAGACATTACAGTTTTTAGTCAGACATACAGCTCAGTAATCTCACTGCTCCATTCAAACACTCTTCACAGCCTCCATTTGTGATGTTCTTGTGCTTTTAATTGTTCAGTAGTAATTTTGCCAGAGACTGGAGGACCTCCCTCTTCTCATACAGATATATCTGGGTCTCCCACAGCATGTCCACCAGGGCTGCATCGCTCACCTCATCCAGCATCACCTCCTGAGATAGTTGGGGACTCAATCTGCACACAATGCAACGGATACAGTGATTAATAAACAAAATAATGATAACTAACTGTGCAGAGAGACATATTGAAGACAGTAAAGACAAAATGCAAAAAGAAAGGGGTAAATAAAAACAACAGAAAAAAATCACCATTACTGCTGAAGAGCTTTTGGAGCTATGTTCATGCTTCTTTTCCACTGCAGGCTTGCTTACAAGACAATGCTGAACCACATGGTACAACAGAAAAAGAGTGTGTGCTAAACTGATCGACTGCAGTGTAAACCTGTTATTTGGTACTTTATGAGTTTCTAACAGAAGTGAAACTACAGCATTTGGTCTCAGGTTCTCACGTGATTACAGTGAAGAAGACGAGATGCAACATAACCTCATGACCTTGTGACACTTTAGGGTCCTTTTTATCACACAACTTAACGGAAACACTGACATCAAAATTTATATGTATGGACTGATATCATATTTATAAACACAAACATCTACATATTTATAGATGCACAGGGTTCTCTGCAGGGACCAGTTCTATTTATATTCTACATGCTTCTCTTAGGCAGGCGTATTATACATATTTCTATTGCTATTTAAATGATGTGCACCTTTATCTATCCATGAAGCTAAAAGACACAGCAGTTAGTTCCACAGTGCCTCTTTTACCTCGTCTTCTTCACCCTCAACAGCAAAAAGCCGCCCCTCTCCCTGAGCCTGGAGATTTCTTCCTGTTAAAAGGGAGTTTTTTCTTCCCACTGTCAGCAGTGCTTGCTCATAGGGAGCAGGCACGTGCAGAGGGGGGGGCTAGAGGGGCTTGAGCACCCGCCCCTTTCCTGATGGGTGCCCAAAGTGCCCTTTTGTTGAGGCAACTTTAAAAAAAATTATTTTTTTTTAATGTGTGTGTGCGTGTCCTGTCTGTGCCCCTCAACAATAATATTTAACTATTAATCACAGTTTTGCTAAATAAAAGGATCTGGCTTGCATCAGTCACATGATCACATTTAACCAATGATCGCCCTTGACGGCAGAACGCGCTGGTTACGAGCCGGGAACAAGCTCACAAAGAGCACGCGCATTTTTAGCGGTCCGGAGCTGTAGGAGAAACACAAGTTAACTCAGAGACACAGACCGATGCGACAAAACCAGTAAGTAGGTGGACAGCGTACACTGTAGTGTATAGCACACAGGAGTATTGGCTTATTATGTACACGTTGGTAAGCTGTCTTGTGGCAACTGACTAACTGAAACAAATGAGCGTGCTGTGTGTGCAACAGCATGACAAACATTACCTGTCCTTTTATTAACTGCACAAGTAGTGCTGGTCATAGCTGCTAGCTCACTGGGTAAGGCTGTCATGGGTCTGTAGCTCTGTCCACCGTTTTAGGGAACATATTTAGTTTTAAAGTAAGTTTCCGGGCTTTTCCTGCCTTTCTGGAGGGATTATATTTCACTAAAAAACGATCTAATATGCATGTCCACATAATTATGCATTATTATAATATTTAAAAAACACACGCTGTATTTTAAAGAACATACATTAAGAAGCAGATTATATTAGATTTATATTTTAAATAAGACAAAATTTGGATTTTACAGCAGTAAAATTATTGTATCTCTACAGTTTAAAAATGTAATAAGCTTTCTCCCTGCACAGAGTGGATAGTGAAACAAATGGAATCATCATAAATACATTATTTCATATTTATTACTTCTCCCTCCTCATTGCTTTATTATTGTAGCTCTAGTAATAAATAATAATGTAAGGATTCTGGATCAGCACAGTGATGCCCATAGTACATACAGTATTCTGAAGAAGGTCTAAAATGTCACTGTGTGTGCGTGTGTAACACTTCTGGAGTCGTTACAGTATACTAGGACCAGTTAGGTTCGACTACTAGAGTAGTAATGAGTGTAGCATGTAATAAAGACCACAGACCAGAAATACGTTTAAATTGCCGGCTTGTTATTTTGTGAAGACAGAGAATAGACAGTTAACACACATCACATAAAACATCCAACATCACACATTTAAGGAAAACAGGATATTTTCTTTCCCCTTTTTGTTCAGTATATTCTGTTAGTTTATCCTATTTATCTCAAAACCTTTTATTTGGCTTTAAAAGGATGTTATTTTCAACCTAGGTTATTGTCTTATTTATTTCAAGTTCTAAGTTCAAGTTTATCCTTTGATCTATTTGCATTAACACTGTGTTATTTTAAATCAAGTTCAGTTCTTTAGGCCCAAGATTTAATTTAATCTTGGTCTAGGTTCACCTTTCAATCTCAACCAGTTCTTATTTTGTTTTAACCCAACAAACTTATTTACATTTCCATTAACACCATTAGAGCATTAAAATGTGAGGTTGACCAAAATAATTTACAAAAACATGTAAAAACTAAAAACCATCCCATGTCATAAGGCGCAAAATGGACTCTTGTGAATCAGTGACAAAGGACATTATGAAAATCATATCTGAGCGTTTAGCAGCTATAGATGAGTATGATGCAGATAGAGAAAGGCAGCGCCTCCATCAGCTCTTAGCTTATGAACATGCTAAGTTCATATTTGGTACTGCATCACAGTCAAGTTACCAATCTGAAGCAAGCATTGCAGCCAAAAGAATCGATGCTGTTGCAGAATTAGCTGCAAAAGAAGCTCAGTATAAAATTACACAAGAGGAAATAAAACAAAAACAAAAAATAAGAGAAATGGAAGAGAAACACAGGAGGGAATTGGATGCACAAAGGTCTGAACTAGAGCGTTTACAAGCAGAAAAGGAAAGGCACGCAGCACGTGCAAAATTAGATTTATGACAAGGAGTTTAAAGTTGATATGGACAGTCAGTTAATGTTACAGAGCAATGTCTGTTATCAACCAAGCTTTGCACAACCAGCCTCAGAGCTCTCTACAGGTTCATATCACCCACATGTGGAACAATATGCATCCATCCCTGTCAATAATCCTCTACAACAACTGCACTCACAAATTGTCACTCCATCACCTCCCACAGATGTATTTCAACTGGCTAAAGCTATTCAAGACAGCATAGCAGTAAGCAGAATTCCAGTGCCAGTGCCCGTCGTGTTCAGCGGAGATCCCATCACCTACATCGAATGAAAGGCTTCCTTCATCTCACTGGTGGGCCACAAAGGTATATCTCCAGCTGAAAAACTGCATTTGTTAAAAAGGTATATCACTGGTCCTGCTCTTAAGTGTCTTGAGGCCACGTTCTACCGCAGTGATGAAGAGGCATACAAAGATGCATGGAAAAGACTTGACCAACGCTACGGTCAGCCATTTGTTGTTCAAAAGGCATTCAGAGACAAACTGTCAAAGTGGCCTAAAATCCACTCAAAAGATGCAGAAGGTCTACGGGCCTTTTCTGATTTTCTCACAACCTGTCTGCAAGCAACACCACATGTAAAGGGCTTAGAGATACTAAGTGACTGCGAGGAAAACCAAAAGTTATTGCAAAAGATTCCTTGCAACACGTTGGAACCATTAAGTCACAGTTGCTCTCATGAAAGGCAAAGATTTTCCCTCTTTCAAGGATTTTGTAGAGTTTGTAGCACTCGAGGCAGAAATTACATGTAATCCTGTGACTTCTTCATATGCACTCTATTCATGCAGCTCATCTTTGGAGAAAAGATACATAAGGGAGACCAAACCAAACAGATCTGTGACTCAAGTCTTCACTACACAAGCCACAGTACTGTCACGAAGTACAAGGTGGACTCACGTGCTGGACTCTGGGGATGATGCACACAAGAGAATTTATTAAAGAACAATGTCCAATGAGTTGTATATACACAGATGCGGGGCAGTCCTATTTACAAGGGTGCGGGGCAGTGCTATGTACAAAAGGTGAGGGGGGCAGGGCTCCGGGGAAATCCAGGGGAACACACTCGTCTCTCTCCACACAATCCAAACACGAATCCACTCGCACACCAGGGAAACAGTCCAGGGAATCTGTACACAAAGAAACGCTTGATAGATTCTAAACACACACTGCACGGGAAAATACTTGCTGGGACGCTCGACTTCACTGACGCGATTCTCACAACGATCCAGCGAAGAACAGCCATTGCTTCCTGTCTTAAATACCATCCACACTGATGAGGCACAGGTGTTTCTTCCTCCGAGGGCGTGGGCCAAGGGCGTTGAACCCATAATGAGTTCAGCCCTGGCGAGAGAGAGGGAGAGAGAGAGAGAGAGGACTAGAGAGAAAGAGGGAGAGACAGCTGATCAGCGACTAGCTGAACCTCCAGGCCGTGACAGTACCCCCCCCGCAATGGGAGCCTCCCGGCGACCCCCAGGCTTCCCAGGATGAGCGTCATGGAACGCCCGCATCATGTTCCTGTCCAGGAGGGCCGCACGCAGGATCCAAGACCGCTCCTCTATGCCGTAGCCCTCTCAATCCACCAGGTACTGCAAAACCACGCCCCCTGCGTCTGACATCCATGATGGTAAATGGCCTGCATTTGTATAGCGCTTTACTCAGTCCCTAAGGACCCCAAGCGCTTTACACATTCACCCATTCACACACACATTCACACACTGGCAATGGCAAGCTACATTGTAGCCACAGCTGCCCTGGGGCGCACTGACAGAGGCGAGGCTGCCGGACACTGGTGCCACCGGGCCCTCTGACCACCACCAGTAGGCAAACATGGGGTTAGTATCTTGCCCAAGGATATTTGGCATGCAGCCAGGAGGCAGCCAGAGATCGAACCACCGACCTTCTGATTAGTGGCTGACCTGCTCTGCCACCTGAGCTACAGCCACCCCGGCCTTCACCATGCGCGATCATCGATGGCCATCGGCCATCGATGACCTGGGCGGATGGAGGGGGCCTGGAAGGAGGGCACAGAGGGCTGGAAAGACAGGGCTTCACCTGAGAGACGTGAAAGACATTGTGGATCTGCATGTTCTGGGCAGCTTAAGGCGGACCGACACCGGGTTCACCAGAGAGTCAATCACAAAGGGACCAATAAAGGTAGGAGACAGTTTCTTAGACTCTGCTCTAAGCGGAATGAATCAGGTCGACAGCCAAACCTTTTCTCCGGGCGCATAAACAGGCGCCGGGGTCCTATGGCAATCTGCCAGGCGCTTGTTCCACTCAGCTGTGCAGAGAAGGGCAGCCCGTGTGGCCCTCCAAGCGCGCCGACACCTCCGGATGTGCTGCTGGACAGAAGGTACGAAATGCTCACCCTCAACAGCCGGAAACAGAGGTGGTTGGAAACCCAGAGACGCCTCAAAAGGGGACAGTCCGGTGGCCGAGGAGGTGAGGCTATTGTGGGCGTACTCAATCCAAGGGAGCTGCTCGCTCCAGGTGGTCTGATGGGTGGACGCTACGCATCAGAGGGCTGCCTCAAGCTCCCGATTGGCTCGCTCCGTTTGGCCGTTTGTCTGTGGGTGAAAGCCAGAAGATAGACTGACCTGAGCTCCCAGGGAGGAACAGAACTCCTTCCATACGCGAGACGTGAATTGCGGACCCCTGTCCGAGACTATGTCCGCCGGAATTCCATGGAGACGGAAGACGTGGTTCGTCAGGAGCTGGGCGGTTTCCAGGGCCGTGGGAAGCTTGGAATGGCGACAAAGTGAGCTGCTTTAGAAAAACGATCAATGATAGTCAGAATGACAGAGTTACTTGACAAACGTGGCAAGCCCGTGACGAAATCGATAGCTATGTGGGACCAAGGGCGGCTAGGCGTAGGAAGGGGCTGAAGGACAACAGAGAAGGGCTGATTGACACCTTTATTCTGAGCGCAGACTGAACAGGCTGCTATGTACTCCCGGACATCCTTGATGAGGGGAGGGCCACCAAGTCGAAGCGCTGGAGGAGTGAAACGGTGCGGTGGATTTTGCTGTGTGTGCCCAATGTATCACCTGTGACCAGACAGAGGAGGGCACAAAGAGTAGTCCAGGGGGACCCGTTCCTGGGTCTGGTTCTGTTCGTTGGGCATTCCTAATGGCTGATTCAACCTCCCACAGTCAGGGCCCCAATGACACAGGAGGGGGGAATGATGGGAGAGTCTCGAGCAGTCTCCTCGGAGGCAGTGAACTGACGAGAGAGAGCGTCGGGTTTGGTGTTGCGGGAACCTGGCCTGTAGGTTATGGTAAACTGAACCTTGTGAAAAACAGGGTCTGTCCAAACTGCAAACGGCTGGGGCAGCGCCTCCAGCCAGTGACGCCATTCTTCTAGGGCGAGCTTAACCCTTTAAGACCTACCATAGAACCAAGTCCGCCAGAGCTTATATTATATTTTTACATGCTGTAGTGCCATTTTTGGGAGCATTTCAAGTTGCTATACATCAATACAACCATTACAGCCTAGATTTTAATAATATGTATGAATTAAGTGCATAGTGATTACATAAATTGCAAAAAAGTGCAATAAACTACAAAAAAATTGAAAATCATTTTTGTTTTTTTTAACATATATTTCTAGTTAGAGAAATTTAAGAGGCTTATCCCTCAAAACTGTAAATACAAAAAAGTTGCACAAAATAGTTTCCCACCACAGGAAATTTATTTTGAGTGCCTTCATCAGTTTTATTTTTGAATACACCAATTTTTATATACTGCAGGAAAAACGAAGATAAATATTATAATGCAAATTTGCAAAAAAGCAGCATATGCATCAAAATAAACTATTTCCAGCAGTGCAATATGAGTCCTAAGCATCCCAGAAACGACACAGAAAGTCATAAAGTCAAACATAACTTTTAAAAACACCAGTATAGGCTCATTGAGGCCCGGACGGTAAAAAACTACATTTCCGCGAAAATGACGTCACTTCCGGTTTCGGGCAGGTCATGGCGGACATGCGATAGTTCGCGCTGACGTCTAATCCAATGTAGGAAGTGTTATGAACAGCTGATCGGATCGGCAAAGCGTGTTTCTGGAATATTATGTTTTTGTTGCTGCAAGCGCTTTTTATGCAGTTTTGCAAAGCTATATGTGGAAGGAAACTGTGACCTAGCACAAGCTGATGGCATAAGATGTAAGTACAACTCCTCAGGTTTCATATGCAAAAAAAATTATTGCGCTAGCTCACGTGGTTGCAGAGCTACCGGGATTTAAAAATAGTTACGCAAAACAGAGCGTGCCCGCTCCGACCGGTTTTAAAGGGTTAATAGCTAACAGTTCCCTGTCCCCAACGTCATAATTTTGTTCAGCAGACGAGAGACGGCGAGAGTAGAAGGCACAGGGATGGAGCTTGCCCTTCTGTTTCTGGGATAGAATGGCCCCCACCCCTGTGTCCGAGGCATCCACCTCCACGACAAACTGCAGGCTGAGGTCAGGTTGAACCAGGATGGGTGTGGAGGAGAACCGATCCTTCAGGAGACTGAAAGCCTTTTGTGCTGACTCCTCCCAGCAGAAGGGAACCTTAGGAGATGTGAGACGAGTAAGTGGGAGAGCAAGCTTACTGTAGTCACGGATGAAGCGTCTGTAGAAATTAGCAAAGCCCAGGAAACTTTGGAGTTGCTCACGGTTTGTCGGGACGGGCCAATCAACGACCGCTTGGACCTTAGCTGGGTCGGGCCTGAGGTTACCCTGTTCAATGATGTAGCCCAAAATGAAACAGTGGTCACAGGAAATTCACACTTCTCGCCCTTCACAAAGAGACGGTTCTCGAGAAGACGTTGCAAAACCAGCCGGATGTGGCGTTCATGTTCAGAGACGGAGCGTGAAAAGATGAGGACGTCGTCAAGGTAGACGAACACAAAGTGGTTAAGGAAGTCTCGAAGCACGTCGTTGACAAAGGCCTGGAACACGGCTGGGGCATTGGTTAGACCAAACAGCATGACGAGGTATTCGAAATGGCCTAAGTGTGTGTTAAAAGCCGTCTTCCATTCGTCCCCCTCTCATATCCTAACCAGATGGTACGCGTTATGCAGATCCAGCTTTGTAAAAACTGTGGCCCCTTGGAGCAGTTCATAGGCTGATGTTAGTAGTGGTGGTGGGTATTTATTCTTGATGGTGATATTGTTGAGACCTCGATAATCAATACACGGCCGTAGACTCTTGTCCTTCTTAGCAACAAAAAGAACCCCGCCGCAAACAGGGGATGATGATGGGCAGATCAGACCTGCAGCGGAGTGACTTCGTTAATGTACTTCTCCATGCTGTCCCGTTCAGGCTGAGAGAGAATGTATAAGCGGCTGGTAGGAAGTGGGGGCGCCTGGAGGAGATCATTCCGCAGTCGTACGGCCGGTGAGGGGGAAGAGAACGTGCTCTATCTTTACAAAAAACCTGCTTAAGATCGTAATAGACTGAGGGTACAGACGAGAGATGGGGTGGCTCAGATGGTGGGGGGTTACTCAGAGGGTTCGCGGGTGGAGTTGCGGCTTTAGACAAGACATATGACCAGGCACGTGCCGAGGGGGGGGGGGCTAGAGAGGCTTGAGCACCCGCCCCTTTCCTGATGGGTGCCCAAAGTGCCCTTTTGTTGAGGCAACTTTAAAAAAATTTTTTTTTAATGTGTGTGTGCATGCGGAGTCCTGTCTGTGCCCCTCAACAATAATATTTAACTATTAATCACAGTTTTGCTAAATAAAAGGATCTGGCTTGCATCAGTCACATGATCACATTTAACCAATGATCGCCCTTGATGGCAGAACGTGCTGGTTACGAGCCGGGAACGAGCTCACAAAGAGCATGCGCATTTTCAGCGGTCCGGAGCTGTAGGAGAAACACAAATTAACTCAGAGACACAGACCGATGCGACAAAACCAGTAAGTAGGTGTACAGCGTACACTGTAGTGTATAGCACACAGGAGTATTAGCTTATTACGTACACGTTGGTAAGTTGTCTTGTGGCAACTGACGAACTGAAACAAATGAGCGTGCTGTGTTTGCAACAGCGCGACGAACATTACCTGTCCTTTTATTAACTGCTAAGTAGTGCTGGTCATAGCTGTCATGGGTCTGTAGCTCTGTCCACCGTTTTAGGGAACATATTTAGTTTTAAAGTAAGTTACAGAGCATTTCCTGCCTTTCTGGAGGGATTATATTTCACTAAAGAACGATCTAATATGCATGTCCACATAATTATGCATTATTATAATATTTTAAAAAACACACGCTGTATTTTAAAGAACATACATTAAGAAGCAGATTATATTAGATTTATATTTTAAATAAGACAAAATTTGGATTTTACAGCAGTAAAATTATTGTATCTGTTTAAAAATGTAATAAGCTTTGCCCTGCACAGAGTGGATAGTGAAACAAATGGAATCATCATAAATACATTATTTCATATTTATTACTTCCCCCTCCTCATTGCTTTATTATTGTAGCTCTAGTAATAAATAATAATGTAAGGATTCTGGATCAGCACCGTGATGCCCATAGTATATACAGTATTCTGAAGAAGGTCTAAAATGTCATTGTATGTGCGTGCATGTGTGTGTTTTATTTAGATGGATTATTTTAAATTATTACTCATGATATAACATTGTCCAGACATGGCTGGTAAGGACATGAGGAGGAAACAGTAGGAGCTGTGTGAGGCTACTAAAGGCAGTGCTATAACATTTTTCTGTCATCATTTTATTATAGATTAAGTGCAAGAGTTGTTAGGTGTGGATAATTAGATTATGGTTTATTGCAATAGCAAGTTGTGCCTTGTTCTCAGATAGACAGCAAGTGGAGAGTGATATATGAAATGATGGAAGGAAGAAGAGAAGCAAAGAGTGATTCACAGGCAGAGCCTAAATTATTTCTCACAGTTTTTTGTTGCCTTATGGTTCCAAGTGCTGTCACCAATCTTTGCATTTTGTTATTATCTCATGATACTTGTTTAATCAGCTACCATCTCTCCTATGGACTTTTTAATGTCTACAGTCTCAAATCAACACAGCCCTGCCCTTCCCATATTAGATTCTTGATGAATGTGTGTTGCTGTTATTCAGCCTGGTTCAATGTGCCCCTTTTTAACTTTGAGCACCCGCCCCTTTAAACCTCTCTGCACGGCCCTGCATATGACATTCCTCTCCCCACCCCAGAATGCTTTCCTTCCTCCAATCCAGGTCTGGGCTGTGTAGAAGTAACCAGGGGAACCCTAAGACCAGTGGTGTAAGAGGAGCCTTAAACACAAACAACTGCAACATCTCAGAATGATTACCAGAGAGGGTTAATGATATTGGCTCCGTAATGTGGGTGATATCCGGGAGACGCTGCCCACTGAGGGTGGTAACTTGGAGTGAGTGAGGCAGTGGTTTAGTGTTTAGTTTTAATTCTCGAGCAAGGGACTCGTCAATGAAATTCTGCTCTGCGCCTGAATCAATTAGTGCGTGGAGTGGATGAGAAACCGAACGAACCATTAGTTTAGCCGCAAGCATCAAGCGAGGAGGAGATTGTGAACAGGAAACCTCGCCCCACCCGTACTCTCCCCTCTACTGGCGGGCGCGCGCTTTTGGCTGGGTAAGGACAGGGAAACGGCCATATGGCCCTTACGGCCGCAGTAGAAGCACTCACCAGTTCTCCAATGCCGTTGTCGCTCTTCCAGCGTTAGTCTGGAGCGCCCTATCTGCATGGGTTGCTCAGCCTCGTCTTCATAGTTCCGTCCTCCCATTCCACTTGCCGTACCTCCGCCGGAGGCCATCTCCTCTCATCCTAGAGGCTTCTGGGAGTTGTAGTCTCTAGCGCCGCGCCGTGCCGCACTCGCATGTTTTCATCCACCTTCACACACAGGGTCATAACATCAGAAAGAGTAACAGGTAATTCCCTCATAACTAGCTCCCTTTTTAGCTCGTCACACAGGTTATTCAACAGAGTACTTATTAGTGCCGACTGCCCCCACCCGGTCTCTGCCAGAGTCCCAAACTCAATCGAGTAGTCGGCCATGCGCCGTCTTCCCTGCTTCAAATTAAGCAGTCGGTGAGCCGCCGCTTCAGCCCCGGTGCCTCTCTCAAAGACATTCTTAAACTTAGCGAGAAAATCAGCATAGGTTATTTCAGGGTCCGTTCTTAATACAGCCTGCGCCCAATTTAATGCATGACCACGTAGCAATTGAACGAAAAAAGCGATCTTAGCTTCATCGGTCTCATAAGTCCTCCGTAGCTGTTTGAACTGCAATGTCACTTGTGTTATGAAACCCACAGTCTTGCGGAACTCACCCGAGAATGGCTCCGGTGCGGGCAGCGACCGCTCCGGAGGCTCCGCATGGGCCGGCGGTGGAAGAGCGGAGGACCCGGGCGCATGGACAACTATGGAGCGACAGGTGGAGATGTAGTGGGCGGGCTTACCAGTGGTATCCGTTGAGTCATCGCTCAGTTAGTGCTGTCAGCTGTTGATTAATGTGCAGTAACATTTGTTCGTGGCGTCCAAGATAGCTTCCGTGGAGATGACTGGCTGCTGGGTGGGGCTGAGTCCGCTAAGTCCATGATGTGGCTGGATCGTTATTGTCACGAAGTACAAGATGGACTCACGCGCTGGACTCCGGGGATGATGCACACAAGAGAATTTATTAAAGAACAATGTCCAATGAGTGTATATACACAGATGCGGGGCAGTGCTATGTACAAAAGGTGAGTGGGGCAGGGCTCCGGGGAAAATCCAGGGGAACACGCTCGTCTCTCTCCACACAATCCAAACACAAATCCACTCGCACACCAGGGAAACAGTCCAGGGAATCTGTACACAAAGAAACGCTTGTTAGATTCTAAACACACACTGCACGGGAAAATACTTGCTGGGACGCTCGACTTCACTGACGCGATTCTCACAACGATCCAGCGAAGAACAGCCGTTGCTTCCTGTCTTAAATACCATCCACACTGATGAGGCACAGGTGTTTCTTCCTCCGAGGGCGTGGGCCAAGGGCGTGAACCCATAATGAGTTCAGCCCTGGCGAGAGAGAGGGAGAGAGAGAGAGAGAGGACTAGAGAGAAAGAGGGAGAGACAGCTGATCAGCGACCAGCTGAACCTCCAGGCCGTGACAAGTACAAGGAGAAAAAACTAAGTCAAATGACACAAGGTTAAAGGTGGCCTGCATGTTCTGCAAAGATGAAAGTCATCAGTTGTCAAAGTGCCCAGGCTTCTCAGAGAAGTCACTAGACCACAAACGGAGATTTGTGAAGGAAAATAAACTGTGCTACAGGTGCTTAAAGTTGGGCCACAATGCCAGAGACTGTCGTCATCGCCACAAATGTGCACTTGCAAAGGACGACACCCCACCTGTTTTGCACAGTGAGAGTCACATGGCAAATGAAAGGCCTCAGAGCTCTACAAACATCGCTTCAACCACAGAAAATGACACCATGGCAGCCACAGCTCTGAATGTTACTAAGGTGGGTCAATCAGGTAGGATTCTGAGGTTCAGATGTTCACATTGACCTTCCACCCGCCTACACAAAGGACTACATCCATTTAACTATGACAAACATACCCACAAATGAAACTGCAAGGCAATGGCCCCATCTGTCAGAGATCGTTGATCAGATACCCCCTCTCCTGAGTTGTGATGTTGGACTACTCATTGGATTTAACTGTCCCAGAACTCTAGCTCCAAAACAGGTTCTACTCGGAAAAGACAATGAGCCATTTGCCATACAGACAGACCTAGGGTGGAGCATTGTTGGTGGCTCATCAGAGTCAAATGAAACTGAAACAAGTCTGTGCCATAGGGTCATGGTAAAGGAAATGCCTGCTGTAACACCAATGGACATGATCAATGTTCTTGAATCAGATTTCAAGGACACAAAGGCATGTGACAAAACGGTCTCACAAGAGGATCTTGTTTTTCTGGAAAAACTTAAGGAAGGGATAAAGAAAAACGAACAAGGACACTGAGAGATGCCTCTTCCATTCAAGCAAAGGCCAAACTTACCAGACAACAAAAGGCTTGCAGAGATCAGACTGGAACACTTAAGGAGAAGGTTGAACAAGGATGAGAACTACAAAAATGATTATGTTGCATACATGAATGACATAATTGAAAGAGGAGACGTGGAAGAAGTACACAACGAAGGAACACAAGGTGAACAATGGTACATCCGCCATCATGGGATTTACCACCCCAAAAAGCCCACAAAACTGCGTGTCGTATTTGACTGTTCAGCCAAACACAATGGAACAAGTCTCAATGATCATCTCCTCCAAGGGCCAGACTTAATAAACAATCGGACTGGCATTCTCTTGAGATTCCGGCAACATCCTATTGCCTTAATGTGCGATATAGAAAAGATGTTCCACCAGTTCCACGTCAGTGAGAGGGACCGGGACTATCTACGTTTCCTCTGGTGGAAAAACGGTGATACAAGCACACAACCTCAAGCATACAGAATGAAGGTACACCTTTTTGGTGCGGCATCATCTCCAGGCTGTGCAAATTATGGACGGAAGTACTGCACTGCCACTCGCACCCAGCAGGTTCACAGTTCGTTGAGAAAGACTTTTATGTCGATGACGGAGTTACGAGCACAAACACAGTGAAAGAAGCAATGCAGTTGGCACAAGAAGACAGAGAAATCTGCCGCAAAGGTAACCTGCGTCCCCACAAGTTTGTTTCTAACAATCACACTGTTTTGCAAAGTATACCTGCATCAGAGTGTGCTGTAAACATTAACATAAGAGACTTGACATTCAAAGACATGCCACAAGAAAGAGCACTAGGCATCCAGTGGAGCATTGAAAAGGACTGTTTCAAATTTGACAACACACTGAAAGTCCAGCCAGCCACACGCAGAGGCATTCTATCCACCGTTGCGTTGATCTACGACCCACTTGGAGTTTTAGCGCCATATGTGCTGAATGGAAAGAAAATCTTGCAAGAAATGTGTCAGCATGGTGTCGGGTGGGACGATCCCATACCTAATGCACTCAAGCCAAGGTGGGTGAGTTGGCAAAGTGACTTTCTAAATCTAGACAAGCTAAACATACCTCACTGTTACCTGCCTGCTAACTTTGGTGAAACTAAAGAAATAGAGTTGCACCACTTTTCAGATGCAAGCTCAAGTGGTTATGGACAATGTAGCTATCTGAGGGCAAAAAACGCTAAAGGTGAAGTTCACTGCTCTCTGGTAATAGCAAAGGCTCGAGTTTCTCCAACTAAACTCACCACAATCCCCAGACTTGAACTAACAGCAGCTGTAGTTTCAGACTCAGTCAGCAACATGTTACGGGAAGAACTGTGTTACGGTGCAAAAGACTATTTCTGGACTGATTCAAAGGTGGTGCTGGGCTACATAAACAATGATGCACGTCGTTTCCACACCTTTGTAGCTAACAGGGTCCAGAGGATCAGGGAAAGTACAAGCCCTCAGCAGTGGTTTTACGTGCTATCAGAACTGAATCCAGCTGACAGTGCTTTGAGAGGTGTAACTGTCAATGAGTTAAATAAGTGTATCTGGTTCACTGGCCCCTCCTTTTTGTGGAAAAATGAACTGCCCACAGCACAACCTGTCGAGCTGGATCTGACCATAGGAGATCCAGAAGTCAGAAAAGTACAGACAATGTTAACTAAAGTCACAGACACTGTAAGTCTTGCTGAATGTCTAAGTAAGTTCTCCTCCTGGTCCAAAGCAATTAAGGCTGTAGCACATCTCATAAGAAGGGCTAGACACATCAAGTCAAATGCATCAGCTACAGTGAGTGAGCAGAAAAATGCTGAACTTGTGATCATTCGACATGTACAAAGTCAAACGTATGAACAGGAAATAAAACAGCTGAAGAAAGGAGAACAGCTACAACATCATAACAAACTGTTTAAACTGGACATTTTCATGGATACAGATGGTCTCCTCAAGGTGGGAGGGAGACTCCAGCATGCAACGAGTGACACCTTCAAACACCCGATCGTGATCCCAAAAGAACATTGTGCAGCCAAACTCATAATATCTCACTGTCATGACAAATTAAACACCAAGGAAAAGGATTCACCATAAATGAAATCAGATCCAGTGGCTACTGGATTCCTGGAATGAGTAAAACAGTTGCCTCATTTATCCGACAATGTGTGATCTGCCGCAGACTCCGCAAAGCTCCAGAGGGTCAGAGGATGAGTGACCTACCTCCACATCGCTTAGAGCCCTCTCCTCCCTTCACACACTGCGGCATGGACTGTTTTGGTCCATTTGTGACAACAGAGGGAAGAAAACAACACAAATGGTACGGACTCCTATTTACTCGCTTTTGTTCTCGTGCCATTCACATTGAGTTCTTAGAGGACTTGTCTACTGATGCATTTATTAATGCATTAAGATGTTTCATTTCAATCAGAAGTGCAGTTCGACACATCCAATGTGACCAGGGAACGAACTTTGTTGGTGCTCAGAATGAGTTTAAAGCAGCTTTAAATGAGCTAGACACTCAGAGACTAAATACATACTTAACTGAAAAACAATGTGACTTTGTGATGAACGCACCCCATGCTAGTCATGCAGGGGGAGTGTGGGAACGTCAGATAAAGACTGTCAGAAGTGTGCTGAATACCACTCTGTCACTGGCTCATGACAGACTCAATGATGCTTCATTACGGACGTTATTCTACGAAGCCATGGCTATAGTCAATAGTAGACCCCTGACTATAGATAACTTGAACAGCCCCAACAGCCTAGAACCGCTCACGCCCAATCATCTACTGCACATGAAATCCAATGCACCATTGCCCCCCACTTGGTGCCTTTTCAAATGAGGACCTGTACAGCAAGAAGAGGTGGCGCCGCATGCAGTTCCTTGCAGAGCAGTTCTGGAGCCGCTGGAGACGAGAATACATTCACAACATCATTTCAAGGCAAAGGTGGCACTCACCAAGGAGGAATCTAAAAGTAGGTGATGTTGTGTTGGAAATGGATGAACTGGCACCCAGAGGGAAATGGAGACTTGCAAGAGTTGTAGAGACTGTCAGTGGAAAAGATGGACTTGTGCGAAAGGTAAGATCTCACTTGGAGAAAAGAGACTCAATAATAAAGGTCAACGCTCTACTAAACTATCAGTTGTTGAGCGTCCAGTACAAAAACTTGTATTGTTGTTAGAAAGTTCTTAAGGTAACTCCTACATGGGTTCTTTTGTTTGGGAAAATTATTCATTTTGGTTCTTATGTAAGCATTTCACTGCATATCGTACTGTGTATGACTGTGTATGTGACAAATAAAATTTGAATTTGAATTCTTATGTAAACCAATTATTCGTAATTTTGGTGGGAGTGTAAATAACCCTGAATGCCTTTCCTTGCACCTTATTTTCTGCCTATCCTGTAAAACTGTTTTTGGCGCAGTTTTCAGCGGCAGTCGCGGGAGTTTTGAAATGTGATGGCTTAACGGAGCCTATGGAGCTTTCTTTTGTCAGTAGCAGCCCCCTTGATAGAGGCACAGGTATGGTCATGATATAAATGACGACACGTTTAGATGTTTTTGTGACAGTCGCTACATTTGCTAAATGTTACGTTGAAACGAACTTCATGTTATAAGGTTTACGATTGTAAGAGTGTGGATTATTTTTGCTTACACGCTGTTTCTATGTATACATCCCAAGCTCTTACGGTGAGATTGATGGTTTACTTGCCATTAGAACCTTCAAAACGTCATCAGTAAAGTGTCATTCTTCATTCGGGGGGGGGTCCGCTACACATCTTTCATGTCAGTTTTAAGATTTCATATTAATATCATATTTTATCAACAGACATGAGGCTAAATATTGCGTTTCAAGTCAGTATAAATAACTCAGAAAGGCATTAGATTACTACGGAAGGAAGAAAAAGGTACAAATATGGGTCCCACACATAAGGCAGACTGGTTCAACATCACCACCATCTCAGCTGCACCTGAGAATACTGCTGATGCTCTGGTGGCAATTCAGGGTCCCTTTTATCACACAGCTTTACCAGGTTTTTCTACTGCTTTTAGTTTGATATAGAATTATTTTTCATGCACATGTGATTAATATACATGATTAATGGGACTGTAGACTGAACTACCCAACAGCACAGACGTAGAGTTGTTAAAGCACCTACAGCTATAAAATGCTACTTGTGCTAAAAGTAAAAACAGGTGAGGCTGTTTTAAATGTAACAATAACTAAATATGAAGACAGCCCATCATTTTTATGTTTTCATGCTTTCTGTTGTTATAGACGTAAAGTTAAAAATATTTTTGTCATTTAAAAAAAACAGTATCCAGGAAGAGATGTGTGACAGTGTAATGTGGTATAGTTTACTACAGTAAAATTGTAAATCATTTTTGTAACATAATTTTAAACAACTCAGCTCAAAGTTTTTTCCTTCAATCTGATTGTCTCCAATTTTCAGACAACTAAAGAAGACATTAAAAAGATGCTGAGAAAGAATGCCATTCTTTCTCGAATTAAAAATATTTTCAAACCTGTTTCAGACTAACAGAAACAAATCTGTGACCAGATTTTCAATTGTCACTCAGAATCCAGGTGCAGTGGACCGAGGGTGGCTGATCAGAACCTGACAGCCTTTATGGAAACACCCAGGGACAGCCTGCATCGACTTAATGAACGGAATTCAGTCCAGCATCTTCACTGAGCTCTGATGGAAGTTCAATAACACCTCGAGAGAGTCCACACATCCCGAGGAGCTCAGGGCTATCCTAATCAGTAGCCTAAAGCCCAATATTTAGCTACTAATAATATCTTTGTATTGTTTTTGTTCAGACCGATGTTCACAGGCTTGCTCCTGTTTGTTGTTGTGGAAAAATAATTAAGCATTGAAATGAAAACAATTTCCTAAAATTTAATGAAAGAAAATTCAAACCTTTGCAAAGGGATCAACGGGGTTTGTACCAGCATTGATAACAATGCTCAATTATAGCAGCTCTTGTATATCCGTCGCGTGGATGCAGTCTTGTCTCATCAGTGGTTGGGAGTGAAATTCTCACCATCATGTAGGCACCAGTTTGGTAATGAAGTGTGTCATGGCTTTGAGCAAAGCTTAGTTAGACTTTATGAAGACTGAAAAACAACTACAACTTTGTACAAGTTACAAATACATATCAATAGTACACAGAGGTTAGAGGAGGTGAAAGACACATTTTCCATCACATCTGTCATTCCCCTTCATCAAGACCAGGTATTTAAGGAGCGGCTGTGGCAGCAGTTCTCTTCCTGATCATTGTCTCCTCTACAGCATTAACTCATGCACACATCCCTGTGGTGATGACCACTTTGTGAGTCTGACACAGAAAGCAAATAGGTTATTTTGTCCTGAGTTAATGCCCCTTAAAACTGACCTATTTCAGACTTACAGTTTAATACTATACATATAGCAAATCTCCAACTGGACAGTGTTAAATAACATTATTTCCTTTTAAAACTTGAAGCTTTGAACATATTTCTTTTTGCATTGGGAAAGAAATTAATATGAAAAAGGCTCTTTTCAAATTTGTTTGGGTGAATAGAAAATATTTTTTGTGGTATCGTAAGAAATTATTTGTTATATAAATATATTGGTATGGAAAACTTTTATTATTCATAGATACAGATACATAGATACAAGCTCATGTTATTCATCTGAAGAAACAGACAGATAGAATGAGTGTGATAAAGGACATAGTGTGTTGTTACACTGGTAATGCCAGGAGAGGCAGTATCGGTTCTGTAAGACAGTGGAAGAAGAGAGCGTCCTGCAGGAGGCAGTGAACAGACACTGATGTTATGAACATGTGGCTAAGAGAAGGTTCAGTAAACAAGTAGCAGTCAATATTCCTGTGTGAGGCTCAGTCATTTCATTTTATTTTTTGAAGATGCAACATCCTAAAGGTGTATATAGAAAACATGTTGATCCTGAAGCATTTAATTGAAGCAGGTAGATTTGGCCTTTCGATTGGAAATTTAACATCTCGTACAAAGTTAAAGACTTTTATTTAAGTTCGGTAGAATTCTATTTCAAAGAAAAAACAAAACTCTCTACTAAGTTTGATGACATCACATTTTGCATTCTAAGTGGATGACATCACACTCCATTTGCACTCCCTGACATCACACTCCAGATCAAAGGATCAAAGGGAAATTGAGCAATAACATTCTATCAAAAGTCCTTAAGTAGAACACCAGCGTGCTCTCAGTATGTCTCAGAACTGTGCAACTGTATAGGAACACACAACGAGCCAACCTTTAGACAAAGATTTGACACGTTAAGTGTAATCAGCAAAACACAAACCCAAACCCCGATCGAATAGAAAAAAATATCATTTCGACACTGTAAGACAAAAGACAAGAAAAAATGCAACATATGCAGCAAAACCTTGATCCCCAGGAAGGGACCTCATCGGCCGCTGTTAGCCCTAAGCAGCAAAACCCAAACCCAAAAGGGAAAAACAAGGCACCAAATGAGGGGACTCCATTTGATGCTGCTAATCCAAAGGGTGCAAACAAGAAGATGCAGAAAAATGCAAACCCAAACCCAAGAGCCAGAAACCCTGGACCCAATCGAGGGCCTGTGCAACATCAGCCCAATGCCCACTTTAAACCCAATAATGGGCCAGGGCAACACTGGCAAAAATCCACACTTTTTGCCAAAAACGAGGGCCTGTGCAACATCAGCCCAATGCCCACTTTAAACCCAATAATGGGCCAGGGCAATACTGGCAAAATCCACAGTTTTTGCCAAAACGAGGGCCTGTGCAACATCAGCCCAATGCCCACTTTAAAACCCAATAATGGGCCAGGGCAATACTGGCAAAATCCACAGTTTTTGCCAAAAACGAGGGCCTGTGCCACATCAGCCCATCCTGACCATAACACCAACGATGGGCCCACCTCAGCCACAGCCTCACTTAACACCAAATGATGGCAGTCGTCCATACAATGAGACTGGTGAACTGGTGCGCTGAGATTCCACCTGCAGGAGGCTCAGCACATGTGCAAAACCAATCTTTATAAAATGACAGCTGCAAACCACAAAGCTGCTGCAGCTAAAACTCAGAATGATTGGGTTCGTCTGCAGCTACAGTGCTGCAGACAAAACGCTCAAAAAACCATCCTTGAGCTCCAAAAACAACTGGAAGAGGCTCGTAGAAAGACACCCGAGGAGAACTTCACCCCTGAGGTAAGTGAGGCTCCTGTTCAAGACAGCAACACAGCTGTCACAGCTGCAGAGCTGAGTGTGGACGCTTCAACACAAACTGCAGAAGCTCCACACACAGACTCTACAGACGTAAAAAGTGTTCGAGAAGCTGAGTTGGAGGTCCAGTGCAAAAAACAGCAAGAAGAGATCGAACAACTCCGTGAGCAGGCTCCTCAAAACTCAAAAGAATCTTGAAGAGGAAGTTGCAAAGCGCAAAGATCAGGAACAAAGAGCCAACTGTGAGCTCGCTGAGCTGAAAGACAAACTCAGCACCAGTGAGGCTCTTTGTGAAAAAAAATGATTTGAAGGTGCAAAATTTAAAAGAAGAGCTGGAGAAAACCAAAGCTTCCCACCAGGAAATCGTGGAGCAGAACCTGGAGAAACACAACAATCTGCAACAACTCGGGCAAACAGAGGAAGAAAAGATCACACTTCAGGAGTTTTTGCTGTCTCTGCAAGAGACAATAAAAAAGCAAGAAGACCAGTCCAACGTTGCCAATCCTGAAAATTCTCCAGCCCAAAACGAGACACTCCAGGAGAATCAGCCAGAAAAAAGAGGAGGCCAGCGCTACCAAACCAGAAAGTCCAGAGGCCCGAGATGACCAAGTGCCAAAAGAAAGACCAAAAAAGAAAAAGAAGCGCAACTGGTTTTGGAGACTTTTCACTTAAGTGACTTCCACTCCGTCTCCTATAAAATCACAGTAATATACAACTAAATATTATCAGTCACTTCCAGTGCCAAAAACACCCATTTTAAAGCATATTTGCTTTAATATTTAGTTGTGTATAACTTTGTCATGGGCTCCACCCCCCCCCCAACCGGTCGCAGGCAGATGGCCGCCCCTCCCTGAGCCTGGTTTCTGCCGGAGGTTTCTACCTTTTGAAAGGAGTTTTTTCCTCCCCACTGTCGCCAATTGCTTGCTCATAGGGGATTGTTGGGTTTTTTCTTTAGTTCAGTTCAATTCAATTCATCTGTTTGTAATACTGTTGGATTGAATTGAACTGGATTAAAGAAGATTTTTAGGAGACGGAGTAGTCACTGAGTGAACCAGGGTATTATAACATCTTACCCATGAAAAAACTACGATCAACCAATCAAATAAACAATTAAATTTAACAAAACATTTGAAGTGTGAACATTTTGTCTCATTTAAAACATGTGAAAATGTCCAATTATAACAACCTAACAGCAGAAATAAAAATGCTTACATCCTGTTTGAAAACATTGTTCTGTGAATGATATCCACTGTGTCTGTGCTGTTGATGCCTTTTTTAAAAAAAAGTCTAAAGTATTGTAGTTGAGTACAGCTCCAGGTTGTGTACAGAGCACTTTCCATTTGCTGTAACTTTACTCTGCTATCTCATCAATAATGAATTTGATCATCATCTGTTCCCTGAATGCAATTGACAGCCTCTTCTCAACGAGAAGCCTGGGCTCGGGTGGGCCTGAGTGTCCTGGAGGTACTTCCCCTGCCGGATACACGGGTGGCCCAGTCGTGTGCCTGGCGGGACTGTTGAAAAGTTAATAGCTATATTTGGCAAAGCCCTTTATTAAAATATGCTTTCATGACATTATTGTTTGTCGCACGGTGGTCAGCGCTATCAGTGCTGATGAGTGGGACATGAAATGTCACCTCGGGACACTGGGGAGGGAGCCTGAGTTAGTGTCTTCGGTTGAGAGATACTGACCTCAAATAAACAGCTTGAGGATCTGCGGCTGTATGGTCTGGACACTCAGGTGAGGAGAGGAGCTGACCTGGAGACATCTGACAGAGGCCCTGGTTCAGAAGATATTAAACTCCCAGTTTGAAGTGAAGACAGAGCTGAGTGTAAAAGCAAAGATCTCAATTTACTCTCTGAGTTACGTCCTTATCTTCACCTATGGTCATAAGCTTGATTTAAAGATTGAAAGAACGAGATCACGGATACAAGCAGCAGAAATAGACTTCCCCTGTCAATCTTTTCTGTTCTGCGAGAGCAAATATAACTGTGCTTTAAAGAATATTGTTTCCTTGCATGACACATGGAGATGAGTTCTCCGTCACAAATGGTGTGGTCACCTGCAGGTTGAAGGTCATTGCAACTCCAACCCACATCCACTGCTACTGTACTTAAAAGAAGTTAGGACACCATTAAAGACTTTGTTCAGGTAATTGCATTTGGATCACCTAAATCATTCCTGGACTGACAAACAAATCCTTCTTATAGATGTTACAACATGCCAAGCTTCTGTTGTTGAATGCAGCAACGACACTGGACTGGAAAATTCTACCGGAGAATTGTAGTCTGATTGCATTACCAGAAAGTAAACCTTTTCAAACATTGAGGACAGCTATAGTACTAGTACCTTGGAATCACACAGGCAAATGGCAACCATGAAGAGGCCGCTTGGCAAGCTGCAACCACCAAACACCTGCAGAGAGTAAGGCGACTTCTAAGGAGTCAGCCAAATGGGGTGGACAAGATCCAGGGCAACATCTACACCCTGCTGTTCGTCAGATACCCTGCTGGGACAAGAAGTTGGCCAAAGGAAGCAATAAAGCCACTGACCTTATCATGCATAGAGGGTTTCAAAGCAATAAACAGCCAAGTTTATAAGGGTGCAGGCTGACTGAGATTAACTGAAAGAACAACAAAGCAGTTCGGTCAATATTAAGATATTTATTCCCATACCATTTATACTTCAGGATTAAGCCAAATACAAAAAAATAAAAATAACAAAATAATTTGTTCCTCCTGTCCGTGTTGTGCACATAGCAGCAGGGCGTCTGTTCCTTTATCTTTCACAGAGATGATTCATTCAAATACATCTGTAAATAACCCTGAATGCCTTTCCTTGCACCTTATTTTGGCACTCATTGCTGTTTTCTACTACCAACTTCTTGTTTGGGTGTAGAAGCTTTTATTTTGATGGGACGATTTCCTGTAAAACTGTTTTTGGCACAGTTTTCAGCGGCAGTCGCGGGAGTTTTGAAATGTGATGGCTTAAACGGAGCCTATGGAGATTTCTTTTGTCATTAGCAGCCCCCTTGATAGAGACACAAGGTATGGTCATGATATAAATGAGGACACGTTTAGATGTTTTTTTGACAGTCGCTACATTTGTTAAATGTTACGTTGAAACGAACTTCATGTTATAAGGTTTACGATTGTAAGAGTGTGGATTATTTTTGCTTACACGCTGTTTCTATGTATACATCCCCAGCTCTTACGGTGAGATTGATGATTTACTGCCATTATTCTGCCCTTGCACTTAACTAGGCAGACAGACAACCATCATCCCATGTAGAAAACCACACACCGTTGTTCCTTTCTGGTGGATTTATTTGATTGGACGCATAGCATGGCTTTGTTGAAAATACATCAATGGATGAATGGTAAAACTGTAAACAAACACAAAATATCCCGTATGAGCTGACATAAGCAAACATTCTTACAATTAGAAGACGCTATGACCTGTTACTATGCAAAGCAAAGCAGAACGAAACAAGCTAACGAGCTAATGTTAGCGGTTTGCTAGCGCTAATTAGCGTCTAGGCTAATGACTAATAAAGCAAATCATTGAGTGAATTTACTTTCTCAAAATATCACAAACAATACACGACAGTTAGTGCTAAACATTCACTGTAAAACACAACATTACTGCCAACTTACAGACTGTGCTGGCTTAAGAGGCAGCATAGGTAGGCACAGGAGTAGCAAACTGTCCTTCTCCCGTTAGACAGGAAGTAATGAGAAGTAGCACTTCCGGTAGAATGTCAAACTAAAATGAACAGTGTGCCAGAAACGAATAAAGATTGCATGAACTTATATAACACTACATAACGTGAGTGGTGACTCTTAAGGAACCAGAACAGCCATTAAACCTTCAAAATGTCATCAGTAAAGTGTCGTCCTTCATTCGGGGGGGTTCGCTACAACATCTTTCATGTCAGTTTTAAGATTTCATATTAATATCATATTTTATCAACAGACATGAGGCTAAATATTGCATTTCAAGTCAGTATAAATAACTCAGAAAGGCATTAGATTACTACGGAAGGAAGAAAAGGTACAAATGTGGGTCCCACACATAAGGCAGAACTGGTTCAACATCACCACCATCTCAGCTGCACCTGAGAATACGGCTGATGCTCTGGTGGCAATTCAGGGTCCCTTTATCACACAGCTTAATGGAAAGATTCAATGACTCGGGTGTATTTGTAAGTGTGTGTCACAAGTGAATGTGATGAACAAGTGAGGAAAAAAGGGAAGGTGTGGAGGTAAGCATGAACGACACAGAGCTCTCAGTTCTCACTCCTTCTTTATTCGTCTCCAACATCAACTGAACATATCGTGCCACAAAACACAGGAACACACTTCCTCAACAGTGGGTGTGAGTGGAGCCCTCTAGTGGTCCGCCACACATGCCCCCCCCCCCCCCCCCCCCCGCCCCCCCGCCCCGAACACCCAGCAGAACTAGTCCAGGACCCAGCGCTTAAGTAAATGGCCGGAACGGCTGAACCGGGGGGGTGGGGAACTGACAGAGGGCAACCCTAACCCTAACCCCGGGAGCGAGGCTGGCACTGGCGGTCAGAAAAAGCTCCAGACGACTCGGACTCCGTTGATTTTGGGTCGCTCCTGGGGGAAAAAAACAGAATCCATCAGCCCGGTGGCAGGTGGGCGGCCGCGGCGAGGGGCCTGGGCCGGGACCACCTGATCCTCCTGCATAACATGTGCAGGCTTAAGTCTGTCAACAGAGACAACCTCCTGCCGACCGCCAAAGTCCAAAATGAAATGTTTGTTGCCTGGTTTAAGAACCCTGTATGGCCCGTCATATGGTGGACGCAGCGGAGTCCTATGAGCATCGTGCCTGACGAAAACGAAACGAGCAGAGTCCAACGAACTCCGAACAAAAGTGTCAGGCAGGCAGTGGTGCGCAGGACCAGGAACAGGAAATGAGTCTCTTGGGGGGCGAAAAGGCAACAAAGAGGTATCGAAACATTGGGGAGGGCTCTCAGGTAAGAATTCCCCGGGGACCCGGAGAGGCTGGCCGAGGACCAGTTCAGCCGGGGAAACCCCGAGGTCTTCTTTAACCGCGCTACGCAATCCCAGCAAAACCCACGGAAGACGGTCGACCCAGTCGCCACCTGTTAAGGAAGCCCGGAGCGCGGCCTTAAGTGACCGGTGAAACCGTTCGCACATCCCGTTAGCTTGCGGGTGGTATGCTGTGGTGCGGTGGACCTTGACCCCCAGGCTGTCAGCCATAGCAGACCAAAGCTCAGAAAACAAACTGGGGGCCCCTGTCTGAGGTAATGTCAGCCAGGGGACCGAAACGTGAAACCCACGTTGACAAAAATGCCCTGGCCACCGTCACCGCTGTCGTGGACGCCAGGGGTACCACCTCCGGCCACCTGGTCGTGCGGTCCACCACAGTCAAAAGGTGCGTGAAACCCTGTGACTGCGGTAAGGGACCAACCAGGTCCACATGAACGTGATCGAAACGCCTACCCGGGACACGGAAAGGTTCGAGGGGTGCCTGTGTGTGCCGGTGGATTTTTCGAGCGTTGGCATGGGATACAAACCGCCGCCCATTCTTTCACCGTCTTGCGAAGGCCCGGCCAAACGAACCTGGGCGCTGACCAGCTTGACCAAGGCCCAGACGCCGGGATAAGAGAGGGCATGCACCGAGTCAAAAACACGACGACGCCACGAAAGGGGAACCACCGGGCGGGGGCGGCCGGTGCAAACGCCGCAAAGAAGGTGCGGACCGCCGTTCCACACCGGGGTGTCCTCCAGCACGAGGCCCGTTTTTTGCTGACTGAAGGGCAAGGACGTCCGGGTCAGCGTAGTCGACGCCGACATACACCGGAGAAACCAGCACACGTGAGAGACAGTCAGCGACGTGGGTTGGACTTACCAGCCACATGCTGAATGTCTGTGGTAAATTCTGAAATGGCCGCCAACTGCCACTGCTGGCGTGCGCTCCATGGGTCAGAGACCTTGGACATCGCAAACGTCAAAGGTTTGTGGTCAACGTACGCAGTAAAGTTGCGACCCTCGAGGAAAAAAACGAAAATGTCGTGTTGCGAGGTGCAGGGCCAGCAACTCCCTGTCAAAAACACTGTACTTGCATTCAGCATCCCGGAGCGTACGACTGAAAAAGGCGAGCGGTTGCCAGAGACCTGAAACCCGCTGTTCCAACACCCCACCCACTGCCACGTCGGACGCATCGGTGGTCAACGCGATCTCCGCCGACGGAAACGGGTGGGCCAGCAGGGCGGCGTGGGCCAGCAGGGCGGCGTGGGCCAGCAGGGCGGCGTCAGCCAGCGCAGACTTGGCTGCGGAAAATGCTATGGACGCGTTCCGGCAGCCAGTCAACCAGATCTTTGGCTGTTTTACAGAGTCCAGGCTGTTTCAGCCTGGACTCTGTCGGGCAACGGAACCACACCTTCAGCGGAAATCCGGTGCCCGAGGAAATCCAGAACAGGCAACCCAAACTGGCACTTGGAAGGGTGTTGGAAAACCTGGCGCAGATGGGACTCGTGCTGGCTCGCTGAGCAGCTGGCCACCAATATATCGTCCAGATAAACAAAAACGAACGGCAGCCCACGCAAAACGGAGTCCATCAGCCGCTGAAAGGTCTGGGCGGCACCTTTCAGCCAAACAGCATGCGCAAAAACTCAAACAAGCCGAAGGGGGTAATAAAAGCGGTTTTAGGAACGTCTTCGGCGCGCACGGGAACTTGGTGATACCCCCGCACCAAGTCAATTTTAGAAAAAATCTACGTTCCGGCGAGATTGGCAGAAAAATCCTGAATGTGGGGGATGGGGTAACGGTCATTCTCCGTGGCATTATTTAAACGGCGGAAATCTCCGCATGGCCGCCACCGACCGTCCGATTTGGGCACCATGTGAAGTGGAGAGGCCCATGCACTGTTCGAACACTGTACAATGCCAAGCCGCTCCATGGCTGCAAACTCTTCCCGAGCGACGGACAGTTTCGCGGGGGTCGAGGCGGCGCGCGCGAACACTGGGGGCCCGACCATGGGAATATAATGCTCAACCCCATGCTTCGTTATCGTGCTAGAGAAATTAGGGACAGACAGCGATGGAAACTCTAAAAGCAATCGCTGAAAAGCATCCCCGGAGGTCACTACATTAGCCCGAATCAGGGGCTCGGCGGCCCGAGTAAAACAGGGTAGCGAAGAAAACGAGAGAGCATCAATTAAACGTCTGTTAGCAACATCGACAAGCAGTCCATGAGCACACAGAAAATCAGCACCTAAAATAGGTACAGAGCTAGCGGCAACAATAAAGTTCCACTGGAAATCCCGGCCATGAAAACAAACAGTCACCAACCTTTCCCCAAACGTTTTGATGGGAGAGCCATTAGCTGCGATGAGCTGCGGCCCACAGTTCGCTGCTAGACCGTCGGCAGCGGTAGGGGGAAGGAGGCTCTTCTGGGAGCCGGAGTCCACGAGAAAACGTCTCCCGGAATGCGAGTCCTCTATGAAGAGCAGCCTTTCTGTATTGCCAGCGGCCGCGGCTGCTACGGCGCGCTGGCGGGTCCGTTTCCCTGGGCCGTGAAAGCGCAAGGTGGCAGGCAGCGACGCGCTCTGTCGCCAAAACGCTGATGGTAGAAACAGATGCTCTTTCCGCGGTGCCGGCGTGTAGCAACCCCTTCACGGCGGCCGGTAGTTGGCGGAGGAAGAGGTGGGCGACGAGGAATCCACCGTCATCCGGCCCGAGCAACGATAACATGTTTTCCATGAGCTCGAGCGCGGTACCGCCATCCAAGCCTGACAGGTTGAGGAGCTTTTCGGCTCGTTCAGCATCAGAGAGGGCATAGCGCCGAAGAAGCAGCTCTTTGAGGGCGGCGTATTTCCCTTGGGTGGGAGGTAAGCATGAACGACACAGAGCTCTCAGCAGTGTTGCCAACTTAGCGACTTTGTCGCTATATTTAGCGAGTTTTCAGACCCCCTTAGCGACTCTTTTTCTAAAAAGCGACTAGTGACAAATCTGGCGACTTTTTCTGGTATTATTGGAGACTTATTTATGACGACTTTTTGACGTGAAAACGCGTATCGCTCCCACTCTCAACAAGCAGCGGTGCTGCCGTGGGCGCCTCACCCGTGCCAAAGCGCTCACGGGTGGAGGATAGTCCTCCCCCAGCTGCTATCAGGGCAGGAGACGTTCACACCTGTGCGTCCAAACTGCAAATGAATCGCGCATGAGTTCTTCTTTTACTGTTAGGCTGTTTTGTGGATCACAAGGTTTAAAACTACTTATAAACACACACTCTCACACACAAAGTAACTCCACCAGAGTGCCAATTTCGGGTCACTTTTGCCAGTCCAGGCCTGGATAAAGGAGCAGGGTTGGAATTGTGACATTAAAAAACAATAATTGCTAAAAGAAATTTAATTTGTAGTTCTAAATAAATTCTAACTGCATTTAGGACGTTTTTTACTCACTTTATGTCTCTTCCACAACGTTATTTCTCTCTCCAACAACGTAGGTTACAATTACATTAGCATGACAAATTATGCAAATTAGGTGATGACGTCATTTGGCGACTTCTAGCGACTTTTAGGACAGCCAATAGCGATTTTCCTTACTAAGGAGTTGGCAACACTGGCTCTCAGTTCTCACTCCTTCTTTATTCGTCTCCAACATCAACTGAACATATCGCGCCACAAAACACAGGAACACACTTCCTCAACAGTGGGTGTGAGTGGAGCCCTCTAGTGGTCCGCCACACATGCCCCCCCCCCCGAACACCCAACAATACCTTTTGTTGTTGTGGGAAAAAAAGGGATCAACAGGGTTTGTACCAGCATTGACAAAAATGCTCAATTATAGCAGCTCTTGTATATCCGTCGCGTGGATGCAGTCTTGTCTGTATTGTGTTCAGGAAGTGGGGACAGTAGAAGGAAGTTTGACTTTAAGCATAAGTTTGCTAAGATCACACAAAGGCAAATGTGTCCGACAGTTAAAGGTATAAAAATATGGAATTCTCTTGAAGATAATCTCAAGAGTTGTACAAACATGCACAGTTTTAAAATGTGTTACACACTTAAAAGGATAAATCAGTATGAAGAACATGAAAGTAATTAGGGCTAAATGTGGAAGAAAAAAATTTCCATTGCCATTTAATGCTGTATATTGATGATTATGTTGATTTGTTGTTTAGTTTTGCATTGTTACATAAAGATACATGTTAGAGGGTTTTTGGGGGGTATTGGCGCCCTCTTGTAAGAATATTTGGATTGCAGATAGGGGCAGGTGCTAACAAGAATTTATTCTTCTTCCTGCTCCTTTTCACCCATGGGTGCAGTGTCATATTAATGGGAAGGAGGTTCTGTATGTAGGAAAAGAAACACTGTTGAACCATGTGTGAAATAAATAAAGAAATGGAAAAAAAATGAAATGAAATGTAGGCACCAGTTTGGTAATGAAGTGCGTCATGGCCTTGAGCAAAGCTTAGTTAGACTTTATGAAGACTGAAAAAAAACTACAACTTTGTACAAGTTACAAATACATATCAATAGTACACAGAGGTTAGAGGAGGTGAAAGACACATTTTCCATCACATTTGTCATTCCCCTTCATCAAGACCAGGTATTTAAGGAGCGGCTGTGGCAGCAGTTCTCTTCCTGATCATTGTTTCCTCTACAGCATTAACTCATGCACACATCCCTGTGGTGATGACCACTTTGTGAGTCTGACACAGAAAGCAAATAAGTTCTTTGTCCTGAGTTAATGCTCCTTAAAACTGACCTATTTCAGACTTACAGTTTAATACTATACAATATAGCAAATCTCCAACTGAACAGTGTTAAATAACATTATTTCCTTTTAAACTTGAAGCTTTGAACATATTTCTTTTTGCATTGGGACAGAAATTAATATGAAAAAGGCTCTTTTCAAATTTGTTTGGGTGAATAGAAAATATTTTTTGTGGTATCGTAAGAAATTATTTGTTATATAAATATATTGGTATGGAAAACATTTATTATTCATAGATAAAGATACATAGATACAAGCTCATGTTATTCATCTGAAGAAACAGACATAGAATGAGTGTGATAAAGGACATAGTGTGTTGTTACACTGGTAATGCCAGGAGAGGCAGTATCGGTTCTGTAAGACAGTGGAAGAAGAGAGCGTCCTGCAGGAGGAAGTGAACAGACACTGATGTTATGAACATGCGGCTAAGAGAAGGTTCAGTAAAACAAGTAGCAGCAATATTCCTGTGTGAGGCTCAGTCATTTCATTTTTATTTTTTGAAGATGCAACATCCCAAAGGTGTATATAGAAAACATGTTGATCCTGAAGCATTTATTGAAGCTTCTGAGCTATTTGTGTAATCTTCTCCTGAAGTTCTCGGGTAGATTTGGCCTTTCGATTGGAAATTTAACATCTCGTACAAAGTTAAAGACTTTTATTTAAGTTTGGTAGAATTCTATTTCAAAGAAAAACAAAACTCTCTGCTGAGTTGATGACATCACATTTTACATTCTAAGTGGATGACATCACACTCCATTTGCACTCCCTGACATCACACTCCAGATCAAAGGATCAAAGGGAAATTGAGCAATAACATTCTCTCAAAAGTCCTTAAGTAGAACACCAGCGTGCTCTCAGTATGTCTCAGAACTGTGAAACTGTATAGGAACACACCACGAGCCAACCTTTAGACAAAGATTTGACACGTTAAGTGTATGCAACAAACCCAAACCCCGATCGAATAGAAAAAATATCATTCGACATTGTAAGACAAAAGACAAGAAAAATGCAACATATGCAGCAAAACCTTGATCCCCAGGAAGGGACCTCATCGGCCGCTGTTAGCCCTAAGCAGCAAAACCCAAAACCAAAAGGGAAAAACAAGACACCAAATGAGGGGACTCCATCTGATGCTGCCAAACCAAAGGGTGCAAACAAGAAGATGCAGAAAAATGCAAACCCAAACCCCAGAGCCAGAAACCCTGGACCCAATCGAGGGCCTGTACAACATCAGCCCAATGCCCACTTTAAACCCAATAATGGGCCAGGGCAACACTGGCAAAATCCACAGTTTTTTCCAAAACGAGGGCCTGTGCAATATCAGCCCAATTCCCACTTTAAAACCCAATAATGGGCCAGGGCAACACTGGCAAAATCCACACTTTTTGCCAAAACAAGGGCCTGTGCAACATCAGCCCAATGCCCACTTTAAACCCAATAATGGGCCAGGGCAACACTGGCAAAAATCCACAGTTTTTGCCAAAACAAGGGCCTGTGCAACATCAGGCCAATGCCCAATTTAAACCAAATAATGGGCCTGGGCAACACTGGCAAAATCCACGGTTTTTGCCAAAACGAGGGCCTGTGCCACATCAGCCCCATCCTGACCATAACACCAACAATGGGCCACCTCAGCCACAGCCTCACTTAACACCAAATGATGGCAGTCGTCCATACAATGAGACTGGTGAACTGGGTGCGCTGAGATTCCACCTGCAGGAGGCTCAGCACATGTGCAAAACCAATCTTTATAAAATGACAGCTGCAAACCACAAAGCTGCTGCAGCTAAAACTCAGAATGATTGGGTTCGCCTGCAGCTACAGTGCTGCAGACAAAACGCTCAAAAGACCATCCTTGAACTCCAAAAACAGCTGGAAGAGGCTCGTAGAAAGACACCCGAGGAGAACTTCACCCCTGAGGTAAGTGAGGCTCCTGTTCAAGACAGCAACACAGCTGTCACAGCTGCAGAGCTGAGTGTGGACGCTTCAACACAAACTGCAGAAGCTCCACACACAGACTCTACAGACGTAAAAAGTGTTCGAGAAGCTGAGTTGGAGGTCCAGTGCAAAAAACAGCAAGAAGAGATCGAACAACTCCGTGAGCAGCTCCTCAAAACTCAAAAGAATCTTGAAGAGGAAGTTGCAAAGCACAACAATCAGGAACAAAGAGCCAACTGTGAGCTCGCTGAGCTGAAAGACAAACTCAGCACCAGTGAGGCTCTTTGTGAAAAAGATGATTTGAAGGTGCAAAATTTAAAAGAAGAGCTGGAGAAAACCAAAGCTTCCCATCGGGAAATTGTGGAGCAAAACCTGGAGAACACAACAATCTGCAACCAACTCGGGCAAGCAGAGGAAGAAAAGATCACACTTCAGGAGTTTTTGCTGTCTCTGCAAGAGACAATAAAAAAGCAAGAAGACCAGTCCAACGTTGCCAATCCTGAAAATTCTCCAGCCCAAAACGAGACACTCCAGGAGAATCAGCCAGGAAAAGAGGAGGCCAGCGCTACCAAACCAGAAAGTCCAGAGGCCCGAGATGACCAAGTGCCAAAAGAAAAACCAAAAAAGAAAAAGAAGCGCAACTGGTTTTCGAGACTATTCACTTAAGTGACTTCCACTCCGTCTCCTATAAAATCACAGTAATATACAACTAAATATTATCAGTCACTTCCAGTGCCAAAACACCCATTTAAAAGCATATTTGCTTTAATATTTAGTTGTGTATAACTTTGTCATCGGCTCCACCCCACCCCAACCGGTCGCGGCAGATGGCCGCCCCTCCCTGAGCCTGGTTCTGCTGGAGGTTTCTACCTTTTGAAAGGTAGTTTTTCCTCCCCACTGTCGCCAATTGCTTGCTCATAGGGGATTGTTGGTTTTTTTCTTTAGTTCAGTTCAATTCAATTCATTTGTATGTAAATACTGTTGGATTGAATTGAACTGAATTAAAGAAGATTTTTAGGAGACGGAGTAGTCACTGAGTGAACCAGGGTATTATAACATCTTACCCATGAAAAACTACGATCAACCAATCAAATAAACAATTGAATTTAACAAAACATTTGAAGTGTGAACATTTTGTCTCATTTAACACGTGAAAATGTCAAATTATACAACCTAACAGCAGAAATAAAAATGTTTACATCCTGGTTGAAAACATTGTTCTGTGAATGATATCCACTGTGTCTGTGCTGTTGATGCCTTTTGAAAAAAAAAGTCTAAAGTATTGTAGTTGAGTACAGCTCCAGGTTTTGTACAGATTACTTTCCATTTGCTGTAACTTTACTCTGCTATCTCATCAATAATGAATTTGATCATCATCCGTTCCCTGAATGCAATTGACACCCTCTTCTCAACGAGAAGCCTGGGCTCGGGTGGGCCTGAGTGTCCTGGAGGTACTTTCCCTGCCGGATACACGGGTGGCCAGGTCGTGTGCCCGGCGGGACTGTCGAAAAGTTAATAGCTATATTTGCAAAGCCCTTTATTAAAATATGCTTTCATGACATTATTGTTTGTCGGGACGGTGGTCAGAGCTATCAGTGGCTGATGAGTGGGACATGAAATGTCACCTCGGGACACTGGGGAGGGAGCCTGAGTTAGTGTCTTCGGTTGAGAGATACTGACCTCAATAAACAGCTTGAGGATCTGCAGCTGTATGGTCTGGACACTCAGGTGAGGAGAGGAGCTGACCTGGAGACATCTGACAGAGGCCCTGGTTCAGAAGATATTAAACTCCCAGTTTGAAGTGAAGACAGAGCTGAGTGTAAAAGCAAAGATCTCAATTTACTCTCTGAGCTACGTCCTCATCTTCACCTATGGTCATAAGCTTTGGGTAATGATTGAAAGAACGAGATCACGGATACAAGCAGCAGAAATAAACTTCCCCTGTCAATCTTTTCTCTTCTGCGAGAGCAGACTTTTTTTTTTTTTAAGTAGAGCAAATATAATTCTGCTTTAAAGAATATGATTGTTTCCTTGCATGACACATGGAGATGAGTTCTCCGTCACAAATGGTGTGGTCACCTGCAGGTTGAAGGTCATTGCAACTCCAACCCACATCCACTGCTACTGTACTTAAAAGTTAGGACAACATTAAAGACTTTGTTCAGGTAATTGCATTTGGATCACCTAAATCATGCCTGGACTGACAAACAAATCATCCTTATAGATGTTACAACATACCAAGCTTCTGTTGTTGAATGCAGCAACCAGCAGTGACACTGGATTGTCATTCCTACTGGAGAATTGTAGTCCGATTGCATTACCAGAAAGTAACCATTTCAAACATTGAGGACAGCTATAGTACTAGTACCTTGGAATCACACAGGCAAATGGCAACCATGAAGAGGCCGCTTGGCAAGCTGCAACCACCAAACACCTGCAGAGAGTAAGGCGACTTCTGAGGAGTCAGCCAAATGGGGTGGACAAGATCCAGGGCAACATCTACACCCTGCTGTTCGTCAGATACCCTGCTGGGACAAGAAGTTGGCCAAAGGAAGCAATAAAGCCACTGACCTTATCATGCATAGAGGGTTTCAAAGCAATAAACAGCCAAGTTTATAAGGGTGCACGCTGACTGAGATTAACTGAAACAACAACAAAGCAGTTCGATCAATATTAAGATATTTTATTCCCATACCATTTATACTTCAGGATTAAGCCAAATACAAAAAAATAAAAATACAAAATAATTTGTTCCTCTTGTCCGTGTTGTGCAGATAGCAGCTGTTCCTTTATCTTTCACGGAGATGATTCATTCAAATACATCTTTCATGTCAGTTTTAAGATTTCATATTAATATCAGATTTTATCAACAGACATGAGGCTAAATATTGCGTTTCAAGTCAGTATAAATAACTCAGAAAGGCATTAGATTACTACGGAAGGAAGAAAAGGTACAAATGTGGGTCCCACACATAAGGCAGAACTGGTTCAACATCACCACCATCTCAGCTGCACCTGAGAATACTGCTGATGCTCTGGTGGCAATTCAGGGTCCCTTTTATCACACAGCTTAATGGAAAAATTCAATGACTCGGGTGTATTTGTAAGTGTGTGTCACAAGTGAATGTGATGAACAAGTGAGGAAAAAAGGGAAGGACACACTCCAGATTTACTTCAACAAATCCGGAGGTAGATTGACCCACAGTGTAGGGGGAAGTGGAAACTTACATGACACTGTAACAGTCAGTTTACATTTCCCTAGTACATCTTCAACTTCTTCATTGGTTCATATGTTAGAAGTAAACCTGATCAACTACAACAGGATCAGTGCTAATGTCACATGATGCTACATAAAACACCTTTAAACAGGCTTTAGTAGGTCAGCTGTTTCCTGGGTTAGCTTTCCACATATTTAATACTTTTGTACTCATACTCAAACTGATTCATTCAGTTTGAAAACAGAGCACACCAACACAGACATTACAGTTTTTAGTCAGACATACAGCTCAGTAATCTCACTGCTCCATTCAAACACTCTTCACAGCCTCCATTTGTGATGTTCTTGTGCTTTTAATTGTTCAGTAGTAATTTTGCCAGAGACTGGAGGACCTCCCTCTTCTCATACAGATATATCTGGGTCTCCCACAGCATGTCCACCAGGGCTGCGTCGCTCACCTCATCCAGCATCACCTCCTGAGATAGTTGGGGACTCAATCTGCACACAATGCAACGGACACAGTGATTAATAAACAAAATAGTGATAACTAACTGTGCAGAGAGACATATTGAAGACAGTAAAGACAAAATGCAAAAAGAAAGGGGTAAATAAAAAAAAGAGAAAAAAAAAATCACCATTACTGCTGAAGAGCTTTTGGAGCTACGTTCATGCTTCTTTTCCACTGCAGGCTTGCTTACAAGACAATGCTGAACCACATGGTACAACAGAAAAAGAGTGTGTGTGCTAAACTGATCGACTGCAGTGTAAACCTGTTATTTGGTACTTTATGAGTTTCTAACAGAAGTGAAACTACAGCATTTGGTCTCAGGTTCTCACGTGAGTACAGTGAAAAAGAGAAGATGCAACATAACCTCATGACCTTGTGACACTTTAGGGTCCTTTTTATCACACAACTTAACGGAAACACTGACATCAAAATTTATATGTATGGACTGATATGATATTTATAAACACAAACATCTACATATTTATAGATGCACAGGGTTCTCTGCAGGGACCAGTTCTATTTATATTCTACATGCTTCTCTTAGGCAGGCGTATTATACATATTTCTATTGCTATTTAAATGGTGTGCACCTTTATCTATCCATGAAGCTAAAAGACACAGCAGTTAGTTCCACAGTGCCTCTTTTACCTCGTCTTCCTCACCCTCAACAGCAAAAAGCCGCCCCTCTCCCTGAGCCTGGAGATTTCTTCCTGTTAAAAGGGAGTTTTTTTCTTCCCACTGTCAGCAGTGCTTGCTCATAGGGAGTCATCTGGTTGTTGTGGTTTACTCTCTATGACTGTAAAGTAACTTACCTTAAAATATAAAGTACCTTGAGGTGGTCTGTGATTTGATGCTATATAAATAAAACTTAATTAAAACCAAACTGAATTGAAATGTCATAACTACATCCATGAAAGTAATTTATAATGTGACAAAACTGCAGTCATGTCATATATAGGTTGGTCATAAATGTCCTACTTCTAGATAACTGACATGCTGCAGATTTGATCACTGTGACAGTTCACATGAAATGTACGTGTGAATCATATCTATGTGGATGCAGTCATACTCCCTGTTAAAGTCAGAAACTAATTTTAAATCCTGCTCCTCACAAACGTCTTGAATAATCAGGCCCCATCTTACCTTAATGACCTCATAGAACAGTCTCACCCTATTAGAGCACTTTGCTCTCTGACTGCAGGTTTACTTGTAGCTTCTAGAGTATTTAAAAGTAGAATAGGAGGCAGAGCCTTTCAGGCTCCTCTTCTGTGGAACCAGCTTCCAATTTGGACACGGGAGACAGACGCCATCTCTAGTCTTAAGATTAGGCTTAAAATGTAACTTTTTAATAAGGCATATAGTTAGGGTTGGAACATGTGACCCTGAGTTTGCTGCCATAGGTGTAGGCTGCTGGGGGATTCCCATGATGCTTTGAGTGTCTCTTCTTCAGTCACCCTTTTCACTCACTATGTGTTTATACACCTCTCTGCATTTAATCAATAGTTATTATTAATCTCTGGCTCTCTTCCACAGCATGTCTTTGTTCTGTCTCATCCACTCAGCCCCAACCGGTCACCAAAGATGGCCGCCTCTATGTGAGCCCGATTTTAGTGCAGGTTTCTTCCTGCTTGCTCATAGAGGGGTCATATGATTGCTGGGCTTTCCTCTATTTTCTGTATTATTGTAGGGTCTTTACCTTACAATATAAAGTCAAATCACAACTGTTGTTGTGATTTGTCACCATTTAAATAAATTGAAGTAAACACTTAGTCTTACAGGAACTCCTTTTAAACCACTGCAGATGAAGCGTCTGAGAATAAGAAACAACTACAAGCATTCTAAGATAAATGGATGAGAGCAAGTTGGTACAAATACAGAGAGGCTGAGAAAAGAGGATGCATTAAAAAAGAAGCAAAACCAACACGTGTGTCGTTTCTGACCTGTGGTAAATGGTGTCTATCATTTCACACCACGCTCTGGCCCTGTCCACTGCACAGCCATCAGAGTCTTTACACTGTGCAGTAAGAGAGACATATTTATAATGAGCAAGACAAACATGCTTTAACAAATGTTTTTGTTATTAGAACACCAATACATGCACAAATGTCAAATGGAATAAAAACAAATAACAGATTAAATAAAAATAAGTAATCAGGGCACATTACAGCAATGGCCAGAGTTAACCACTCACAGACATAAACTGAAAAATGATGCACTCACACAGTATACCAGCATTTTGCCCAGCTCTTTTGCTCCTACAAAGGTCTTGGCCAGCTCCAGTGGGTTGGAGGGTCGGAACACATCCACAGAGCTCACCACCACCTGAGGAGGTTTACCTGGAGACACACAGGAGCACGTGTACAAAATGATAAAGGGGAGGGGGACTTCAAATAGAGACACTGAACTCGAGCTAGTTATTCACAATGTGATAGGTATGTATTCCTGTGTAGCTCTGATACAACTGATATGTACACCCACTGGCCACTTAATTAAGTACACCTGTTCAACTGCATGTTAACACATTTATCTAAATCAGTCAATCACATGGCAGCGATTCAGTGCATTTAGACATGATCAAGATGAACGGCTGAAAATCAAACTGAGCATCAGAATGAGGAACAAACTTTATTTGAGCGACACAGATGTTGGTGCCAGACAGGCTGCTCTGAGTATTTCAGAAGCTGTTGATCTGCTGGGATTTTCCCACACAACCGTCTCTAAGGTTTACAAGAGAATGGTCAACTTAGTATCAACTAAGGTAATTAAGAGCATTTCTAAACATAAAACATGTCAAACACATGGGCTAAAGCAGCAGAAGACCACACCACGTGTCCTTCTATCAGTTAAGAACAGCAAACTGAGGCTACAAGTCACCAAAAATTGACAACACAATATTAGAAAAAAAGTATCAGGTCTGATTAGTTTTAAATTCTGCAGCAACATTTAGAGTGTTGGGTCAAAATGTGGCATAAAAAACACAAACGTCCGCACTGCTACTAGTCGTGCAATGGTTTCAAGGGCACTTTCCCGGCGCTCTTGGGCCCCTTAGTGCTAAATGACATCATTTAAACACCACAGTTACCCGACTATTGTTGCTGAGCGTGTCTATATTGTATGTCTATGTGGTCCTTTATGACCCCACTTTACCAATCTTTTGAAGGCTGTATCCAGCAGGATAATGTGCCATGTCTGGTTCCTTGAACATAACATCATTTATGTGCATCCAACCAATCTGCAGCAACTCTGTGATATCACGTCAATATGGACCCAAATCTCTGAGGAATCCTTTCATCACCTTGTTGAATTTGTGCCACACAGAATTAGGGCAGGTCTAAAAGCAAAACAGAGTCCAACCCAGTACTAGCGATATGTACCTAATAAAGTGGCCAGTATGTGTATATATCAGTTTACTTTGCATTTAATGACTATTAAAGACACAGAAGAAGAGATACGACTCACATAATTTAACATTTCGACACATAATTACTTGGCTCACCTGTTCCAAGAGAGACCACTATACCCAGCTTCTTTAAGTCCTTCTCACGGCCCTTAGAGACACACGTGCAGAGAAGAAGTCACGAACAAATCCATGTGGCTTAACGTCCATTAAGTGCATAAAGGAAGGAAATTGAATAGAGCTCCGGTTGCCTACCTCTGCTTTTAAGGCCTTATTGTACTGATGGACTTCTGTCATGGCATCTAGTGTCGGGTTATTGGCCAGCAGCCCTCCATCCAGAAAGCGCCCCATTGGTCGGAAGTAGGTGGGAGCAGCGCCGCTGGAGCGAGCAGCTCGCCATACAAGTTGTTCTGATATGAACACAAGGATATAAGTAAGAAAGGAATGCATAGTAAATGCAATTACACTGTTCTGAGTTCATAATTATCACTTCCTGTCTGTCTTTTTCACGACTTTCCAGGACTTGGTCCTGTACGCATACACACACCTTCATCTGTCACCTTCCTTATCTTTCTGGGTGGCTCTTCTGTGTATCCTACTATCAACACATCTTCATCCTCCCAGCCTGTAACAACAACACGGCTGGGACTCAAACAGCACAGGACACGACTCCTTCATGAACAGCACACACAGTCTCAGTTTCAGTGTTGTGTTCACACACAGGCTTAGTTTTCAGGTTTTATTGCCTCAGTGAAGTGAAAGTACATAACCCTCACATTAAAATATGAGCTCTGAAAATTCCTTTGGTGCCATCCAGTGGTATGTTCAGAGCACTTCAACATCCCATTTAATACATTTGACATTTGAGGGCTGGTGCTGTAGCCCGACAAACACAGGTGATATCTGACGTACCTTGTGGGATGGTGAGAGGCTTGAATGTGGCAGTGGTGGTGTATGGGGCCTCTCTGGAGACGGATGGAGGGTCATAGTTCCTGAATATATGAAGCTCGCCTGGATGTCTGTCTGCCAGAACACTGGTCACCATTACCCTGTAAAGAAAGAAAGAAGGGAAAGGATGTTTGCCTGTTCTCCTTAAACACCTGAAAATTTGAACAGCAGCATTTCAACCAAATTACAAAAATATTTTTAAAAACAATCTGGCTTCAGATGTATTATTTTAGTGTTAAGAGAGCCATGCTACACATATCTAAGCAAGTCAGTACCTTTTTTTAATTCTCAGGAACTGAACCTCAGAAAAAATTAGGTGACTCAATTTAACACATCAGGGTAAAACCAGCTCAAAGTTTTAAAAACTGACCAATCACAGCAAAAGAGTGGGATATTTAAAGCTTTTATATGACACTGTTAGCACCAGCAGAAACTAGGGCGACTAAATTCTTAGTCGAGTAAATAAGGAAAAATCTGTAGCTAATTGATTAGTATAAAACCTAAGAAACACTGAGGTCTGAACAATGACAGACGTAAAAGAAGATCAAGGCTGCATTAACAAATTTCTGGTGCTTTTCTATAACAATGTAAAAGCTGCAGCGCCAACTTGTGGCAGATGGCTGCATAACATTTAGAATGCAACAATTTGTCATTCTCTCTGTAAGTGTGACAGGTCGAAAAGTTATGAATGAATTATAATAAAACTTTGTAGGAGTGTAGAGTGGGTTCATGTTAATCACATTTGACCTCTGACCTCACTTTTACGTATCACATCTGCCTTTGTTTCACTTTGTTTCACACGATGATGAATGAGCTGCTAGTTGGTTAGAAATAAACTGCATTATAATATTCTACAATAAGCTCAAGTTATTTCAGTTATTTACAAATCATTACCTATTATCTATTGCACAATGTTTTAATAGAAGATACATTACTCTTTGCTTAAAGGTAAATGCTGCCCAGATGACGAGCAGCTTGGGCAGAGGTCTGCAATTCTTTTGAATTTTAGGGTTTTTTTGGCATTTTTCTGCCTATTATCACATTCAGATATCTACCTGGGGAACTTTATGTCAGTCATCTTGGTGTTTTCTCCAAACTCTGTTTTGAGGAAGTCCTCTAGCGGTGCTGATTCATAGGGTCTTGATCCTTTGAACACCTGCTCCTTTATCCTAAAGTACAGGAAGCGCAGGAACTCCATGGATTTACCTACACATAGAAGAAATGTCATTGTTGTTCTGATGCTATGTGATGAAAACCCAGCACTGGAAAAGGGAACACAAACACACCGTGGATTATAGCCAGAGCCAGGATGCCTCCTGTGCTCGTACCAGCTACCCAGTCGAAGAGCTCTCTGGTGGGTCTGCCCGCCTCCTTCTCCAGAGCGATCAGCATCTGGATCAGCACCAGGCCTTTAATACCGCCACCATCAAGACATAGCAGACTGTCCATCCTGTCGGATGACCCAGACCAATATGATGAATTTTATCCAGCCAATCACTTGCATATCCAACTTTTTAGATCCTCTGGAACAGAGCAGAATCCTCGAAACAGAGTTTACTGAAAAGAGTCATGTGACCAGCAAAACCAAAAATCACAACACACAGAACAGCAAAATAAAGCAAAGCAAAGTAAACCTGGAGAGAAAGGCCTTAAACGCATGCAGGTCAAAGCCCACAAATGGTAAAGAAATCAAGGAGGGCAGAGGCTTCAGTGCATACTGAACAATGGCATTACTACACTGTGAAACCTATTATTGTGCAGCACAGAACAGCAGAAGTGGTTTGACCCTGGATTCTTTCTAAAAGTGAGCTGTGGGTGTATTAATTATACACTTTACAATAATATGAATTATTAATATTACATTTGTATTAAAGTAGATGAGAGAATGTTCTTTTTATAAACACTTTCATGAGGAGTTTATGGCCACAGTCACAATGTGAGTGTCACATTTGTATCTCAAAACTGAACACAATATGATCATTTTATAAATGTTTGTCCCACTTGTAGTTAAATAGACAGTATAGATAAGGCAGAGTATGATTTAGGATGAAGTATGAGGAATATCAGATCCACCCTTTAACGTCACATTCACTTTGAAAAAAAGACACACACTTACAGGACAGTTAATATCAGATTTATAATAACTGTACCCTACAGACTAAAACCAGCTTCTTCCCCACAGCTGTCACTCTACTGAACCTTTCCATCCACACCTCCTATCCCTCCCAATGACCATGATCTGCTTGTCTGTATAGCAATTTAGAACATATGTATGCTAAACAGATCATCTGTACATATGAATACACCTGTACATCTGTAAATTGGCTATAGTTCATCTGTATATTTGGTTTCTCTGTACATAATCTGTTCATAGCTATTCCACCATTTATACTACCCTTATCTGTATATATCAGCATATAGCTACATTTGCCCGTAGTACATCTGTATATTTGATCTCTACTTTACTTATCTGTTTATAATTGCTCTTGCTACTCTTGCACTTCTGATTAGACGCAAACTGTATTTCGTTACCGTGTATTCATACATGTGTAATGACTATAAAGTTTAATCCTAATCCTATATCTTAGAGGAAAGTACATTGTACTCAACAACATTTATCCGACTTCTTAATTTACAAGCATGTGTAAGCTTTACAGGTTTTTCTACTGCTTTTAGTTTGATATAGAATTATTTTTCATGCACATGTGATTAATATACATGATTAATGGGACTGTAGACTGAACTACCCAACAGCACAGACGTAGAGTTGTTAAAGCACCTACAGCTATAAAATGCTACTTGTGCTAAAAGTAAAAACGGGTGAGGCTGTTTTAATGTAACAATAACTAAATATGAAGACAGCCCATCATTTTTATGTTTTCAGGCTTTCTGTTGTTATACCGTAAAGTTAAAATACTTTTGTCATTTAAAAAAACAGGATCCAGGAAGAGGTGTGTGACGGTGTAATGTGGTTTAGTTTACTACAGTAAAATTGTAAATCATTTTTGTAACATAATTTTTAAACAACTCAGCTCAAGTTTTTTTCCTTCAATCTGATTGTCTCCAATTTTCAGACAACTAAAGAAGACATTAGAAAGATGTTGAGAAAGAATGCCATTCTTTCTCGAATTAAAAATATATTCAAACCTGTTTCAGACCAACAGAAACAAATCTGTGACCAGATTTTCAATTGTCACTCAGAATCCAGGTGCAGTGGACCGAGGGTGGCTGATCAGAACCTGACAGCCTTTATGGAAACACCCAGGGACAGCCTGCATCGACTTAATGAACAGGAATTCAGTCCAGCATCTTCACTGAGCTCTGATGGAAGTTCAATAACACCTCGAGAGAGTCACACTCCCGAGGAGCTCAGGGCTATCCTAATCAGTAGCCTAAAGCCCAATATGTTAGCTACTAATAATATCTTTGTATTGTTTTTGTTCAGATCGATGTTCACAGGCTTGCTCCTGTTTGTTGTTGTGGAAAAATAATTTAAGCATCGAAATGAAAACGATTTCCTAAAATTTATTGAAAGAAAATTCAAACATTTGCAAAGGGACCAACAGCATTGACAAAAATGCTCAATTATAGCAGCTCTTGTATATCCGTTGCGTGGATGCAGTCCTGTCTCATCAGTGGTTGGGAGTGAAATTCTCACCATCATGTAGGCACCAGTTTGGTAAAGGCCATGAAAACTGAAAAACAACTACAACTTTGTACAAGAAAGTTACAAATACATATCAATAGTACACAGAGGTTAGAGGAGGTGAAACACACATTTTCCATCACATTTGTCATTCCCCTTCATCAAGACCAGGTATTTAAGGAGCGGCTGTGGCAGCAGTTCTCTTCCTGATCATTGTCTCCTCTACAGCATTAACTCATGCACACATCCCTGTAGTGATGATCACTTTGAGTCTGACACAGAAAGCAAATAAGTTATTTTGTCCTGAGTTAATGCCTCTTAAAACTGACCTATTTCAGACTTACAGTTCAATACTATACAATATAGAAAATCTCCAACTGGAAAGTGTTAAATAAAATTATTTCCTTTTAAACTTGAAGTTTTGAACATTTTTTTTTTTGCATAGGGACAGAAATTAATATGAAAAAGGCTCTTTTCAAATTTGTTTGGGTGAATGGAAAATATTTTTTGTGGTATCGTAAGAAATATTTGTTATATGAATATATTGGTATGCATAAGTTATTATTCATAGATAAAGATACATAGATACAAGCTCATGTTATTCATCTGAAGAAACAGACAGATAGAATGAGTGTGATAAAGGACATAGTGTGTTATTACACTGGTAATGCCAGGAGAGGCAGTATCGGTTCTGTAAGAAAGTGGAAGAAGAGTGTCCTGCAGGAGGCAGTGAACAGACACTGATGTTATGAACATGCGGCTAAGGGAAGGTTCAGTAAACAAGTAGCAACAATATTCCTGTGTGAGGCTCAGTCATTTCATTTTTATTTTTTGAAGATGCAACATCCCAAAGGTGTATATAGAAAACATGTTGATCCTGAAGCATTTATTGAAGCTTCTGAGCTATTTGTGTAATCTTCTCCTGAAGTTCTCGGGTAGATTTGGCCTTTCGATTGGGAATTTAACATCTCGTACAAAGTTAAAGACTTTTATTTAAGTTTGGTAGAATTCTATTTCAAAGAAAAACAAAACTCTCTGCTAAGTTGATGACATCACATTTTGCATTCTAAGTGGATGACATCACACTCCATTTGCACTCCCTGACATCACACTCCAGATCAAAGGATCAAAGGGAAATTGAGCAATAACATTCTCTCAAAAGTCCTTAAGTAGAACACCAGCGTGCTCTCAGTATGTCTCAGAACTGTGAAACTGTATAGGAACACACCACGAGCCAACCTTTAGACAAAGATTTGACACGTTAAGTGTATGTAACAAAACACAAACCCAAACCCCGATCGAATAGAAAAGATATCATTCGACATTGTAAGACAAAAGACAAGAAAAATGCAACATATGCAGCAAAACCTTGATCCCCAGGAAGGGACCTCATCGGCCGCTGTTAGCCCTAAGCAGCAAAACCCAAACCCAAGAGGGAAAAACAAGGCACCAAATCAGGGGACTCCACCTGATGCTGCCAAACCAAAGGGTGCAAACAAGAAGAAGATGCAGAAAAATGCAAACCCAAACCCCAGAGCCAGAAACCCTGGACCCAATCGAGGGCCTGTGCAACATCAGCCCAATGCCCACTTTAAACCAAATAATGGGCCAGGGCAACACTGGCAAAATCCATGGTTTTTGCCAAAACAAGGGCCTGTGCAACATCAGCCCAATGCCCACTTTAAACCCAATAATGGGCCAGGGCAACATTGGCAAAATCCATGGTTTTTGCCAAAACAAGGGCCTGTGCAACATCAGCCCAATGCCCACTTTAAACCCAATAATGGGCCTGGGCAGCACTGGCAAAATCCCCAGTTTTTGCCAAAACAAGGGCCTGTGCCACATCAGCCCAATGCCCACTTTAAACCCAATAATGGCCCTGGGCAACACTGGCAAGATCCATGGTTTTTGCCAAAACGAGGGCCTGTGCCACATCAGCCCCATCCTGACCATAACACCAACGATGGGCCACCTCAGCCACAGCCTCACTTAACACCAAATGATGGCAGTCGTCCATACAATGAGACTGATGAACTGGGTGCGCTGAGATTCCACCTGCAGGAGGCTCAGCACATGTGCAAAACCAATCTTTATAAAATGACAGCTGCAAACCACAAAGCTGCTGCAGCTAAAACTCAGAATGATTGGGTTCGTCTGCAGCTACAGTGCTGCAGACAAAACGCTCAAAAAACCATCCTTGAGCTCCAAAAACAGCTGGAAGAGGCTTGTAGAAAGACACCCGAGGAGAACTTCACCCCTGAGGTAAGTGAGGATCCTGTTCAAGACAGCAACACAGCTGTCACAGCTGCAGAGCTGAGTGTGGACGCTTCAACACAAACTGCAGAAGCTCCACACACAGACTCTACAGACGTAAAAAGTGTTCGAGAAGCTGAGTTGGAGGTCCAGTGCAAAAAACAGCAAGAAGAGATCGAACAACTCCGTGAGCAGCTCCTCAAAACTCAAAAGAATCTTGAAGAGGAAGTTGCAAAGCGCAACAATCAGGAACAAAGAGCCAACTGTGAGCTCGCTGAGCTGAAAGACAAACTCAGCACCAGTGAGGCTCTTTGTGAAAAAAATGATTTGAAGGTGCAAAATTTAAAAGAAGAGCTGGAGAAAACCAAAGCTTCCCACCAGGAAATCGTGGAGCAAAACCAGGAGAACACAACAATCTGCAACCAACTCGGGCAAACAGAGGAAGAAAAGATCACACTTCAGGAGTTTTTGCTGTCTCTGCAAGAGACAATAAAAAAGCAAGAAGACCAGTCCAACGTTGCCAATCCTGAAAATTCTCCAGCCCAAAACGAGACACTCCAGGAGAATCAGCCAGAAAAAGAGGAGGCCAGCGCTACCAAACCAGAAAGTCCAGAGGCCCGAGATGACCAAGTGCCAAAAGAAAAACCAAAAAAGAAAAAGAAGCGCAACTGGTTTTTGAGACTATTCACTTAAGTGACTTCCACTCCGTCTCCTATAAAATCACAGTAATATACAACTAAATATTATCAGTCACTTCCAGTGCCAAAACACCCATTTAAAAGCATATTTGCTTTAATATTTAGTTGTGTATAACTTTGTCATCGGCTCCACCCCCCCAACCGGTCGCGGCAGATGGCCGCCCCTCCCTGAGCCTGGTTCTGCCGGAGGTTTCTACCTTTTGAAAGGTAGTTTTTCCTCCCCACTGTCGCCAATTGCTTGCTCATAGGGGATTGTTGGGTTTTTTCTTTAGTTCAGTTCAATTCAATTCATTTGTATGTAAATACTGTTGGATTGAATTGAACTGAATTAAAGAAGATTTTTAGGAGACGGAGTAGTCACTGAGTGAAACAGGGTATTATAACATCTTACCCATGAAAAACTACGATCAACCAATCAAATAAACAATTGAATTTAACAAAACATTTGAAGTGTGAACATTTTGTGTCATTTAAAACATGTGAAAATGTCCAATTATAACAACCTAACAGCAGAAATAAAAATGTTTACATCCTGGTTGAAAACATTGTTATGTGAATGATATCCACTGTGTCTGTGCTGTTGATGGCTTTTGAAAAAAAAGTCTAAAGTATTGTAGTTGAGTGCAGCTCCAGGTTTTGTACAGAGCACTTTCCATTTGCTGTAACTTTACTCTGCTATCTCATCAATAATGAATTTGATCATCATCTGTTCCCTGAATGCAATTGACACCCTCTTCTCAACGAGAAGCCTGGGCTCGGGTGGGCCCGAGTGTCCTGGAGGTACTTTCCCTGCCGGATACACGGGTGGCCAGGTCGTGTGCCCGGCGGGACTGTCGAAAAGTTAATAGCTATATTTGCAAAGCCCTTTATTAAAATATGCTTTCATGACATTATTGTTTGTCGGACGGTGGTCAGAGCTATCAGTGGCTGATGAGTGGGACATGAAATGTCACCTCGGGACACTGGGGAGGGAGCCTGAGTTAGTGTCTTCGGTTGAGAGATACTGACCTCAATAAACAGCTTGAGGATCTGCGGCTGTATGGTCTGGACACTCAGGTGAGGAGAGGAGCTGAGCTGGAGACATCTGACAGAGGCCCTGGTTCAGAAGATCTTAAACTCCCAGTTTGAAGTGAAGACAGAGCTGAGTGTAAAAGCAAAGATCTCAATTTACTCTCTGAGCTACGTCCTCATCTTCACCTATGGTCATAAGCTTTGGGTAATGATTGAAAGAACGAGATCACTGATACAAGCAGCAGAAATAAACTTCCCCTGTCAATCTTTTCTCTTCTGCGAGAGCAGACTTTTTTTTTTTTTTTTTTTTTTTTTAAGTAGAGCAAATATAACTGTGCTTTAAAGAATATGATTGTTTCCTTGCATGACACATGGAGATGAGTTCTCCGTCACAAATGGTGTGGTCACCTGCAGGTTGAAGGTCATTGCAACTCCAACCCACATCCACTGCTACTGTACTTAAAAGAAGTTAGGACATCATTAAAGACTTTGTTCAGGTAATTGCATTTGGATCACCTAAATCATGCCTGGACTGACAAACAAATCATCCTTATAGATGTTACAACATGCCAAGCTTCTGTTGTTGAATGCAGCAACCAGCAATGACACTGGACTGTCATTCCTACCGGAGAATTGTAGTCCGATTGCATTACCAGAAAGTAACCATTTCAAACATTGAGGACAGCTATAGTACTAGTACCACTTCCTGTTCCTGCTCAAACACAGTGGTGTTTCTGAGTAGCTTATTTGCTTAGCAATTTAATTAACAACTTTTAAATACATTCTTTTTTCAGAGTATAATCTTCACGTGCTTCATCTGAAGCACACTTTCTGTGTACTCACTACTTAATTTATAGCCAAAGTATTCACTCACTATCTCTGTACTGTTTCGCTAGCTTAGCTTAGCTCGTAGCCGACTCGTTAGCACCATGGCTACTTCACCTGTCCCTCCTGCACTTCCTTGCTCATTGTGTCAGATGTTTAGTTACTCCTCGGCTTCCTTTAGCAGTAATGATATCTGTAACAAATGTAGCATATTTGCAGCTCTGGATGCCAGGATTATTGAATTGGAGACTCGGCTTCGCACCCTTCATTCATCTGTATCTAGCCAGGCCCCTGTAGCTGGTGCAGCCGAAGATAGCGTAGGCCCCGCTAGCTGTTCCCCGGCAGACCCCAAGCAGCTGGGAAAGAGGGCGGCTGGGTGACGGTGAGGAGGAAGCATAGTCCTAAACAGAAGCCCCAGGTACACCACCAACCCGTTCACGTGTCTAACCGTTTTTCCCCACTCGGCGACACACCCGCCGGGGGTCAAACTCTGGTAATTGGTGATTCTGTTCTCAGACATGTGAAGCTAGAGACACCGGCAACCATAGTCAATTGTCTTCCAGGGGCCAGAGCAGGCGACATTGAAGGAAATTTAAAACTACTGGCTAAGGGTACACGTAAATTCAGTAAAATCATAATTCACGTCGGCAGTAATGACACCCGGTTACGCCAATCGGAGGTCACTAAAATCAATATTGAATCGGTGTGCAACTTTGCCAAAACAATGTCAGACTCTGTAGTTTTCTCTGGTCCCCTCCCCAGACCAGGAGTGACATGTTTAGCCGCATGTTCTCCTTAAATTGCTGGCTGTCTGAGTGGTGTCCCAAAAACGATGTGGGCTTCATAGATAATTGGCAAACCTTCTGGAGGAAACCTGATCTTGTTAGGAGAGATGGTATCCATCCCACTTTGGATGGAGCAGCTCTCATTTCTAGAAATATGGACAAATTTATTAAACCCCTCAAAATATGACTATCCAGAGTTGGGACCAGGAAGCAGAGTTGCAGTCTTACACGCCTCTCTGCAGCTTCTCTCCTCCTGCTCCCCCCCCCAAAAACCCATCTCCATAGAGACTGTGTCAGCTTCCAAAAAGACAAAAAACAAACTAAAAACCAGCAACAAACAACTTAAACATAAACAATTACAAAGAAAGAACAATACAGTATCCACATCTGAACCAAAGAGTAAAACAGTGAAACCAGTCTTACTTGTTATCATCTATTGTCCACCTGGGCCTTACACAGAGTTTCTGTCTGATTTCTCAGACTTTATATCTAATTTAGTTCTGAGCTCAGATAAAATAATTATTGTGGGTGATTTTAACATCCATGTAGATGCTAAAAATGACAGCCTCAACATGGCATTTAATCTGTTATTAGACTCAATTGGTTTCTCTCAAAATGTAAAAGAACCCACCCACCACTTTAATCACACTCTAGATCTTGTTTTAACATATGGCATAGAAACTGAACATTTAACAGTGTTTCCTGAAAACCCTCTCCTGTCTGATCATTTCCTGATAACATTTACATTTACAATAATTTATTACACAGCAGTGGAGAGTAGACTTTATCAAAGTAGATGTCTTTCTGAAAGCGCTGTAACTAAGTTTAAGAATATAATCTACCCACTGTTATCATCGTCAATGCCCTGTACCAACACAGAGCAGAGCAGCTATCTGAACGCTACCCCAACAGAGGTCGATTATCTTGTTAATAATTTCACCTCCTCACTACGTACGACTCTGGATACTGTAGCTCCAGTGAAAACTAAGGTCTCTAATCAGAAGTACCTGACTCCGTGGTATAATTCTCAAACACGCAACCTAAAGCAGATGACTCGTAATCTGGAGAGGAAATGGCGTGTCACAAATTTAGAGGATCATCATTTAGCCTGGAGAAATAGTTTGTTGCTTTATAAGAAAGCCCTCCGCAAAGCCAGAACAGCTTACTACTCATCACTGATTGAAGAAAATAAGAACAACCCCAGGTTTCTCTTCAGCACTGTAGCCAGGCTGACAAAAAGTCAGAGCTCTATCGAGCCAACCATCCCTTTAACGTTAACTAGTAATGACTTCATGAACTTCTTCACAAATAAAATTTTTATCATTAGAGAAAAAATTACCAATAATCATCCTACAGATGTAATATTATCTACAGCTACTCTTAGTACCATTGATGTTAAGTTAGACTCTTTTTCTCCAATTAACTCAGTTAACTCAGATCTTTCTGAGTTAACTTCAATAATTACTTCCTCCAAACCATCAACGTGTCTTTTAGACCCCATTCCTACAAAACTGCTCAAAGAAGTCCTGCCATTAATTAATTCTTCAATCTTAAATATGATCAACCTATCTCTAATAATCGGCTATGTACCACGGGCCTTCAAACTGACTGTAGTTAAACCTTTACTCAAAAAGCCATCTCTAGACCCAGCAGTCTTAGCTAATTATAGGCCAATCTCCAACCTTCCTTTCATATCAAAAATCCTTGAAAGAGTAGTTGTCAAACAGCTAACAGATCATCTGCAGAGGAATGGTTTATTTGAAGAGTTTCAGTCAGGTTTCAAATGATCTTCTTCTGGCCTCTGACAGTGGACTCATCTCTGTGCTTGTCCTGCTAGACCTTAGTGCAGCATTCGATACTGTTGACCATAATATCCTATTAGAGCGATTAGAACATGCTGTAGGTATTACAGGTACTGCACTGCAGTGGTTTGTATCATATCTATCAGATTCCAGTTTGTGCATGTAAATGGAGAGTCCTCTTCACGCACTGAGGTTAATTATGGAGTTCCACAGGGTTCAGTGCTAGGACCAATTCTGTTTACATTATACATGCTTCCCTTAGGCAGCATCATTAGAAGACATAGCATACATTTTCACTGCTATGTAGATGACACCCAGCTCTATCTGTCCATGAAGCCAGATAACACACACCAATTAGTTAAACTGCAGGAATGTCTTAAAGACATAAAGACCTGGATGGCCGCTAACTTTCTGCTTCTTAATTCAGATAAAACTGAGGTTATTGTACTCGGCGCTGAAAAGCTTAGAAATATGGTATCTAACCAGATTCTTACTCTGGATGGCATTACCTTGGCCTCCAGTAACACTGTGAGGAACCTTGGAGTCATTTTTGACCAGGATATGTCCTTCAACGCACATATTAAACAAATATGTAAGACTGCGTTCTTCCATTTGCGCAACATCTCTAAAATTAGAAATATCCTGTCTCAGAGTGACGCTGAAAAACTAGTTCATGCATTTATTACTTCCAGGCTGGACTACTGCAATTCATTATTATCAGGATGTCTAAAAAACTCACTGAAAAGCCTTCAGCTAATCCAAAGTGCTGCAGCAAGAGTACTGACAGGGACTAGAAAGAGAGAGCATATTTCTCCTGTTTTGGCTTCCCTTCATTAGCTTCCTGTTAAATCCAGAATTGAATTCAAAATCCTGCTCCTCACATACAAGGTCTTAAATAATCAGGCCCCATCTTATCTTAATGACCTTGTAGTACCATATCACCCTATTAGAGCACTTCGCTCTCGCTCTGCAGGCCTACTTGTTGTTCCTAGAGTATTTAAAAGTAGAATGGGAGGGAGAGCCTTCAGTTTTCAGGCCCCTCTTCTGTGGAACCAGCTTCCAGTTTGGATTCGGGAGACAGACACTCTCTCTACTTTTAAGATTAGGCTTAAAACTTTCCTTTTTGCTAAAGCATATAGTTAGGGCTGGACCAGGTGACCCTGAATCCTCCCTTAGTTATGCTGCAATAGACGTAGGCTGCCGGGGGATTCCCATGATGCATTGAGTTTTTCCTTTCCAGTCACTTTTCTCACTCACTATGTATTAATAGACCTCTCTGCATTGAATCATATCTGTTATTAACTTCTGTCTCTCTTCCACAGCATGTCTTTTATCCTGTCTTCCTTCTCTCACCCCAACCGGTCGCAGCAGATGGCCGCCCCTCCCTGAGCCTGGTTCTGCCGGAGGTTTCTTCCTGTTAAAAGGGAGTTTTTCCTTCCCACTGTCGCCAAAGTGCTTGCTCATAGGGGGTCATATGATTGTGGGTTTTTCTCTGTATCTATGAAGCGCCTTGAGGCGACTTTTGTTGTGATTTGGCGCTATATAAATAAAATTGAATTGAATTGAATCACACAGGCAAATGACAACCATGAAGAGGCCGCTTGGCAAGCTGCAACCACCAAACACCTGCAGAGAGTAAGGCGACTTCTGAGGAGTCAGCCAAATGGGGTGGACAAGATCCAGGGCAACATCTACACCCTGCTGTTCGTCAGATACCCTGCTGGGACAAGAAGTTGGCCAAAGGAAGCAATAAAGCCACTGACCTTATCATGCATAGAGGGTTTCAAAGCAATAAACAGCCAAGTTTATAAGGGTGCAGGCTGACTGAGATTAACTGAAACAACAACAGAGCAGTTTGGTCAATATTAAGATATTTTATTCCCATACCATTTATACTTCAGGATTAAGCCAAATACAAAAAAATAAAAATACAAAATAATTTGTTCCTCTTGTCCGTGTTGTGCAGATAGCAGCTGTTCCTTTATCTTTCACAGAGATGATTCATTCAAATACACCTGTAAATAACACTGAATGCCTTTCCTTGCACCTTATTTTGGCACTCATTGCTGTTTTCTACTACCAACTTCCTGTTCGGGTGTAGAAGCTTTTATTTTGGATGGGACAATTTCCTGTAAAACTGTTTTTGGCGCAGTTTTCCATGGCAGTCGCGGGAGTTTTGAAATGTGATGGTTTAACGGAGCCTATGGAGATTTCTTTTGTCATTAGCAGCCCCCTTGATGGAGGCACAAGGTATGGTCATGATACAAATGAGGACACGTTTAGATGTTTTTGTGACAGTCGCTACATTTGTTAAACGTTACGTTGAAACGAACTTCATGTTATAAGGTTTACGATTGTAAGAGTGTGGATTATTTTTGCTTACACACTGTTTCTATGTATACATCCCCAGCTCTTACGGTGAGATTGATGGTTTACTGCCATTAAACCTTCAAAACGCCATCAGTAAAGTGTCATTCTTCATTCGGGGGGGTTCGCTACAACATCTTTCATGTCAGTTTTAAGATTTCATATTAATATCATATTTTATCAACAGACATGAGGCTAAATATTGCGTTTCAAGTCAGTATAAATAACTCAGAAAGGCATTAGATTACTACGGAAGGAAGAAAAGGTACAAAGTGCTTACACACTGTTTCTATGTATACATCCCCAGCTCTTACGGTGAGATTGATGGTTTACTGCCATTAAACCTTCAAAACATCATCAGTAAAGTGTCATCCTTCATTCGGGGGGGGGGGGGGGGGGGGGGTTCACTACAGTAAGAGCTTGCCTCCGGGAGCAGCGAGAGAGAGAGCTTCCTGTAATCGGAACGGTAACAGCACGGCACGGAGCAGCAAGCTACAGCAACGGTCCGGTAACAAGCAATTGCTCTCAAAATGGAAACTATAGAAGGAGATCAGATAAACCAAAAGGAACATCGAAAGGAATTGACATGCGAAGCCGATGAAACAGCTAATGAAACGTTCCCAAGGCGATCAGAACGTTCCAGTGTGCCCACAGAGAAAATGCTTTTATATCAAAGGGATGAACAGAATAAAAGAGAGAAGAAACTTCTAACCATTTATGAACATTGGAAAGGCCAGGTCAGAGTATACAGAGAAGACCTGAAAAGTGATTTATCAGATTCACGGTTAGCAGAAATGGCTGATGATATTGAAAGAACAGTAAATGATATGACGAACGCATGCAGTGATATAGAGAGCTTAATGACCATCCCATGTCCATAAGGCGCAAATGGACTCTTGTGAATCAGTGACAAAGGACATTATGAAAATCATATCTGAGCGTTTAGCAGCTATAGATGAGTATGATGCAGATAGAGAAAGGCAGCGCCTCCATCAGCTCTTAGCTTATGAACATGCTAAGTTCATATTTGGTACTGCATCACAGTCAAGTTACCAATCTGAAGCAAGCATTGCAGCCAAAAGAATCGATGCTGTTGCAGAATTAGCTGCAAAAGAAGCTCAGTATAAAATTACACAAGAGGAAATAAAACAAAAACAAAAAATGAGAGAAATGGAAGAGAAACACAGGAGGGAATTGGATGCACAAAGGTCTGAACTAGAGCGTTTACAAGCAGAAAAGGAAAGGCACGCAGCACGTGCAAAATTAGATTTATGACAAGGAGTTTAAAGTTGATATGGACAGTCAGTTAATGTTACAGAGCAATGTCTGTTATCAACCAAAGCTTTGCACAACCAGCCTCAGAGCTCTCTACAGGTTCATATCACCCACATGTGGAACAATATGCATCCATCCCTGTCAATAATCCTCTACAACAACTGCACTCACAAATTGTCACTCCATCACCTCCCACAGATGTATTTCAACTGGCTAAAAGCTATTCAAGACAGCATAGCAGTAAGCAGAATTCCAGTGCCCGTCGTGTTCAGCGGAGATCCCATCCACCTACATCGAATGAAAGGCTTCCTTCATCTCACTGGTGGGCCACAAAGGTATATCTCCAGCTGAAAAACTGCATTTGTTAAAAAGGTATATCACTGGTCCTGCTCTTAAGTGTCTTGAGGCCACGTTCTACCGCAGTGATGAAGAGGCATACAAAGATGCATGGAAAAGACTTGACCAACGCTACGGTCAGCCATTTGTTGTTCAAAAGGCATTCAGAGACAAACTGTCAAAAGTGGCCTAAAATCCACTCAAAAGATGCAGAAGGTCTACGGGCCTTTCTGATTTTCTCACACCTGTCTGCAAGCAACACACATGTAAGGGCTTAGAGATACTAAGTGACTGCGAGGAAAACCAAAAGTTATTGCAAAAGATTCCTTGCAACACGTTGGAACCATTAAGTCACAGTTGCTCTCATGAAAGGCAAAGATTTTCCTCTTTCAAGGATTTTTGTAGAGTTTTGTAGCACTCGAGGCAAGAAATTACATGTAATCCTGTGACTTCTTCATATGCACTCTATTCATGCAGCTCATCTTGGAGAAAAGATACATAAGGGAGACCAAACCAAACAGATCTGTGACTCAAGTCTTCACTACACAAGCCACAGTACTGTCACGAAGTACAAGGTGGACTCACGTGCTGGACTCTGGGGATGATGCACACAAGAGAATTTATTAAAGAACAATGTCCAATGAGTGTATATACACAGATGCGGGGCAGTCCTATTTACAAGGGTGCGGGGCAGTGCTATGTACAAAAGGTGAGGGGGGCAGGGCTCCGGGGAAAATCCAGGGGAACACACTCGTCTCTCTCCACACAATCCACTCGCACACCAGGGAAACAGTCCAGGGAATCTGTACACAAAGAAATGCTTGATAGATTCTAAACACACACTGCACGGGAAAATACTTGCTGGGACGCTCGACTTCACTGACGCGATTCTCACAACGATCCAGCGAAGAACAGCCGTTGCTTCCTGTCTTAAATACCATCCACACTGATGAGGCACAGGTGTTTCTTCCTCCGAGGGCGTGAACCCATAATGAGTTCAGCCCTGGCGAGAGAGAGAGAGAGAGAGAGAGAGAGAGCTGATCAGCGACTAGCTGAACCTCCAGGCCGTGACAGTACCCCCCCGCAACGGAGCCTCCCGGCGACCCCCAGGCTTCCCAGGATGAGCGTTCATGGAACGCCCGCATCATGTTCCTGTCCAGGAGGGCCGCACGCAGGATCCAAGACCGCTCCTCTATGCCGTAGCCCTCTCAATCCACCAGGTACTGCAAACCACGCCCCCTGCGTCTGACATCCATGATGGTAAATGGCCTGCATTTGTATAGCGCTTTACTCAGTCCCTAAGGACCCCAAAGCGCTTTACACTACATTCAGTCATTCACCCATTCACACACACATTCACACACTGGCAATGGCAAGCTACATTGTAGCCACAGCTGCCCTGGGGCGCACTGACAGAGGCGAGGCTGCCGGACACTGGCGCCACCGGGCCCTCTGACCACCACCAGTAGGCAAACATGGGGTTAGTATCTTGCCCAAGGATATTTGGCATGCAGCCAGGAGGCAGCCAGAGATCGAACCACCGACCTTCTGATTAGTGGCTGACCTGCTCTGCCACCTGAGCTACAGCCACCCCGGCCTTCACCATGCGCGAGATGGTGAAGGCCGGATGGCCATCGATGACCTGGGGGGGTGGAGGGGGCCTGGAAGGAGGGCACAGAGGGCTGGAAAGACAGGCTTCACCTGAGAGACGTGAAAGACATTGTGGATCTGCATGTTCTGGGGCAGCTTAAGGCGGACCGACACCGGGTTTCACCAGAGAGTCAATCACAAAGGGACCAATAAAGGTAGGAGACAGTTTCTTAGACTCTGCTCTAAGCGGAATGAATCAGGTCGACAGCCAAACCTTTTCTACCGGGCGCATAAACAGGCGCCGGGGTCCTATGGCAATCTGCCAGGCGCTTGTTCCCACTCAGCTGTGCAGAGAAGGGCAGCCCGTGTGGCCCTCCAAGCGCGCCGACACCTCCGGATGTGCTGCTGGACAGAAGGTACGAAATGCTCACCCTCAACAGCCGGAAACAGAGGTGGTTGGAAACCCAGAAGACCCTCAAAAGGGGACAGTCCAGTGCCGAGGAGGTGAGGCTATTGTGGGCGTACTCAATCCAAGGGAGCTGCTCGCTCCAGGTGGTCTGATGGGGTGGGACGCTACGCATCAGAGGGCTGCCTCAAGCTCCCGATTGGCTCGCTCCGTTTGGCCGTTTGTCTGTGGGTGAAAGCCAGAAGATAGACTGACCTGAGCTCCCAGGGAGGAACAGAACTCCTTCCATACGCGAGACGTGAATTGCGGACCCCTGTCCAAGACTATGTCCGCCGGAATTCCATGGAGACGGAAGACGTGGTTTGTCAGGAGCTGGGCGGTTTCCAGGGCGTGGGAAGCTTGGAATGGGCGACAAAGTGAGCTGCTTTAGAAAACGATCAATGATAGTCAGAATGACAGAGTTACTTGACAAACGTGGCAAGCCCGTGACGAAATCGATAGCTATGTGGGACCAAGGGCGGCTAGGCGTAGGACGGGGCTGAAGGACAACAGAGAAGGGCTGATTGACACCTTTATTCTGAGCGCAGACTGAACAGGCTGCTATGTACTCCCGGACATCCTTGATGAGGGAGGGCCACCAAGTGAAGCGCTGAAGGAGTGAAACGGTGCGGTGGATTTTGCTGTGTGTGCCACAATGTAATCACCTGTGACCAGACAGAGGAGGGCACAAAGAGTAGTCCAGGGGGACCCGTTCCTGGGTCTGGTTCTGTTCGTTGGGCATTCCCTAATGGCTGATTCAACCTCCCACATCAGGGCCCCAAGGACACAGGAGGGGGGAATGATGGGAGGGTCTCGAGCAGTCCTCCTCGGAGGCAGTGAACTGACGAGAGAGAGCGTCGGGTTTGGTGTTGCGGGAACCTGGCCTGTAGGTTATGGTAAACTGAAACCTTGTGAAAACAGGGTCTGTCCAAACTGCAAACGGCTGGGCAGCGCCCTCCAGCCAGTGACGCCATTCTTCTAGGGCGAGCTTAAACCCTTTAAGACCTACCATAGAACCAAGTCCGCCAGAGCTTATATTATATTTTTACATGCTGTAGTGCATTTTTGGGAGCATTTCAAGTTGCTATACATCAATACAACCATTACAGCCTAGATTTTAATAATATGTATGAATTAAGTGGCATAGTGATTACATAAATTGCAAAAAAGTGCAATAAACTACAAAAAATTGAAAATCATTTTGTTTTTTTAACATATATTTCTAGTTAGAGAAATTTAGAGGCTTATCCCTCAAAACTGTAAATACAAAAAAGTTGCACAAAATAGTTTCCCACCACAGGAAATTTATTTTGAGTGCCTTCACAGTTTTATTTTGAAATACACCAATTTTTATATACTGCAGGAAAAACGAAGATAAATATTATAATGCAAATTTGCAAAAAAGCAGCATATGCATCAAAATAAACTATTTCCAGCAGTGCAATATGAGTCCCTAAGCATCCCAGAAACGACACAGAAAGTCATAAAGTCAAAACATAACTTTAAAAACACCAGTATAGGCTCATTGAGGCCCGGACGGTAAAAAACTACATTTCCGCGAAATGACGTCACTTCCGGTTTCGGGGCAGGTCATGGCGGACATGCGATAGTTCGCGCTGACGTCTAATCCAATGTAGGAAGTGTTATGAACAGCTGATCGGATCGGCAAAGCGTGTTTCTGGAATATTATGTTTTGTTGCTGCAAGCGCTTTTTATGCAGTTTTTGCAAAGCTATATGTGGAAGGAAACTGTGACCTAGCACAAGCTGATGGCATAAGATGTAAGTACAACTCCTCAGGTTTCATATGCAAAAAAAATTATTGCGCTAGCTCACGTGGTTGCAGAGCTACCGGGATTTAAAAATAGTTACGCAAAACAGAGCGTGCCCGCTCCCGACCGGTTTTTAAAGGGTTAATAGCTAACAGTTCCCTGTCCCCAACGTCATAATTTTGTTCAGCAGACGAGAGACGGCGAGAGTAGAAGGCACAGGGATGGAGCTTGCCCTTCTGTTTCTGGGATAGAATGGCCCCCACCCCTGTGTCCGAGGCATCCACCTCCACGACAAACTGCAGGCTGAGGTCAGGTTGAACCAGGATGGGTGTGGAGGAGAACCGATCCTTCAGGAGACTGAAAGCCTTTGTGCTGACATCCTCCCAGCAGAAGGGAACCTTAGGAGATGTGAGACGAGGTAAGTGGGAGAGCAAGCTTACTGTAGTCACGGATGAAGCGTCTGTAGAAATTAGCAAAGCCCAGGAAACTTTGGAGTTGCTCACGGTTTGTCGGGACGGGCCAATCAACGACCGCTTGGACCTTAGCTGGGTCGGGCCTGAGGTTACCCTGTTCATGATGTAGCCCAAATGAAACAGTGGTCACAGGAAATTCACACTTCTTCGCCTTCACAAAGAGACGGTTCTCGAGAAGACGTTGCAAAACCAGCCGGATGTGGCGTTCATGTTCAGAGACGGAGCGTGAAAAGATGAGGACGTCGTCAAGGTAGACGAACACAAAGTGGTTAAGGAAGTCTCGAAGCACGTCGTTGACAAAGGCCTGGAACACGGCTGGGGCATTGGTTAGACCAAACAGCATGACGAGGTATTCGAAATGGCCTAAGTGTGTGTTAAAAGCCGTCTTCCATTCGTCCCCACCTCTCATATCCTAACCAGATGGTACGCGTTATGCAGATCCAGCTTTGGTAAAAACTGTGGCCCCTTGGAGCAGTTCATAGGCTGATGTTAGTAGTGGTGGTGGGTATTTATTCTTGATGGTGATATTGTTGAGACCTCGATAATCAATACACGGCCGTAGACTCTTGTCCTTCTTAGCAACAAAAAAGAACCCCGCCGCAAACAGGGGATGATGATGGGCAGATCAGACCTGCAGCGAGTGACTCGTTAATGTACTTCTCCATGCTGTCCCGTTCAGGCTGAGAGAGAATGTATAAGCGGCTGGTAGGAAGTGGGGCGCCTGGGAGGAGATCAATTCCGCAGTCGTACGGCCGGTGAGGGGGAAGAGAACGTGCTCTATCTTTACAAAAAACCTGCTAAGATCGTAATAGACTGAGGGTACAGACGAGAGATGGGGTGGCTCAGATGGTGGGGGTTACTCAGAGGGTTCGCGGGTGGAGTTGCGGCTTTTAGACAAGACATATGACCAGGGACGTGCAGAGGGGGGGGGGGGGGGGGGGCTAGAGAGGCTTGAGCACCCGCCCCCTTTCCTGATGGGTGCCCCAAAGTGCCCTTTTGTTGAGGCAACTTTAAAAAAAATTTTTTTAATGTGTGTGTGCATGCGGAGTCCTGTCTGTGCCCCTCAACAATAATATTTAACTATTAATCACAGTTTTGCTAAATAAAAGGATCTGGCTTGCATCAGTCACATGATCACATTTAACCAATGATCGCCCTTGATGGCAGAACGTGCTGGTTACGAGCCGGGAACGAGCTCACAAAGAGCACGCGCATTTTTATGCGGTCCGGAGCTGTAGGAGAAACACAAATTAACTCAGAGGACACAGACCGATGCGACAAAACCAGTAAGTAGGTGTACAGCGTACACTGTAGTGTATAGCACACAGGAGTATTAGCTTATTACGTACACGTTGGTAAGTTGTCTTGTGGCAACTGACGAACTGAAACAAATGAGCGTGCTGTGTTTGCAACAGCGCGGACGAACATTACCTGTCCTTTTATTAACTGCTAAGTATTGCTGGTCATAGCTGTCATGGGTCTGTAGCTCTGTCCACCGTTTTAGGGAACATATTTAGTTTTTAAAGTAAGTTACAGAGCATTTCTGCCTTTCTGGAGGGATTATATTTCACTAAAGAACGATCTAATATGCATGTCCACATAATTATGCATTATTATAATATTTTAAAAAACACACGCTTGTATTTTAAAGACATACATTAAGAAGCAGATTATATTAGATTTATATTTTAAATAAGACAAAATTTGGATTTTACAGCAGTAAATTATTGTATCTGTTTTAAAAATGTAATAAGCTTTGCCCTGCACAGAGTGGATAGTGAAACAAATGGAATCATCATAAATACATTATTTCATATTTATTACTTCCCCCTCCTCATTGCTTTATTATTGTAGCTCTAGTAATAAATAATAATGTAAGGATTCTGGATCAGCACCGTGATGCCCATAGTGTATACAATATTCTGAAGAAGGTCTAAAATGTCATTGTATGTGCGTGCATGTTTTATGTATATGGATTATTTTAAATTATTACTCATGATATAGACATTGTCCAGACATGCTGGTAAGGACATGAGGAGGAAACAGTAGGAGCTGTGTGAGGCTACTAAAGGCAGTGCTATAACATTTTTCTGTCATCATTTTATTATAGATTAAGTGCAAGAGTTGTTAGGTGTGGATAATTAGATTATGGTTTATTGCAATAGCAAGTGTGTGCCTTGTTCTCAGATAGACAGCAAGTGGAGAGTGATATATGAAATGATGGGATGGAAGGAAGAAGAGACGCAAAGAGTGATTCACAGGCAGAGCCTCAAATTATTTCTCACAGTTTTTTGTTGCCTTATGGTTCCAAGTGCTGTCACCAATCTTTGCATTTGTTATTATCTCATGATACTTGTTTAATCAGCTACCATCTCTCCTATGGACTTTTTAATGTCTACAGTCTCAAATCAACACAGCCCTGCCCTTCCCATATTAGATTCTTGATGAATGTGTGTTTGCTGTTATTCAGCCTGGTTCAATGTGCCCCTTTTAACTTTGAGCACCCGCCCCTTTAAACCTCTCTGCCACGGCCCTGCATATGACATTCCTCTCCCCACCCCCAGAATGCTTCCTTCCTCCAATCCAGGTCTGGGCTGTGTAGAAGTAACCAGGGGAACCCTAAGACCAGTGGTGTAAGAGGAGCCTTAAACACAAACAACTGCAACATCTCAGAATGATTAACAGAGAGGGTTAATGATATTGGCCTCCGTAATGTGGGTGATATCTGGGAGACGCTGCCCACTGAGGGTGGTAACTTGGAGTGAGTGAGGCAGTTGGTTTAGTGTTTAGTTTTAATTCTCGAGCAAGGGACTCGTCAATGAAATCTGCTCTGCGCCTGAATCAATTAGTGCGTGGAGTGGATGAGAAACCGAACGAACCATTAGTTTAGCCGCAAGCATCAAGCGAGGAGGAGATTGTGAACAGGAAACCTCGCCCACCCGTACTCTCCCCTCTACTGGCGGGCGCGGCCTTTTGGCTGGTAAGGACAGGAAACGGCCATATGGCCCTTACGGCCGCAGTAGAAGCACTCACCAGTTCTCCAACGGCGTTGTCGCTCTTCCAGCGTTAGTCTGGAGCGCCCTATCTGCATGGGTTTGCTCAGCCTCGTCTTCATAGTTCCGTCCTCCATTCCCACTTGCCGTACCTCCGCCGGAGGCCATCTCCTCTCATCCTAGAGGCTTCTGGGAGTTGTAGTCTCTAGCGCCGCGCCGTGCCGCACTCGCATGTTTTCATCCACCTTCACACACAGGGTCATAACATCAGAAAGAGTAACAGGTAATTCCCTCATAACTAGCTCCCTTTTTAGCTCGTCACACAGGTTATTCAACAGAGTACTTATTAGTGCCGACTGCCCCCACCCGGTCTCTGCCAGAGTCCCAAACTCAATCGAGTAGTCGGCCATGCGCCGTCTTCCCTGCTTCAAATTAAGCAGTCGGTGAGCCCGCCGCTTCAGCCCGGTGCCTCTCTCAAGACATTCTTAAACTTAGCGAGAAAATCAGCATAGGTTATTTCAGGGTCCGTTCTTAATACAGCCTGCGCCCAATTTAATGCATGACCACGTAGCAATTGAACGAAAAAAGCGATCTTAGCTTCATCGGTCTCATAAGTCCTCCGTAGCTGTTTGAACTGCAATGTCACTTGTGTTATGAAACCCACAGTTCTTGCGGAACTCACCCGAGAATGGCTCCGGTGCGGGGCAGCGACCGCTCCGGAGGCTCCGCATGGGCGGCGGTGGAAGAGCGGAGGACCCGGGCGCAATGGACAACTGATGGAGCGACAGGTGGAGATGTAGTGGGCGGGCTTACCAGTGGTATCCGTTGAGTCATCGCTCAGTTAGTGCTGTCAGCTGTTGATTAATGTGCAGTAACATTTGTTCGTGGCGTCCAAGATAGCTTCCGTGGAGATGACTGGCTGCTGGGTGGGGGCTGAGTCCGCTAAGTCCATGATGTGGCTGGATCGTTATTGTCACGAAGTACAAGATGGACTCACGCGCTGGACTCCGGGGATGATGCACACAAGAGAATTTATTAAAGAACAATGTCCAATGAGTGTATATACACAGATGCGGGGCAGTGCTATGTACAAAGGTGAGTGGGGCAGGGCTCCGGGGAAAATCCAGGGGAACACGCTCGTCTCTCTCCACACAATCCAAACACAAATCCACTCGCACACCAGGGAAACAGTCCAGGGAATCTGTACACAAAGAAACGCTTGTTAGATTCTAAACACACACTGCACGGGAAAATACTTGCTGGACGCTCGACTTCACTGACGCGATTCTCACAACGATCCAGCGAAGAACAGCCGTTGCTTCCTGTCTTAAATACCATCCACACTGATGAGGCACAGGTGTTTCTTCCTCCGAGGGCGTGGGCCAAGGGCGTGAACCCATAATGAGTTCAGCCCTGGCGGAGAGAGAGAGGGAGAGAGAGAGAGAGAGAGGACTAGAGAGAAAGAGGGAGAGACAGCTGATCAGCGACCAGCTGAACCTCCAGGCCGTGACAAGTACAAGGAGAAAAAACTAAGTCAAATGACACAAGGTTAAAGGTGGCCTGCATGTTCTGCAAAGATGAAAGTCATCAGTTGTCAAAGTGCCCAGGCTTCTCAGAGAAGTCACTAGACCACAAACGGAGATTTGTGAAGGAAAATAAACTGTGCTACAGGTGCTTAAAGTTGGGCCACAATGCCAGAGACTGTCGTCATCGCCACAAATGTGCACTTGCAAAGGACGACACCCCACCTGTTTGCACAGTGAGAGTCACATGGCAAATGAAAGGCCTCAGAGCTCTACAAACATCGCTTCAACCACAGAAAATGACACCATGGCAGCCACAGCTCTGAATGTTACTAAGGTGGGTCAATCAGGTAGGATTCTGAGGTTCAGATGTTCACATTGACCTTCCACCCGCCTACACAAAGGACTACATCCCATTTAACTATGACAACATACCCACAAATGAAACTGCAAGGCAATGGCCCCATCTGTCAGAGATCGTTGATCAGATAACCCCTCTCCTGAGTTGTGATGTTGGACTACTCATTGGATTTAACTGTCCCAGAACTCTAGCTCAAAAACAGGTTCTACTCGGAAAAGACAATGAGCCATTTGCCATACAGACAGACCTAGGGTGGAGCATTGTTGGTGGCTCATCAGAGTCAAATGAAACTGAAACAAGTCTGTGCCATAGGGTCATGGTAAAGGAAATGCCTGCTGTAACACCAATGGACATGATCAATGTTCTTGAATCAGATTTCAAGGACACAAAGGCATGTGACAAAACGGTCTCACAAGAGGATCTTGTTTTTCTGGAAAAAACTTAAGGAAGGGATAAAGAAAAACGAACAAGGACACTGAGAGATGCCTCTTCCATTCAAGCAAAAGGCCAAACTTACCAGACAACAAAAGGCTTGCAGAGATCAGACTGGAACACTTAAGGAGAAGGTTGAACAAGGATGAGAACTACAAAAAATGATTATGTTGCATACATGAATGACATAATTGAAAGAGGAGACGTGGAAGAAGTACACAACGAAGGGAACACAAGGTGAACAATGGTACATCCGCCATCATGGGATTTACCACCCCCAAAAAGCCCACAAAACTGCGTGTCGTATTTGACTGTTCAGCCAAACACAATGGAACAAGTCTCAATGATCATCTCCTCCAAGGGCCAGACTAATAAACAATCGGACTGGCATTCTCTTGAGATTCCGGCAACATCCTATTGCCTTAATGTGCGATATAGAAAAGAGTTCCACCAGTTCCACGTCAGTGAGAGGGACCGGGACTATCTACGTTTCCTCTGGTGGAAAAAACGGTGATACAAGCACACAACCTCAAGCATACAGAATGAAGGTACACCTTTTTGGTGCGGCATCATCTCCAGGCTGTGCAAATTATGGACGGAAGTACTGCACTGCCACTCGCACCCAGCAGGTTCACAGTTCGTTGAGAAAGACTTTTATGTCGATGACGGAGTTACGAGCACAAACACAGTGAAAGAAGCAATGCAGTTGGCACAAGAAGACAGAGAAATCTGCCGCCAAGGTAACCTGCGTCCCCACAAGTTTGTTTCTAACAATCACACTGTTTTGCAAAGTATACCTGCATCAGAGTGTGCTGTAAACATTAACATAAGAGACTTGACATTCAAAGACATGCCACAAGAAGAGCACTAGGCATCCAGTGGAGCATTGAAAAGGACTGTTTCAAATTTGACAACACACTGAAAGTCCAGCCAGCCACACGCAGAGGCATTCTATCCACCGTTGCGTTGATCTACGACCCACTTGGAGTTTTAGCGCCATATGTGCTGAATGGAAAGAAAATCTTGCAAGAAATGTGTCAGCATGGTGTCGGGTGGGACGATCCCATACCTAATGCACTCAAGCCAAGGTGGGTGAGTTGGCAAAGTGACTTTCTAAATCTAGACAAGCTAAACATACCTCACTGTTACCTGCCTGCTAACTTTGGTGAAACTAAAGAAATAGAGTTGCACCACTTTTCAGATGCAAGCTCAAGTGGTTATGGACAATGTAGCTATCTGAGGGCAAAAAACGCTAAAGGTGAAGTTCACTGCTCTCTGGTAATAGCAAAGGCTCGAGTTTCTCCAACTAAACTCACCACAATCCCCAGACTTGAACTAACAGCAGCTGTAGTTTCAGACTCAGTCAGCAACATGTTACGGGAAGAACTGTGTTACGGTGCAAAAGACTATTTCTGGACTGATTCAAAGGTGGTGCTGGGCTACATAAACAATGATGCACGTCGTTTCCACACCTTTGTAGCTAACAGGGTCCAGAGGATCAGGGAAAGTACAAGCCCTCAGCAGTGGTTTTACGTGCTATCAGAACCTGAATCCAGCTGACAGTGCTTTGAGAGGTGTAACTGTCAATGAGTTAAATAAGTGTATCTGGTTCACTGGCCCCTCCTTTTTGTGGAAAAATGAACTGCCCCCAGCACAACCTGTCGAGCTGGATCTGACCATAGGAGATCCAGAAGTCAGAAAAGTACAGACAATGTTAACTAAAGTCACAGACACTGTAAGTCTTGCTGAATGTCTAAGTAAGTTCTCCTCCTGGTCCAAAGCAATTAAGGCTGTAGCACATCTCATAAGAAGGGCTAGACACATCAAGTCAAATGCATCAGCTACAGTGAGTGAGCAGAAAAATGCTGAACTTGTGATCATTCGACATGTACAAAGTCAAACGTATGAACAGGAAATAAAACAGCTGAAGAAAGGAGAACAGCTACAACATCATAACAAACTGTTTAAACTGGACATTTTCATGGATACAGATGGTCTCTCCTCAAGGGTGGAGGGAGACTCCAGCATGCAACGAGTGACACTTCAAACACCCGATCGTGATCCCAAAAGAACATTGTGCAGCCAAAACTCATAATATCTCACTGTCATGACAAATTAAACACCAAGGAAAAGGATTACACCATAAATGAATATCAGATCCAGTGGCTACTGGATTCCTGGAATGAGTAAACAGTTGCCTCATTTATCCGACAATGTGTGATCTGCCGCAGACTCCGCAAAGCTCCAGAGGGTCAGAGGATGAGTTGACCTACCTCCACATCGCTTAGAGCCCTCTCCTCCCTTCACACACTGCGGCATGGACTGTTTTGGTCCATTTGTGACAACAGAGGGAAGAAAACCAACACAAATGGTACGACTCCTATTTACTCGCTTTTTGTTCTCGTGCCATTCACATTGAGTTCTTAGAGGACTTGTCTACTGATGCATTTATTAATGCATTAAGATGTTCATTTCAATCAGAAGTGCAGTGTCGGACACATCCAATGTGACCAGGGAACGAACTTTGTTGGTGCTCAGAATGAGTTTAAAGCAGCTTTAAATGAGCTAGACACTCAGAGACTAAATACATTACTTAACTGAAAAACAATGTGACTTTGTGATGAACGCACCCCATGCTAGTCATGCAGGGGGAGTGTGGGAACGTCAGATAAAGACTGTCAGAAGTGTGCTGAATACCACTCTGTCACTGGCTCATGACAGACTCAATGATGCTTCATTACGGACGTTATTCTACGAAGCCATGGCTATAGTCAATAGTAGACCCCTGACTATAGATAACTTGAACAGCCCCAACAGCCTAGAACCGCTCACGCCCAATCATCTACTGCACATGAAATCCAATGCACCATTGCCCCCCACTTGGTGCCTTTTCAAATGAGGACCTGTACAGCAAGAAGAGGTGGCGCCGCATGCAGTTCCTTGCAGAGCAGTTCTGGAGCCGCTGGAGACGAGAATACATTCACAACATCATTTCAAGGCAAAGGTGGCACTCACCAAGGAGGAATCTAAAAGTAGGTGATGTTGTGTTGGAAATGGATGAACTGGCACCAGAGGGAAATGGAGACTTGCAAGAGTTGTAGAGACTGTCAGTGGAAAAGATGGACTTGTGCGAAAGGTAAGATCTCACTTGGAGAAAAGAGACTCAATAATAAAGGTCAACGCTCTACTAAAACTATCAGTTGTTGAGCGTCCAGTACAAAAACTTGTATTGTTGTTAGAAAGTTCTTAAGGTAACTCCTACATGGGTTCTTTTGTTTGGGAAAATTATTCATTTTGGTTCTTATGTAAGCATTTCACTGCATATCGTACTGTGTATGACTGTGTATGTGACAAATAAAATTTGAATTTGAATTCTTATGTAAACCAATTATTCGTAATTTTGGTGGGAGTGTAAATAACCCTGAATGCCTTTCCTTGCACCTTATTTTTCTGCCTATCCTGTAAAACTGTTTTTGGCGCAGTTTTCAGCGGCAGTCGCGGGAGTTTTGAAATGTGATGGCTTAACGGAGCCTATGGAGCTTTCTTTTGTCATTAGCAGCCCCCTTGATAGAGGCACAAGGTATGGTCATGATATAAATGACGACACGTTTAGATGTTTTTGTGACAGTCGCTACATTTGCTAAATGTTACGTTGAAACGAACTTCATGTTATAAGGTTTACGATTGTAAGAGTGTGGATTATTTTTGCTTACACGCTGTTTCTATGTATACATCCCAAGCTCTTACGGTGAGATTGATGGTTTACTGCCATTAAACCTTCAAAACGTCATCAGTAAAGTGTCATTCTTCATTCGGGGGGGTCCGCTACAACATCTTTCATGTCAGTTTTAAGATTTCATATTAATATCATATTTTATCAACAGACATGAGGCTAAATATTGCGTTTCAAGTCAGTATAAATAACTCAGAAAGGCATGAGATTAATACGGAAGGAAGAAAAGGTACAAAATATGGGTCCCACACATAAGGCAGAACTGGTGTCAACATCACCACCATCTCAGCTGCACCTGAGAATACTGCTGATGCTCTGGTGGCAATTCAGGGTCCCTTTTATCACACAGCTTGGTTTTTCTACTGCTTTTAGTTTGATATAGAATTATTTTTCATGCACATGTGATTAATATACATGATTAAATGGGACTGTAGACTGAACTACCAACAGCACAGACGTAGAGTTGTTTAAAGCACCTACAGCTATAAAATGCTACTTGTGCTAAAAGTAAAAACAGGTTGAGGCTGTTTTAATGTAACAATAACTAAATATGAAGACAGCCCATCATTTTATGTTTTCAGCTTTCTGTTGTTATACCGTAAAGTTTAAAATATTTTGTCATTTAAAAAAACAGTATCCAGGAAGAGATGTGTGACAGTGTAATGTGTATAGTTTACTACAGTAAAATTGGTAAATCATTTTGTAACATAATTTTAAACAACTCAGCTCAAGTTTTTTCCTTCAATCTGATTGTCTCCAATTTTCAGACAACTAAAGAAGACATTAAAAAGATGCTGAGAAAGAATGCCATTCTTTCTCGAATTAAAAATATTTTCAAACCTGTTTCAGACTAACAGAAACAAATCTGTGACCAGATTTTCAATTGTCACTCAGAATCCAGGTGCAGTGGACCGAGGGTGGCTGATCAGAACCTGACAGCCTTTATGGAAACACCCAGGGACAGCCTGCATCGACTTAATGAACGGGAATTCAGTCCAGCATCTTCACTGAGCTCTGATGGAAGTTCAATAACACCTCGAGAGAGTCACACTCCCGAGGAGCTCAGGGCTATCCTAATCAGTAGCCTAAAGCCCAATATGTTAGCTACTAATAATATCTTTGTATTGTTTTTGTTCAGACCGATGTTCACAGGCTTGCTCCTGTTTGTTGTTGTGGAAAAATAATTTAAGCATCGAAATGAAAACAATTTCCTAAAATTTAATGAAAGAAAATTCAAACCTTTGCAAAGGGATCAACGGGTTTGTACAGCATTGATAAAAATGATCAATTATAGCAGCTCTTGTATATCCGTCGCGTGGATGCAGTCTTGTCTCATCAGTGTTGGGAGTGAAATTCTCACCATCATGTAGGCACCAGTTTTGGTAATGAAGTGTGTCATGGCTTTTGAGCAAAGCTTAGTTAGACTTTATGAAGGACTGAAAAACAACTACAACTTTGTACAAGTTACAAATACATATCAATAGTACACAGAGGTTAGAGGAGGTGAAAGACACATTTTTCCATCACATCTGTCATTCCCTTCATCAAGACCAGGTATTTAAGGAGCGGCTGTGGCAGCAGTTCTCCTTCCTGATCATTGTCTCCTCTACAGCATTAACTCATGCACACATCCCTGTGGTGATGACCACTTTGTGAGTCTGACACAGAAAGCAAATAAGTTCTTTTACCCCTTAAAACTGACCTATTTCAGACTTACAGTTTAATACTATACAATATAGCAAATCTCCAACTGGACAGTGTTAAATAACATTATTTCCTTTTAAACTTGAAGCTTTGAACATATTTCTTTTTGCATTGGGAAAGAAATGAATATGAAAAAGGCTCTTTTCAAATTTGGTTTGGGTGAATAGAAAATATTTTTTGTGGTATCGTAAGAAATTATTTGTTATATAAATATATTGGTATGGAAAACTTTTATTATTCATAGATACAGATACATAGATACAAGCTCATGTTATTCATCTGAAGAAACAGACAGATAGAATGAGTGTGATAAAGGACATAGTGTGTTATTACACTGGTAATGCCAGGAGAGGCAGTATCGGTTCTGTAAGACAGTGGAAGAAGAGAGCGTCCTGCAGGAGGCAGTGAACAGACACTGATGTTATGAACATGTGGCTAAGAGAAGGTTCAGTAAACAAGTAGCAACAATATTCCTGTGTGAGGCTCAGTCATTTCATTTTTATTTTTTGAAGATGCAACATCCTAAAGGTGTATATAGAAAACATGTTGATCCTGAAGCATTTATTGAAGCAGGTAGATTTGGCCTTTCGATTGGAAATTTAACATCTCGTACAAAGTTAAAGACTTTTATTTAAGTTTGGTAGAATTCTATTTCAAAGAAAAACAAAACTCTCTGCTAAGTTGATGACATCACATTTTGCATTCTAAGTGGATGACATCACACTCCATTTGCACTCCCTGACATCACACTCCAGATCAAAGGATCAAAGGGAAATTGAGCAATAACATTCTATCAAAAGTCCTTAAGTAGGACACCAGCGTGCTCTCAGTATGTCTCAGAACTGTGCAACTGTATAGGAACACACCACGAGCCAACCTTTAGACAAAGATTTGACACGTTAAGTGTATGCAGCAAAACACAAACCCAAACCCCGATCGAATAGAAAAAATATCATTCGACACTGTAAGACAAAAGACAAGAAAAATGCAACATATGCAGCAAAACCTTGATCCCCAGGAAGGGACCTCATCGGCCGCTGTTAGCCCTAAGCAGCAAAACCCAAACCCAAAAGGGAAAAACAAGGCAACAATGAGGGGACTCCATTGATGCTGCTAAACCAAAGGGTTGCAAACAAGAAGATGCAGAAAATGCAAACCCAAACCCCAGAGCCAGAAACCCTGGACCCAATCGAGGGCCTGTGCAACATCAGCCCAATGCCCACTTTGAACCCAATAATGGGCCAGGGCAACACTGGCAAAATCCACACTTTTTGCCAAAACGAGGGCCTGTGCAACATCAGCCCAATGCCCACTTTAAACCCAATAATGGGCCAGGGCAATACTGGCAAAATCCACAGTTTTTGCCAAAACGAGGGCCTGTGCAACATCAGCCCAATGCCCACTTTAAACCCAATAATGGGCCTGGGCAACACTGGCAAAATCCACGGTTTTTGCCAAAACGAGGGCCTGTGCCACATCAGCCCCATCCTGACCATAGCACCAACGATGGGCCACCTCAGCCACAGCCTCACTTAACACCAAATGATGGCAGTCGTCCATACAATGAGACTGGTGAACTGGGTGCGCTGAGATTCCACCTGCAGGAGGCTCAGCACATGTGCAAAACCAATCTTTATAAAATGACAGCTGCAAACCACAAAGCTGCTGCAGCTAAAACTCAGAATGATTGGGTTCGTCTGCAGCTACAGTGCTGCAGACAAACGCTCAAAAAACCATCCTTGAGCTCCAAAAAACAGCTGGAAGAGGCTCGTAGAAAGACACCCGAGGAGAACTTCACCCCTGAGGTAAGTGAGGCTCCTGTTCAAGACAGCAACACAGCTGTCACAGCTGCAGAGCTGAGTGTGGATGCTTCAACACAAACTGCAGAAGCTCCACACACAGACTCTACAGACGTAAAAAGTGTTCGAGAAGCTGAGTTGGAGGTCCAGTGCAAAAAACAGCAAGAAGAGATCGAACAACTCCGTGAGCAGCTCCTCAAAACTCAAAAGAATCTTGAAGAGGAAGTTGCAAAGCGCAAAGATCAGGAACAAAGAGCCAACTGTGAGCTCGCTGAGCTGAAAGACAAACTCAGCACCAGTGAGGCTCTTTGTGAAAAAAATGATTTGAAGGTGCAAAATTTAAAAGAAGAGCTGGAGAAAACCAAAGCTTCCCACCAGGAAATCGTGGAGCAAAACCTGGAGAACACAACAATCTGCAACCAACTCGGGCAAGCAGAGGAAGAAAAGATCACACTTCAGGAGTTTTGCTGTCTCTGCAAGAGACAATAAAAAAGCAAGAAGACCAGTCCAACGTTGCCAATCCTGAAAATTCTCCAGCCCAAAACGAGACACTCCAGGAGAATCAGCCAGAAAAAGAGGCGGCCAGCGCTACCAAACCAGAAAGTCCAGAGGCCGAGATGACCAAGTGCCAAAAGAAAGACCAAAAAAGAAAAAGAAGCGCAACTGGTTTTGGAGACTTTTCACTTAAGTGACTTCCACTCCGTCTCCTATAAAATCACAGTAATATACAACTAAATATTATCAGTCACTTCCAGTGCCAAAAACACCCATTTAAAAGCATATTTGCTTTAATATTTAGTTGTGTATAACTTTGTCATGGGCTCCACCCCCCCCCCCCCCCCAACCGGTCATGGCAGATGGCCGCCCCTCCCTGAGCCTGGTTCCTGCCGGAGGTTTCTACCTTTTGAAAGGTAGTTTTTCCTCCCCACTGTCGCCAATTGCTTGCTCATAGGGGATTGTTGGGTTTTTTCTTTAGTTCAGTTCAATTCAATTCATCTGTTTGTAAATACTGTTGGATTGAATTGAACTGGATTAAAGAAGATTTTTAGGAGACGGAGTAGTCACTGAGTGAACCAGGGTATTATAACATCTTACCCATGAAAAACTACGATCAACCAATCAAATAAACAATTAAATTTAACAAAACATTTGAAGTGTGAACATTTTGTCTCATTTAAAACGTGAAAATGTCCAATTATAACAACCTAACAGCAGAAATAAACATGTTTACATCCTGGTTGAAAACATTGTTCTGTGAATGATATCCACTGTGTCTGTGCTGTTGATGCCTTTTGAAAAAAAAGTCTAAAGTATTGTAGCTGAGTACAGCTCCAGGTTGTGTACAGAGCACTTTCCATTTGCTGTAACTTTACTCTGCTATCTCATCAATAATGAATTTGATCATCATCTGTTCCCTGAATGCAATTGACAGCCTCTTCTCAACGAGAAGCCTGGGCTCGGGTGGGCCTGAGTGTCCTGGAGGTACTTCCCCTGCCGGATACACGGGTGGCCAGGTCGTGTGCCTGGCGGGACTGTTGAAAAGTTAATAGCTATATTTGCAAAGCCCTTTATTAAAATATGCTTTCATGACATTATTGTTTGTCGGACGGTGGTCAGCGCTATCAGTGGCTGATGAGTGGGACATGAAATGTCACCTCGGGACACTGGGGAGGGAGCCTGAGTTAGTGTCTTCGGTTGAGAGATACTGACCTCAATAAACAGCTTGAGGATCTGCGGCTGTATGGTCTGGACACTCAGGTGAGGAGAGGAGCTGACCTGGAGACATCTGACAGAGGCCCTGGTTCAGAAGATATTAACTCCCAGTTTGAAGTGAAGACAGAGCTGAGTGTAAAAGCAAAGATCTCAATTTACTCTCTGAGTTACGTCCTTATCTTCACCTACGGTCATAAGATTTAAAGATTGAAAGAACGAGATCACGGATACAAGCAGCAGAAATAAACTTCCCCTGTCAATCTTTTCTGTTCTGCGAGAGCAAATATAACTGTGCTTTAAAGAATATTGTTTCCTTGCATGACACATGGAGATGAGTTCTCCGTCACAAATGGTGTGGTCACCTGCAGGTTGAAGGTCATTGCAACTCCAACCCACATCCACTGCTACTGTACTTAAAGAAGTTAGGACACCATTAAAGACTTTGTTCAGGTAATTGCATTTGGATCACCTAAATCATTCCTGGACTGACAAACAAATCCTTCTTATAGATGTTACAACATGCCAAGCTTCTGTTGTTGAATGCAGCAACGACACTGGACTGGAAAATTCTACCGGAGAATTGTAGTCTGATTGCATTACCAGAAAGTAACCTTTTCAAACATTGAGGACAGCTATAGTACTAGTACCTTGGAATCACACAGGCAAATGGCAACCATGAAGAGGCCGCTTGGCAAGCTGCAACCACCAAACACCTGCAGAGAGTAAGGCGACTTCTAAGGAGTCAGCCAAATGGGGTGGACAAGATCCAGGGCAACATCTTACACCCTGCTGTTCGTCAGATACCCTGCTGGGACAAGACGTTGGCCAAAGGAAGCAATAAAGCCACTGACCTTATCATGCATAGAGGGTTTCAAAGCAATAAACAGCCAAGTTTATAAGGGTGCAGGCTGACTGAGATTAACTGAAACAACAACAAAGCAGTTCGGTCAATATTAAGATATTTATTCCCATACCATTTATACTTCAGGATTAAGCCAAATACAAAAAAATAAAAATACAAAATAATTTGTTCCTCCTGTCCGTGTTGTGCACATAGCAGCAGGGCGTCTGTTCCTTTATCTTCACAGAGATGATTCATTCAAATACATCTGTAAATAACCCTGAATGCCTTTCCTTGCACCTTATTTTGGCACTCATTGCTGTTTTCTACTACCAACTTCTTGTTTGGGTGTAGAAGCTTTTATTTTGATGGGACGATTTCCTGTAAAACTGTTTTTGGCACAGTTTTCAGCGGCAGTCGCGGGAGTTTTGAAATGTGATGGCTTAACGGAGCCTATGGAGATTTCTTTTGTCATTAGCAGCCCCCTTGATAGAGACACAAGGTATGGTCATGATATAAATGAGGACACGTTTAGATGTTTTTGTGACAGTCGCTACATTTGTTAAATGTTACGTTGAAACGAACTTCATGTTATAAGGTTTACGATTGTAAGAGTGTGGATTATTTTTGCTTACACGCTGTTTCTATGTATACATCCCCAGCTCTTACGGTGAGATTGATGATTTACTGCCATTATTCTGCCCTTGCACTTAACTAGGCAGACAGACAACCATCATCCCATGTAGAAAAACCACACCGTTGTTCCTTTCTGGTGGATTTATTTGATTGGACGCATAGCATGGCTTTGTTGAAAATACATCAATGGATGAATGGTAAAACTGTAAATAAACACAAAATATCCCGTATGAGCTGACATAAGCAAACATTCTTACAATTAGAAGACGCTATGACCTGTTACTATGCAAAGCAAAGCAGAACGAAACAAGCTAACGAGCTAATGTTAGCGGTTTGCTAGCGCTAATTAGCGTCTAGGCTAATGACTAATAAAGCAAATCATTGAGTGAATTTACTTTCTCAAAATATCACAAACAACACACGACAGTTAGTGCTAAACATTCACTGGTAAAACACAACATTACTGCCAACTTACAGACTGTGCTGGCTTAAGAGGCAGCATAGGTAGGCACAGGAGTAGCAAACTGTCCTTCTCCCGTTAGACAGGAAGTAATGAGAAGTAGCACTTCCGGTAGAATGTCAAACTAAAATGAACAGTGTGCCAGAAACGAATAAAGATTGCATGAACTTATATAACACTACATAACGTGAGTGGTGACTCTTAAGGAACCAGAACAGCCATTAAACGTTCAAAACGTCATCAGTAAAGTGTCGTCCTTCATTCGGGGGGTTCGCTACAACATCTTTCATGTCAGTTTTAAGATTTCATATTAATATCATATTTTATCAACAGACATGAGGCTAAATATTGCATTTCAAGTCAGTATAAATAACTCAGAAAGGCATTAGATTACTACGGAAGGAAGAAAAGGTACAAATGTGGGTCCCACACATAAGGCAGAACTGGTTCAACATCACCACCATCTCAGCTGCACCTGAGAATACTGCTGATGCTCTGGTGGCAATTCAGGGTCCCTTTTATCACACAGCTTAATGGAAAGATTCAATGACTCGGGTGTATTTGTAAGTGTGTGTCACAAGTGAATGTGATGAACAAGTGAGGAAAAAAGGGAAGGTGTGGAGGTAAGCATGAACGACACAGAGCTCTCAGTTCTCACTCCTTCTTTATTCGTCTCCAACATCAACTGAACATATCGCGCCACAAAACACAGGAACACACTTCCTCAACAGTGGGTGTGAGTGGAGCCCTCTAGTGGTCCGCCACACATGCCCCCCCCCCCCCCCCCGAACACCCAGCAGAACTAGTCCAGGACCCAGCGCATCAGTAAGTGGCCGGAACGGCTGAACCGGGGGGGGGGGGGGGGGGGGGGGGGGGGGGGAACTGACAGAGGGCAACCCTAACCCTAACCCCGGGAGCGAGGCTGGCACTGGCGGTCAGAAAAAGCTCCAGACGACTCGGACTCCGTTGATTTTGGGTCGCTCCTGGGGGAAAAAACAGAATCCATCAGCCCGGTGGCAGGTGGGCCGGCCGCGGCGAGGGGCCTGGGCCGGGACCACCTGATCCTCCTGCATAACATGTGCAGGCTTAAGTCTGTCAACAGAGACAACCTCCTGCCGACCGCCAAAGTCCAAAATGAAATGTTTGTTGCCTGGTTTAAGAACCCTGTATGGCCCGTCATATGGTGGACGCAGCGGAGTCCTATGAGCATCGTGCCTGACGAAAACGAAACGAGCAGAGTCCAACGAACTCCGAACAAAAGTGTCAGGCAGGCAGTGGTGCGCAGGACCAGGAACAGGAAATGAGTCTCTTGGGGGGCGAAAAGGCAACAAAGAGGTATCGAAACATTGGGGAGGGCTCTCAGGTAAGAATTCCCCGGGGACCCGGAGAGGCTGGCCGAGGACCAGTTCAGCCGGGGAAACCCCGAGGTCTTCTTTAACCGCGCTACGCAATCCCAGCAAAACCCACGGAAGACGGTCGACCCAGTCGCCACCTGTTAAGGAAGCCTGGAGCACGGCCTTAAGTGACCGGTGAAACCGTTCGCACATCCCGTTAGCTTGCGGGTGGTATGCTGTGGTGCGGTGGACCTTGACCCCCAGGCCGTCAGCCATAGCAGACCAAAGCTCAGAAACAAACTGGGGGCCCCTGTCTGAGGTAATGTCAGCCAGGGGACCGAAACGTGAAACCCACGTTGACAAAAATGCCCTGGCCACCGTCACCGCTGTCGTGGACGCCAGGGGTACCACCTCCGGCCACCTGGTCGTGCGGTCCACCACAGTCAAAAGGTGCGTGAAACCCTGTGACTGCGGTAAGGGACCAACCAGGTCCACATGAACGTGATCGAAACGCCTACCCGGGACACGGAAAGGTTCGAGGGGTGCCTGTGTGTGCCGGTGGATTTTCGAGCGTTGGCATGGGATACAAACCGCCGCCCATTCTTTCACCGTCTTGCGAAGGCCCGGCCAAACGAACCTGGCGCTGACCAGCTTGACCAAGGCCCGGACGCCGGGATGAGAGAGGGCATGCACCGAGTCAAAAACACGACGACGCCACGAAAGGGGAACCACCGGGTGGGGGCGGCCGGTGGAAACGTCGCAAAGAAGGTGCGGACCGCCGTTCCACACCGGGGTGTCCTCCAGCACGAGGCCCGTTTTTGCTGACTGAAGGGCAAGGACGTCCGGGTCAGCACGTTGCTCGGCGGCCATGGCAGCGTAGTCGACGCCGACATACACCGGAGAAACCAGCACACGTGAGAGACAGTCAGCGACGTGGTTGGACTTACCAGCCACATGCTGAATGTCTGTGGTAAATTCTGAAATGGCCGCCAACTGCCACTGCTGGCGTGCGCTCCATGGGTCAGAGACCTTGGACATCGCAAACGTCAAAGGTTTGTGGTCAACGTACGCAGTGAAGTTGCGACCCTCGAGGAAAAAACGAAAATGTCGTGTTGCGAGGTGCAGGGCCAGCAACTCCCTGTCAAAAACACTGTACTTGCATTCAGCATCCCGGAGCGTACGACTGAAAAAGGCGAGCGGTTGCCAGAGACCTGAAACCCGCTGTTCCAACACCCCACCCACTGCCACGTCGGACGCATCGGTGGTCAACGCGATCTCCGCCGACGGAAACGGGTGGGCCAGCAGGGCGGCGTGGGCCAGCAGGGCGGCGTGGGCCAGCAGGGCGGCGTCAGCCAGCGCAGACTTGGCTGCGGAAAATGCATGGACGCGTTCCGGCAGCCAGTCAACCAGATCTTTGGCTGTTTTACCTTTTAAGGCAGCATAGAGTGGCTGTAGCAGGTGGGCAGCTCTGGGGAGAAAGCGGTTGTAAAAATTTATCATCCCCAAGAACTCCTGCAACGCTTTAACTGACGTGGGACGCGGAAAAGCTGAAACAGCCTGGACTCTGTCGGGCAACGGAACCACACCTTCAGCGGAAATCCGGTGCCCGAGGAAATCCAGAACAGGCAACCCAAACTGGCACTTGGAAGGGTTGATAATCAGGCCGTGCGCTGCCAAATGTTGGAAAACCTGGCGCAGATGGGACTCGTGCTGGCTCGCTGAGCAGCTGGCCACCAATATATCGTCCAGATAAACAAAAACGAACGGCAACCCACACAAAACGGAGTCCATCAGCCGCTGAAAGGTCTGGGCGGCACCTTTCAGCCAAACAGCATGCGCAAAAACTCAAACAAGCCGAAGGGGGTAATAAAAGCGGTTTTAGGAACGTCTTCGGCGCGCACGGGAACTTGGTGATACCCCCGCACCAAGTCAATTTTAGAAAAAATCTACGTTCCGGCGAGATTGGCAGAAAAATCCTGAATGTGGGGGATGGGGTAACGGTCATTCTCCGTGGCATTATTTAAACGGCGGAAATCTCCGCATGGCCGCCACCGACCGTCCGATTTGGGCACCATGTGAAGTGGAGAGGCCCATGCACTGTTCAAACACTGTACAATGCCAAGCCGCTCCATGGCTGCAAACTCTTCCCGAGCGACGGACAGTTTCGCGGGGTCGAGGCGGCGCGCGCGAACACTGGGGGCCCGACCATGGGAATATAATGCTCAACCCCATGCTTCGTTACCGTGCTAGAGAAATTAGGGACAGACAGCGATGGAAACTCTAAAAGCAATTGCTGAAAAGCATCCCCGGAGGTCACTACATTAGCCCGAATCAGGGGCTCGGCGGCCCGAGTAAAACAGGGTAGCGAAGAAAACGAGAGAGCATCAATTAAACGTCTGTTAGCAACATCGACAAGCAGTCCATGAGCACACAGAAAATCAGCACCTAAAATAGGTACAGAGCTAGCGGCAACAATAAAGTTCCACTGGAAATCCCGGCCATGAAAACAAACAGTCACCAACCTTTCCCCAAACGTTTTGATGGGAGAGCCATTAGCTGCGATGAGCTGCGGCCCACAGTTCGCTGCTAGACCGTCGGCAGCGGTAGGGGGAAGGAGGCTCTTCTGGGAGCCGGAGTCCACGAGAAAACGTCTCCCGGAACGCGAGTCCTCTATGAAGAGCAGCCTTTCTGTATTGCCAGCGGTCGCGGCTGCTACGGCGCGCTGGCGGGTCCGTTTCCCTGGGCCGTGAAAGCGCAAGGCGGCAGGCAGCGACGCGCTCTGTCGCCAAAACGCTGATGGTAGAAACAGATGCTCTTTCCGCGGTGCCGGCGTGTACCAACCCCTGCCGTCAGCAAGGGGGCGGATGTTCAGGGGGAGGCAGGTGGAGGCGTGGAAGGTGCCGCCGGCGAGTCCGTAGCCAGGGCGTGAACGTCGAAAGTGCGGCTAGCCAGGAGAATGCGATCCGCTTCTTCAGCCAGGGAGCGATAATCCTTTGCAGGCAGAAGCGGGGAGTTTGCGAGGACAGCTCTCACGGCGGCCGGTAGTTGGCGGAGGAAGAGGTGGGCGACGAGGAATCCACCGTCATCCGGCCCGAGCAACGATAACATGTTTTCCATGAGCTCGAGCGCGGTACCGCCATCCAAGCCTGACAGGTTGAGGAGCTTTTCGGCTCGTTCAGCATCGGAGAGGGCATAGCGCCGAAGAAGCAGCTCTTTGAGGGCGGCGTATTTCCCTTGGGTGGGAGGTAAGCATGAACGACACAGAGCTCTCAGCAGTGTTGCCAACTTAGCGACTTTGTCGCTATATTTAGCGAGTTTTCAGACCCCCTTAGCGACTCTTTTTCTAAAAAGCGACTAGTGACAAATCTGGCGACTTTTTCTGGTATTATTGGAGACTTATTTATGACGACTTTTTGACGTGAAAACGCGTATCGCTCCCACTCTCAACAAGCAGCGGTGCTGCCGTGGGCGCCTCACCCGTGCCAAAGCGCTCACGGGTGGAGGATAGTCCTCCCCCAGCTGCTATCAGGGCAGGAGACGTTCACACCTGTGCGTCCAAACTGCAAATGAATCGCGCATGAGTTCTTCTTTTACTGTTAGGCTGTTTTGTGGATCACAAGGTTTAAAACTACTTATAAACACACACTCTCACACACAAAGTAACTCCACCAGAGTGCCAATTTCGGGTCACTTTTGCCAGTCCAGGCCTGGATAAAGGAGCAGGGTTGGAATTGTGACATTAAAAAACAATAATTGCTAAAAGAAATTTAATTTGTAGTTCTAAATAAATTCTAACTGCATTTAGGACGTTTTTTACTCACTTTATGTCTCTTCCACAACGTTATTTCTCTCTCCAACAACGTAGGTTACAATTACATTAGCATGACAAATTATGCAAATTAGGTGATGACGTCATTTGGCGACTTCTAGCGACTTTTAGGACAGCCAATAGCGATTTTCCTTACTAAGGAGTTGGCAACACTGGCTCTCAGTTCTCACTCCTTCTTTATTCGTCTCCAACATCAACTGAACATATCGCGCCACAAAACACAGGAACACACTTCCTCAACAGTGGGTGTGAGTGGAGCCCTCTAGTGGTCCGCCACACATGCCCCCCCCCCGAACACCCAACAATACCTTTTGTTGTTGTGGGAAAAAAAGGGATCAACAGGGTTTGTACCAGCATTGACAAAAATGCTCAATTATAGCAGCTCTTGTATATCCGTCGCGTGGATGCAGTCTTGTCTGTATTGTGTTCAGGAAGTGGGGACAGTAGAAGGAAGTTTGACTTTAAGCATAAGTTTGCTAAGATCACACAAAGGCAAATGTGTCCGACAGTTAAAGGTATAAAAATATGGAATTCTCTTGAAGATAATCTCAAGAGTTGTACAAACATGCACAGTTTTAAAATGTGTTACACACTTAAAAGGATAAATCAGTATGAAGAACATGAAAGTAATTAGGGCTAAATGTGGAAGAAAAAAATTTCCATTGCCATTTAATGCTGTATATTGATGATTATGTTGATTTGTTGTTTAGTTTTGCATTGTTACATAAAGATACATGTTAGAGGGTTTTTTGGGGGGTATTGGCGCCCTCTTGTAAGAATATTTGGATTGCAGATAGGGGCAGGTGCTAACAAGAATTTATTCTTCTTCCTGCTCCTTTTCACCCATGGGTGAAGTTTCATATTAATGGGAAGGAGGTTCTGTATGTAGGAAAAGAAACACTGTTGAACCATGTGTGAAATAAATAAAGAAATGGAAAAAAAATGAAATGAAATGTAGGCACCAGTTTGGTAATGAAGTGCGTCATGGCCTTGAGCAAAGCTTAGTTAGACTTTATGAAGACTGAAAAAAAACTACAACTTTGTACAAGTTACAAATACATATCAATAGTACACAGAGGTTAGAGGAGGTGAAAGACACATTTTCCATCACATTTGTCATTCCCCTTCATCAAGACCAGGTATTTAAGGAGCGGCTGTGGCAGCAGTTCTCTTCCTGATCATTGTTTCCTCTACAGCATTAACTCATGCACACATCCCTGTGGTGATGACCACTTTGTGAGTCTGACACAGAAAGCAAATAAGTTCTTTTGTCCTGAGTTAATGCCCCTTAAAACTGACCTATTTCAGACTTACAGTTTAATACTATACAATATAGCAAATCTCCAACTGGACAGTGTTAAATAACATTATTTCCTTTTAAACTTGAAGCTTTGAACATATTTCTTTTTGCATTGGGACAGAAATGAATATGAAAAAGGCTCTTTTCAAATTTGTTTGGGTGAATAGAAAATATTTTTTGTGGTATCGTAAGAAATTATTTGTTATATAAATATATTGGTATGGAAAACTTTTATTATTCATAGATACAGATACATAGATACAAGCTCATGTTATTCATCTGAAGAAACAGACAGATAGAATGAGTGTGATAAAGGACATAGTGTGTTGTTACACTGGTAATGCCAGGAGAGGCAGTATCGGTTCTGTAAGACAGTGGAAGAAGAGAGCGTCCTGCAGGAGGAAGTGAACAGACACTGATGTTATGAACGTGTGGCTAAGAGAAGGTTCAGTAAACAAGTAGCAGCAATATTCCTGTGTGAGGCTCAGTCATTTCATTTTTATTTTTTGAAGATGCAACATCCCAAAGGTGTATATAGAAAACATGTTGATCCTGAAGCATTTATTGAAGCTTCTGAGCTATTTGTGTAATCTTCTCCTGAAGTTCTCGGGTAGATTTGGCCTTTCGATTGGAAATTTAACATCTCGTACAAAGTTAAAGACTTTTATTTAAGTTTGGTAGAATTCTATTTCAAAGAAAAACAAAACTCTCTGCTGAGTTGATGACATCACATTTTACATTCTAAGTGGATGACATCACACTCCATTTGCACTCCCTGACATCACACTCCAGATCAAAGGATCAAAGGGAAATTGAGCAATAACATTCTCTCAAAAGTCCTTAAGTAGAACACCAGCGTGCTCTCAGTATGTCTCAGAACTGTGCAACTGTATAGGAACACACCACGAGCCAACTTTTAGACAAAGATTTGACACGTTAAGTGTATGCAACAAACCCAAACCCCGATCGAATAGAAAAAATATCATTCGACATTGTAAGACAAAAGACAAGAAAAATGCAACATATGCAGCAAAACCTTGATCCCCAGGAAGGGACCTCATCGGCCGCTGTTAGCCCTAAGCAGCAAAACCCAAACCCAAAAGGGAAAAACAAGACACCAAATGAGGGTACTCCATCTGATGCTGCCAAACCAAAGGGTGCAAACAAGAAGATGCAGAAAAATGCAAACCCAAACCCCAGAGCCAGAAACCCTGGACCCAATCGAGGGCCTGTGCAACATCAGCCCAATGCCCACTTTAAACCCAATAATGGGCCAGGGCAACACTGGCAAAATCCACAGTTTTTGCCAAAACGAGGGCCTGTGCAATATCAGCCCAATTCCCACTTTAAACCCAATAATGGGCCAGGGCAACACTGGCAAAATCCACAGTTTTTGCCAAAACAAGGGCCTGTGCAACATCAGGCCAATGCCCACTTTAAACCAAATAATGGGCCTGGGCAACACTGGCAAAATCCACGGTTTTTGCCAAAACGAGGGCCTGTGCCACATCAGCCCCATCCTGACCATAACACCAACGATGGGCCACCTCAGCCACAGCCTCACTTAACACCAAATGATGGCAGTCGTCCATACAATGAGACTGGTGAACTGGGTGCGCTGAGATTCCACCTGCAGGAGGCTCAGCACATGTGCAAAACCAATCTTTATAAAATGACAGCTGCAAACCACAAAGCTGCTGCAGCTAAAACTCAGAATGATTGGGTTCGCCTGCAGCTACAGTGCTGCAGACAAAACGCTCAAAAAACCATCCTTGAGCTCCAAAAACAGCTGGAAGAGGCTCGTAGAAAGACACCCGAGGAGAACTTCACCCCTGAGGTAAGTGAGGCTCCTGTTGAAGACAGCAACACAGCTGTCACAGCTGCAGAGCTGAGTGTGGACGCTTCAACACAAACTGCAGAAGCTCCACACACAGACTCTACAGACGTAAAAACTGTTCGAGAAGCTGAGTTGGAGGTCCAGTGCAAAAAACAGCAAGAAGAGATCGAACAACTCCGTGAGCAGCTCCTCAAAACTCAAAAGAATCTTGAAGAGGAAGTTGCAAAGCGCAAAGATCAGGAACAAAGAGCCAACTGTGAGCTTGCTGAGCTGAAAGACAAACTCAGCACCAGTGAGGCTCTTTGTGAAAAAGATGATTTGAAGGTGCAAAATTTAAAAGAAGAGCTGGAGAAAACCAAAGCTTCCCATCGGGAAATTGTGGAGCAAAACCTGGAGAACACAACAATCTGCAACCAACTCGGGCAAGCAGAGGAAGAAAAGATCACACTTCAGGAGTTTTTGCTGTCTCTGCAAGAGACAATAAAAAAGCAAGAAGACCAGTCCAACATTGCCAATCCTGAAAATTCTCCAGCCCAAAACGAGACACTCCAGGAGAATCAGGCAGAAAAAGAGGAGGCCAGCGCTACCAAACCAGAAAGTCCAGAGGCCCGAGATGACCAAGTGCCAAAAGAAAAACCAAAAAAGAAAAAGAAGCGTAACTGGTTTTGGAGACTTTTCACTTAAGTGACTTCCACTCCGTCTCCTATAAAATCACAGTAATATACAACTAAATATTATCAGTCACTTCCAGTGCCAAAACACCCATTTAAAAGCATATTTGCTTTAATATTTAGTTGTGTATAACTTTGTCATCGGCTCCACCCCCCCCCCCCAACTGGTCGCGGCAGATGGCCGCCCCTCCCTGAGCCTGGTTCTGCCGGAGGTTTCTACCTTTTGAAAGGTAGTTTTTCCTCCCCACTGTCGCCAATTGCTTGCTCATAGGGGATTGTTGGGTTTTTTCTTTAGTTCAGTTCAATTCAATTCATTTGTATGTAAATACTGTTGAATTGAATTGAACTGGATTAAAGAAGATTTTTAGGAGACGGAGTAGTCACTGAGTGAACCAGGGTATTATAACATCTTACCCATGAAAAACTACGATCAACCAATCAAATAAACAATTGAATTTAACAAAACATTTGAAGTGTGAACATTTTGTCTCATTTAAAACATGTGAAAATGTCCAATTATAACAACCTAACAGCAGAAATAAACATGTTTACATCCTGGTTGAAAACATTGTTCTGTGAATGATATCCACTGTGTCTGTGCTGTTGATGCCTTTTGAAAAAAAAGTCTAAAGTATTGTAGCTGAGTACAGCTCCAGGTTGTGTACAGAGCACTTTCCATTTGCTGTAACTTTACTCTGCTATCTCATCAATAATGAATTTGATCATCATCTGTTCCCTGAATGCAATTGACACCCTCTTCTCAACGAGAAGCCTGGGCTCGGGTGGGCCTGAGTGTCCTGGAGGTACTTTCCCTGCCGGATACACGGGTGGCCAGGTCGTGTGCCCGGCGGGACTGTCGAAAAGTTAATAGCTATATTTGCAAAGCCCTTTATTAAAATATGCTTTCATGACATTATTGTTTGTCGGACGGTGGTCAGCGCTATCAGTGGCTGATGAGTGGGACATGAAATGTCACCTCGGGACACTGGGGAGGGAGCCTGAGTTAGTGTCTTGTGTTGAGAGATACTGACCTCAATAAACAGCTTGAGGATCTGCGGCTGTATGGTCTGGACACTCAGGTGAGGAGAGGAGCTGACCTGGAGACATCTGACAGAGGCCCTGGTTCAGAAGATATTAAACTCCCAGTTTGAAGTGAAGACAGAGCTGAGTGTAAAAGCAAAGATCTCAATTTACTCTCTGAGCTACGTCCTCATCTTCACCTATGGTCATAAGCTTTGGGTAATGATTGAAAGAACGAGATCACGGATACAAGCAGCAGAAATAAACTTCCCCTGTCAATCTTTTCTCTTCTGCGAGAGCAGACTTTTTTTTTTTTTTAAGTAGAGCAAATATAACTGTGCTTTAAAGAATATGATTGTTTCCTTGCATGACACATGGAGATGAGTTCTCCGTCACAAATGGTGTGGTCACCTGCAGGTTGAAGGTCATTGCAACTCCAACCCACATCCACTGCTACTGTACTTAAAAGTTAGGACAACATTAAAGACTTTGTTCAGGTAATTGCATTTGGATCACCTAAATCATGCCTGGACTGACAAACAAATCATCCTTATAGATGTTACAACATACCAAGCTTCTGTTGTTGAATGCAGCAACCAGCAGTGACACTGGATTGTCATTCCTACTGGAGAATTGTAGTCCGATTGCATTACCAGAAAGTAACCATTTCAAACATTGAGGACAGCTATAGTACTAGTACCTTGGAATCACACAGGCAAATGGCAACCATGAAGAGGCCGCTTGGCAAGCTGCAACCACCAAACACCTGCAGAGAGTAAGGCGACTTCTGAGGAGTCAGCCAAATGGGGTGGACAAGATCCAGGGCAACATCTACACCCTGCTGTTCGTCAGATACCCTGCTGGGACAAGAAGTTGGCCAAAGGAAGCAATAAAGCCACTGACCTTATCATGCATAGAGGGTTTCAAAGCAATAAACAGCCAAGTTTATAAGGGTGCAGGCTGACTGAGATTAACTGAAACAACAACAAAGCAGTTCGATCAATATTAAGATATTTTATTCCCATACCATTTATACTTCAGGATTAAGCCAAATACAAAAAAATAAAAATACAAAATAATTTGTTCCTCTTGTCCGTGTTGTGCAGATAGCAGCTGTTCCTTTATCTTTCACAGAGATGATTCATTCAAATACATCTTTCATGTCAGTTTTAAGATTTCATATTAATATCATATTTTATCAACAGACATGAGGCTAAATATTGCATTTCAAGTCAGTATAAATAACTCAGAAAGGCATTAGATTACTACGGAAGGAAGAAAAGGTACAAATGCGGGTCCCACACATAAGGCAGAACTGGTTCAACATCACCACCATCTCAACTGCACCTGAGAATACTGCTGATGCTCTGGTGGCAATTCAGGGTCCCTTTTATCACACAGCTTAATGGAAAAATTCAATGACTCGGGTGTATTTGTAAGTGTGTGTCACAAGTGAATGTGATGAACAAGTGAGAAAAAAAGGGAAGGAAACACTCCAGATTTACTTCAACAAATCCAGAGGTAGATTGACCCACAGTGTAGGGGGAAGTGGAAACTTACATGACACTGTAACAGGCAGTTTACATTTCCCTAGTACAACTTCAACTTCTTCATTGGTTCATATGTTAGAAGTAAACCTGATCAACTACAACAGGATCAGTGCTAAGGTCACATGATGCTACATAAAACACCTTTAAACAGGCTTTAGTAGGTCAGCTGTTTCCTGGGTTAGCTTTCCACATATTTAATACTTTTGTACTCATACTCAAACTGATTCATTCAGTTTGAAAACAGAGCACACCAACACAGACATTACAGTTTTTAGTCAGACATACAGCTCAGTAATCTCACTGCTCCATTCAAACACTCTTCACAGCCTCCATTTGTGATGTTCTTGTGCTTTTAATTGTTCAGTAGTAATTTTGCCAGAGACTGGAGGACCTCCCTCTTCTCATACAGATATATCTGGGTCTCCCACAGCATGTCCACCAGGGCTGCATCGCTCACCTCATCCAGCATCACCTCCTGAGATAGTTGGGGACTCAATCTGCACACAATGCAACGGACACAGTGATTAATAAACAAAATAGTGATAACTAACTGTGCAGAGAGACATATTGAAGACAGTAAAGACAAAATGCAAAAAGAAAGGGGTAAATAAAAAAAAGAGAAAAAAAAAATCACCATTACTGCTGAAGAGCTTTTGGAGCTACGTTCATGCTTCTTTTCCACTGCAGGCTTGCTTACAAGACAATGCTGAACCACATGGTACAACAGAAAAAGAGTGTGTGTGCTAAACTGATCGACTGCAGTGTAAACCTGTTATTTGGTACTTTATGAGTTTCTAACAGAAGTGAAACTACAGCATTTGGTCTCAGGTTCTCACGTGATTACAGTGAAGAAGACGAGATGCAACATAACCTCATGACCTTGTGACACTTTAGGGTCCTTTTTATCACACAACTTAACGGAAACACTGACATCAAAATTTATATGTATGGACTGATATCATATTTATAAACACAAACATCTACATATTTATAGATGCACAGGGTTCTCTGCAGGGACCAGTTCTATTTATATTCTACATGCTTCTCTTAGGCAGGCGTATTATACATATTTCTATTGCTATTTAAATGGTGTGCACCTTTATCTATCCATGAAGCTAAAAGACACAGCAGTTAGTTCCACAGTGCCTCTTTTACCTCGTCTTCCTCACCCTCAACAGCAAAAAGCCGCCCCTCTCCCTGAGCCTGGAGATTTCTTCCTGTTAAAAGGGAGTTTTTTTCTTCCCACTGTCAGCAGTGCTTGCTCATAGGGAGTCATCTGATTGTTGGGGTTTACTCTCTATTACTGTAAAGTAATTTACCTTAAAATATAAAGTGCCTTGAGGTGGCTTGTGATTTGATGCTATATAAATAAAACTTAATTAAAACCAAACTGAATTGAAATGTCATAACTACATCCATGAAAGTAATTTATAATGTGACAAAACTGCAGTCATGTCATATATAGGTTGGTCATAAATGTCCTACTTCTAGATAACTGACATGCTGCAGATTTGATCACTGTGACAGTTCACATGTAATGTACGTGTGAATCATATCTATGTGGATGCAGTCATACTCCCTGTTAAAGCCAAAAACTAATTTTAAATCCTGCTCCTCACAAACGTCTTGAATAATCAGGCCCCATCTTACCTTAATGACCTCATAGAACAGTCTCACCCTATTAGAGCACTTTGCTCTCTGACTGCAGGTTTACTTGTAGCTTCTAGAGTATTTAAAAGTAGAATAGGAGGCAGAGCCTTTCAGGCTCCTCTTCTGTGGAACCAGCTTCCAATTTGGACACGGGAGACAGACGCCATCTCTAGTCTTAAGATTAGGCTTAAAATGTAACTTTTTAATAAGGCATATAGTTAGGGTTGGAACATGTGACCCTGAGTTTGCTGCCATAGGTGTAGGCTGCTGGGGGATTCCCATGATGCTTTGAGTGTCTCTTCTTCAGTCACCCTTTTCACTCACTATGTGTTTATACACCTCTCTGCATTTAATCAATAGGTATTATTAATCTCTGGCTCTCTTCCACAGCATGTCTTTGTTCTGTCTCATCCACTCAGCCCCAACCGGTCACCAAAGATGGCCGCCTCTATGTGAGCCCGATTTTAGTGCAGGTTTCTTCCTGCTTGCTCATAGAGGGGTCATATGATTGCTGGGCTTTCCTCTATTTTCTGTATTATTGTAGGGTCTTTACCTTACAATATAAAGTCAAATCACAACTGTTGTTGTGATTTGTCACCATTTAAATAAATTGAAGTAAACACTCAGTCTTACAGGAACTCCTTTTAAACCACTGCAGATGAAGCGTCTGAGAATAAGAAACAACTACAAGCATTCTAAGATAAATGGATGAGAGCAAGTTGGTACAAATACAGAGAGGCTGAGAAAAGAGGATGCATTAAAAAAGAAGCAAAACCAACACGTGTGTTGTTTCTGACCTGTGGTAAATGGTGTCTATCATTTCACACCACGCTCTGGCCCTGTCCACTGCACAGCCATCAGAGTCTGTACACTGTGCAGTAAGAGAGACATATTTATAATGAGCAAGACAAACATGCTTTAACAAATGTTTTTGTTATTAGAACACCAATACATGCACAAATGTCAAATGGAATAAAAACAAATAACAGATTATATAAAAATAAGTAATCAGGGCACATTACAGCAATGACCAGAGTTAACCACTCACAGACATAAACTGAAAAATAATGCACTCACACAGTCCACCAGCATTTTGCCCAGCTCTTTTGCTCCTACAAAGGTCTTGGCCAGCTCCAGTGGGTTGGAGGGTCGGAACACATCCACAGAGCTCACCACCACCTGAGGAGGTTTACCTGGAGACACACAGGAGCACGTGTACAAAATGATAAAGGGGAGGGGGACTTCAAATAGAGACACTGAACTCGAGCTAGTTATTCACAATGTGATAGGTATGTATTCCTGTGTAGCTCTGATACAACTGATATATACACCCACTGGCCACTTAATTAAGTACACCTGTTCAACTGCATGTTAACACATTTATCTAAATCAGTCAATCACATGGCAACGATTCAGTGCATTTAGACATGATCAAGATGAACGGCTGAAAATCAAACTGAGCATCAGAATGAGGAACAAACTTTATTTGAGCGACACAGATGTTGGTGCCAGACAGGCTGCTCTGAGTATTTCAGAAGCTGTTGATCTGCTGGGATTTTCCCACACAACCGTCTCTAAGGTTTACAAGAGAATGGTCAACTTAGTAGTACTTAGTAGTACTAGCGATATGTACCTAATAAAGTGGCCAGTATGTGTATATATCAGTTTACTTTGCATTTAATGACTATTAAAGACACAGAAGAAGAGATACGACTCACATAGTTTAACATTTCGACACATAATTACTTGGCTCACCTGTTCCAAGAGAGACCACTATGCCCAGCTTCTTTAAGTCCTTCTCACGGCCCTTAGAGACACACGTGCAGAGAAGAAGTCACGAACAAATCCATGTGGCTTAACGTCCATTAAGTGCATAAAGGAAGGAAAGTGAATAGAGCTCCGGTTGCCTACCTCTGCTTTTAAGGCCTTATTGTACTGATGGACTTCTGTCATGGCATCTAGTGTCGGGTTATTGGCCAGCAGCCCTCCATCCAGAAAGCGCCCCATTGGTCGGAAGTAGGTGGGAGCAGCGCCGCTGGAGCGAGCAGCTCGCCATACAAGTTGTTCTGATATGAACACAAGGATATAAGTAAGAAAGGAATGCATAGTAAATGCAATTACACTGTTCTGAGTTCATAATTATCACTTCCTCTCTGTCTTTTTCACGACTTTCCAGGACTTGGTCCTGTACGCATACACACACCTTCATCTGTCACCTTCCTTATCTTTCTGGGTGGCTCTTCTGTGTATCCTACTATCAACACATCTTCATCCTCCCAGCCTGTAACAACAACACGGCTGGGACTCAAACAGCACAGGACACGACTCCTTCATGAACAGCACACACAGTCTCAGTTTCAGTGTTGTGTTCACACACAGGCTTAGTTTTCAGGTTTTATTGCCTCAGTGAAGTGAAAGTACATAACCCTCACATTAAAATATGAGCTCTGAAAATTCCTTTGGTGCCATCCAGTGGTATGTTCAGAGCACTTCACTATCCCATTTAATACATTTGACATTTGAGGGCTGGTGCTGTAGCCGACAAACACAGGTGATATCTGACGTACCTTGTGGGATGGTGAGAGGCTTGAATGTGGCAGTGGTGGTGTATGGGGCCTCTCTGGAGACGGATGGAGGGTCATAGTTCCTGAATATATGAAGCTCGCCTGGATGTCTGTCTGCCAGAACACTGGTCACCATTACCCTGTAAAAAAAGAAAGAAGTGAAAGGATGTTTGCCTGTTCTCCTTAAACACCTGAAAATTTGAACAGCAGCATTTCAACCAAATTACAAAAATATTTTTAAAAACAATCTGGCTTCAGATGTATTATTTTAGTGTTAAGAGAGCCATGCTACACATATCTAAGCAAGTCAGTACCTTTTTTTAATTCTCAGGAACTGAACCTCAGAAAAAATTAGGTGACTCAATTTAACACATCAGGGTAAAACCAGCTCAAAGTTTTAAAAGTGGGATATTTAAAGCTTTTATATGACACTGTTAGCACCAGCAGAAACTAGGGCGACTAAATTCTTAGTCGAGTAAATAAGGAAAAATCTGTAGCTAATGGATTAGTATAAAACCCAAGAAACACTGAGGTCTGAACAATGACAGACTTAAAAGAAGATCAAGGCTGCATTAACAAATTTCTGGTGTTTTTCTATAACAATGTAAAAGCTGCAGCGCCATCTTGTGGCAGATGGCTGCATAACATTTAGAACGCAACAATTTGTCATTCTCTCTGTAAGTGTGACAGATCGAAAAGTTATGAATGAATTAGAATAAAACTTTGTAGGAGTGTAGAGTGGGTTCATGTTAATCACATTTGACCTCTGACCTCGCCTTCAATGTAAAACTTTGAGGGCAACCGTGGGTTGGGAAGTGTATCTGTAACCGGAAGGTCGCCGGTTCGTTCCCCGGGCTCTCTGTCCTGGTCGTTGTGTCCTTGGGCAAGACACTTTACCCTACTGCCTACTGGTGTTGGCCAGAGGGGCCAATGGCGCGATATGGCATCCTCGCTTCTGTCAGTCTGCCCCAGGGCAGCTGTGGCTACAACCGTAGCTTGCCTCCACCAGTGTGTGAATGTGAGAATGAATGAATAGTGGCATTGTAAAGCGCTTTGGGTGCCTTGAAAAGCGCTATATAAATCCAATCCATTATCATTATTATTATTAAAACTCAAGGTTAAAGTGATAATAATTCTATTTAGAGCTTTTTAAAAGTGTTTCTTACCACCATTGTTAGTATTGACAACATATAGTTATATAGGAAATGGCATATGGGGATTGTAAATATCATGTTACTGTTGATCTTTGACATCTTTCATAAAATGTCAATTTTCTTAAAATAGTGTTTAAAATTCTGCTGCCTTCGTTTGTATTGGCATTACTTAGGAAAGGATACTGCTATATGGGGATTCTAAACATCACATTATAGTTAGCATTTAAATATCATATCACATTTGACCTGTGACCTCACTTTTACGTATCACATCTGCCTTTGTTTCACTTTGTTTCACACAATGATGAATGAGCTGCTAGTTGGTTAGAAATAAACTGCATTATAATATTCTATAATAAGCTCAAGTTATTTCAGTTATTTACAAATCATTACCTATTATCTATTACCTGCTTGTACACAATGTTTTAATAGAAGATACATTACTCTTTGCTTAAAAGTAAATGCTGCCCAGATGACGAGCAGCTTGGGCAGAGGTCTGCAATTCTTTTGAATTTTAGCTTTTTTTTTTAGCATTTTTCTGCCTATTATCACATTCAGATATCTACCTGGGGAACTTTATGTCAGTCATCTTGGTGTTTTCTCCAAACTCTGTTTTGAGGAAGTCCTCTAGTGGTGCTGATTCATAGGGTCTTGATCCTTTGAACACCTGCTCCTTCATCCTAAAGTACAGGCAGCGCAGGTACTCCATGGATTTACCTACACATAGAAGAAGTGTCAGTGTTGTTCTGATGCTATGTGATGAAAACCCAGCACTGGAAAGAGGAACACAAACACACCATGGATTATAGCCAGAGCCAGGATGCCTCCCGTGCTCGTACCAGCTACCCAGTCGAAGAGCTCTCTGGTGGGTCTGCCCGCCTCCTTCTCCAGAGCGATCAGCATCTGGATCAGCACCAGGCCTTTAATACCGCCACCATCAAGACATAGCAGACTGTCCATCCTGTCGGATGACCCAGACCAATATGATGAATTTTATCCAGCCAATCACTTGCATATCCAACTTTTTAGATCCTCTGGAACAGAGCAGAATCCTTGAAACAGAGTTTACTGAAAAGAGTCATGTGACCAGCAAAACCAAACATCACAACACACAGAACAGCAAAATAAAGCAAAGCAAAGTAAATCTGGAGAGAAAGGCCTTAAACGCATGCAGGTCAAAGCCCACAAATGGTAAAGAAATCAAGGAGGGCAGAGGCTTCAGTGCATACTGAACAAAGGCATTACTACACTGTGAAACCTATTATTGTGCAGCACAGAACAGCAGAAGTGCTTTGACCCTGGACTCTTTCTAAAAGTGAGCTGTGGGTGTATCGGTTATACACTTTACAATAATATGAATTATTAATATTACATTTGTATTAAAGTGGTTTTAGAAACACTTTCATGGTGAGTTTATGGCCACAGTCACATTGTCAGTGTGCATGTGTGCATGTGTATCTCAAACTGAACACAATATGATTATTTTATAAATGATGGTCCCACTTGTAGTTAAATAGACAGTACAGATAAAGCAGAGTATGATTTAGGATAAAGTATGAGGAATATCACATCCACCTGTTACCGTCACATCCACTTTGAATAAAAGACACATATTTACCTACAGCACATAGTTACTGTGCTGTAGGTAAATATGTGTCTTTTTTACAGCACAGTAACTATACAAAACTATGATAACTGTAGGTAAAGTCACAACGGCCATGTCTGTCTTATATATTCAGTGTTTGCCTACAATCTTCTGTGCTTTGATTACGGGTAAGTAGTGGAAATAAAGGTGTGTGATGTGTAGTGTGCAATCAGAAATGTTTTACACTCACTTTCTCGTTTCCATTTGGGGGCCGTCTATTTCAGATATGCCTCTGCTCATTGCACCCACTGCAGCCCCCGCATACAAGATGTCCTCAAATCCTAAAAGCCAATCACAACAGCTGTTGGTACAGGAGCAAAACATGACATCACATTTGTGCATAAACTAAACTAGGAAAAAACAGGGTGACCAGGATTTTGTGGAGGAAGCATGTACTGGTGGTGTCACTACTGTAAAAACCATCACCACACACACTCTGCCACAGTCTGCTGCTTTTGGGAAGCATTGAGGAGCTCATCACACCATGCAGCTCACCTTTTACAGAAAATTTAAATTCTACTGGGTCCTAATTTTTTCACAGCTCATTACCTGCCTTTTAAAAAGATTTAAGAGTAGTCTTTGAAGACTGTTTTTGTATCATTTAACCCCTTAACTGATCCCCTATCATATTTTATACATGTGGTTTTTATGAGTTTTTGAGATTTCTACTTTACAGTCATTTTTATTCTCCCCAAAGAACCTTAAAAACTGGCATTACATTTTTAAGGATAAAATTGCATATAACGCACAATGTAACAAATATGATACAATTAAAAATCAACTATTCTAATTTACATATATTTTTAATTTGTCAGAAGGCTCAATAAACACTCCATTTAAAAAAAATTCTGGCAATTATTTTATGGTTCAGGCTTAAAGGGTTAAATGTCATTTTAACTTAAATATGAAGGAACACTTGAACCCAGCTCTTACATTACGTTTACAGCGATTTAAGATTATACTAAATTTGATCATTAAATATATAATACAAAAAGAATGATCTATAGCTAAGAAAAGTAAGGGTAAAAATTGACTGACAACACAAACTCGAATATTTCAAGTGACAGAAAAATGGAAATGGCATGAGGGAGGAGCAGGGGTGAGGGGGTGGTGGTGTTACCTATGCCTTGAGGCTTGACCTTCTTGGAGATGGGAGGAGGAGGAGGACTGCCGGGGGAGGGAGGGAGGCAACGCTGTACTCCTACACTACACAGCAAGTCCAGCAGTATCTTTCTATTAGGACCTTTCATGTTAACACACAAACACACACACAGAGCAGCAGCCAACAAGTTAGACGTGCACACACGCCACAAAGAGGAGAGACGGAGAGAGATGAAAGGAAGAGAGAAAGCAAGAACATAAGCAAGCTGTTAGCAATTATCATGCATTTTCAAAATCAGTAAGTCAATACAAACTTAGTTTACTCCCATTTCTGCTTTGTGAATGGTTTCCTGCACTGTCTCTGTATTTGAAAGCAAACATCCATTAGCTGGTACAATTTAGCCGTAACATGCTCTGAGCTTTTCTAAGAAATCAGAGTGAAATTTAAAATCTTTGTCTTTGTCTCCAGCTTTCTGCCAAAAAAACTGGGTGATCAGAAAAATAACAGCAAACAGCTGCATATATCAACAGAAAGAAATTAGAAACTGTTTTTATTTCCTGTGGGATGACTAAGGCTACGTTCACACTGCAGGCGAAACCGCATCAAATCCGATTTTTCTGACCCTATGCGACCCATATCCGATCATGGTATGACAGTGTGAACGGCAAAAATCCGATATTTTCAAATCCGATCTGGGTCACTTTCGTATGTGGTACTGAATCCGATACATATCTGATGTTTTAGAAAGTGACTGCTGTTTGAACGGTCAAGTCGCATTAAATCCGTCTTTTACGTCACTGACACAAGACAGACGCCAATTATCAGCGCCCAAGAAGACATCGCGAACGCTTCCTGGCCATCCAGTGTAGATGTCAGTGAAACTGTTGGGAAGACAACGTGAACATTTTATTTGTACTGTACAATCTACAGATTATCTGCAACTATCCTTTGAAGCACTGCTCCTCTCTAAAACAGCAATAAGGATCATTATTAGGCCATATGTAAATAACAAAATAACTTAAAGCAAAATTGGGAAACATAAAGTCCAAAACAAGTCTTTATATTAGGGGCCATTAGTCAAACAATACTGTTTGGTCTAAACAGAGCGCGTTGTGTGTGACGTCTTCTTTTGCGCATGCAGGCCACTTTGAGTGTTCACACTAGAGCGTGTTTGCTGTCGCATTTTATTTGTAGTGTGAACGAGCAGACAAAAAAAATCGGATTTGATCAAAAAATCGGAATTGAGCATCAAGACCTGCAGTGTGAACGTAGCCTTAGAGTTAGTGAGTTTATTTGTATGCTCTTTTCCATTTTCTGCTTCTGTGGACTAAAATCTAACCTAATCTAATCGGATATTTCACTAAAAGGCAGTGAAGCTACAGATGCTGCAATATTGCATACTGCAAAAAAAAAAGCATGATCACAAAGTTTAACTGACTAAGCAATAACTAATATTTTTTCATTGCTTCATAGTGTTAAAGCAATATATCTGTAACAGGAAGTGTTATCATATCATATAATATTAATACATAATGGGATAAAATGGCAGATTATAAAACCCTTAATTACAGCTCCAACACAACATGCAGACTAACATCATCCACAGTGAACACATGCTTTCAAATCAGACTACATGAGATCAAACAGGGTTGTTAGGTCAGGCACATTAACTCCTAATTTCACTGTTAACACTACCAGTCCAAGCTCAGACTTCTATGTTCTTTATATGTTTAAATGTTTCGCTTTTAACCCCCCATCTCACTCTCTCTTTCTCTCATTACCTTTGCTGGTGCGTGCAGCGATGAGTCCAGGTGTCTCGCCCAAATCATTGTGAATCTCCACATCTGCACCAAACACTATTAGAGCTTTGATCAACTCTATGTGGTCCATCTGAACAGTCACAACAAATGAGAAGAGTTTTTTTATGGATATGGAACAAAGGATAACACAAAATAATACAACCCCAACTCCAAACAAATTGGGATGCTGGGTAAGAAGTAAATAAAAACAGAATGCAATTCTGAGAGGCAGAGTTTCTCAGAGGTGAAGATGGCCAGACGTTCCCTAATATGGAAAAAATGTGTTTATAGAGGAAATCACTGATTGGGCTCAAGAAGACTTCTAGAAGTTTTTGTTGAAACTATTCCATCTGGAAAGGCTCCACGACTGCTGGCAGGTGCTAGCAGGTTTTAGAGCAACATATGCTTCCCTTCAACAAGGCAATACTAAACCACATACTGCAATTATTACAACAGCATGACTTTGTAGGAGAAGAGTCCGCTGAGCTGGCCTGCCTGCAGTCTGCAGGACTGTTGAGCAGCTAGAATCCTAAATCAGACAACAGACGTCCAGCAACTGGTCTCCTGAGTCTACGGACTTTTACGTACTGCTGTCAAAACAAGAGGGGCTGCTACTCAGTGATGTCGCAACTGTTTTTAAGATGTGTTGCTGCCATTAAATTCAAAATAAGCATATGTTTTTCTTAAGCTGGCACATTTTCACAGTTTAAACATTTAAAACAAAATTTGTTTCACTGTTCTAGTTTGAGTAAAATATGATTATCAGATTTGCGAATCATTACATTTTGTAGTTAGTTACATTTCACACAGCATCTTAATTTTTTTGCAGTTGTATTTGAACAATCAGTACTTGTTGCAATAGCGTAGCTGGGTTTGTACCCCCATTGTGAAAAACCTCAGTTATGCAGCTCACATTAAAATAACACATATTTTTAAAAATGGAAACACTGTGGCAATTCAGACAGCATTTCTCTAACCATACATTTATGCAGTGCTTTATGCTATACACACTATTAAACTCACATGGCCAAATTACCAACTAAGCTACAATGCACATCTTTGGTCTGTGGGAGGAAAGCACAGGGAGAATATGTAAACTCCAGATACAAAGCATCAGCCTGCCAGGACAGTTGAACCAGGAATCGTCTTGCTGTGAGGCGGCAGTGCTAACCATGTGCCCACAAACAAACATTTGATGTTGAATAAGAACTCATCAAAACAGACTGGAAAGAGATTTTGCAGTGTGAACACACTGGCTGTAACACAGAGCATGACCTCAGTTTTCTTTATGAGTGTTGCAATCTGATTTCAAAGGTGCTGCGTTTTACAACTCCCGTAATCTCACAATGTCTTGCAAATCTTCTCTTTTTTCCTCATGAACTTTTTGCAGATCGTATACACACCTTCATGGCTAAGTGCAGAGCTGTGTTTCCATCCTGGCCCCTCAGGTTGGCATTCGCTCCGTGGGTGAGCAACACCATAGCCGCCTCAAAGCGACCCTTCTTGGTCAAAATGTGCAGAGCGCTCTCTCCAGTCTTACTGAGGTAGTTCACTTCACAGCCACACTCTAACAGCATGCGACACATCTATCGCCCAGACATGAAGACAGAAAGAAACATGAAGTCAAGTCTCTAGCTCCGTGTTAATCCCTCGCAGATGTGCTGATTTGAGAAACCAGAGGACGCACAGCCATCACTGGCAGGCAGCTAGATTTACTCAGGATTAAACTCAGTCAAACTTCAATTTGACATGTGAATTTCTCAGGATGTTTGCAAGAGTAATGTCAAAACTAAACAAACCATTATGAATTTTTACACAGCACACGACGTAGTGTTTCTAACCTCAGCAGTTTTAGCCCAGTGGAGAGGCGTCCCTCCATACAAAGAGTCCTCTGCCTGGAGCTGGTTTGGATCTGCTTTGAGGATCTCCTCCACACAACTAGCAGATGAACACGAAATTAAAACAAGAATATTAAATGTCACAGCCAGCGGGGGCAGACCGTGTGGAGAGTGTGTGTGGTGGACCCAGGCGCGAACGCAGGCGAGGAGACGGGAGTGAACTTAAACTGAAAGCGAGCCTTTATTTGGGCTGATGCAGAAGGGAGTAGACAAAACATAACAGGGACAGAGACTGCAACTAACCAAAAACCTAAACTGGAAAAACTCTAACCTGACTGAAAGGAATAACTATGACCGCTGTGAACAGAATGCTGTGCAGATGCATGGAAACTGTGAACCAAATGGCGTGACGAAACAGACATGAACATGACCTGCACGGAACCTCATCGTGCGGCTGCATGAAAAACAACATAAACCAAATGGCAAACATGAACTGCACAGAATCCTGAAAACCACTCAACTTGACCAGAGGGGAAGTACACAGACGACGCGACAACGAACAAAGGAAGACTGAGGACTTCAATACACACATAAGGTGATATGGGGAAGTGGAGACACATGAGAACACAGCTGACTCGAATGAAACACAATGACAATAAAGGGGAGAGTAACACTAACTACAATGAACAAAGAACACCAGACTCTTACAAAATAAAACAGGAAACATGGAGACACAGACATGGAGATAAAACATGACATGAACTTAACCGCATAGACATGAAACGTAGACGCAGGAACCAGGGAGACTGAGTACAGGCGGAGATGACAGAAATAACTAAGAAATAAGGTCTGAACAGCAACCTAGAATTTAACTAGATTAAAAATGAATACAAAAAATACGTAAAACTCAAACACTGGGTCACACGACCCAGTACCGTGACAATTAAATATGTACTACATTCTTTCTTATAGTTTAGAGAAGTCACACATTACAGACAGACTATTTCTAGAAACCGGTGAAAAGGGAGAACCAGAGAAGCTGTTCCCACTTTCAGTGTTCTTTAGTATCGTGCAGTAAAACACAGACACGCAATCGGCAAATTCTGCTCATCTATAGACACAAAAATAACTCATTGTTCCTCCCACTCACCCCTTCTCGCTGTATTTCATGGCGCTGTGGATGGGGTAACCTGTACCGCCAATGATGTCACACTTGGCCCCACCTCCTAACAGGGCCTTGACAGCCTCCACTCGGCCCGTACGGCAGGCCACATGGAGCGGCGTCTCTCCGTTCTTGTTGAGTTCGTCCACACCAGAGCATAACCGCGAGCAAAGGACCTGGATGATGAGAGAAAGGTGAGAACGAAAACAGCAGGAAAAGTGGAGAGAGGGAGAAATCATTTTAATGTGCACTTTAGAGGGTCTGAGGTCTGACTCTATCATCTTGCTTTAGCTGAGGCTCACCTGGATGATTACCGTAGAATCCTGCTTGGCAGCATAGTGGATCGGTGTCTCTCCGTTTTGGTCTTTAATGTCGGTGCGAGCTTGGCTTTCTTCCAAAAGCTCCTTCACACATGTGGCGTCAGCTCGCCCACATGCCAGATGCAGCGGCGTCTGGCCTGATACGTCCCGAGCATTGATCTGACTGGAGATGCAAAGATTTTGAGCTGATGTTGTGGGAGCTCTGCACCATGAAGCACCACAGAGGCATTCTGTGTGCTTTAGTCAACAAACTTTCCTAAGCTTCTTTTTATTTCCTAAATTCTTTAGTTATATGTTTTCAAGTCATATCAGTAAAGCATGAGAGCTCAGGAGGGGGGGTTGTTGTTTTGTTTTTTAAGCAGACTTGTGTTATTATTGCTTTGGTCAAGGAAGGACTGCCTTTTCCTGTTTTTCCTCATGACTCATTTCACTTCGGATTTCCTTATTATGTTATTCTCGTGTCCAGACCGTGTCCGTCCATTTTCTCTGCCGCTTATCCTTTTCAGGGTCGCAGGGGCGCTGGAGCCTATCCCAGCTGTCTTAGGGCAAGAGGCAGGGTACGCCCTGGACAGGTCGACAGTCTGTCACAGGGCCAACACAGACACACACGCACTCACATTCACACCTACTCTCCAGATCGTGTCTTTTAAGTTAAACTTCCCAGCAACGCCACTTGTAGAGGATGGTTTTCAGGCTGAATCAGAGACTTTTTTTGTGAAACTGTTAGAACTAAATATCCACTAATAAACTAACTGAATCAAGTAGCTTTCAATTTTATCTCAAAATGACTCAAAAGTCACATTTCTTATTAATAAGACAGAAACTTTTGCCAATAAGGGAGCAATTTAAAAAATGCACAAGAAAATCAGTGAAAAAATAAATGACTTGTATCTAATGAGCTATAAGCTTCGATAATACCATAAGTGCTTTGAGGCAACATTTCTATAAACCAATTAAATAATCAATACCATCTGTTGCACTGGATTCATTTAGCTGGCACAGACTTCCTCACTAATAAGCTACATCTCTCTTCATTCTGCATTATTCATCCACCCATCCATCAATACCATAAACACGAAGATGCAACTGTGAGACGTACTGCTGTCTGATATTTCACTCACTAAAAGGCCAATAAATACAAAATAATCACAGAAACCCAAAAAAGAATATCAATTTGGCTCATCTTACCTCTGCACATAGTTATGTTTGAGACACTCTCTCAGGCCTGTTTCAACGGCAATGTGGGCAGAGCTCCAGTCTGGGTGAGCACGGATGCAGTCCACGATTGGCTGTGTCGACTCACACTTCAGAAGAAGCGTTTCATAGAAAGGTCGAAGTTTGAGGGCGTACTGTGGGAACCAGTTCATGGCGTCTTCCTCTGACGCCACCTGAAACAGCCTGCAGCAATGCAATGATTACAAGAAGAGAAAATGTGGATAGATTACCAAGAATTCTGCTAATGTGGTACCAATGAACTAGTAGATAAAGAATAAATAATAATATTTCTCCTCTGCTAAGAAAAACAATTCAAAAAAGCTTCAAGCATTAGTGTTTAAGAAGTTTAGCTGCTTTAGCTTCCAAAAGTTCATTTTAATGTTTTTTACATACTATACATAAATAATATTTTACTTTTGCTTTCAACATATCCACAATCAGTCATTTGCTTGTGTCTCAAACCATCTCAAACCTCACCTCTAGTTTCTCTCCAAACCACTCAACCTTAGCTGTCTCTCTGATACACTCATCTCTAATCCTGTCCCTCCTGGTTACTCCCAACAAGGATCTGGTTTGCGCTAGTAAACTAATAATATTTGACATGTCTGGTATCAGCTGAGGCCAATGCTAAGACCTTCTTTCTATCTTTCTTCAAACCTGCCTTTCAGATCTGTAGGCAAGCAGCAAAATCCCGAGCTGAAAAGTTATGCCAGCGCAGATCTGCCAAACTCTGCAGCTCCCGGAGTGGCAATATGAGGCCAACTCCAAAAGCAGGTCATCTCCCTTATAAGCTCATGGACAACTTTAACAGCAGAGAGAGATAAACATGTTTACAGCTGGGTACATCAAATGCTTTGGTTTCTATGACTAATCCTTTTAACGACAACTGTTCAAGTTAAAGTGAAGACTTATTAAGGGTTAAAGTTAGGGGTAAGGCTACCCTGATTGTCAATTGTGACAACACAGGAGATCTCCTCACCTCTGCTCATAGGAATAACAAACCTGGACCTCTCAGCTTGTTTGTGTTCTTTGATACTTTAGGGGCATTTGTAATGGAATTACCTGACAGGACCTATATGCTTTTTGTAGTAGTAACAGATTGTCCAGATAATCCCGACTGATAGTCTCTGCTTTCATTTTTATGACTGAAGTAGTAACATTTTACTTGAAATGTTACTTAGCACTAAATAGCAAATATACATGTACTTTACAGATGCAACTTCCTAAGCAAGATTTCTAGTACTAGTTTAGAATTTAGTACTTCCTCCTTGTGTCTACATAAGGTCAACTCTGGTGCACAAAAACCAACAAGATGCCTCCCACTGAAGGCTGAAAACAGGGTTTTGCAAAAAAAAAAGAAAGGATGATGTCATAGTTACTAGCCTGTTTGAGTAATGATGATGTAGGCTAAACCAGTAAACCAGTAAGATGACACAGGATGAAATGAGCAACTATGCTGATAAAAGCAACTAAAGGTGCAAAATAAATGTTTTTGCAGCTGACACTGAACTTTCACACCCATGTCAGAGTCTGCAGAACACACAGAACAGTGTATCGACGTGATCAACACAGACCTCAAAGCCACATTCGGTGTCTCTGGGCAGAGAAGGAGACAGTCCCATGACTGACTGTACTTGTACAGAACTATGCGACCCTCCTCTTTCAATTTCACTTTCCCTCCTCCTCCATAGTCAGACAGCGGCACTTCTCGGACCCGGTAAGGGTTGGTGAAGAGGGTCGACACAGAGGAGACTGTGTCCAGCAGCCGCCCTAGGAACTGCATCGTTACCTGGGAAGACAAAGGGGAGGCTGAAACAAACTACAGCAGCCTGTAGTATTGCTGTCAACATTAATGAATGATTTATTCCACCCCAGGAGCGCATGTTACCACTGAACAGGAGCGACATGTGCAATATCTAAGAGATACATACATATAATACTTATTGTTTCTATTTTGTGGAAATACAAGTGAAGTAGCTTGCGGGTATAAATAAAACTATATTACAGTTATTATTAGGAACTGAGTGAAGGTTAGCCCACTCACCACTTCCTCTCACACTCCAACACCTGCTTTGTTGATATGAACACTGAGTATAAAAGAGGCTAGTTCTCGTTTGAATTATAAATAAGTGGCTCCATTCATGCTGCTCATTCACGAGTTTCAGCTTATCTACAATCAGTCAGACAAACTACCAAAGCTAAAAAGCCGCAGACGGCGAACACTGAGCGAAACACCCTAATCGTTCATGTTTTTTTTTAATCGCAAACTCATTTAGAGCACACAGAGTACAGTTAGTGGGCTACTTGTGAAGTGCGGCTAATCGCATTAAGTAGTAAAAACGCAGCCTGCTGCTGTCTGCTTACCTGCTAGCTGCTCTCTGTGCCGATTACCTGACTTCTGACACATACATCAACAACCGCCGCCCCGCAACCAACCCTGCAAGAGAATTTGATCGACGTGTGTTTAACCAATCACAGCTTAAGAACGTGAAGGCGCTTGGCAGAAAGGGCGGGGCAAAAATAAAGTCACACCAACAACGACACGACTTTTGACCGACCAATCAACGACATGTGAGGATTTCAACAGTATTATATAATTGACTTCAGGCACGTGAAGTAATTGTTTGCTTTAGAAATAAAAAAGCTAATTGTTTAAATTTAAATTGTGTTTCCACACAACTCTGGTCGGTCGAATTAATTCGATTAAAATACATTTTCTTCCTATTTTTTCCCCTTTTTCAATTTTTACCAGTCTTTATCCCTAAGTCCTTCTTTACAACCCTTGATTCTAGAATTTCCTCCTACATTTGGAGGGTAAAGACCTCAAGTAGCTAAGATGCATTTACAGAAACCTAAGACTGAAGGGAGCCTGGCACTCCCTAGCTTCCGCGTTTGCTATTCGGCTGCCAATATTCGCTCCATGGCCTACTGGTTAAAATCGGGGAAGGGTGTGGGCCACACCACTTGGCTAGCAATGGAGTTTGACTCAACTCAGGGTATTTCTCTTGCCTCCTTTCTGGGTTCTTCTCTACCTTTGTCAATTGACAACTTCACATTCAGCACTTCCTCAGGGTGTGGGCTCAGTTCAGGATACAGTTAATCTCAAGAATTTCTCACTTCAAAATCCTATCTTATTAAATCACCTATTATTCCCTTAAGCTTTGGACAACTTGTTTTGGATCTGGTTTAGAGCAGGTATTATTTACTTTAAAGATATCTTTATACACAACTAGCATTATTTGATCAGCTGTGAGCAAAATACACTCTTCCCAAAACTCACTTTTTTAGATATTTACAACTCAACATTTTTTGCAATCCAACCTCTCCAGTTTTCCAGAAGCTCCAGCTACTAACTTACTGGACAAGCTCCTTAGTTTGCAACTATCAGGCAAAGGTATAATCTCCCGCATCTATAGCAAACTGTGCAGGATAACTTCAGCTCCCTTTGAAGGCCTGAAATCCACATGGGGGAAGGACTTGGGTATATCTATGTCAGATGACATTTGGGATTCAGTCCTCACTCTGGTAAATTCTATGTCACTCTGCACCCGCCACTCCCTATTACAATTCAAAGTAGTTCATAGGGCCCACTTGTCTAAATACAAATCAGCTAAGATTTATCCTGGCTCTATCCCTCGCTGTAACAGCTGCGGGTCTGATGATGCCAATCTAACCCACATGCTTTGGACCTGCCCTGACTTGGTAAATTTTTGGGAGGCGGTTTTCTATACTCTGAACAAGGCTACTGACCTGAAACTGGCTCTCAACCCCCTACTTGCTCTCTTTGGTACAGTGGGTGAGGATGATAAGTATATCACTGGGGCAAAACGTCGGGTGCTGTCCTTTGGGTCCCTCGTGGCTAGACGTGCCATTTTGATGAGGTGGAAGGCTGGTGCCCCGCCCACCCATGTTCAGTGGGTTGCTGATCTCATGTCGTCTCTCAGTGTTGAAAAGATCCACTGCTCCATCCAGAATAATTTGATTTGATAAAATATGTGTGTGTGTGTGTGTGGGGGGGGGGGGGGGGAGAGGAGGGGGGGGGGGGGGGGAGAGAGAGAGAGAGAGAGAGAGAGACATCCTTGAATTTAACGATGTTCCTGTTGACTAGTAGATTTGCTCATCCCACAGAGGTCTGATGACCTACCACTCTATAGATTTTACTGTATTAATGTAAATGTGAAGCTCAGCTAACTTCTGTGTGGTTTGCAAGGAAAGGTTTTGTTAGAATCAATCGCTCCTCCGTTTGTCCGTTTTGTTCCAACGTGGAGAAGTTCTGTTTTGTATTCAGTGTAACCAGTTTTTATGTTTCCCTTGGGGTTTTTTTTTTTGTTGTTAACTGTATCCACAATTGCTCAATAAAAATATTTTGAGTAAAAAATTTTGTTTCCATTTTGTTCATTTTTCTCAACAAGGCTCCCTTAAAGGCGAGACGACAGACTGATGTAAAGGAAAGTTTAGCTTGAATATAAGCTACCAAATAACAGTCATGTGGTATAAAACTGTTATTATTATTATCATTATTATGCAGTTTTAGTTGTCAGCAAGTCCTTGGTGCAAATGCTATTGTAAAACATACCCCACAAGAAGCTTAAGAGTACCATGACTGTGTCATAAAATGTGAACCGCTCTTTGGCTTTGAGTAAGCTTCAAAACAGCATGTTTATCACACCAGTGACCTGTTCTTATTGTTTGCTTTTCCTTCCAGAAAAACCTGACATTCACACCACCCTCCAGCATATATCGCCTTTGTTTTTGAATCCTCGTGACATTTTGGCTTATGCCATCTTTGTTTTGTTTTGTTTTTTCTATGAGAGACATGATCATGTTTGAAGAAGAGTTTAGAGCTTGGGAGTTTTCGACACTTACAACAGGGTGTACTTATCAGACGAGTTAAACTGAAAGCCCTGAGTCTTTCAGTACAATAACAAGCTGAATGAATTGTGACAAAGTCAGCTTTGTCCCTCCCTTAACAACACTCCTTCAATTAAGCAATACTGAACGCAAACCAGTCACATATACATTGCACAAAAAAACACAAAAAAAACCTCAAAAGTTAAGGGAGCATGTGATTATCACATTATAACAGCAACTCAGTTAAGTTTCAGGGATATCAGTCAATCCTCTCAGGAATAACAAGACACTGAGAGGCAGCAACAAGGGTGTGGGAATGGTTTTACAGGTGGGCATAGATCATTGCGCTCTCCTTATCTTTCCTGACTGATCTTTCTCTAGTTTTGTTTTTTGTTAGTGTCCTTGTTACTGCTGGTAGAACAACAGCACATTCAGGTTGCACAGGTAGCGCAGCTCCTGTTTTAGGATGGTCTATCTATACGTGCCACTACAAGAAGGTTTGCTGGGTCTCCATAGTCTTAATAGTGTAGATGAGATCCCATTAGGCATGAGGCGAGCTGGATCAACCCACCAACGACACGGGTGTCTACTCCTTTGCGCAAGGAGGAACAGGAAGAGTACTGCAAGAGTCTCCGGTGGGACACTCATGCATGTTTCCAAACTGTCAGATTTAGATTCCTTGAGGGTCTCACAAGGTCACGACATCCTTTAGTTTTGACCTTCCGGTTCTATATATGCAGAGTTCAACAGATGGGTTGAGTCCCCTTATATTGTGCTCATTTACAAAGACTCATTCAGACTGATGGCAACATGTTGGCAATCTGTTTGCATTTATAACTTTGACAACAATCATTTGCAAGACTTCAGCAATCCCTCTTAGAGTGATTACAGTCAGTCCAAGTCAGACTGCACTGTTTGCAGAGAGGTGACCTGTGCAATCGTCTTGTGATCCAAAGTGGCCGTGAAAATGTAAACTTGTCAAGCTATAGGCAACCAGGTAATCACCACAAGTTGCAATCAGTGCAGAATAGAAAAAACAATACAAAACAATACAATAACCAATCATACAGTCTTTTTTTTGTGTAGATGCAAGAATGTTGCTGTGCTGTTTTTACTTATGTGACTGAGCCATCAGTTTGCACTGAATTGGGATGAAGCTTTATCGAGCTAAGTGTGTCCAGTGTTGGATGAGTTTTCGGTTAAGTCCGTTTAATGAGAGGTTGCTCAGCTAATGCTATCTCAGGATTATGTTGGATGATATGAGCACTCTTGTTCCTAGCATTCAGCGACTTTTTAAGTGATTTAATAAAATATCAGTATGTTACATGCAAAATATTGCCATACTATGCTGTATCGATTTCCCCCTTACTACTAATAATTGTTTCATAAATAGCTTCTTGCCTTAAACCAGAGGGAATTTTTTAACTTGGAGGACTAATGTTTTGCATTCAAACCAAATGCCGAACGTTTATTTTATGTTTATGATTAAACTATAAATAAATACATGTTTAACAAAATAATGTAAATAAAATTTGTCAATTTCATCGCATAGAAGGGCATTTTCAATTTTCGTGGCTTAGTGGGACGCTTGAAAAGAGCCATTGATTAAATTGCCCACTGGTTGAAATGTGTGACTGAATACTTGAATACGGCAAATATTATTAAACCAGTTAACATTATGAAATATAAATATAAATGCAATATAAAATTCCGATGACCTTCGGTGTTAAAACATATGTATGAAGTCTAATTAGGTCTGTAATAATTTAATTAACGTTAATAACCTTCTAAACGCGGCGGGTTTTCGTGTCTTTTGACGCTGATGTTTAAAGCTCGGAGCCGCGCGGGCTTTTTTTCTCCTCGGGTTGCCGGCGACAAGATAGGTCGCACCGCCGCCGCTGCTGCTGTGCTGTCTCCGTGTGTGTGCAGCCCTTCACACGGTTTGGTCGATCCGTGCAGACAGCGGAGCTTGTCGTCTGGAGAGACGGACACCGAGACAGGTAGCTCAGTTCGGGTATGAAACATGGAGCTCTCGGCGGCGGGAGATCGCATTTTCGCCGCGGAAGCCATACTTAAACGCCGCGTCCGTAAGGTGAGCTACAGCCGCCACTGTCCCGCGTGTTTTGACTACGTGCAGATGTTCCCCGTCGGCAGCGCGGCACTGCTTTAGTCCATAGGCTCAGGGCTGTCATCTTACGCCTATGTAATACTGCAGAGGCCTTCATGCGTTTGCTTTTACTTTGCTAGTCCGAGCTAGATCAGAGCAGCGAGGCTTATGACTCGTGGCGCGGACATTGAGGCAGCGACAGGGCAATAAAAACAACAACACAAAGAACGGGGTGGCTGCAAAGACACGCTAGCCCCGCCGATGGTATTGTGGACTGCGCTGTGAAACGGAGAGGCCTGGTTTGCTTGCCAGCTAATGGTAGCTAAAGCTATACGGTCACAGTCAGCGGTTCATAGCCCAGTTTATGTGTAGCAGCCACATTAACGACAGCTTGACTTTGTTACTTTCTCGTGCGAGTTATGAAGGTGGTTGCAGAAGCACAAGTTCTCATACGCCGGTGATGGGAAAGGAGTCCTCAACCATAGTTGATTAAGGACTTTTGAGAGTTTGCAATGTGTTTTCAGTATTTTGCATGTAAGAGACTGTCCATTATGGCATGTTGCCTTCTGAAGTTGCCGGTATACACAGTTAACCAGCAAGGCCCACCGTGCCTCCAATGGCTTCAGAAGTCCCTGCTTGGAGTTTTTAGCGTATCCTTCTTGCTGTAAAACACTTGCAACACACGAACAAACGTAGATTTCACATAAACAATACCCAAAGGTGAAATGTATTTGATCTTATTATAAAACATAGGAAGATTTAACCCTAGCGGAGACGTGAACGAAATGAAGTCATCTTCTGTAACTTGGACTGAAATGTGCTAAAGTGCATTCAGTTGCATTGCAGATTTGGTGTTGCTGTGCATTAACAGCATGTGGAGTTTTGTTTCCATGTTGGTGTAAAGGCAAGAATATCCCATTTGTAATTAAAAGACTCAAAACCTGTGTTTGAATGTTGTTGTTTTTTTTTTCCTTTTTAAAAAATCTATTCTCATATGAACTGTTTTAGTAATTCTAACATTTGTCTTCTTCTTTCAGGGAAGGCTCGAATACCTGGTGAAATGGAAAGGATGGGCAATGAAGTGAGTGCCTTGAATCCACAATGTTAATGTGACACAAGGATTGGTTCGATTCAGCTGAAAAATGCACATTAACTGTGCTTTGGAGCAAAAATGAATGCATGCGTTTTTCTTCATGTTGCTCCATTTGTGTTCAGGCACAGCACTTGGGAGCCGGAGGAGAACATCCTGGATGACAGGCTGATTTTGGGGTTTGAGCAAAAGTGAGTGTAGCTGCTTCATGAGGAGCCCTGCGTGTGCTTTGAGTAATCAGTCTTGATTTTTATTTATGTATTCATTTTTTCTCTCTTGCTTGTTTTTATATTTTGGCTCCTATCTTGAAAAGTTTAAAGCATGTCTGCTCAGTCCCCCCGCCCCCATTTACCTTTTTATCATGTGTTCTTGTTTTAAATTACGTCCAGTGTCTCTTCCTCTGAGTGCTTGTGTTTACTCATTTATTCATCCCCCCGCATCCCCCTTTCATGTCTTTAAATTCCTCCTCTTTGCTGCCTAATTGAAAAAAAAATCTGCTCCGAACTTATTTTTGTCTGTTGCCAAGCTCTTTGAAATGCTCGTGCTGCTCATGGAAATGTTTAGAGTAAAGTTCAAGTATCAGAAAACTTTTAATGGGAGGCAGGGGATACAACAAATGACTGAAACAGTGTTTTCGCTACATGTCATTCCTCTCTTTGCTGGCTCTTACATTTCCTGTCCTCCTTCAACATTATCCCTGTTGAAAATAAGAGCAAAGAATAAGATTTTTTTTTTTTTTTTTTTTTAAAGGAAACCTAACTGTGTTCTGACATGGCTGCAGAGATGCTCTTTTTGCCCACGCTCACCCACAGCTTTCATGTCTGTCATCTCCTTTGAGTCATTCTATTTGCTCTCGTTCTCTTTTTGTTGTGTGTGTCTTTTCATTTGTGGTCAATGCCATTCTAACTGTCACTACATTTTTCTCTTTTAGAGAGCGGGAAAGAGAGTTGCACGGGCCAAAGAAAAGGGGACCAAAACCCAAGAACCTTGTAATGAAGGTACTGTTTTTTTTTTATTTTTTATTTTTATGCTCCTCCACAGGGAGGAGCTGCTGCATCTGAAATCATATTTAAAATTTTGACGAGTGGACTGGAAACTATGACTAGTTTGCATGAATTAAATTTGCAGCTTTGTTGAAATCTGTACCTTTGTTCAGTTTGCATCACCCTGCAGGAAAGTGGAACATTCTGTTTGTGGTTTCTGCTGTTAAAGCTGAGAAAAAGGTCAACCTACTTGAACCTCAAACGGTGTCTGAAGTTTATTTAAATCTACATACAGTGCATGCTTTGTCTTTGGAAAATAACATGAAAAGAAGCGTGAGCTGCATGGACGCGTTTGTCCTGTGCTACATTTCACCTGAGGCACATGCTGCAGCAACCTTTGGTCACAGAAAAACGCTTTCAGAAAGCCGTGTGAGGGGGGGGGGGGGGGGGGGGTCATTTATATCAACACCAATAAATGGAGTTACAAAGGAGACACTTCTGACTGAAGTTACATTCAGCACGGCTAAACGTTGTGGTGTTGGGTGCATTAACTTCTCTTTGTAACTGCTGATTTAGTTAATTTTAATTCTTTTGATCTCAAATTAACTTTAGTCTAATATAAGCTAAATTAGCTGGAAAGTGTGCACTTTTTTGAGGCATTAGTTACAACGCTGTCATCCAAGAAGCATTTTAATGGCTGATATAAATCATTGTGACTCTAGTGTTGCCAAAAAAAACTAACTTGAGCGAGTGCCCATGGTTACATAGTCTCAACTCCACCCTCCAGAATTGTAGCTAGAATGAGCTGGAGGAGATCTGGTTCACACACTGCTGAAGAGCAGAGCAAGAGCTACCATGGTTAGCTGCACGCCGAGGTGCTGGAGTTGAGCCAGATGTTTTAGCCAAATGTTTCAAAGTGGCTGCTGTTGCTGTGTATCACTCAGTAAATGTGTTTAGAGGTTCAAAAAGCTCACTCTACAAAAATGGTTTCTTAAATGTGCTTTGTCTCGCAGGCTCGCGGTCAGAAAGGAGAGAGCAGCAGCCGAGCCTCAAACACCCGCCAGACCACTTTGCGTCCCACTTCGTCCACTTCTAACCGGGCAGCTTCCTCCTCTGCCTCAGCGCATCCTTTACCGTCGTCCAGCTCGGCTGTCGCACCTTCCCCTAAACTTAACTCCCTTGCGGCCACACACAAACTGAAGAAAGACATTCACCGCTGCCACCGGATGTCCCGGCGCCCCCTGCCTCGCACAGACCCCATGGCGACCACCTTCTCCAACCCTGGTGGCTTCCCGTCCCGCATGCACGTTTCTCCCTTCTCTGAAACCGTCCGCATCCTTAACCGTAGGGTGAAACCCCGGGAAGTCAAGAGAGGCCGAATCATCCTCAATCTGAAGGTCATCGACAAAGCGGGCCGGGGTGGCACAGCGGCCGGGGGTCGGAATATTTCAGCAGGACGTCAGAACATCCCATCCCGCAATCGCATCATTGGGAAGAAGAGGGAAGCCCCATATAGACCTTTCCAGCCTCCTCTGAAGATGCTGGGGTTCCCGATGTACGGGAAGCCATTCGGGCTGCAGTGCGGAGGACCTGTGCCTTTTCACTCCCACCCAGGCTCATGCTCCAGCACAGGAGCTAGGAAAAGCCGCACCAGCCCTTCTCAGTTCCAGGCACCTCCTTCTCCTTCCAGCTCCAGTGGGTCTGAAGGAAAATCTCCCACCAATGCTACAGCTGCCCAGTCTCAGCCTTCCACTGGGGCCTCGCCGTCTAGCAAGGATCCCAAGTCCAGCAAACCTCACGCAGACACTCAGAAGAGCCAGAGCACCAAGTCCTCCACCCCTGCTGCGTCCTCAGATGCAAACCAGGCTGCATCATCATCATCCCCCTTCCTCCCCTCCTCTCCCTCTTCCTCCCTGGAAGACGAAGAGGACGAGGGCGCCCCGGACCGTACGGTGCCTTCAGAGGAAGGCAGGAAAAATCCTCGCCAGTGCAGGGCTAAACACCAGTTGCCCATCGCGCTTCCCCCTGCCGCTCCCGGGGACCAAACCTCTGCCCCCGCCGAACCTCCAAGGGTGCCCGCTGAGGGAGACCCCGACTGGCACCCTGAAATGGCTCCGAGCTGCAAGGATGTAGTGGTCACAGATGTGACCACCAACCTCGTCACCGTCACCATAAAAGAGTTCCCATCCCCTGCCTCCTGCCCCGCTTCACCTTCTGCTAGCCCCGAAAATGCCTCGTCCCCCCCTCCCACCGCCGCCTCCGACGACCCCTCCCCAGCGAAGCCATAGGAGGACGGACATTATGAAGTCAAATGCCATTGAAGAAAGGAAAAAAAAGTGTCATGCCACTTCAACTCTCTTCTACCTTTACCTTGAAGGGTATGTCCATATTTGTGTAATGAGTAATGAAATATAACCCAACACCGCCCTGTCGTTGAATAGTTTAAAAAAAAATTGACATATTTTTTTTAGAAGAATTATATAAATTTGAGATGGGGCAGCTAATACGCCCTTTTGGCATTTCAGTTGCCATATTTTGTCCACTTGCACAACACTGACTGTTTGGCTTGGATGGAAATGGTGGTGATTCTTTCACTTGCTTCATGCTGAGTTTATCTTGTTTGGTACAATGTAACATTGTCCTGAAAGTGGAACCGTCGCCCGTTTAGTGTGCAGGTTGAACTTTTAGAAAGCATACTCGGCCTGTGTGGAAGAAACATAATATTTAGATGCAAGCTCTGCTCTGGAGGCTGTTGTCAGCAGCCTGCAGGTGTCCTGACCCGTTAGTCTCGTTGGAAGTTCAACTCGGTGAACTTAACACAGCTGGATTTGGATATTGCATCAATGCAATAGCGAGGTAAATGCACTTGACTGCATCATTTAAAAACCAACCTATTCTGTGTGGTTTATCAGTTTTTCCAAAGCCTTCTCCTCTTGCTCTCTTGAATGCACATGCATATACATATACTTATTTATATGCACGCACAACCATAAAGGCTGATAAAGAATATGAAATTCAGTAAATTTTTTTTAAGTTATTGCTGCCATTTGCAGTCTCTTACGTATTTGCCTTGTTTTTCACTCTGATCCCACCACCTACTTCGACTCCATAACGTCCACCAAGACCCTAAACTGGTCTGCAGTGAATTTGAACAGTTTCTCTGTATGCCGTAATCGCTAAAATTAACTTCTTAAACTGTCCAGGTCTAGAAGGTCCATGAGCTGAACACAGTTCAGACTGAAGCCGTCGACAAAATGCAGCTAAAAATAGAAGTTGACTCGGCGGCAGGTGTTTCAAATCTGTGGAACATGAATCCAGGCAGCTGTGGCTTGTACAATGTAGCGACTGTTAAGTTTTGTCTATTTATCTTCCACTTTTGACTGGTTAAAAGCTGTTTCCCATGCTTTTCGTCCTGTGGATGTTGCCAGTTTGTCCTTTTATGCTTCGTAACTGTTCTTTATTAGTATGTGCTCTGGTAGTAACGTCAATAGAAGTGCTTTATTCTTGCTACCCATAGGGCATGCGTGTGTCTTTCCACTGATGCAGAGCCGGTGCGAAGCCACTTCCAACTTGGGTGCCTTACGACAACAAGCCTACATTTCCACAGATTCATAACCGAACATTACATGGGGTTATGTAGCAAAGGCTGGGGTGATTTACATGGGAAGGAGAATCTGTATTTGGTGAATTTCTTGAGAGACAACAGTGGTTACAACTTTTGGCGCAGTCAGTTTTGTGAAGCTGCTGAATGTCGGCTGTTTGGAGCCAGCATTGATATTTTCTTGTAGTGGAAATGCATGAAACTGGTTCTACAAGGGGCACCTGCACTACTGGAGTGGAAAAGGGTTCATCTAGGCCTATATCCATCAGACTCTAGTCATCATGATGAGAAGTAAGACAACTTTGCCTCTTGCTCCTGTTGTACCAAGATTTGTTTTGCTATAACTGAAGCCCAACATGTCTTTTAAGTCCTGGCTTTAGACTTAGTTGAGCTTATTGTCAGCTTAATGTAAACAGTGCTCTTGGACACAGGTAGATGAACAGTGACGACCAAGGATACCTTGATGTTCCAGTCTAAACAGGACACTGCGTTTTTACTTCCTAAATGAAGCGCCGTTTTGTCTGTTTCCTGTCTTGTTGCTTTTACCCGTTTATGAAGGATAAAACCTTTGGACCGCTGTTTAATAACTGGAGAGGATGCTGGCACAGTTGTCTTCCCCTTTTCAGACACATCAGACAGGCTGTCTTTCAGTAGGATCACAGTACAGTTGGCGTGTCGGGAAAAGCTGCTTGATCTCTAACGGTTTGATCCAGTGCCCTTGTTTTCTTGGCTGTAAACCTTTTGCCGTGTACGTTAACCGGAGGTTGTTTCCAGCTTAAATCCCTCAAGCTCGAAATTGATCAAAGTTTCTGACCTTACCTTCAAACGCGTCAGCCGTGCTTTAAAGAAACCTTTACAGACCCCTTTATACACAGATTCTTTTTTCCTCCTGCTCTTTCTAGGCCTTCCCAGACTCTTCGGCTCTCAACTCCGCTCTATCTACAGTATGTGTTAGAATATATTAAAAGCTTCCGCATGCGTTGCCCTAGAGCTCACCGTCGGCTGCACTCGAGGCAACTGTAACCTCATCACACTTGGCTCTTATCAAAGAGAACGGCTGAAAACGTCATTAAATCTCGAGTATAGCTCGGTGACTTTAAGGGTCGCAGACTGTAATAAGTTTTTAAGTTTTCTGTCGTCTTCTTTTCCAGAAGTTGCGAGTACCGCTTTTTCCGTGTCTTTTAACAGGCGAAGGTGACGTTCCTGTCATATACTGAATGGTTCTAGTTGTTGTCAGTGCTGTTTCAGTACTCTCTCTCTCATAGGTTACAGTTGGAAGGATTTATTCCAAAATGACACATCCATTAATATGAAGAAAAGGAGAAAAACGGTCTGTAGTTCAAATTTGAATCGATGTCTGTTAATAATGACACTACTTAAATCCTTATTTGACACCGTAAAAGCAGAGTGGTCCTATTTTTTTCTAGAATTATTTTCTTCTCAAATGGATATATTGTAATTTGGAATAGATTTTTTCATCTACTCTATAATATGTTTAAGTGGTGGATAGAAGTGACTCCTGCAGTTGGTAGATTTGTAAGGTATTAGACTGCTAAGTGATGTTTTTTAATTTTGTTTTAAAGTTTTTGCTTATTCTTTGTCATACGGAGTAGCACAACTCGATTTAGTGGCCTCTCTTTCAACCAAATAGGGCTCTTGATTTTTATAATTTCCGATTTTTAAAGCTTTTCTTTCCCCCCTTTTAAATAGTTTTCTATGTGATCTAAGTGCTAGATTCATGTTGGCACTAATTAGAAGAAAAAGAAGGATCCTTGTTTAAACGTATGAAATGTGATGCTTAACGAAATGGAAACGAGCATTATTTTGTTGTTTGTACTGTAATTAAGTACTTTTTTTGAAATATGCATAACATTGTCAATGTGATGATGTTTATTTGAATGCCATTTTCTTTTGGCTTTTTTAGTAGTCTAACATGGGTTTGATCAGAAGGACTCTCACTGATTTTTACATGTCAAGACTGCAGTTTTGTCTGGTTTTATGCTAATATGAATTATGTACATTGTATTGATGCTAAAGAGGAGTTGGAGGCTGACATTGTAAAGTATCTGAACTTCAGAAGCATGTTTTACAAACCCTTATTGTACAGATTATGTATTCAGTGTCACGTTACCTGTTACTGTTGTTGCTTTCTGTGTGTTTCTCGTACAAAGCTTTTAATTAAAAGCTCTCTAAAAAAAACAACTTTCGGCTGTTGTCATATTTTAGTGTGATTTAACATAAGAGGCAGACTGTAGAATTAACAGCTGTAGGTTTTCATTTTACTTGGTGCTCACAGTAGAGCTACAGTTAGGCTCATCAATTCAACTTCAACACTTAAAATCAACTCCAGATCTGCCCAACTTATGAAACCTCACCTTACCCCGTCTACAGCCGTCTGTTAAATAGATTTCACAGGACTCTGAATTCCTCTGAAAAATTAAGTGTACCTTTACTGCTTTCACAGGAAATAAGAACAAAAGTAGCAGCTGGCTGCTGCTAATCAGACAAGCGATTCCTTCAATTCATTAGCAAGTGTGAGCACCTTTAGACTTTTTTTTTTTTAACAGTTTGCTGCTCTGGAGTGTTCTGGTGTGTGTTAACGAAGTGCTAAATCTTTCTAGGAGTGTATGGCCTAGTAAATTCACCCTAACGTCAGACTGAAAGGGCCAAAAACTTGGCCCTAACTGTATCAGAAAAGAGGTGGAGAGGGAAATCAAGTCAAGTGGCTTTATTGTCATTTCAGCCATATGCAGTGGTACAGTACACAGTGAAATGAGACTGTGTTCCTCCAGGATCATGGTGCTACATGTAACAGAAAATCAACACAGGACTACATAAAGTGCACGTGTGCAAAACTTGCAAAAACAGTGCATCACCAGGCAGAACAAAGATGCAGACACATGCAGTGCAACAGAAAAGTGCAACAATGACAAAGGATTGTGCAGAAAGTACTTGAGTTAATGGAATGTTTAAAGGTGTGTGTATTGTATGTATATGACACTGTGCAGGAAATGTTTGACTGCCAGAGCTTCATATCACATAATCTTTCCATATCTGCCACCCTATTTGTCACGTTTGTTCATATTCACATGGCAGAGTGTACAGGGAACGTCTACAAAGTACAACACAAACAAAAATATAATACATATATAAATGTTCTCAGACAGTGTCACCGATATGTAATGGGCCTCTCACAGCTGCACATAGAGACCAGTTCTGTTATTCGAAAACGAATCATTTAAAAAAAAAAAAAAAAAAAAAATATATATATATATATATATATATATATATGAAAGTTAGTTTGTGTTTTTACCACAGAAATATAGAGCATGAAAAGGCTTCCAGTTACTCATTGCTGGTACGTACTGACACTACTTAAAAACACTGACAAGTTCTTACTCTGATACTGCGGAAATGGCTAATAATAATAATCCTGCTTGGACTATCTGGAAAGAAAGACCAATTTCACTTGAGCACTATTGCCAGAGTCCACTGTGAGGCGCTGTTGAGCTGCTCATTTTCTTTCGGAGTAATGGAGCAGCAGCATCTGTCTTCTCAGATGGATTGTGAGGGTTGGGGGTCATATTAAGGTCATCACGCCTGTGTATTCATCTTTGTGTGTTTTGATGTGGAGATGAATACGTCGAGTTCAAACAGCTTCATCCTTTTCCACAGGCAGTATTTCATTTTATTCTTTTACCCTTCAGACTGTTGGATGTATAACAGAAAGACACATGTAGTCTCCTTTCACCCCTTCCCCGCTCTGCCTTTGGTTCTCGGTCTGTTTCCTTCCTGGCCCGATACCACAGGCGTTTACTGTATGAGCCAGATGGAGCTAAAACAGACCCAGAGTTTGATACGAGTGGCCGACATCTGTGTGTTTGTGTGTGTGTGTGTATATAACCTACACATGTGCATTAGTGAGTGCAAGATCAGTCACCTCTGGAGATTAAGCCACAATCTGGGTTACTGGTCATTAGACTGAAGCCCATCTACATTTGGTGTTTGAGCTTCTGATGGTTATAGATACATATTCTGTATTTTTTCATGTCATTTCATTCATTTTATTCTGCAGGAGTTTGACTTGAGGGTAAAAACTAACACAGCAGTGTAGTTCCGCAGTATTCCTTATATCCTGTTAAATAGAAATTTTTAAACTGTGTGTGTCCTTGCAAAAGAGGTGAAAGTGAATCTTTTCTCTTTGCTTCATAAATATTCCAGCCTGTTCACAGCTAAAAGCCCGGGTCAAGTTGATTGCAATGTTCCACACTGAAAACAGACTCCTAACAAGGTTAAGCTGCATCGAGAAAAATTTTTAAAAAACACTCTCAAACATAAGCCCTGCAAAATCAATGGGTGACACCTCACCTCCTGTATTATGGAGCAAGCACACAAGAAGAAGAGGCAGAGATGCCTTTGTTGGCTCTGCAGACTGGAAGGAAAGCAGTCGGAGGACGTGTTTACATTCGCTTCCCACCTTAACCGGTCTGTCGCTTTACACTGAACAGATAGGTAAGACGTTTTGAACAAACGGTGAATTCTAATGACTTTGACAAACACAAAGTGCCACCAGCTGCTCCAGGTTTTCACTTATGCCATTCATGGATGGGCTCAAAATCTGACACAACCAGCCCTGAGACGATAAATCTCACTTTAGATCTTCTAGAGTTGACAGCTGCACTTTTTTAATTTGACTGGCTGCCTGAAGTGGTGTTGTCAGACGAGGAGCGCAGAGGGATTTGTTTGGCTGCCGGAGCTGCAGATCTGGTTTCATATTCTAAATCATCTGTTCATCTGATATCCATATGAAAATATTGTTTGCTGCAATTTCAACCTTGTTGGTTGGAAACCATGTTTTGGCTGCTGTGAATCTCGCCAGTGCACTGCTGCTCACGGCCTGAATGCTATCATCATTGTACCTGACTGGGTGGGACACATGGGGCTGCTTTCGCAGTCTTTCTCCAGACATCAATGAAATCCTTAAAAAAAGTCACTTGTGTTCATCAAACAGAGTGTGGGTGTGTTTTTTTAATCCACTCTGTAAAATAGCTTAGATTTAACTCCACACCTTTAATTCATTTACTATGCACAGCTATACGAAAATGCAAAACCCTATTTCCTCAGCCACTTACTCTTGGGTGGAGGCTGTACCTCAAGAGGTTCATCTGCTAATGAGTGGAGGGTTGGTGGTTCGATACTAAGCTATTTGAACTTTTGTGTTTGGGGCTGCATAGCTGTGGACCAGTCAGGGTGCCTGTGCTGACTTCTGTCCACTCCTGAAAGCACCAACAATGAACATGTGAGCATCAGAACTGGACCACAGAGCAGTGGAAGAAAGTGGCTGCTCTATATGAATCACGTTTTCTTTTACATCACATAGGTGGCGCTATGTGTGCATTGTTTACTTGGTGAACAACTAGCACCAGGATGCACTATGGGAAGAAGGCAAGCTGGTGGAGGCAGTTATTACTTTGTTGCATATCACATACACCCTTTCATACCTCTGGCTTCTAAGGTTTTGATTATTAGGCAATTAGGCATTAGCTAATGAAAACTGTCACTGTGAATCGAGAGGTCCAGGCTGACACTTATATTAACAGCTGTGAGAGAAATATCTATTGGAAAGTGTGTTACAGACATCAACAGCCCCTAAGAATGAAATAGAAATGAAGTAATGAACAAGTCCCTGAACCTGTTGAACATATCCATCAACCTTAATTCTTTTGGTTAACGCTAATAAAACCTACTCTCCTCTTACACTATCACAGAAAATACAGTAAACACTGCTGCAGTAACGATGTAGCAATCCAAGGGTGTCAAAAGCTGCTGTTCTGTGAGAAGCTGCTGGTGAGACACACAGAGATACACAAATTCTCCTTTAGCTACAGCGACGCTGGATGTGACAAAGATAGCCCTGCTGACATTAACCTGGTAATTCGTGACACCAACAGCAAAGAACACCTTGGTGTGAAACGTCAGCATTTGACCTGGCTTAAAATGAGAACACTGAAGTCCAGTCCACTCATTCATGGTCCACCTACAGCACAAACAGGCCTTTGATCTCAGGTGGACTGAAATAAAAGCGCTGCATAACAAGAAAAAGAATACAAGTTGTTTCCATTCCTTTGAGTGTAAGGAAGTACAGGCTCATTCTGAAATTAAACGTTGAATAAAACATGTATTTTCAAAAGACGTGATGAGCATCCAGAGCTTGCTTGAGAAAAATAAGTGCACTTTCAACAATATGTCTCGGTTTTATAACATTCAGCCGGTCGACTTCTGTTGTAAGTCAGGGGAAGACGTAAGCACGATGATGTCTGTGTGAGTAAGAAGGCTATAAAACTGCAGATGATTCAGACCTCACAACATAATGGCTGCTGCTGTAAAACAGTGAAAAGTTTCTGCTTCATTCTCTGCAATCCAAGCAGCGGGCCACGTTGGGCAGGGTGGATATGGCAAGTATGTGTTTGTGAGATATCTCTGGAAAGTGTAAGTTAGGTGAAAGGTGTGTCATGGGAAATGACCTCACTGATTTTAGCTGTTTCATTACAAAGCAAGAATCGCATATTAATAGCTTTACTTTCCCTTCTCAACACTGACACTACCAGATCTTCTTTTTATTTAAATTTAAATATGCATATTTATTTGGATTGCTATGCAGAGAAAACTTTATAAAAGTCTTTCCTCCATCCAGCGGAGAGGATTTGTTTGCTGAACAAAGCCACAGAGGACAGAGGGTCAGGGTTGGATCATTCCTGTTGGCGTTAGTGCTGCATTAGTCGGGACTGCCTCTTGAGGAAAACATGTTCTTCCTCCTACTCAGTATAAAAACTTTGGTGCTAAAGGTCCCACGTCTCTGTTTTTCCTTTCTTCTCCTCCTCTACACTATCCAGCCTTTCCACTTCTGCTGCAGCTCGTCTTACGCGCGATTTCTTACATCAGATGTCTCATGTAAATAAACTCAGACTGTACACATAGTTGTGAAAGAAAAAGTGCACTGCACACTGGGATTTTGCATCCCTTATCAATGCAGTTTGGATTCTTTTCATCGGTTTTTATGTTAAGTTTTAAGAATGTGTCCACCCCACCTCCCCTTTTTTCCCTTCCTTTTTATCTTCCAAGCCTCCAGAACAGGATGTACGCTCAGGCAGTGCAGTCACACGCTGATCCATCATCGCCTTGTTTGCTCGGCTGCTGCTGGAGGTTCACCTAGGCTCTGACCCGCGCATGCCCACAGCCTCGCTCCTCCTCTCCGAGAGATCCCCATAGTAACGCGCGGAGGAGAGCAGCTTAGCAACACGGAGACTGGAGAGGGAGCATCTCTGCTCCAGACAGCGCGGTGCCGTCAATATTAGGTACACACAGAGGGTGGTGAGGAAACAACAGCAGCAGAGCCCCGGATCTACCCGCTCCTACAGTAAGTGTCACATTCCGTCTGAAAGATCTGGCGACTTTATTTGACACGTCAGGCTGAGACTTTGATTATATTGAGGCGGGCTGCAGTCTTCCTACATGCTGTTCTGAGTTCAAGCCTCCAAAGCCCAGACAAGTCTTTGTTTTATTTTTTTAATTATTTTTAAAGGATTTTTTATTTTTATTTGTTTTTTATTGCAGGCTCGTGTGTGTGTCACCTTGTGTCTGAACTCCTGATCTACATCACTGCTCTTCACGGTCACCATGAAGTTCGCAGTGGTGCTCGTGGGAGCGGGCACTCTGGCCTTCCTCGGCGCGGTCATCTGCATCATTGCCAGCGTTTATCCGCGCAAACGCGCCGCTCTCGTCAGCGATAACGGAACCCTGACGTCGGAGTCGCTGCTCCAGCCTCTGGAGCCGGGGTCGGTGGCTCACGCCGGGCCGCTGGGCGCTCTGCACGGCGCGGAGTCGTACGATGGTGGAAACGGACTCGGCGGCATCGGCGTGGAGGTTCCCACTCTGAATGAGCTCAACCTTGGGGAGGAGACGGGTGGAGGGCAGGCGAAGCAGTTCAGCTTCAGCCGACTCATCTGCACTCCTGTGCCGGTGGGAGAGTGCAAGACTAAAGACTTGAGGCAGCGGAGGGACCAGCAGCAGCAGCAGGCGGACGATCCGCTCTACGGCACAGGGGATGAAGACCTGCGGACCACCGCGGAGGAACTCCGGCAGATGGTCCTGCAGCAGAACGACCAGATCCTCATGGACCAGAGGACCATCCGGGAGCTGACCGGGAAGCTCAGCGAGTGCGAGAGCGGCCTGGAGGACGAGCGGAGCATCCCGGAGCGCAGCATCGGGGTCTGGAGCGGGAACCGCCGCGTCATGGCCGGGGATGATGTGACCTCATCCGCCGCGGCACAGCTGCAGACAGCGCGGGCCGTGGAGGAGCTGGCCCGGGCCATCATGGAGCTGAAGGATCGCATTGAGAAACTGGAGGTAAACACAGGGATGCTGAGTGCGGGCTTGTCGCTGATTAACCTCCTGTCTGAGTTTTGTTTGACAGCGGGAGATTTGGAGAGGCACCAGAATGATGCATTAGCAGACGAGTCAGTGCCATTCAGTCTAAATTAGGCTCATTTCAAGATCTATCCTAATTTTAGTTTGATATCCACTGTGGTGGTTTAGGACTAACCATTATAATTGCCTTATGATTCAGATTAAAGTGCCACAGCTCTGCTGGTTCTCTGAACCTGAAGAGGGGCTTCTGTGTTCATCACAGGTGCTCTGGTCTTTATCTCTCTCTTTTCATTCTCCCCTCCCTCTTTTATCTTCGGCTCCTCTTTCCTCTGACAAGTAGCCTAACTCGTGACACAGATACCCCTGATCTCTTGCGCACGCTCCACGCAGACCCATGGGAAATCTTTCCACCTGCTGGCCCTCACGCTCCTCCGCATCCCCCCACCCTGCTGCCTCATACCCTGTACCACCGCATCTCCCACAGCAGGATGGAGACATAAATAAAACATAAAGCTGGCTGGACAGGAAGGAGGGAGGTGGAGTAGGGGGGTCAGATTCTATGTGTGTGTGTGTGTGTGCAAAGATTGAGACACACACCCACACACAAACACTGCTGCATCACTGCTGGTGCTCTCCAAGCACAGTCAGTTACAAGGTTGTCTCCGTCGGTGAGAATTTATATCCTGGACGTCCAGATCCAGTCCTGCCTCAGCAACTCTCTTGATATTATATATCGCCCCCGAAGCCGTCTCATCCACACTAACAGCTCTCTCTCTCTTTACTGCTCCTCCACCAACACCTTCTTTTTTCAACTTATGCTCTGCATAGGCTACTAATACTGCCAGTGCCCGGCTGCTACAAAAGCTCTCTCCATGGCGCTGCCTTATTAGTCGAGCCCCTTCCCTGCAGTTTCATTTCACTTTTAAACCACCACTACATCTAACATCGATGGCAGCCATATTTAGAGGCAATAAAGACAGGACTGAGCTCTGCTCATTGCCATTATGTTAAATCTGTTCATGTATTTTTCACAAATATCCCCACAGTGAATAGGAACTGCACTGACAGCCTTTTTAACAGCATTTTCCACTTTTAGCCAATATTCTGACCCTCAGCTCTCATAAAAAAAATAGTTAATTAATATTTATTGACATTGCTCAAGGCATCTCTACGCCCAACCTAAGGCGCAAATAAACAGCATTAAAAATTGAAAGTGATCAATACGATTAGAGGTCATTGACATCTGGACAACACGCTCTGAGGAGGACGGAGCTCAGAGTCCTTGTGCTTTTTTCATTTAATCTTGGGAAAGGACGCATCTGCGAGGCTGGGTGTAATCCAAGCATTTAATTACAAAGTAAAGATTCAGATCTTGAGACATAGATCAGGGCAGATGTTTGGCAAAGGAGAACTAAATGATTACATCATATTAAGCATACGTGGAAAAAATCAGCTCACAGGAAGCTTCGGTGATGCAAGATTATTTTCAGTGCTAAAGATAAAGCTGCGACAAAGCCATAAAGAAATATGGTAAATTATAATTTACTCATCCCAAAAAGCAAATAAGGTGGGAATGATGTAGTTAAATATACAGCTTAATAAATTAAAATATCACAGTGGCAGATGTCTCGGTAAGATAAAAAACTACATAAAAGAAAGGAGAACAATTAAATAGAAAACCAAGTATTAATCTAGATAAATATCATGTAAAAATATACACACACCTATAGGTTTGTTATAAAATGTTCAAATTTGTAGTCATTTACATTTAGTAATGTAAATTTTCATGACAACAAATGAGTCATATCTAAATATATTATTTTTGGCACAAAGCCTACACGGTGAAAATATGTCTTTGGATGTAACAACACATATTCTGGGGCGGATATTTCCAGACATCATGGGTCAGGAAAGCCAGGAGTACAGCAACATCTAGGATAAATGGCTTACAAGGAAATGCCTCTGTGTCTAGACAGGCTGCATTCAGTGTCACTGTGTTGTTTGACAAGGATGTCTTTCAGTGCTTTAAATTCAAAAGTAATTTCCTTTTGACATTGAATAAAAAGCTCTAACATTGACTCTTGGTTAGCAGCTGTGAAAATGCTGCCAAGATCAAAATGCTCGATGTTAAAGCACAGAAAACATTTCTTTTAAAAAACACAAATCATAAACAGATTTGCTTAAAATGTATTGCTTTCAGTTATTTATGAATCATTGCTAAGATGACTTTGAACTTTAAAAATAAGCTTTTTGTTATTTTAACAAGTTGTTCAGATCAGCTGGTTGATGAATTTTTGGTGTTCTAAACACTAGCTAACAAGGAAGTTGCAAAGTGCCCTCTGGTGGACAAACTATGTAACATCAACATTAGTAACAAGGCTGAAGGGTGTTTCTCCCACGTCTTTGTTGCTTTTTTACTTTTCATTTATCTTCAGCTATAAAACCTATTTGCTGATAGGTCAGTATCAGCAAATAGGTGAGTGATATCGGCTGATATGATATATGATTGGTCGTACTCTAGAAAAGTAATCATTAAAGGGCCACATGTAATAAGCCAAAACAGTTAAATAGTAGCGTGACTTTACTTTTGAACAGTGAACACAAAGCACGGTTTGTAATCTACAATCCTTCTGCCACTCTCCCAACCTGACTCTAAAACTACACTGAGTGTAAGTAAATATAGAAAGTGTTACATGCTAATGTTTACAATCAGTCATAAAATGCTACTTTTGCAAAGAGAAAAGTGAAACATATTCCTTTGTAGACTATCTCCAAATCACACGGTGGTTAGATCTGGGTGGGTTCAAATCCCACTACTTCATGGAGTTAAGTGGGTTCAAATATTAATAATAAATATATTATAAACACATCATTAAGTGTGGGTGTGCCTGGTGACTGTCCCCAATAGCTCATTCTGGATCAAAGTGAAGTTCCTATTATTTTAATTATTATTAGTATTTATAATATATATATATATATATATATATATGTATATATATATATATATATATATATATATATATATATATATATATATATATATATATATATATATATATATATTACTTCCAAACTGTCACTGGAACTGTAGCATTACTTACCTACTGAATCATTTTATGTCCTTGTCATAAATCTGCTGTTGTTAAATGTGTTCTCTAAATGTGTCTAACCAGTACTAACTACCATCAATGCTAACACAGACCTCATGTTTCTTATTTCTCTCCTACAGGCAGAGATAGGCCCTGCTGCTTTGAACCTCACAGACACATCTGTGGGCGTAAGTAGTGGCGGCAGCAGCAGCGGCAGCAGCAGCAGCACAGCTGGTAACACCGGCAAGGCTCCAGCTCCGCCTTCCAGCAGTACTTCCTCCCCATCTGCGGGGTCTGCCCCAGGGGGCCGCCGTCCTGCTTCCCCTGGCTCCTCTGCCTCCAGGCCTCCTGCTAAGGGTCCCCCTGGGCGTGGAAAGAGCACCTGGAGGGTGGAGGACCTGGAAGGGGAGCTGGAAAGGAAGATAAAGATGCTAGAGAAGGAGAGACAGGCCATGAGGAAGGAGACTCAGGGCCAGCATGAGAAGATCAACAAGGGCATCGACAACGTCAGCCACCGTGTCACCGAGCTGGAACACAGTGAGTGTGGGGGTGCGAAGAAAGGGAAAAAAGAGGAGGCGAAATAAAGACATGACATTGTTGGCTAAATAAGTGAAGGAAGGGACAAATTAACTGATGTAAAGGGTAGTAAGACAAGGGCAACATCAAGCTGAACGTAGATCAGAGCATTGCAAGAGAAGGCTGAAATGAAAGTTTAACGAGCTCTGCTGGTGAACTGGGTCATCTCAGCAGCAGAGAATATGCTTTAGATTAAAATTAGATGATTAATGAGTGCTTAAGGGTGAGAAAATGTCAAAGTGAGAGCTGAGAGCTAAAAATAAAAAAAATATAAGAAGGAGAGAATAATATATCTGAAATCATCCGCTGCTTTTACCTGCTTTAATCTTCATCTTCATCCTCACGGGGGACCTACGGGAAGGATTCTTGCTTTGCGGGTGTCAGGAACGAGGTCTGGATGTGTCACGTTGGTTTTGAAGGGCTTTATTTGCAGATTTTCTGAGCAGAAATAAGGTTACTGCAGGTGAAAGCTTCTCGAAAAAGGAGTATACGCTCTTTGATAATGGGAGAAGTGGACGCTCAGAGGTGAGATTGAAAGTTTGCGAGGTGCCAAGAGGAAGGTTAATAGGAAAAAGCACTGATTTATCCCCTTTTTTTCCACCACTCTGTCATTCTCCCAACCTCTCTGACCACCTCTACATCTTCTCAGCTTTAAGAGCTGCAGTGTGGCCTCAAGTTAGAGAGGGTGATCATTAACTGTAACATCTGAGCTCTTGCCAAGCGCTCTGCGCCCGAGTGTGTGCTTGAGCGCAAACTGGCAGAGACAAGTGAGAAGAGAAGCCTCAGTGTCCTTGTATAAATTAATGCATTCATCGCTCGCTGTTTTCTCTCTGGGTCTGCCTTACAGCATCTAACTTCTTTCTCTTCATATCTTTCATGTGTGTCTCCAAAGCGATGACGGAGCCACCGTTCCCTGACGGCTTTGTCATCTCCTTCCCCATGCGGACCAACTACATGTACGGCCTGGTCAGGAAAGAGATTACTGAGATGTATGCCTTCACTGCCTGCCTATGGCTCAAAGCCAAAGAGGGTGGTATTGGGACCCCCTTCTCCTACTCTGTGCCGGGGCAGCCCAATGAGCTGGTTCTGTTACAGGGAGTCCACAATCCCGTGGAGCTGCTTATCAACGACAAGGTAACGAGGGTTTCTCAGACCTACCTGTCTGTTGTACCTGTGCTAATATCTGGATGTTGGGACAAGTCAGAACATTTTACATGGGAAAATTAATGGTTCTTCTCGGGAAAAGCATTAATATCTCATAACCTTTAAGGTTTCCTTGTAATTACTCAAGCACAGAAGCCTGCAAGGAAACTAATTACGATGTCTTACAGAACAGTAGAGTATAGTTGATGGCTTACTGTTATTAAAGTGAGTGATGTAAACATGTTCATTCTCACAGAGTGATGGAAAAAGCAAACCTTAAAATGTCACAGCTGTGTGCTGTCATTTGAGTAAACAGTACGTGAATCACCATCTACATTAAGTTTGGTTTTGGTTCTCAGCCTCAGGTGTGCGCTGGTGTTGATCCCTCTTCTGCCATCGATCATCCCCCCCCCCCCCCCCAAAAAAAATGTGTATTCCCACAATGCAGAGAACGTAAAACTAAAACAGACGGTGCACTTCAACAACACATTAAAAATTTACAAGTGTAAACAAGATAGGAGGGAAAAAAAGAGCATTAAAACCAGACTTTTTTGTGATTTATCACAGCCATGATTCAGTCGCAAACTGCAACATTACTTTGCCTAAAATTGTTCTTTGTCCAGAACAAATTAAAATTAAAATCGATTAAAAGTAAGAAGAACGTGCCCTCTGTTTGTGTTTTTCTGCATTTGTAGCGGCGGGATCCACAGCAAACATACATTATTGAGGAACACGGCACGCCAGTGTTTTCCTTTAATATTGCTCATATAGTTGCTGTATAGTTCCCGTGAGAGAGTGCAGTGTAGTCAAGGTTTACCGTGGTGAAAGGTGTTCCAATTATAATGCGAGCTCAGTGTCTGCAAGTTTGAGAAATTCTAACTGCGGCCGCTGTTTCCTCTGGCCTGTAGGTGGCGCAGCTGCCCCTGTCCCTGCCACAGGATGAGTGGCAGCACATCTGTGTCAGCTGGACTCTCAGAGATGGGGTTTGGAAGGCCTACCAGGGTGGGAAGATGAAGGGACGAGGGGAGGGACTGGCAGCCTGGCACCCAATCAAACCCGGGGGAGTCCTCATTCTGGGACAGGAGCAGGTGAGACGGATGCATGGATGGATGGATGATTCATAGGTGAATGATCCATGGATAAACATACACAGAGAAACCAGGAGAGCTATTTTAAGGAACCACCATTAGCTTTTCACACATGAAGAGGCAGAAACCTAATGGTGTTTATCCTCACGCTTGGCTGCTTAATTAGCGAAACAACTACATTACAAAACGGTTACGAAATGCGACATTATCCCTCCCTGGTGTCAAAAGAACAACCCGAAGCTCATCCCGCAGCTCTTTTGTCCTTGCATAAAGGACAAAAACACCGATGGGGCATGACGTAATTTGATGGATAGTTTCGAGAGGGAGCAAGTATTTCATTAATCTCCTCTGAGGATGGCTGATGGATTGCTGCTGGCTGAGATGTGTTGACTTGATTTTATGGAGAAAAACCCCAGGACACAAGAGGGAAATTAATGCTTTTAATTGTATTTGTGCAAAATCAGGAAAAAATTGAATATTTTCCTGCAGAATAAACTTTATTTTAGCTCAGTGCCTTCACCAATTACCTGATTTGACATTTAAAGCATAGTTTTGGTATTTATCTAAAGAAGTGGGTAATCGTTATTTACTTAGTGTTAATTAAAAACTTTGTCAAGCAAACTGCTGCCAAACGATATTCCAATGGAAATCGTTCTTTTCCCCCCCTCCACAAATAATAATGTAATAATGTTTAAAATGGCTGTTGTTGAAGTTCTGAATGTGCTATCTCTTCTACCCAAGGACACACTGGGTGGACGTTTTGATGCCTCCCAGGCCCTGGTCGGGGAGCTCTCTCAGTTTAACCTGTGGGACCGGGTGTTGAAGCCAGCCGAGGTGGCCGCCGTGGCCGACTGCAGCTCCTCGGCCCTGGGCAACATCGCGCCCTGGACCGACCACGATGTAGATGTCTACGGCGGCGCCACCAAGGAGTCCCTGGACCCGTGCCACGCCGCCCAGAGATCCAACCCCTCCGGCCCCAAACAGTGAAGAATGACTGGGAGAGGGCAACCATGCTTGAGAGGTCAATTTAGGAGTGAATTCAAGAGTCTAAAGAGTTTTTATCCAAGTTGGAGCATCCAGTATAATTTGCTTGTTGGGGGTTGGTAAGCTTACTACCAGTGGACTATTAAATTGTCAAGCGTGGTGTATCTGTTCTGTTCTTTGTGTTGGTGTCCACACTCATGTGTTTACTTCTGCAGTGAGATACAGTGAGTTTAGTCACAGAATCACCTTAGTGAAGGCTTGCATGGGTCAATCAACCTCTGGCGTGAACGTACTTAAGCGGAGACTCTGCATTGATAGAGTGGAATCTGTGATTTAGATGGTAATCTCTAGGGCCAGTCAGCCATACAAGATTATTCCAGCAGGTTTCAGTGCAGTCATGGAAAGAACCTTTAACGATGCCACATCTAAGGGTTTCTCCATTTTTGTTTTTTTGCAACACAGTGACACAAAATTCCATCTTTTCTTCATCCCGTGTCCAGCTGGTTGTGTTATGATGCCACAGCTGATTTCTGACATGCTCTAGTGGTAATATCTATTTTTATTACTCAATGGGGAAACTGAGTTTGGTCCGTTTTTAACTGTATATGATCCTGTCGAGTAAAGTCTGTGTGCTTTTCGGTTTTTCTATATTGCATACCACAATTCGGTAAACCAGTGGACTTATAAATGTATAATGTGTAATGTACTTCTGCTAATGTTGCTCTGTATCAGTCTGCTGCTCCCCGCCCCATGCCTGCTGTAGCCTCTCGTGCATCTCACAGCCCAGCAAAGTGAAGTTGCAGCGTTTTTCTTTTCTTTTTGTTTGCAGCTTAGATAAAACAGCGCTCTCAGCCGACCCCTGAAATAAAACGTCATGTCTAACTAAGCACCACTAAGAGAACTGGTATTACGATATAACTGTGGTATCACTGAATGTAAATCAGATGAAATGTAAATGTTTTGTTTTGTTTTTTTGGTGAAAATTACAGTGTACGTATTCCACACTGCCCCACTCTACACATGTTTTTATTAAATCCTCACAGACTGAGGGGGAGGGTATGAGGTGGACTGATTCCATGATGGCCATTTTGTACTTAACAGCTGGCTCTGTGCAGAAAACACAGCCTGAAAAGAAGACTGTGCTTCCACTGAGCGACAGTAAACTCAATCTACTGCCACCTTTTAAGTAACCTGAAGAACCAAGCCAAACAAATAAATAGTAAAATCACTAAGCCTTTATATTACATTACATTGTTGGCATTTTTTTTATTGATAGTTATGCACCATGGAAGCATTTCAGTCTTGTTTTTTACATTTAATGAAGGATATATATATATTTCCCTTGATTTAAGTTGCTTGGTTTTGAGCACATTTTTTCCAAAGTTGATCGTATCGGACTTTTTAAAAATTAAATAATTAATTAAACTTGCTTGAAGACATTTCACTTCTCATCTGAGAAGCTTCTTCAGTTCTAGGGTCAAATGGTGGAGCATCCCAGATTTAAGCTCTGTGGGAGTTTCCCCGAAGAGGGACAATGGACCCCCTAATGATCCTCTACCTAATCACATGAGCCAAGGTGTAAAAATGGGTGTAGGTCACAATCAGCCAAGGTTTCGGGTGAGCTCATTGTGAAACCTAGCCCCACCCTATCATGTGATTTGAGGTCAGATGGCCCAGGATGTGAGTGGGGCTTCCCAGACGATGAGCTCAGAACCTTAAAGAACCTTAAAGAAGTCCAGGCATTTTGTTTCCAAGCTCCTTAGACTACGATGACCTGGAGAACCTTCACAGACAATTAATTAAACTGTGATGCTCTGTGCGCCCCGTGTTTTGTTTTGTTTTTTTTTTTTTGCGGCGGATCTGTAAAGTCACATGGCTGTATTCCTCTGATGTCTGGCATTTGATTTGATAGTCAGCTTGAGATGGATGCGCTTAATGGCCTGCATGGAGTTGAGGCGGATATGCGAGGCGGACATCACAGGAAATAGAGGAGGGAAGAGCAAGCCAGATGCACTGTGAGGGCCGAGGGTTTAATTCTCACTTCGTCCAGCTACGCTAAAAAATGTATCCAGTCAACACTGTGCAGCAAAATGAACTGTGGTTAAGATACACTCAGTGCTTCTGTTCACTTATTACCTCAATCCATCATTCCCGCAAACAATTTGACACCCTGTTGTAAAGTGCCTGCCAGGGCTCTCATGCCCACAGAATGGTCAGAGTTTTTTCTTTAGAGTTTTCTTCTTCGTCGTCTCTTTCTTCTGTTTCTCTCTCTCGGTTTTGTTTGGTTGTTGATGGCTGTGACAGTGTTGCGCTTGTCCTTATCTGCATCTTCATGGATCTTCTTTGGTATTGTGAAATAGGTGGATAAAAACTAATAAAGTGGTTATGACAACAGTTCTGGAGTCGTAGCTTTTTAACATGACGTCAAAAAATCAAAAGCAAAAAAAAAGAAAAGAAGAAAGTGTGGGATGTGTGTGCTGGGTTTGAGTGGCTGATTCCTTCAGACTTGCCAAGCCATCCGGATTACACTTCAACTAAACAATTGCACTCAGCATGCAAGTCTTTATACATAATCACACACTAAGAAAAGGCTTTAAGCTCTTTTTGTTGTGTGCCAGACGGGATTAACAGCATATTTGCTGTCAGATGGCACGTGTGTGTCTTTTACGTGGAGGCAGTACTCAGCAAAGACACTCCACAGAAATCCTGACCGCTGATGTAGACATAATAGATTACTCATAAATTTAACGAAGATCATGACGATTCGTGACTGCTCATCTGCCCACACACCACATTTCTTGGTGATCGGTTCATCTTAGCTGTGAGCTCAAGTTTAACCTCCTACTGCACAACACTTCATTAAAGTTCTCTATCTCACTTCAGCTGGTTTCTTGTGACTTCCTCAAAACCCAACCTTTACAGTCTGGTGACCAGCAATTTATGTCTACACTCTCTATACTTTTATCTCTAATGCTGCTTTAAAAAAACACCAAATTTAGCTGTAATTTAAGTAAGTTCCTTTTATCTGTCTAAATTTTTTTTTGAAAGGGGAGAGTTTGGTTAGAAGAATCCCCTCGAGGTTTGCACTGTGTTTGATGCCAAAGAAGAAGAAATAAAAGATATCTATGATCTGTTTTCCAAGAAGATATTAATAATCTATGGGAGGCAGGAAAGAAAGCTGTAGAGATAAACTGGCTTCTGCCACTCTAGACTGAAAAATCAACAACTGTGTGGGTCACAGTAAGATTTTCATGCAGAAACAAATGGTGGCTAGATACCTTTGGTAATAGTGGAAGCTGACCTTTGTGGCTTCAAGGATAGACTGTAAAAAATCAACACATCAAGTAATGTTTTCAACCCTTGAGTTTATTCTGGCTGTGCATATTGGGGTTTTTTTCAAAGCCAGAAATTAGAGGACAAAAGGATAGACCAACTAACCACTAACCATTGGTTAGCTTCCTTAATAAGGTACATCCGGTTTTCCATGATTTTAACAGAGACGCTAACAATGGATCATTAAAGATGATTAAATTAAGCTAATAGGTAGGCTACTTAGAAGCTAAACAGGTCTCTGTAGGTTCAACAAGAGATGTAGGTACACCAATCTTTTATGCCATTGGTGACTCATCAGTGGCTCGTTGGTCTAGGGGTATGATTCTCGCTTCGGGTGCGAGAGGTCCCGGGTTCAAATCCCGGACGAGCCCCACTTGTTGCTTTGCTCTAAAAGGTTCCAGGGAATGAAGAAAAAAAAGCAGGCAAAATGGTTAAATAAGTGTTTTTTATTAAAGTTTCTAATAATAACTAATCTTTTTGCAACTGCAGTTATTGCCATCTCATGGCACTTCTGCGTTGGCCTCATGTTTCAGACACAGAGGCTACATCCATGTTGGGTACCATGTATGCCCACAGATGAATATGAACAAGACCGTGAACAAGGCTCAACAACACCCACATGCCACATGTCAATAATGCCTAATTAGAGTTTAAATTAGCATGTTATATAAAAGGCTACTCCCTGTACAGCTGTTGCGAAGGAGGAAATGAAAAAAACAACACAATTTTTTGCACCAGGCTGAATAAACCTGCTTCTGCTATAAAGCTGAGTTGCTTTTTTGGAGCCAGCAATTCATTTTCAATTCAGATTTATTAACATAGCACCAATTTCCAATAACAGTCACCTCAAGGTCATTTATACTGTAAGGTAAAGACCCCACAGTCTTCTAAAGAAAACCCTAATAACTAAACTTTGTGACTGTGGGAAGGAAAAAACTCCCTTTCGACAAGAAAAACTCTCGGATCAGGAAGAGGCAGCCGTCCGTCCTGACAGTTGGGTGGCTGTGGCTCAGGAGGTTAAAGCAGGCCTCCTGCTAACCAGAAGGTTGATGGTTCGACCCTTGTCTAACCCAAGTTGCATCAGAGTATGGATTTGTGTGAAAGTTGAATAGAAAGTACTTACATTAAAAAAAAGCATAGAAAAAAGTGTAGATTGGGTGAATGAGGTGAGTTGTATAAAAAAAAAGTTAGAATAGAAAAGTGCCATATACCATGAGGGGAAACAAAAGAAGATAGAGGAGAGAATGAAAAAGAGAGGATGGGGACACAAGCCTCCATATTAGATGTACAACAAGGGGATTATTGTGGGATGTTTGGTTTGCAACATCAAACCAGGCTGGTATACAACAATGGCCATTTGAGGCAAACAAGCACAACCAGCCAAATCTGTGAGAACAAGACAGTGAAAAATTGCCTCTCTTTCTGTCTGAACACACTTTTTGCCACATTTGTGCTGATGCTGGCTCCTCGACATGGAGATTTAAGGACATATTTCGAGAGTCATCAGCCAATCACTCAGATGGATAATTAGTCAGTCAGTCAGTGAATCATCTAAGCAGCAAATACTGTTTTTCATTGTTAATTTCTGATTCTTGGCTCCATCTTTCTGTTGATGTCGCCTCTGTCACAGCTTGTTAGCAGAGTCACATGGAGCGTTCCTTTCCTCTCCCCAACAGTCTGCTTCCCCAGCTGTTGAATTATAGATACCTTATTACCTCTGTGTAAGGGCGGCATTTTATTATGAAAAACCTTATGTGACACACTACCAACCAGCGACAAGTCTAACACGAGTTTTTACATTAAATCTTACAGCCTCTCAGAATCTTTCTGAACATTTTCTTTTTCTCATTTCTTTTTTTTTTTTTTTTTTTTTTTTTTTTTTTTTTTTTTTTTTGCCTGTCCCGTTTGGCTCTTTTGCCATCAGAATTATTGTCTAAAGGCGAAGAAAGATGCCCAACGGTTTTTCTTTACCAAATTGACCATCCCAGCTTTGCCGTAATGGTCCATTTGATTCACCTTTTATTCTTTATTTTATTTTCACTTGCTGAATACGGGACAGATTTGACTGGGGGAAAGAAAAGGGAGAAAGAAAGAGGGAAAGAAAGACAGTTGAGAAGAGGGACGGGGGAGAAGGGCAAAAACAAAAACCAACAGAATAAGCAGAAGAAAAAAAATAAAAAAATAAAAAAATAAATACATATATCGATCACCTGGATCACCTGTTGAGAAAGAAAAAAGAAAACAAGCAGAAGAAAACGAGAGTAATACAATAAACCACATCACAATGATATATGGGAATATGACAGTAACTACTAAATATTAAACATTATTGTGCAGCACGTAAGATCGACAGCACAGTGTGCATTGAGGTAGGAGCCAAAAAGGGTGTAGTTTGTGTGTGTGATCACCCGTGTGTACACCTGTGAGCATGGACGCGCTTGTTTTCTTAAAAGGTTCCCTCATGTAATGATCTGCTAGAGGGTGTGGGGGGCCACTGCCCCGTCCTCCAGGGCATGAAGCAGGTATGGAGGAGATCAAAACTCCAGACATCCAGAGGCCCCCAGAACACAAGAGACCAAGGAAGACCAACAGAGGGGCAGCCGCGCCACTGTCCCAGAAAGAGCCGAGGAGAGTCCCAGATGAGGGGTCACCCAGCAGCCACGGAGCAGAAGCCAGGGGGGGCTGCAGTGACGTGCCCGTGAGCTCCGCCGGCAGCCAGCTGTGCCTGAGTGACCGAGCCCCAGGCCGAGAGGCCGGGGGCACCCCACCTCCGAGGTGGCCCAAGCGAGCCCCAGGCTCCAGGCCCCGATAAGCAGCCGCCAAGGAGTGAGCCGGTGTGTACCCGGACGCCCACCCCCGGACACAAAGAACCACCAACGCACCGATGTCTGAGGGAGTCCGCCCCCGGCAGGGGAAGTGGTGGGGGGAGATAGGCCTCCAAACCTTGGAGGGCCTGAGCTGTCCTCAGAGAGGTGGCATCTGATACCCAACCTGACATATAGACTTTTCATATAGATCTTTTTCTCATTTCATTCAGGACAGACTTGGCGGGGAGGCGAGCGCCAGTCTTTCTCGTGACTACAGAAACAGAAGATTACAGATGGATTTTATTGTCACTGCAACTCGTGGCTTCATTGTCATGAGCCCTGCAGTCATGCAGCTCTTACAGATCCTCTCATAATTGTACAATTAAGTAGTTATTCACCTTTAATTGCTTTGCTTTAAAAACCTAGGCTCCACTATCCAAACTACTTTTACTTTCTTTTTGTTGGCCTCATCTCATACTTACCATAAAATATTTACAGTGTGTTTTCCCCTTGTGATAAATAATTTCCTCAAGGTCTTTATATCACCAGCTTTTCTCTTGACATAGTTTCAACACACCGTTTGTCAAAAACATCCCTTTCTTTCCTTTACTTTCACATTCTCATTTCAGCGTACCCACCAGCCCTCTGGCACCTTTTTTGTGATTTTTTCACCTGGGTATGCAGTGCTTGCTTTGTGCCGCTCAGTGTATTTTTCACATGTGATTGAAGTGTAAAACAGCTGAGGAGGGTAGCTGTAACTAAGGAGATGGAGCAGGCGATTCATGGTTCGATCCCTGGCATGTCAAGTACTGTATCCTTGGGGAAGATACTGAACCCCAGGTCGCCACCAGAGCATCCATTGGAGTGTGGATGTGTGGATGTTAGGTTAGGATCACTTAGGCATAGTTGGGGGAGGGGAAAAAAGAAAGTGTGGGTAAATGAGGCTTTGAGTAAGAAAGCACTTTGAGTGCTCGAGTTGTGTAGAAAAATACTATATTAGTACAAGTCTTTTATACCACTCAGCATTTATTTTAATAAGTTCTTGATGATTTTGAATGTAACTAATCCAAATACATATAAAAAGTAAAGGCCAGCCTTGCTATTGTTGTTTTCATATGCAAATTTGCGCACATAAGTCAGGCTGTCATGTTCTTTTCAGAGAGAAGAGGCTTTTTCCTGGCAACGCTTCCCAGAAGCCAAACATGTTCAGTCTTTTTCTTATTATGCTGTCATGAACTTTCACATGCTATCTGAGATCTGGAGAGTCTGAGATGTAGCTCTCAGGTTTCTTCCCGTTTCTACTACATTGAGTCGCCTGATATGGAATGGTCCTGCCAGCTTCAAGTGGCCATTGGGGGAACTGCAATTTATGTTGCCTCTGCTTTATCTCCATCTGCCCACCCAATTTTCAGCCATGTGGGGTACAGATCACATAGTTTATATGCACCTTTTTTTCTGATAAGCATGAAAACTTATTTTTAACCTGAATAATAATAAATGAATGAAACAACATGTGATATAGAGATAGGACATGTGGTTTGAAAGCTGTAAGACAAAGTTAAGTAAAGACTGATCCTTAACTTTAAAACAGAAAAACTTGAGATCTTTGAGAATCATAGTGACCAAATTCATTCTGTGGCTCTGAAGACTGTGTGCGTTGGTTAAAGGCTTCAAACAAAGAATGTAAACAGAGTCAGAATGTGCTGTCAAACTACACATATCAGGTGCTCAAACCGATGCTGTAACCCAAATGGGTCAATTAGGCTGATCAGAAATCCTGCCAAATCATGTCATAACATAATGCACTGCTGTGCAATTAGTTAATGGCTCTGTGTTTCTCTGAGCCAGGGCACTCCCTTTTCAGAGAAGCGGATAAAGAGGAGGTGATGTGAGGGTTGAAACGTCCCAGCATTTGGTCAACAGCATGCATTTTTCTCCAGAAATTAATCATAGAGACAAGAACAGAGGAGACCGTGAGAGTGGAAGGAGAGGAAGATTATCAAGTGATCTGATTGTTTTCTCTCTCTGGGATTGATTGATAATCCACTCTAATCCACAACAGAGTCGATTATTTATTTATTTTTTAAGATGCTCGGGTTGGTATTTCAGGTTGGATTATACCATAGAGTGTTTGAGGCTAAATGGACAACCAGCAAACGCACCTCTCACTGACAGACCGTGGAATTATTTATCTTTTAAAGCACTGTGGAGTTTTCTGAGCTTGGGTTTGGTTTTGTGTGCTTGTGGGTGCACGTATGTAGAGCGGACTGACGATTCTGGGTCAAATCAATCCACCTGGGGGATTCCTCGCACATGTTTCCAGCTGAATGTGGGTCAGAGACTGTCAGAGAGCTGATTAGGATGGATAAAAAAGGTTTTACCCATGCTCTGCCTGATCGACAGGAGAGGGGCCTAATTTAAAAGCAGTTATGCGTGCAGGTAGATAGTGATGATAAGTGTGTTAGCTCAAGCTCTGTACCACAGTAAAAATCATTTATACTGGTCCAAATCAAGAGACCTGTGTATTTTCCACTAAATGACAGAATTAGACACCTTTATAAAATTATTCTTAAGGTATATGTTATTATAAACATCTTGTATCAAAAAGCTGTTAGTAATAGGTCCACCTTAACCAGTGTCAGTATTAAGAGTTCTCCTTTTTTTCTATATGTAATAAATGAATCAGAAGTAATTACACAGTTACATAGTATTCCTGTCGTTACATTTTTTCCCTTTTTGTTTCCTTTTAATTTTTTTTTTTCAATTTATTTAAAAAAGTAAAGAAGAATAAAAACTTAATTTGGTTACGTTAACGTTCTCGGAAACGGGCGGGTTGCTTTGCATTTGATCGACGGACTCTCAACCAATAAGAACTCAGCTCGGCAGAACTAGGCGGGCCCCAACTCCACGGATATCGCTTGTTTAAAATTCTCCTTAACAACCGAACTGGAAGTCAAACAGCAGAAGTTTTCGTGGGGCAAACGCTTCGTAACTGACACATCTCCGGGTCACTGCGCATTCATCAAGTCTCGATAACGCACGGCAACCCATAACGGCGCGACGGTGGATCTAAATAAGGCGAGTTTTAGCTAGAAAACAACCAGTGGCATCAAATGTTTGCTATGAAAACATGCTAAGCTAATTAGCCTGTTAGGGCTGCTAGCCTGATAAGGCGCTGTTCCGTTAACAAACCTGCCGTGACGCGATACCTGTGGACGCTATTTAAGTGTGGAACCGCTTATTATTCTGGTGTGAACTACGGTGTGAGACTTCTTGTCGTTAGCCAGTATAGGGCTAAGCGATGTTAGCTAACCTCGTCCCCAACACAGGTCATGTTAGCCACAGATGTGAGCTTGCTGTGCAGGATAGCCGCTACTCCTGATGAAGTGACACTTGGTGACACGCTCCGGGGACAGCATTTTTAACGTGCACACACATGCTTTATTTGCAGGAGTCGGAATGGCCGGGACTGGCGAGGGAAAGAAAGAAGAGGCCGACTACAAGAGACTGCACAGCTTCCCTCTCATCAGGGTAGGAATGAGTGACATTGCTCCCCTAGGACCAGGACAAGGAGGTCCTGAGTGTGGAGGAGACTTTTGTGATACTGTGAAATAAAAAGATTATGCAGGTGTGAGGCTGCTCAGGTTTAGTAGATGTAGTTGTGATGCATAAGCAGACTGTAAATGAGTGAAGGACTCAGTCAGCTTTATTTAATGTTAAGTTTAAAACAACTACTGCAGACTAAGATGGCTCAGATGCAAATTAGTGTTGCGACAGATCACAGTAAGTACTGTAAGGACTAATTCGTAGTTAAAAGTTGTAGGGTTAAACATGACTAATGCACCACCAGTTTTTTTTAAAAAATTCACCTGTGAAGCAAAGCCTCACTAATGAGCAGTTTTGCAGTCAGTATTTTCACATCGAGGCCTGCCTTAACGAAGGCAGTAGGAAAGTGGTGGTATGCACTCATAGTTTCACTCATCTTTGGGACTAAGAATCAATATGCCTGGACTCAAAAAATAATAATTTAGATGAAGATACTTGTTATGTAATCGCTAAGAACTTGACAAACTGATTTAAAAACCCCATCAAACCACCTATTCAGCAGCCATTAGTGTAAAAAAGTCATCTCACGCCCACGCACAAAGCTGCCTGTTTAGTTTGCCAGTGGGAAGTGTCTGATAGAGTTTGCTGCAGGCTGACAGCAGCCCACTGCCATACCTGCAGCATGCAGGGATGAGTGTAAAGGTGGCACAGAACATGCTCTGCTGTGTAAACTAAACTTCTAAAAGTTTAGTTGGAAATTTAGAAACTACATCTCTTAAAAAGTTGTGCTGCACTGTCACTTAAGGACGCTTGTGTAGCCTGTGCAGTGTCATGAAGAAGTCCATTATCTGATGGTAACATTTGCGTCTCAAGGACACAGAAACTGTAACCCTCATGTAGGAGTTAGTTTAGTTATTACCGGGAACCTTCTTTTTCTCTTTCTGTGAGAAAACAAAAGAGCGCACACTAAACTTCACAATATTTGTTTGGTCGTTAAATACGTGCGCGCTAGGCAACACAGCAGGCTCAGGTGTGGCTCACACAAGGTGTCGTGTTCTCTAAGATTAGCAAACAGCTCCTAAGCACCAACTGCAAAATAAAGTCTGCAGCTATTGTGTCTTCACACATTTGATCAGTCAGAGCACGCTGACTAAACCAAGCATCACAGTGACAGACAGCGCTAGGGAAGAAGTAGCTCGCATGGCAAGTTGTCTGACCACATTGGTGGACGGTCAGAAAGGATGAAGGCAATGCAGTGTTGTTTCTAGCTGACTTGTTTATATTCATGTCATAGCTCTGTGTTTGTCCTCAGCACACAGACATGCCAGAGGAAATGAGGGTTGAGACCATGGAGCTGTGTGTTACAGCCTGTGAAAAGTATGCCACCAACAATGAGGTGTGTATATTTTGCTCTCAGTCTTGAGTAAAATATTGAGGATGCCTTTTCAAATTTCTCTCGTGTGTTGTGCTGATGGTCAGGGCTTCTGTTTTTCCTTTTTCCTTGCTGTCTTCCATAGAGTGCTGCAAAGATGATCAAGGAGTCCATGGATAAGAAATTTGGCAGCTCGTGGCACGTGGTCATTGGCGAAGGCTTCGGCTTTGAGGTCACACACGAGGTGAAGAACCTTCTTTACATGTTCTTCGGAGGAAGCTTGGCCGTCTGCGTGTGGAAGTGCTCGTAGCACCTTCTCTGACGTTCTCGCCGGGCTGGAAATAAACCACCAGCTACCATCCAGATGCTGGTTATACTTGTTACGGCAGGTTAGGTCAGGTTGCTACCAGCCACTGAGGCAGGAGCCGGGAAGCGCTCGTTGATTTTAAAAATGCAGCGAGAATAGAAGAAAGGGGGTTTTGATTGCGACTTTGGCTGGTGGGCCTAAAAATAGCGTCTTGCCTTGTCTGTTTAACCATCCATCTCTCCATTCAGTACATATAAAAAAAAAAGAAAGAGGCGAGAACATTTGTGAGCATGCATGTGCAAGCAAGTTCAACTTCTCCAACAATTACAGCCAGCCAGGGTCTCCAAAGTCCTTTACCCTCATTCCTCTGCAGGGAGTGTGTGTATGTGTGAGTGTTTTATGTTTGTGTGTGCTGGACACACACACGTTTTTGTTTTTTCTTTCTTTCTTTTTAAGTAGCACCACGTCATCGCCGTGCTCAGCAGTTTGACAAGACTGCGCAACACTAAGCCGTCCACGCCGCCTGTAACTTTACACGTGTCTTTCTCTATCCAACTGCACTAGTGTTTCAATAAAATTTGTAAGATTTTTTTATGTGTACATATTTTGATGCAACTTGAAAACACTTCTTTTTAAGGACCAGTTTCATCTTCTTACGATTAAAAAGGCTCGGAGTCTTCTGAGCCGAACACGGAACCCGACCTCACCTTTTCTCCTCGTTAAGGTGTTTGTTATTATCCCTAATAATATCATCACCCCACTGGGTGATAACAGCAGTGTGATTGTTTTCATGTTGATGCCAGTTTTAATGATCCTTTGCTGGATCATTACGCGTGAAGTGACCTGATTGTATAATAAACTGAAATGTGTAAAACAGAGCCCGACATCTGCCTCTGTTTTGTTCTTCTTTCTGCGAGCTTTGTTACAGTTACCACACAGCACGCTGCAAACCTAGGGCTCACGTTTCTGATTAAATGCAATTCATGAAAAGGAGGTTTTTTGTGACAGATTGAGAGCAAATTGGAACCGTTTGTCCTTGAAATGTAGTCAAGCAATTATACTGACATGAGTGATTGCATCCAGCCCACAAAATGTCATTTCTCTCATGTATCAGTACAAGTGAATATGAATGAATAAAGGAAATATATGCTTCACACAGAGGAATAAAATGGTGCCAGCTGCTTGGCTTTCTAAGAATAGAGAAATACAAAAAGGAGGAAAAAAGCTTTAAAAAAACAAGATGCCAAGGCTTTATGTTCATATGGAAAAAGGAAAACATCAGTGTTGGAGTGATGGGGACTTGTCTTGAGGGATGATGAAGCCCGACTCAGTTTTTGTTGAAGCATTAGTCTGGTTTACAGTTTAAATATTATTTTCCACTAAAGGCAAAGGATGTGTTTGGTCAGACAAAAGTGAGATGACACAAAGTTAAATTGTCAATACTTGTCCTTAAAGAATTCCTTGTTGCATTTGACAGGGACATCTAGCTTGTTGCTTCTAGAGTTTAGGTATTCCACAAACAACCCCCACTACACACACACACACACACACACACACACACACACACACACACACACACACACACACACACACACACACACACACAAACCATTTCTCAGGCGCTACATGATTGCTGAAAATGACTTAAAAATTCAAGCTTGTGAGCACAGAGAGATAAGGTTTAAAGAATATTTGCTCTGGCCCGAAAATGACGTATTTTCCCTAATGGCATGTTGAATATAAACACTGCTCTCATGCTAATGTTAAACTCAGCCCTGAAGTGAAAGGTCCGGTGCTCTAAACCCATCAGCCACAAGATTAAAGGTGATGTTTACAACATTAATAACCTTGTTTCAATGATTTCCCAGGAGACCACAGGTCCTGACATTTATATGGGTGTTATTTTTTCACTTGGCACAAGCCTGACTAAGCCCACTGCAGTCCCTCAAGAACCACAACAAACACTCTTAGGTGTTGACTTGGCCTCCAAAGAATTATCTTAAAACTATTTTTAGATAGTTCTCTTTGCTTAGGCTGCTGCCCCTGCGGATAAAGCGGATGAAGATGGATGGATGGACTATTTTTAGATGTAAAACGCAGCTACTTACATATTTGAGACAAATTTCCGTGAGTTGGAAAGCACCAGCTGCAGATGATTACTAACTGTGGCCTCACAAAGTGAGACAATTTGCTCAGTTTTGTGGTAAATGTGTACAAATAATACATTGTTCAGAAAAAATGTACACTTTGAAAACACATCAGATCTCAATGGGAAAAAAAGATGTTGGATATTTATACTGATATGACCTGGGTAATGTGTTCAGTTTGAAAGCATGGCACAAAATGAAAATGGTCAACCTACAGAGGGCTGAATTAAAAGAAAATCAAAGTGGAAAATTTATGCAGAGTCCTTTTGTTAAAATCTCATTGCAGTGACTCAAAATGATATCAGTAGTTTGTATTGCTCACACATGCTTGCATGCATGCCTGACAACATGAGGGCATGCTCCTAATAAGATGACGGATGGTGTCCTGGAGGATTTCCTGTCAGATATAGACCAGGACATCTCTGAGCTCCTGGACAGTCTGAGGTGTAGCCTGGTAGTGTTGGATGGACCAGAGCATAATGTACCAGAGATGATCTATTGGATTCATGTCAGGTTAGCCTGGGGGCGAGTCAGTGGGATCAGTTGCTTCATCCTCCAGGAACTGACTGCATACTCTCGCATATTGAAGTCAGGCATTGTCATGCAGCAGGAGGAACCTCGCACCTACTGCACCAACGTAGGTTCTCACAGTGTGTCCAAGGATTTCATCCTGATACCTAATGGCAGTCAGGGTGCCGTTACCTAGCCTGTAGAGGTCTGTGTCCCTCTCCATAGATATGCCTGCCCAGACTATCACTGACCCACATCAAGCTGGTTATGCTGAACTATGTTGCAGACATTATAACGTTCTCCATGGCTTCTCCAGACCCTGTGCTCAGGGTGAACTTGCTCTCATCTGTGAAAAGCACAGGGTGCCAATGTTAGACCTGCCAGTTCTGGTATTTTATGAGAAATGCCATTTGGGCTCCACAGTTCAGGGCAGTGAGCGCAGGGCTCAATGGAGGACGTCTGCCACCCTCATGAAGTCTGTTTCTGATTGTTTGGTCAGAGAAATTCACTCCAGTATCCTGCTGGGGGTCATTTTGTAGCTCTGGCATTGCTCATCCTGTTTCTGTTCCTCCTTGCACAAAGGAGCAGATACAAGTCCTGTTTATTGGCTAAGGAACTTTTGCAGTCCTGTCCAGCTCTCCTAAAGTAACTGCTTGTCTGTGGGAATGGAATAGAATAGCCCTTTATTGTCAGTGTACATGTACAATAAAATTGTGGATTTCCTCTGTGCTCCCGAGACTGTGCTGAGAGACATAACAAACCATCTGGCAATGATACAAATACACGTGGCATCCTGGAGTAGATGAACTATCTGTACCATCAGTAGTGATACTGACTCTAGCCAAATGCAAAACTAATGAAAAAACAGCCAGGAGCGATGAGGAGGGAAAAATGTCATTGCCCTGCAGCTGTAAAACCATTCCTGTTTTGGGGTTTGTCTCATTGTGGCCCCTTTAGTGCACCTCATTTCATTAACACCAAAGCAGATGAAACTGCCTTGATGTTAATGAACAACCCTCTCTGCTACTTAACTGAGCAGATCAATAACCCAGAGGTTTAACTGGCTTGATTCCTTACTCTGATTTAAAAGTGTTCCATTCAGTTTTTTGACCAGTGGTTTTAAAAACTCAAAGATGTGAAGCTTGTCTGCCAAATGGGAAGAACTCTGTTGTGACTCAATCAAGTGTCTGTTTGCTTTCAAAGTGTGCAGAGGGCTTTTTTTGGCTCAGCATTGGAGGGAGAGAAACCGCCTTTATTGACAGATTAGCAGTATCTTGCAGCTTCTGCCACAGTTTTTGTGCACCCAAAGCACCATGACCCCACACTGGGTCAGTCTGCACTCACAAATACTGCAATGCTTGCCAAGCTGTCTTCTTACCTTCGCTTTTATGTCCACACTGTTGTCTGCAGTGTCACCATATTTTCATCTTATGAAGGTAATGGTGAAAAATATGACTATTTTTCTGGCTGTCCCCTACTAGTTCAGCAAAAAACTCAACAAAAAGCTGTCTCCTTCAAAACAGAAGTACAGGCCCGTTTATATATTAGCTCTAAAACTAGCACACATAAATGGTAATAAAACACACAGTTATTTTGGGTATGCCTCTAGTGTCTCTCTGGAGGCTTTGGTGTTTTTGTCTGCATGCCTCAGACTGAGTTTTCTCCTTTAAGAGGTGAATATCTTTAATCAAATCTGTTTTTTATTTGAATTTTTTTGTTGATGTGCCAGAACTCATTAAGTATTCCTCAAAGTATGAGCCAAGAAGTCAGCTGGCACAGCTCTAACAGTTTAAAATATCGCTAATCACATAGCTCCTTGTCTGATCATACTGGATCAGTTGCAGTATGTATTCTTGATGATCTGCATATTAGATTTTACAGAGATTTTATGCTGAACACCGTTCTTGACACAACCCATTTATCCAGAGGTGATCAGCTATGGCGTATATAGACATGTACATAGAAGGGATGGTGGGTATATTAGCTAAAACATGCTGAATGTGGAGATGCCCTGAAGGAGGAACAGAGGAAGACCATAGAGAAGATTCATCGACTGGCCTCTAAAATCTATGCATGGGGGACCACTCTTTAGGGTAGACAGCATTAGTGGAAATTAGCTGCCTTTTACTTCTATTCCACTACAGCTAGAGAAGCCGATTCTATGGAAAAGGATTATGGACACTGAAAAAAGGGATAAAAAAAGGAACAGAAAAGTCAGATTCTTTGTGCTCCGTGCTCTGATGTCTCTGGCCACTCACAGTTCTGCTCTTTTGACCTTTACTCTTGCCACCTAATCAGAAACACCTCCATCCCCACTGCCCGTCCAGTGCGAGTCCAACTAAACTAAACGTGCATCTTCCCCACTCAATAAAAACGTTACAAAAAATATATGCAGTAGACTATTCAGTCAATAATTCCAGCAGCATTTCTAACTTCTGATTAGGTGCACAGCCTACAGCCTGCCTCCGTAGTGCCCACCTCCTCTTCTAAACACACTGACCTCTGAAGCCTGCAGATCCCTCCACTGAGCTGAATACGTTGTGATGTCTCAGACTGCACACAATAAATCCCACACACTCGTGCTTGACCCTGCTCTCCACAGGAGGAGGTCAGGCTTGCAGCTGGCCTCCTTCTTAACCCCTGGTCAACAGTTACACTTAGTAATACAATATAGCAGGCCACAGCCCTGCTGTTCTCTGTAAACTGATTTGTTGTGTAGCAGTCTATAATACATGTAATAACCGATGTGAAAAATTCCTCAAATTCTCTTTGAAAACCAGTTTTTGCAGAGATGTAACACTAATATATTTCCCTTCTGGTGAAAAAAGCCTCTGTTCTATGCAGTTTATATAGACTGTTCCAGTTTTAGAATCACTACAGTAAGACCCCTTCTTCTGCAATTCTCCATCAGCGTGACAACCATTGTAAACACCTCAGCTTAATGGCTGACATGGATTTGACAGGGATACGCGTGGATTTGCTTGGGCTGAAGCCAGCGTAATACAATGACAGGTTCACCCAGATTCGCCCGGCCCATTTTTATGCCAAGGAGCCTGTTTGCTGTGCAATTATTGTAACAACGCTCAGATTAATCCCGTGGGTCCTGTGACAGTAAACATTTATTCCACCCTGTGATGCACCTCATTCATTATTCACCTCAGACAGTCTTTATAAATCTCCTCCTTCTCCTTGTGTCTCCTTGCGTTGTTAAATATTTATACAGTGAACCACGGAGTCACGCTGCTGGTTTGCTTGGTGTCAGCGCTGGGAGAAAAGGGTTATTATCCAGAAAGAGGCTCGTTGGAGCTGTCATTGAATTTACAGGCATATTGTCACCTGGGGACAGTGTTAAATAGCTTGTACACATCTCTAAAATACAACACAACCAATGCTCGTGGTGCTGTGTTTCCTGCTGATTAGAACAGTCTCTTTTTAAATATTGCATACTTATCCACAATGCCAAATTTAGCAGTTCGCAAGTGCGAGTTGATGAATAACTGAACAGACTCTCTTGTTCTATAGTTGGCACTCTTTGATGTCTTTACTCTTAAAATAGCCATTTGTGAGCAATTTCTGACCCAAAACATTTGCACAGCCCCGACATATTTGTTCCTTATAATAAAGATGAGCCTACCAACATTTCTACCATGTAAATAATTGACATTTTTTCACCACATGTGACTCCTCTTCTTCTGTCGCTGCCCCCTTTAGGGTTTGCCGCAGCAGATCATCTGCCTCCTTCTCACCCTATCCCTAACATTCTGTCACACCAACCCTCTCTGACGTCTTCCTGTTTTTCCTGGCAATATATCCACTATTCCTCCTGTGCACATGTCCAAACCATCTCACTCTTGCTTCTCTAACATTGTCTCCAAACCCTTCAGCCTGAGGTGTCCCTCTGATGTACTCATTCTTTATCCTAACCCTCTGTCACTGACTACTCTGCATTTGCGATTATTTGGTATTTTAACTTTGCGTTTTCATTACACTAATACCAAGTTCTGTTGCATTCATAAAGTTATAGGACTAAAATCACAACCTTTGTTTACTTATTACTTTTTTATTACCAACAAAGCGGAGCATTTATGAAACAGACTGGGAATAAAGCTCTGCAGGGCGGAGTGAGTCCCATCTGTGTTTGTGAAAATGAATGAAATTAAAAGTAGCCTATTTTGATTAAAAAAATCTAATCAAAAAACAGCCTAATAGTTTCAAGAATATTAAAATGCAATAAATAAATAAATAAATAAATAAATACACAGGACAGCTGGGATAGGCTATGACCCTTAATTGGATAAATGGAAAAAAAAGAATGGATGAATAGTTTCAATAATGTTTTGAAGTCTCAGGTCACGCATATTGATGAGCCAGGAGCTTTGGAAAGGTTACATTCTTTGTTTTCCCTCTCTGACTTTAGCTCTATAGCTCAGGTGACTCATGACTACTCATTTAGGGTTCATCAAAAGAGGATAATGTGTCAGGAAGATGCAGTCAGTGATACAGATTTACTTCGGTTAACATTTTTTGCAGTTGGAGAATATAAGATAAATAAGATTTTACCATACATGCCCCCGTCCTTTGGCTCCTCAGTGTGCTGGCAACATAATGTTTCCACCTCCATGCTTGGCTGTAGGGATCGTGTTCTTTGGTTCATACTCAGCCCTTCTCAGCAAGCTGAGCTGATGCCAAAGAGTTCGATATTGTTTTCCACCAACCACAGCACTTTCTCCAAAGCCTTCTCTGAATCATGTTTACTGGCAACCCTAAGACGGGCCTGCACATGTGCCTTGTGGAGGATGGAGACCTTCTGGATGCTGCAAGATTTCAGGCCATTACAGCATAGTGTGTCACCAATGGTTTCCTTAGTGACTGAGGTCCCAACTGTCTCCAGATCATTAATAAGCTCTTTTCGTGCAGTTTTGGGTTGTTTTGGCACCTTCTCATGATCCTCTTCACCCCATGAGTCAAGATGTTGCATGGATTTTGGGCCATTTTATATTTCTTCTATTCGAAGAATAGAAGAAATATTCTATTCGTCTACAATCTTGTCCTTGATGTCCTTTGTTAACTGTCTTGTCCATGGCGATCACACTTTTTTTGTGATTTTATTTAAAAATTGTTTTACTTTTGTGAATTCCTTCAGGAGTATTAATCTACACAGGATTACTCAGGCTCAGGAGCCCCATAATTTAGAGACTGTTTCAGTGCTAAATTGCAACACCTGGTAGCAAGACCTTACCGCTATGTATTCATTTTAATGCTAACGTGTAGTCTTGGAGCCACCATCTGGTGACAGGAAGTTGGCATTGTTCTTACTTGGGGTTCCAAGTAAGCAGAGTCAAGTTGAAAATGTGATGAAAATGTCAGCAGATTGCAGGCCAACGTTTGCCCTGGGAACGATGTCACTGGATACGGCATAAGAATGAGTCCTTTACAAAAATCAAACTTTTTTGAGACCCGGCTATGGAGGAAATCGCTGCTGTCTTCTCTGGCTTTCTTCTTTTACCCTGAGTCTGAGACAAAGCCACAGACCAAGCAGCATGTATACTGTCACCTTAATATCCTCTATTTTTGTGTTTTGTTTTCATCTTCAGGCCACCTTGCTATAATTACCCCACCCACATTGAGCTTTTACTTAATTTTAATGGAAAATGACCAAAACCGAGTAGAGTTGAGTCAAGCTGAGCAGGTGATAATGGAAAAGAGACTATAGTGGACACAGGTAGAGATCTGTATCTTCTTTTTGCAACATCCTGAAAGAGTTCAAGACTGAAGACATCTATAGGCTGCTTACAGATTGACTAATACTAAAGGCCTGAAGGAAAATGCATAGTTATCTTATTTATGTAATTAAACTAGAAAATATTACTTATTGAATCTATATGTTCTCTTCTTCTAGTCATATTAGTTGTGTGAACTACATAAAGGGAGATACAGAGATCACATATTAAAGTTGATATTTTCCAGCCCTCCTCAAAGTAAAAACAAAGAAGGAAGAATAATTCTGTAAATTTGTGAAGAAAGCTCTTTAACCATCATCTAGGGAAAGATTAAAGAGCATTACAGAAGTGTCCTTTGTTTTTCTTAGATGTCCCTGAAAGTATAGCAGTGGTGAGCCTTTTATTCATCTTGTCATGGCAACAGTCAGCGGGCAAACCACACGTGAAATGGGGTTTTATCATCCACGAAACTACACCAAATATTAGTCCTCTAACTGTTGATGCCGAACTTCAATCAGTTTTTTTTTTCTTTTTGTCATCACACTGTGTCCTCGTTTGAAGCATCTCTCTGTGTTGGAAAAGCTCAGTGCTGTCTCTTAGCAACCTCCTTACCACCTGTGATGGTGAGCGGAAGGTTGCAGCGTCCCTGGGTGTGTGTGTGTTAGTGAATGACACAGGAGGTAAAACACAAAAGAAACCCTTTGGTGCTTGAAAATATAGTGAGTGACAACTCTCAAAATTCAGTAGCTAGTACTGAAAAATGAGGATAAGGGAAAAGAGAGAATGTGGCCTTTTAGAGGTTCGAAAATTCCACAGATTCACAAAGGTGCAGAGAGTTGGAGGGCAGAAGAGTGAGAGGAGAGTGTCAGGAGACAGCATTTAGAGATGGTGGTGGTGGTGACAGAGGATGACAGAAGAGAGCAGGAGGGATAAATCTTTCATCTGAACATTGCTAGCGGCTTCCTTTTTTATGAGAAATAGGAAACACAATCCAATATTAATATGAGCGTGCGCATGTGGATCTTTTTGCAAATGTGTGCGTGAGTCAGCCCCAGCTCTGACCAGCGCTAGATGTGGCTGTGCATTTCATTAGCTCTTCTCCAGACTGACATAAAAGGGAGTCATGAGTTTTTGGAAAATAGAGAGGCCGGTGAAATCAAATGAGAGTAAAAACATGGAGGGGATTTTTTTTAAAAAAAAGAAGAGATGTTTCAGTGTACGTGAGGATAAAACCTAAAAGGGCTTGATTATAAGAGAAACAGAGAAAAGTAAGTCACAGAAGAGAAGCAAATAAAAGGTTGGAAGGAAAGACAACCAAGTAGCAGTTGGATTGCTGCTTGAGTCCGAGCTTATGATTTATTTCTTTCATTATCTTGAAAATCTTTTGTTACACTTGTGAAATTTGTGAGTTAAACTAAGAGGCCGAATACAAATTACATCTTGTTAGTGGCTTGGAGAGGGGGCGTGTTGTTGAAATATGATCTGCACTGAGGACGGTGCTAGAAACTTTGAAAACCACATGAAATACACACCATATTCACTAGCTGCAAGGCTAAACAAAGATGCCGCTTCAATTAAATAAGCAGGGGGGCAAAAGAGTTCAAGCACTCTCTAAATTTAATTCAAAGTAGCCATAGATCCAGTTACTGAATTACCATCCTCAGCAACATGGTGGATTTTTAAAAATTGATATATAAATCATTGTTGGGTTTCTTATGGTTTTTTTTAAAATTATTATTACGTTATACTGGCTCACAGAGAGTTTATAGTTTGTGTTCACATGGACAGGAACATACCTTTGAAATAGTGGTTGAAAAGGTTTGTTACACTGGAGTGATAATTAAAGAGAACTCTGTATACGAGCCAGTCATCAGTAACCCATATCTGATTTAAATGAGCGCAAGCCTTCTTTCAAGGTTGTCACCATGTGTACCTCTGCATGGTATCTGCTACTTTTAAGAGTTCCCCACTGAAGTGCCATTGTACACAAAGCATATTTGATACACGTGACCTACCCTGGTTCCTTTTCCTCAAAGCAACGATTAAGCTGGAGGGTTCTTGTTTTGACGTACTAGACAAGTTCCAATTTTTACCATGATAGGAAGAGTTGCACAACATACATACATTCATGCATACATTTTTAAAAGTTCCATCCATCCATTTTCTTGCTGTAATCTAATTCTGAGTCATGGTGGGTTTGAAGCTTATCCTAGATGTCATAGGACAAAAGATGGGGATACACCACAGCCAGGTGGCCAGTCTATTTCAGGGCTAACAGAGAGGCAAAAAAAGCCTCTCTCATACACAGACACTCACACCTACAGCCAATTTAGAGCACTGATATCTTTGAACAAACAGGTACAGGGAGAACATGCAAGTCCTAGGCAGCCAGCGGTTTCAAACCTAGGAACTTCTTTTTTTGAGGTGACAGTCTTAACCACCACATAATCCTGTTGCCCGGTAAAAAGTGTTTACCTTAATTAATTTAGTGTAATTAAAAGGACACAAAGCATCAAAACAGACATGTTGTACTTATTTTACCTTTTTTGTTAGCAGCCTTTAAAGTCACCTTATTGCAATCCAACTCAAGACCTACCTAATGGTTTAGAGCAGGGGTGGGCAACTCCAGGCCTCGAGGGCTGGTGTCCTGCAGGTTTTAGATTTCACCCTGGGTCAACACACCTGAATCAAATTAATTACCAGGCCTCTGGAGAACTTCAAGAAATGTTGACACTGTTCCTTCCCATTCCATGCAAGGCCACCTGGGTTGGCTGGAAGACTGTTTACTTAGTCTAGCAGAGCGAAGGACACTGTCTCAGCTGAACTCTGGACACGCACACACATACATATACACTGATATGCACACACTCATCCCCCCTCACTTTCCAAACGCCTTTGACGCTTATTCCCTTCCGATGCTGACGGTGGATCAAGGAGACCAGCACACAGGCTGCAGGCCCGGATGTACTGTCTAAATCGGCTGTCTCTCACCCTTTACCCACCCCTGTTGCTTGTCATGTGTTTCTTTGGTGTATTAAGAGTTTTTTCATGTGCTATGTGCAGAGGTGTTTTTTTCTGTTCTCAAACTGATCTCCCTGTTGGAGCTCAGTCTCGGGGGAGTTATTTTTTTCTCCTTATCTTTCCTCATGTGGTGCATTTTCCATTGTTATACCTCTCTGACCTGTCTTCCCCATGTGATGTTTTGTGTAATGTATGTATGGTTGGAGGGTAAGATGGCACCGCCATTGCGTGCAATAGGTTGGCAGCCTTATGAAATTTCCCCTTGTGGGACTAATAAAGGTATCTGTAGTGTGTGAATGTGTGTGTGAATGGGTGGATGACTGGTTGTGTAAAGGGGTCCTTAGGGACTAGTAAAGCGCTATACAAATACAGGCCATTTACCATTTTACCATATCAAATCAAATCAAAGTTAGCCATTTAAATCAGCTGTATTGGATCAAAGACACATCTAAAACCTGCAGGACACCGGCCCTCAAGGCCTGGAGTTGCTCACCCCTGGTTTAGAGTGTCCTCCTCCACGATAAAAAAACCCAACCATTCAGGGAACATATTTTGAAAGACGGCTTTTTAGCTCTTAAGTGTCGGAGACCTGGATGGTATGCCAAGGACCATTAAAGTAGCTCTTGAGTACTGTGACGGTCATCATCAACTAAGACACTTTAAAGACACACGCATAGTTCCACATAAAAAGGATATTAAAAAAAATTTCAATATTGAATGGACTGCTATAAAATTTAGTGCATGGAATCCACACCACACAATTTAAGCTGAACTTAAGCTTCTGCTTCAGTGGATGTGAGTGGAAATGAGTCATAAATGTCGAGTCGAGCCAACATTTATTCATGGCTTGAGCTTTAACTGGAGAGAGAAGGGATAGAAAAGGAGAAAGACTTTAGGAAAATAACAGAAATAACAAGAACTCCAGGTGGACTGAATTGAGTCAGTGGTTGAGCAAAAGATAAACACAGGCAAACAAAAACAGTAGAAGTGGCCCAACATTCAAGTACCAATGATGCTATTGGTATCGATATGATACTAGTGACATGGGCTGCCCTGTGTCACCCCTCTTCAGTAGTTTTCCACTAATTCTATTGTTCTGTCCTCCCCAGACTCGTAACTGTGGCTAAGGCAGCTCTTACTCCTCATTTTATGACAGGCAGACACTCACTGTTAATAGATTCCTCACCCTATACAGTTACAAAGTTTATAGCTAAACCAACTCATTTGGCACTTCAGAGGACGGGTTCAGCAACTTAGGCTACGTCCACACGTGCATGGGTATTTTTGAAAACGGAGATTTTCCGTTTCAGTTTTAAAAAATAATCCCGTCCACACGTAAAGGCAGAAATGAAGGAAAACGCTGCTAGGAACATGCCAAAGCAACAGGTGGCGCTATATTCCTAACCCTGTAGAAATGTTGGCCAATCAGAAGTCTAGAAGCCTCGGTGGGAAATAGTAAACAAGGATGGGGCATAGAAGCAGAACCGAGTCGTATGTGTGGAGGGACAGTAACTGTGTGTGTATATGTAAGCATTTAAACACTGCAGAGTACAATTAACAGTAACAGTGTTGTAGAAATTCATTTCACCAAAACAATAACGTGGCGCACAGTGTGACGTCAAAAAAGGCGCACACCTTTGACGCTGCGTTTTCTCCGTTTTTCTCGTCCACACGTAAATGCAAAAACCGAGTTTTCAAAAATATCCACCCTGGCCGGAGTTTTTAAAAATCTCAGTTTTCAGTGACCGAAAACGCCGTTTACGTGTGGACGAAAGGTGCAAACGCATAGAAAAATCTGCGTTTTCAAAAATACCTGGTTACGTGTGGACGTAGCCTTAATTTCATTCTTGAGAACTTTAAGGCCACATGAAATGCTTTGAGAATAAATGTCCACAATTGTCCTTTAAACAGGGGTTGACAACATCATCCTAACAAAATACACTCTAACAAATCATTTCCTGTTCTTCTGATCTCCAGCCACTCTCTATTATCTAAGCAAACCTAAACACATTCTATTCTAATCGCTGGTTTATTCTACTCACAATGGATGAATAAAATTTGCAGAAGAGCACCACTGCACACAAAATCCACTGTAAGCTAACATACAGCTAGCATCTAAACTCTCTGAGTTTAAGCCTAGTGCTCGCCTCACTTTGGCTGTCCAGGGGTGAATTCAACTAAACCCTCCTGTTATGTTGTTGAACAACGTTCCTGGGTCAGTATGACCTGGGGCATGTTTACTCATCCAAAAGTGTCAGAAACACTGGCATTGATTATTTTACAGTTTTCTTGTATAATTTTGATTTTTTTTCATTTTCTGTAGTGATGCAGATGACATGTGACATCTCTTTTGTTCTGGGTCAATCTGTCCCACAACATAACACAAGGGTTAAGGCAAAAAAAAAAAAAAGTAGTTTACACCAAGATTACCTGGTTCTTTGGCTTACACACAAATGCCTGTAAACTCGGTGAGACTTTCCAGTTAGCCTCAGCTATGGGCTACCTCTTTACTGATTAGCTAATAGCATAATAATAACGCCTATGTTAAATTCCTCATTTCAGCACAGTTGTTGCATTTACTTACAAAAGCTCCCCTTTCCTTGATTGCAGAAGAGCTCTGTAGGTGATAAACGTTCACCCGTACCTTTTCACTGTTTGGACATTGTCTCCTTTTTTCTCATCCATCCAGTAATGAAAACGAGACTTAAAATAATCCTTTACCTTTGGGTATTCATTTTTCAGAGACACATGCAAAAATATTTTTGAATTCCTCCAGTCTCCAACAGCTTTCAGCCCCACTGTGGGTTTTATAATGTGTACTTCTGTTTCTTCATTTGCATTTAGTTCATGTTGTTATCCAAAACGTCAATGTTTTATAAATGATGATAAATAATTAAAAGAAAACAATCACCTCTGAGAATAGAGGAAAATCCTCAAAGTAAATCTATTTGAATTATTCTATTAAGATGATATAGATGAGTCACGATGTCAACACATACCATATAGGTGGGTGCGACACGTGGATTTTGGGGAGTGCTCCCATATCGTTCACGTGGATCTCTCTACACCATCACACGCATACGCACACAGACTTTAAAAAGTCATGCTTCACAGAAACAGCGTATCCTGTGGGACTTTGAACGAGTCCTGAGATACTTGAATCAAAGTCTCAGCAGTAACGCACATGCAGAATATGAAACATCTGTCTCGCCCACTGCCTGATTAAGAAGTCTGCTGCGGTGATGCTTCCAACAGACTGATAAACCGATATGTATCTGGCACATTTCCACAAAATTTAGGACACTGTGTAAAATGTGAATTCAATGATTTCTAATAACTTAAAGCCTGCAGGCATCCCTCTGTGTAATCAGATTTCATTATAAAGACATCTACAGAAAACGGTACTGAATATTAGTGATATTGCATTTAAAAAAAAAAAAACAGGAATCACTGCATGAATTTAAGAACACTTCCAAAAATTAACTCTACCATGCCAAGAAATACCAAGAAGATCCAGCCTGCTGCAGACAGACTTCTGACCTTCATTTCAGGAGAAATGAACAGTTAAGAAACAGACAAGCATACATACACTATGATCATTTCAACAACAAGATATATGAAGGAAGCCACGTAAAACACGTTGGAGGCTCTGCCATGGTTTCGGCTGCATTTCAGCCAGTGCCATTGGATATCTTGTCTAAACTGATGGAATTGTGCACGCAGAAAAATACCATCAGATTTGAATCTACCATGCAATACCATCTGGAAAGCATCTGATTGGCTACACACTCATTTTTTAGCATGACAATGATCCCAAGCACATTGTCAAAGCAATACAAGTGAACATGGATAGAAAAATACGCAATAGAACATTATCAATCATGCACAGGTCTCAACAGAATCTCAACATCTCAGCGTTTTTGAAGCAGTGTGGGACCATCTTGACAGATCAGCACAAAAGGCAGCCAACATCCAAAGAAGAATGTCTTTCCAGAAGCCTGGAGAACTACTCCTGAAGATTTCTCAAGGAAAGCTTTCTTACCTCCCTAAGGTAAGAAAGCTTACCTTAGGGAGTTCATGCTATGTTGAAGAATAAAGATGGTCATACCAAATATTGACTTTCAAACTCATTAGAATTATATTAACTATTTTTAACCTTAAATATTGTATATGAGTATGTTTGCATGTTTCAATGCATTGCTGCACTTATTTTCCATTTTCCTAGCAAAATGCAGGTGTTGGAGCAACATATAGTGCAGTTCAGACGACAGAAAAAACTTGGCCAGTGCCAAAGCACATTCCTACAGAGTGTGGTGAAAAGAAGAGGTGATGCAACGTAGTGGTAAACACGCTCTTGTCCCAGGGATTTAAAAAAATCATGTCATTGCTATCAAGCTCAGAATGAAAACATGTTTTTTCTCCGTATCAACATTAATATTTTGTCATAGTACTTTTCACAGAAAATATTGTGTTTACATGATTTGCAAAGACAGCACAGTGGTGCAGTAGTGCAAAAGGTTTGTCTGCCTTTTGTGTTGTGTCACATTAAATTGGATAAGCAGTTAAGATAATGGATGAACGGAGAGTTTAATTCTCGCTTTCTGGCCTTTTTCTTTTGCAAGCTTCCCAAAATAATGAACATTTAAGTAATTTAAGTAACATTTTGAATCACTCTGATTCTGAAAACACTGAAAACACCTTGAGCCTAGCCCCCTGAATAGGTTACAAAATTTCAATAAGATGCACAAATAACAGTTAATCTAATACTCTTTAGTAAAGGGTTCTGCAAGAGAATATATTCTGTCACTTGACTCTGCTCTGCTCTAGCATTTTGTGCGTTTGTATGGTTTAGAAAGATGTGTCTTTCTCATGAGTAACTGTGTGTGAACTAAATGTTCCCCATGGAATAAAGTTCATCTTGTTATCTGAAAGTGTGAATAAGGTGTTCTTCAAATAGTTTTCATCTCTATATTGTCATTGGATCTGAGACAGGCCCGAAGCTTTCAGCTGAAAGCTAGAAGTTTCCTGCAAACAGACAGAAAAGCAAAACCTGATTTGGAAAGTCCTGAAATGAAGGACAGAAGTCTTTCTGCAGCAGTAGCAATATAGCCGTGCTTATTGTAAGGACAGACAAAATCAGGCTTTAAAACTGAAAACTTATTTAAACTGTGTAAAGATTTAGTAGATTTAGGTGTATTTATTAGGGGTTTTTTTGCCATACGCTACATTGTTTTCTTTTACTCTTGTCAGAGAAAGATGACGTTATACAGGGCAAATGCTTTACCCCCCCAACCCCCTCTCCCCCAATCACTTGGGTTGAAAGAGATGAGTAAACACACTGATTTATTTCCAGATCACTTTAACCTGGCACCACTCCTGGTCGCATGTAGATAAAAAAGCCAAGGCTGACTGGATACTGAATCTCTTTATTATTCCTCTGGGAAACACACTAACAACAGCTGAGAGGTGTCAGGCAACATTTAAAGGTTTGTGTACATCACCCTTTACTCACATTTTCTCTTCATATGCAAGATGGAGACTCCTGTGATTCATGAATGCATTACAAGGTCAAATTAGAAGAAGAGCAGGTGAAGGAATGTGAGCCTTTATCAAGGCTATGTTCTACTTAATACCAGTATTTTGCTTTTTTGGTATGTTTTTGCTTTAAATTTTACACTTTGCTAATGTTTCATTAAAAATCTTCTTCCATTTTCTTTTCTCCCCCTCATGCATTCACCTCTCCTCATTCTTTATCACTCTCTTTTCAGTAGGATGATGTGGCGTATACGTCGGCGCTCCAGGACAATCTGTCTGTCCTTGGCCTTCGTCACCATTTTCATTCACCTCCTCCTGGCTCTTGTTTCATTTTCCATTTACCACCAGCCTTGTGACACCCCACTGCCACCCAGGACACACATTCCAAGAGACCTGGCACACACCAACTACACCTCTGTGGTGATCAGAGGTCCAGCTGAGCTACCAACTGATAATATACAAAGAGATTATTCCCATAAAGATGGAAAGAGGATGGTTAAGAGTCACGTACGACCACTTTCTGACAAAGGAGGCAAAAATGCCTCAATTGAGTCAGACTTGCTAAAGCTGGAGGTGTTGTTTGGTCACCCACTTTACAACATGCCCAGCCCTCCTGTCCCTGAAGAGGACTGGCTGCTGAGGGTGAAACCAAAAGTCAAGGCGAGTGAGAGGAGCTCCCAGAGGTGGTCAGTATGATGCAGTTAATATGCAAAGACCGTATGCTTGTGACTACGTGCTTCCTTTGACAGCATCACTCCTCAACACCACAATCAAAAAGTACTTTAGCTATCTAAAACCACTTTCCTTCACCAATCTTTGCTTTGGATATTTTGCTTTAGCACCTTTCAGTTCATATTCAGCTCAGTTTTTACTTTGTTACTGAAACGTCTCATACAGTTAAATTCATAATTTGCTGGATAAAGATGCAGTTTTTGTAGTTCTTGGTCTGTAGACCATCCCAGCGGAGTTTAAGTCAAACTAATACATGATTGAAGGGCAGAATTTCAGCTGTGTTTCCTTCCTTGAGTTACATGGGAATAATTCTGTCACCATGCAGGTCTTTTGGTCACAATGAACTAACCAAGGGATTCTTTTCTTTTTAAGAATGTGCCGGATTGTTTACTGACCCCTTAATTCTTTGATAGATGTATCTATTGTTTCAGCATAATGATAGCCTCCCTCACTTACACTCCTCCTTGGGCCTCATATTTGAACTAACTCCAAAAAGCTATGAATTGAATCAACCTCAGATGTTAATTCTACTCCATTTGTCATGAAATAATAAGAGAACAGGCCTCACCTGGCCATATATTGCTTTTCAGTCAATCGTATGCATAAAAATGGCCTTTGTATAAAAATCTGTCTGTAATTCTTAAAGAGTTCATGCACAGTTTAAAAAAAACAAAAGATAGAAAAAAAGAATTAAAGCAGAGAGTGTGCAGTTCAGTCAAATACTAAGTGTTTAATTGAAAATCCACTGGGGTGTATGGAGGCCGAAGTACAAAAAATGTATCTAAAAATTATGAGCCTAACTGTAAGTGCAACACTGTAAACTGTACAAACTGTTTCCACAGTAACTACAAGACATTAGATGAAGCAAGAAAAAGCTATAACCTAATCACAGTATTTCTAATTTCACAGTATTCCACAGTAACTCTGGTTTTATTGCACCTCTTTGTATATTCCTCTGAAAACATGGTCGGTCAAGATTTTCACCAGATGGGTGAGACTGCAGGGAGCACACACAGTATCTCGTTGCTGCTGACAGTGTTGCTCCATGTATTCAGCTACTGTGGCCCATGTTGATGTAGCCTAATCAAAACTAAACATATGGGCTACAGTTTTCACAGGCACAACAAGAAATGTGAAGATGCCGTGCTGGCTTTGTGAAACACACTGAATATGCTGCGGTTGCTGCTGATCAAAGCGCTCCCAGCTGGCTCCTTTTACATTTGGCCTCGCTTCTGCGTGCTCTGTTGACGTCTTTAAGCGTTCATTGCAACTATAGTAAAGCAACCAACGTGTCTAACAGCAGTTAATCTTCAAGTAATTCCTCTCCCCTTCGGTTGTCTTGTCCTGTGCATCTGTCTAACAGTGAGCAGACACACCCACACACACAGACAGTGAAACAGCGAGCAGAGGAGAGCAGTGACACAGCAGAGGCTCTCAGCTAGATTAAAACTAAAACCTTAAAAAGTGCTCATCAGTTAGGTAAATAACACTGACTGAATGCTCCGTGCTCCACTTGTCCCTCCACTTGTAATGTCGTGTGGGAGGTCGCTCTCTCAGCCTCTTTGTGAACAGTGGTATGGATTGCAGTTCTCTAGTCATGAATGGTCATGACTGGATGAATGTGTGTCTAATTTTAAAATGCTTGGTTAAAGTAGAAGAGTGCTTTGTAGGTGCATTTCATTCACCAAATGCAATCATTATTCAGGGTGAGTGCGAGCCAGGACGGCTATGAGGATGTTCACTGGAACAGCAGCAGTAGCAGCCACCCTCCATGGCTGCGCTTTCACCTGGGCATCTCCCGCTGGCAGCTCTACCCCCATTATGACCCCAACATGGAGCCCCTGACGCAGCAGCTCGCCACGCATCGCATCGTCAGCACAGGTGTGATATTCAGATTCCGAGTTTTATGTTTTTCTTTCGGGCGATCTAGTAAACGCCTCTTTATAATGCTTTCCTTTTGCTGTTATTCAACAGTATCAATGTATGGTTACAGCAGAGCCTGATGCTACTACTCCAACCACATGCTAATGATGATGCACCACAGCTGAGGTGTCAGACAACCATGGGTTGGGTGTTTTCAGAGTAGTAAACAGAAGCATATGAGTCAGTTTTTAGTTGAGATGTGTTAAAGACTGCAGCCTGCTTATGAAATGACTTGAAAAGAAGTAGCTCCAGGACAACCAACATTAAAATTACGCTCAACCTGTAAAGGTTTGTGGGCTACAGGGAAGGTAAGAGCAGAATAAAGAGCAGGCTTGCTGTGAGTGTGTGACACCTGAGGTTTAGGGCCTCAGCTTTCAATTTTAGATTCACTGTGAAGTTTCAGTGAAATGAAAGCCACTGTTAGGGACCTTGGGGGCTCGGCAGAGGATGAGAAGGAATACTTGAACTACTGACCATGTAGCAAACTTAAAAATACACGTTTCTTTATGTTTGAACTTCTACACTGATAATAAAGTTTGGGTGGGAGGGGACTATTTGGATGGTCCACAAACACGACTTACTTGTCAAAAAGTGTAACAGTATATACTATCAGTCATTATGTGCAGTGCCGTGAAAGTGTTTGCCCCTTCCTGATTTCCTGGGTTTTTGCACATTTGAGTGTTAGACAAAGATAACCTGAGTAAATATAAAACGCAGATGATCCTCTGGACTTTGGGAAAATAGTCTGTGGACTGAAGAGATAAAAGATTAACCTTTTAGAAGGTTTGGGCCTCGTAGCATCTCCTGTAAAAGTAACACAGCAATTCATGAAAAGAACATCATACCAACAGTCAGCATGGTGGTGGTGGTAGTGTGATGGTTTGTGGCTGCTTTGCTCCCTCAAAACAAGGACTATTTGCTGTAATAGATCTCAGAAAGCAGAAAATCCTGATAGAGAATGCCCGACTGTCAGTTCATGCCCTGATCTGAAACACACCAGCACGTCTACTTCTGAATGGTTAAAAAACAAAATGAAGGTTTTGGAGTGGCTCAGTCAAAGTCCAGACTCAAATCTGGCGGAGATGCTTTGACCTTAGGGGCTATGCATGCTTGAAAACCATCCAGTTTGGCTGAATCACAACAATTCTGCAAAGAAGAGTCAGAATTCCTACACAGTGATGTGAAAGACTCATTGTCAATGATCAGAAACACTTAATTGCTGTTCTTTCTGCCAGTGGTGGCACAGTCAGTTTTTGGGTTTAGGGGCAATTAGTTTTTCCCACAGGGCAAGCAAAGGGTTTGGAAAGCTTTTGTCCCTTAATAAATTAAACCATCATTTGAAAATTGCATTTTCTATTTATTTGGTTTGTCTCTGCATAATATTAAACATTTTTTTTGATGATCTGAAAAGCGTGACGATGTGCAAAAAACTAAGAAAGGGAAAATACTTTTTCACAGCACCATCTGTCCATTGGTGCCATGAAGTTGGGATAAAATGTCATATCAAAATATATTCTATAGCTTCCTGTTATGATAGGTGACAGTGGTGTCAGTGATGGTTTCAAATATTAATATTTTTCTTGAAAAATGGTCTTGCTGTAAATAGATCCCTGCGTAACCTTATTCACCAGTCAGGCCTTGATGACTCCTTTTACCAAAATAAACTGAAGGACACTTAACAAGAAGAAACTCACAAATAGCAGTGAACTGAATCACACGTACAGTACATGGCAAAATATATTGTAATACTAACACGTTAACATATTCAACGGTCCTCAAAGACAGTGAAGTGCAGTCTTGACCATCTCCAAGAAAACTACTACTCAGAGCTGCTCCAGTACATTCAGCAGCAATATCTCTCTAACATTTCCTAACATTACCCACCCAAAGCTAGAGGTCATACCAAACAGATATAGCGCAGGTAGAAAAACTCTGAGTGTTAACGTAAGATGTGTTTCACTGATTGGATTCAGCAATTAATTTGTAGTAGGAACAAAATGTTATTTCAGCTTTGAAAGACAATTTAGCCTTGGTTGAAATAGCAAGGCCATAAACACAGGCTGAGATGGGTTTTTTGTTACCTTGTGTGGCATGGCATGTCAATGAAACTTCAAACAACCTTGTTAAAAGAAACTGTTGTTGAAAAGCACAAGGCCGCACGCTCTATGTGTGTAAATAATTGTAGGAATCCAGAAGAGATTCACAGAGATTCACTAAAACTACAGTTGTTTGTATCGCAGCACAGTTGCAAGCATAACTGTGAAAAGTACATTTGTAAATTCAGTTCAGGATCACTTAAATTTAGATTTTTCAAAGTTCTTAGGATTGCTTTATAAAGTTTTTCCAGAGTAGCCTTCCAGAAAAAATGCAAGTAAAGGACAGATGTTCCTGTTAAAATGTTACTGCATTAACTGTGGAAAAATGAGAATACGATTTTATCCATCTATCCATCCATCCATCCATGCATTTTCTTCCATTTATCCAGTTTAGGGTTGTGGGTGATGGAGCCTCTCCCAGTTGTTACACGGTGAGAGTCAGGTGACTTCCTGGACAAGTTGCCTGTCTGTTTCTATAAAATGCAGTCTTGTGAAAAACTAAGAATGATTCAGTAGCTTGTAGAACCAATAACTTAAAGCAGCAATAACTTGAATAACTGAATTTAGTCAGTCAGGTGAAGGCCTGCACACTGACTGGGTCATAGCAGCACCTCTTTTTCAGTCACTCTGTTCTAGATTTGCTGCTGTGCTTGGGATCAAGATCTTGTTGCGTGACCCAGTTTTAGTTGTCAGAAACACAAATTTGACCCTAAAATAATTGTTATATATTGTTAGTTCATGATCAACACAATGATCTGGTGCTCCGAACTGTAACATTTAACCTGCTAACTGAGGCTTGTAGAGTCTGAGATGTAGCTCTTGGGTTTTTTTGCAGTTTTTCTGAGCATTACAGGGTCTCACCTGACCTGGGTTGAATTTTCTGGGACGTCCATTCCTGAGACGATTGTGTTAACACACACCTGAAAACTTCTGCTTTAACAGAGGCGGTCGCATTAATGCTGTGCATTTAATTATCAGTGCCTGGCTGCTACTTACCCTCTTAACTGTGGAAGCAGTAAGAGTGTGCTTAGGTTTTTACAGCACTGCATAGACACATGACCTTATAATGCTGTTTGTGGTAGATGTACATTGTCTTTGTGAAGTGTCAATATGTGTGAGAAACACGTTGTGTGGACATTTGTGTGTTTATCCTCAGATTGATAGAAATGTGCTATTTGCATGATGACACACATTTGCTCTTTTTCCAAAGTCTTTCTAGGAAATAAAGTCTCAGCTATCACAATTTATGTGTGTGTGTGTGTGTGTCTGTGCGCGTGCATGTGTGTATGTGCTTTTTCCTGAACAATGGCCAGTGTATTGTCACAGCGTAGCGTATTATTTGTCTGTATTTGTGTGTTTGTGAGTGTGTATGCACTTTGTTGCTATGGTAACACCCTCTGTATTGTATTACAGTGCAGAAATCTGGGGGTACTCAGTTGAAGCTGGTGATGTCATTTCCCAACTATGGACAAGCCATGTTCAAGCCCATGAAGTAAGCTGCTAATGGCAAACCCCTACACAGTCATCATAGCTCTCAGTGTGTATAAGACTCCTTTATGGCCTCTTGAAACAAGAACAATAAGTGGAGATGGGAAACATGGATGTCTAAGTCGTCAGACAGCTGTATTGTTTGAGTGAATAGTAGAAAAAAGGTGTCTTAACTCCTACTGTCTGTGTGCGCTTGTTCAAATCTAGTGAGTCAATAAATAGACTCTTTCTGATGTGCATTTTTATCTTTGCTGACAGGCAGGAGAGAGATGAAGAAACCAACTACAACCTGTACTATTTCTCTGACTTTGAGCGGCACAATGCAGAAATTGCAGCTTTTCATCTGGATAGGTATCAAGTCAAATTTCTCTTATCCGAAAGGGCACAGCAACACACTGTTACAGAGAGCACCACAAGGGAAACGGTGGACAAAATAGCCACATAAAAAAATGGAAGTTATGTAACACTATTATAGTTTCTTATCTCTTCTCTTCTCAGCCTTTTTTTGGGGGTCTTTTATCTTTGCACTTAATCCTGTCCTCATCTCACACTTTGTTTCACACTCTCTGCAGGATTTTGGGTTACAGGAGAATCCCCCCTGTGGCTGGGAGGCTGGTGAATGTGGTCAAGGAGATCAAAGACGTCACTACTGACCGCAAGCTGGCACGAACCTTTTTTGCCTCCCCTGGTAACACTCCAGTACACCCTTTATTAATTCAGCAGGCTTTAAACACCCTCATATGTCAACCTATTATAAATTCATTTCATTTTTCATATTTTTGCATCACCAAAAACATTTTTCTGTCATTTTTTCCTGTTCATTTGCTTGCTTTTCTCCTTCTCTGTGCACCTCTGGCTCCCCCTAGTGGGAAATGAGTGCTTCTACGGCCAGTGCTCCTACTACTGCTCAACAGAGCACGCTGTGTGCGGCCGCCCCAGGGACCTAGAGGGCTCCTTGGCTGTCATGCTACCAGATCTCTCCCTGGCAAGGCGCAGGACCTGGAGATCTCCGTGGAGACGTTCCTACAGCCGAAGCAAGCTGGCAAAGTTAGTGGACGCCCTGGGCTGTCCAGCCATACAGAAAACAAATGTGCTCAGTGATAAAGGAAAGCTTACACCCTGCACTATATTAGTACAACGTTATTAATATAGTGTTTACAAAAGTTTTAGCAGTGGCATAAATTTGATACACTTTGCCACCTAATTTGTTTTGTTTCTATGGTTTAGCAAATAGCAAACATAAGCATGTCATAACTCTAACTGTCATAACTGGCAAATAAATCAAAGATATGCAAAGAGTCAGCATTAAAGTGTCGACACTTGTGCTTCATGACTACTGCAGTTCCCCGTGGCAGGCTGGATATTAGCTCGTGAACCAAATCCTGTTTCCTTGGTGATTTTATTCCTGCCTGATCCGTGCACAGCAAAATCTCCAGTGTTAAATTAACACTAGTACTATACTAACACAGAGCAGTGCTGATTTTCTAACACTGGAAAATAACTCAAAATGTTAGAAATATTCCAGTGTTAGAAAATCAGTACTGCTCGGTGTTAGTCATTGTAAATCTTCAGAACTGACTAGGTTACTTTTAAAAATATAACACTGTCAAAAGTGTTCATTTAACACTCAACAGTGCTATATTTAACACTCAGATGAGTGGACACATTTAGACACTCTCTAGTGTTAATTTAACAGGAGAGATTTTGCTGTGTGCATGAAGCTGGTGACGGTTTGTTGGCTGATTGCTGACTATTTGCATTCATTTGGTTTATTCGCCAATCAAAGTCGTTGAAAAATACGAGAAGCCCATGAGTAACTATTTGTATTCGTTTTGTAAAATTCACAATACAAATCATAGCGTGTTTTTAGCACCTCCTGGCCAACACGCACAACTGCACACTGATCTGGCTTCTTTGCCAGCTGCTCTTCATACTCATCTTCCCACCCTCTGGTCCCACCGCACCGCACCACTGCATAAATAAGAGAGGCAAAATCAGAGGCTGTGAAACAGCTGTGCCAGCCAGCCTCTCCTGGCACTGCCCCCTGAAACCTCTGCTCCACCTCTCCCCCTGCAGCTGAGCTACAATCATACCCCATTACTGCAATGTTTACCAAGTGCTGCAGGATTTAGTATCCCAGCATCTTCTAAACTCCCACCCCATGTAGCCTGCTGTTCTTGTCATACTGTCTCCTGAAACAGAACTGCTAACCTGTAGGTTTACTTACCTAAAGTATAAGTTCCTTTCAAATATCTAACTGCTGTTTAGTCTTACGTATCCTGTAAAAACAGAATAGAAATCCTACATTTAGAAACTACCTGCAGTTCCCAGATAGCTGTCCTCATATTTCCTACACTTGACACTTCTGTATAAGTAGGCTGTGAACTTAATGTTCATTTCTTTAACAGAAACTCATAAAACTTTGATTAATTACGCTGTACATCATGGGATGTAGTTAACATGATTTAGTTTTCTGCTGGAGGTGATCATTCAATCCATTTGAATAATGAGCTATGGCTCATTTGAATGCTAATAAAAAGCTGGATGTTCCTGCTCTATTTTATCTTACAAAGAATGTGGTTTTCAGGTGGGAGACAGAACCCGAGTACTGCTCCACGGTGAAAAAGACGCCGCCATACGACAAAGGCACACGACTGGTGGACTTCATAGACATGGTCATACTGGACTTCTTGATGAGTATGTTTTTGTCTGTCGCATTGTCCAGATTGGATTTTTAAAGGATGAATTTCTGTTACAGATGACCCAGCAAACAAGGGAACCTTCAGGGAATGTTCCCTAAAGGTTCCCTGAGCAGGCAATTTGACATCTAATAGGAGAGGAAAAAAAACTTCTTGCCATGTGGTGGAAAAGTGAAGTCATCAGTAATATTTAAAATACGCTATATTCCACCTGTGATTTTATTTTCCCAAGTATAATAAAAATATCTATTAGAGATTGGGGTTTAGGCCTATTTTCTGAGTATGAAAAGATGCTGTTTATAACATTGATTATAATACATTAAATATAACTTTTATAAGACACTTAATAAACGCTCTGCCACCTAAAAACATCCAAAAAAAGTCACACATTGTTTCTTGCTGCTACATTATTCCGAAAAGCAGCGAGGTTAAAGGTCACCACGAACAGTTTAAACTCGGCGTGCTTGACTTTCTCAATCAGACCCAACTCTGCAGACCAGCGTAAGCGTCTGGGCGTCACCGTGGCAACGAGCCTTCGTAGTAACAACTTCACAGGTAAGACTCGCCGAAGTATTTGTTAGTTCTTAGTTTAATATTTGGTTTATTAAAAGTAGTTTTTTGAGCTTCGGAGCAAACGCCCGCTGCTTTCTAGTTGTGTAACCGCTGAGCTTCACTGTTAGTCCGTTAAACTTGGGTAAGGACTACGTCTTTAGTTTACTAAAGTATCTGTTAACTTTTTATAACAAGTTTAGCAACTTGCTAGCTTATTTGAGGCTCGTCTCCTTATGCTTATTTAAAAGGATAAAATGTCATTTTCAACTGCACGAGCTGACTAAGGCAGCGAAATATTTACTGTATCCAAGAGTCTCTTTGTGTGTTGTTTATTTGTGTTGGATGTACTTGCACTAGACAGTGGTTTTATTCGATTTAAATTTGAGAGACTTCCTCAATTTTATCAGAAAGTCCGACTTTTTAAACGTATTGTAGTGTCATCTCAATCATTCCCCTGCTATTGTGTACAGCATTCTTTTTTATTTAATCAATGAAAAGCTTTGAATGAACATCTGTGTGAATGTGGAACTGGTTTAACTAGCAAGACTTATAAGTACTAGTACTTCAAAGCTATTCACTACCTTAAATTGTGTTTGCTGCTTACAATCGGCATACAATTTCATATGCAGTACATCTGTCTACAGTTTTAAAGCTTAGTTAAAAATGCAGGGTTTATATATTGTGCCAGTATGGTTTGTGATTCAGGCTAAATTTACCTATTTGTCCCCCTCCCCAGAAATTCCAGAATAAGTCCAATTGCATGATTAACACCGGTTTGTGATACGAGATCTGCTGATGGTATTCCCTGGAGATCAGCATGTTTGCTGCCACCTCACAGGAAAGATCCCGTGATGGATCGTCTCAGAGCCGTGGTAAAGATGTTGCTAGGCCTGGTCACAAGGCGAAGAAAAAGACTCACTCTCCTAAAGTGACTTTACCACCTCTGTGCCCGGAGCCGTTTCATATCTTATCAGCTTCTGCAGCCAAGCCCCTGTTCAGTTGTTCCTCTCTCCTCAAAAATGTCCACTCCGATGGACATTTGTCATTGGCAGACTTGCCTCATATTATTGCTAAAGTAGGACCTGGGATAGCCATAGGCGACACAAAATGGAAAGAAGGACCTCAATTAATGGCTTCAACTCTAGGGACAGAAATCCCTGTTAGAATTACTCAGTCGACAACAGAAAGGTACATAATAATACTTACAGATAATTAGACTTTGGCTTTTGTGATACTTTTCAATACAGTATTTGTTGGGTGTAAGTGTCATTCCAGATAGCATTTATGTTAAAGATAGTTATAATTTATAGCATCAACAAATAAAATAGTTGTCACACTTCCTGTAAATGAGAGAAACTCCTAAATTAATTTCTTGTGTTTTATTTTTTCAGTATTCAGGAAAAAGGTGAATCAAAAACAGCCACAGCTTGCAAGTATAAAAAGATAGCAACCTTGAAACATGGGAGGGCTACCAAACCAAGTATATCTCCCCTCACTGGCGCAGAAGTTGTTCAAATTTTGTTTCAGAAAAGAGACCTGGGAGAATATGAGTTTTATTACCTCAAAACAGTAGATGGGGATGCTTACAGGTAAAGATGAGAAAGGATATTTAACACTTGAGTTGAGTTTCATGGTTTGGTAAATCTTCCCTTGTCAAACCATGAATTCACTGACGCATGTCCTCTTTGTTTTTAGACCCTATGACCTGCGAGTTGTCCATTCCAGTGAAGCTGGTCCTGAGCACTATGTCTTCACCCCTAAAACTGTCCTGCATGTTACCCAGACGGGTATTGGTGGAACTGTCAGTCTGACAGAGTGGTATAGACAGTATGTGCTGTGGACAGATTTGCAGAAAATTGCATTTTTCAGGGACTTTAGACTGCAGAAAGCTTTTTTCTGGTAATAAATGTTAATTTTATACATTTTGCATAACTCAGTGTATAAACTATTTCCTTTTGTCTTTACATTTATTATTTCCTTTGAATTGTATGTTTTTTTTCCCCAGGTGGCATCAAAACACGCGCAAGAGAATGTTTCAGCGCCGGAGAAGAAATCTGGAGGACATGCTGCTCATAGCTGTACCTCAGTTCAGAAATGCCCTGCATCTATTAAAAGGGTGAGTTAAAGCCAGCCACAGTCTAAAGTTTTCAACTTTGAGACAGGTTCAGATTTTCAACAATAAAATATCTTTGACAGAGTAATTGAAGAACTAAAAGAGACACACTGGATGCCTCTGGATGTCTGTGAATGCCACACATTGACGGAATTCAAGAACATACTGATAAGCAAGAATCAGGAGTGTCTGCAGATATTGGAGAAGTTATCACAGTATCACACTCTCATCCTAAATATGGTACTACACCACAGTCAACTTTTATGGTTTCATCATAAGAGACAACAAAGCCTTTTTTTAAATCAAATGATTTCTAAGGACAATTTTATATCCTCAGGTGAAAGAAGACAGCTATAAGAAACACCAGGAGCTGCAGCTACACTTAAAACTCGCTAACGATCCAAAGAGCTTCCACAAACCCATATATTTGCTCATGGCTCATCAGCGCAAGCTGAAGAAAGAGTTGGCCCAGTCTGAAAGCACCTTGAAGAAATTGGGAAATTTTGCAGCTCTTGTGCATCAGATGATTGTGCAGAGTCTCGTGACAGTCATACTAGAAGATGCTATTTCATTTCTCGATCTTTTAAAGGTTGAAAATGAACTCTTATTAACTGTTTGTGGTTGGAAAAAATGTTGATTTTAGCTGTACAAGTCTTTATTCTTCTCTTTCACCCAGTATTTGTATTGTTTACTGTTCTCAAACAATAACCAGAAGAATTACTGATATAAACCTACAATAACTGTGGAGCACCACTGCTGCATGAAGTAACAGATGATGTGTTAGATGAAGTAAAATGACAATGAAGTTATATTTAATGAAATTAACTTTATGTGTATTTTCATTTGTTAGAGGAAGGAACTGCCAAAGCGCTGTCTCTTCCACACCGAGCTGCGTTTCAGTGCTGATAATCGGCTGACGGTGGAGCCGCCAGTGCATCTGTTCAAAGAAGCAGTGAGCCAAGCACTTCTCACTGTAGGCGACTCTATTATTCAGGTAATTTACACGTTTCAGCAGATGCAAACACAGGAGCAGTTTCATTTCTGCAAGGCAATCATCATGTACAGAGGGGAAATAATTATTGGATGCTCTGCTGAATATGTAAGTTTGGTCACTTTCAAAGAAATGAACAGTTTCTAATTTTTATGGTTGTTTCATTTTAATGGAGAGAGACAGAATATTAACACAAAATCCAGACAAAAAGCATTACAGAAAAGTTATAAATTGATTTGCATGTCACTGAATAAAATAAACATTCGATCCTCAAGTAAAACGCAACTTAGTACTTGGTGAAGAAGAACAGCGATAACACGTTTCTTCTACTTGGTCACCCGGAGGGCTTTTGGCCCATTCCTCATTTCAGAAACTCTTTAAATCCTCTAGGTTTTTAAACCTGCTTGGTAACTCAAATATTCAGCTCCTCCAACAGATTTTCTACAAAATTGGGTCTGGAGACTAGCAAGGCCCCTCCATCATCTTAATGTACTTTTTGCTAGCCACTTCAGTGTTGCCTTGGTGGTATGTTTTCGAGTCATTGTTATGCTGAAATGACCCATCTTCAGTGTTTTGACTGCGGAAAAGAGGTTCTCAATCAAGATCTTACAGTACATAGCCCAATACGTTCTCCCCTCAATGTGGTGAAGTCATCTTGCTCCAAAGCAAGCAGCTCTTTGGCCTTGCCCATTGTGGTAGGGAAGGTGGATTTGTCATAACTAATGGACTGATTAGATTCGAGATGCAGACTCGGAGGAATTAAAGTGAGACAACAACAGAATGTGACAACAGAAGGATTTCCAGTTACTGATTCCTAAGCTCTGGTACAGACAGGTATGCAGAATATTTCTCCACAGGAATTCTGTCTCTCGCAGTAACTCACTCTGAAATTACGCAGAGAAGAACAAGCAGGTGAGCCAACTTCTCTGTTTCCAGTCTAATGAGCAGGCGACAAATGAAGGCTGCTAATCAATACTGATCACACGATTACCAACATGGGAATTAATCAACTAAGTTCAAAACAGTTCTCAGGGGAGAATCTTGCCACTGAAACACAAGGTGTGGTTAGTCATTCACACAGACACACACATGCACTCACACACAGAGAAAGGAGAGATAGAAATTGCAGAGAGGAGCAAGACGAAATGAATGAGCCAGCACAGGAGGACTGGAGGACCATGACAGGAATGTAAGTGGCGTGCTTTGATTGATTGGTTGTAATCTTTGTGCCATGAGGGCTGTGTTTTAAGGCAGAAAATAGTTATTTAGCTCAATAACATACCGATTACTTTAACATTTATAGAATTTGTTTTTTTTCTGGATTTTTTGAGGTTGATATAATGTCTCTCTCCATTAAAATAAAACTACCATAAAAATCACATACTGTTCATTTCTTTATGAATAAGCAAACTTCAATGTCAGCAGGGGGTCAAATAATTGTTTCTCTCGCTCTATGTTCTGTGAATAAACCTGCTTTAAATTTGGCCTTTGAGACTGTCTGCTTGTGTTTACTTCACATCAAACAATTATGCATAGTATAATCACATCAGTGTTTTCTTTATGTTTAGTCAAGCAGCAGCCATGAGTTTGTCTCACATCAGCTTTCATTACTTGTAGAAATGTGATGACTGCGGGTTTTTCCTAGAGGTCAGCAAAGATGTGTTAATCTCTGCTCAGGATTTAGATGATGACTTCAGCTGTATTAACCCTTCTGTAAATACAGGTATGACCTTTTGTATTGGAGTGTTACGGCTCCTGTTTCCTTTATATGAGCTCCTTCTGATATAAACCCTCAGTACTGATGTGAAAGTGTGCCTGGGCCTGGTCTAAATGTGTCACAGAATTTTTTTTTCTTTTTTTCGTTCCCAGTGGACAAAAACACTGATGGGAGCACTAGTCAGATTCTGAGAGACATGTCAGCTTGCTGGCAGACACAGCCTAAAGTTGCTTTTCCAGTGGTGCAAGGCAACATGGTGCATGGCTGCTACTCTCCTCTCTCCAAAAGCCAGCTAGAGTGGCACATCAGCATCAATGACATCACAAAAGAAGTTGAGAAGGAGCAGTCTAAGATCATGCAGGCAAGACTGTCACTTTCAAGTCCCGTAATAGCTGTATTAAAGGCATTAATCAAACAATCAAATTTATACAGGTGTTTTGTTTTTCTCTGGACAGGAAGCCGAACTAGAGATCCAACAGCTGTATGAGAGCTACGCATGGATGGTGCAGATCCATTTGTTTATTTCTCAGTGGAGTCGAGCCTCTTTGGAATCCATGAGGGGTCGGCCTGCGTCAGTGTACGAGGAGAACATTAGGAAGGTGCGCAACTGGGCTGAAAGAATCAGTGTAGCTGACTCGTCATTTTCTTCCTCCAATCAGCTGTTCGTCATCCACTGCACCCACACAAAGGAAGCTCTAGGTATGTCTTTATCGAATGAAATGGAAACTGTATTTTGAGTGTAGCTTGAAGATTCAAATACTTTCATATACAAAGACCTTTCTTTGGTCAATTCAGCATAGCTTCAAGAAGGAGGAACTAATTGTTCAGTGACTTTTTAAAATCGTGAAGTGCTTTAATGTCCTGGCCCTCGGTAGATAAATTCATTACTTACGGTTTGTTCTTCATGATAAATGCCCTCCTCGTCTCTCCCTGTGTTTCTCCAGGGCAACGGCTGAGGTTCATCGAAGAGGAGGTGCAAGAGCAACTAGTTGAGCAGATAAGGAAGGAGTCAGAGAGCCTCATATCATATTTGGAGGGAGCTACTGCTGAACTCAAGACAGCACCTCAAGACTTGCGTGACTTCTCAAAATATGCTCTTAGGGTACAGAAACTTTTTAAAATTACTTATTTGCAAAAAAGTGTAGAATGTGATAAAATATAGGAGGAACAGATAGATAGTCTTGTAAGGGAGGAGAAAAAAAAAGTCCTCGGTAAAGACTTTAGGCTACTTTTTTGTGATGTACCCAAAGAAGGAGGGTGGTCAGAACATTCACATCCTCTGGAGGCACCTCTTGTCTTCTCTCTTGACTTCAGCTAAATTATTTACATCAAAGACTGCTTTGTCAGGGTGAATGTGTTCTGAATTTAGATGCCTTTATCCAGGTGATGCTTACTGCATTAACATGTACATGCTGTTGTTTGAAGGCGCAGTAGTGAAGAACCCTAGTCTCTATCTATCTATCTATCTATCTATCTATCTATCTATCTATCTATCTATCTATCTATCTATCTATCTATCTATCTATCTATCTATCTATCTATCTATCTATCTATCTATCTATCTATCTATCTATCTGTGTGTATGTATGTATGTAGTTAAATTCTAAGCAATCTAAGCAAAATTTTAAATCAACATTTTTCCTTTGACAGGTGAGGGAATTTGTGAAGGTCTTGCCTGACAAACGGAAACATTTGGAGTACATTCAGTCTCTTCAAAACACGATTTGCATGAACTATAGGAATATGACAGAGGCGGAGCTGACTGTGGAAGAAAAGGTCTGAAAGCAAATGCAAAGAAATGGCAAATACGCTATAAATAACCACAATATTAATATTAATATATTAATATCAAAGCTTTACATGGGATGTGAGTGTGCTCAGGTAACGCCTCGTGCTTCTGTTTGTGTTTTATATTTAGATGCTCAACTTGTGGAATTGCTTTATTCCCCTGCTGAAGGAAGCAGGCGACCTTGTTTGCCGCCATAATCCTTCAATGGCTAAAGCACTGGACATGATGTTCTCATTTCTGTTCTGTGACCTTAAAAATATCGTCTCTGACTCTACATCTGAACCCTTCCTTGATCCTGGCCAAAATGCCAAAGAGATGATGTCCAAACTGAACTACATGTGCATGCATGTAAACACTCTCAGTGCAAAGCTGGAACTGCTTAGTAGGAGCAGTCAAGAGATGGGAGGTGAGTTGATGCTGTATTTTGAATATTTGAAGTGTTGAAAGTTTTGGTTTGGTGAAGATTAAACAAACAAGTGCTTACAAAAAGCATGTTTATTCTCTCTATTCTGCTTCCTATTAGAACATACAATAGATCTCACCGTATTGACCACAGATGTTCAGAAGGTCATAGCCCGCAAAGACTTGTGGGAACTGATAGCAGTCTATACTACATGGCTGGAAGAATGGAAGCTAATGGTTTTTAGTGAGGTAACATGAAATCAACCTTTTTCTCTGTTAAACATATTCAGAGTCAAGAACCGCCTCTCATGTTAATGAGATGACATATTTATTTCTTTGGACAAAAAAATTGCAATGGGGTATGTCAATCACAGGTTACCCCATGATACAGTCATGTAAGGCTATGCTAAATGTACATAATGGCTAAAATCATTTTTGATGCTTCTGTACTGGTTAATCCACCAGTATGTGCAAGCCCATTAATCAAAATGATACTTTTACTGCTAAAATATAATTAATGTTATATGTCAATTTTTTAATCTGCTGTTTTACAAAAAAACTGTAAAAAATAGTAAATCAAATTATTATTTTTGATCAAGCTGCCAAATTACGCTTATTTGCTAGCATTCCTGAACAGAAGAATTAGTGGTTGAATTTTATGCTTGATTAATTTCTTAATTAATTAAAACATTCCAGTGTGGTGCCACATTTCTAAAAGATTTGTTTTTCTGTTTTTATAATAGGTCATTAAATAAAGCATTGTACTTATATAAATTATATCTACTGTTATTTAAACTGTATAGATGTATAAATACTGTTTTGTTATTATAGCAAACCCTGCGGTATAAATATTGCCAACAGACAACTAACACATGCATTTTTCTGTCAGGTTGTGGTCTCTGAAGCCCAGGATAACATTACAGAGTGGAAGGAGCAGGCTCAATCTTTAACAACCACCATACCTGCCAGTGATGCAGTGCTGCAGGAGATTTTAGGATCTCTGGAAAACATAAGCCATCAGCTTTTAGTCCTGGCCAAGCTACAGAGCCCCACACTGAAAGGAAAACACTGGAGAGCCATTTTAGAAGGTCAGAGAGTGTGCCTATGCTATAGCACTTCCATACTTCTGAAATCACAGTAAATGTAATAGAACTGAAATATATGTTCTCTTGTGCAGACCTGGGCCTAAAATATAAATCAGAGAAGAATGTGACTGTTGCTGATCTCATGTCTCAACAACTTGAAAGTCATCAGAATCTGATTGACAAGGTAGAACACGAGAGAGGTTTTAACTAGAGCAGCTTCGGCAGTTCTGCTAAAGGGAAATAACAGGCAAACAGTCTGCTGAAATAGTTGCTTTTGAAAACACGCAATACGAATCTGACATAAGACGCTGCGTTTTTATTTTGTCAGATATGCAGATGTGCACACAGGGAGTGTGACATGAAGCAAACTTTCCAAAAGCTTTGTCACAGATGGGAAGGCAAACTCTTTCAGTTGGATGTATTTGCTCCCCTTTGTGTGGAAACACGGTGCAAACACACTGGGAAGACCACAGAAGGCGCCCTTCTCAATGTGCTAACTGACAGGAAACACCCCAGTGATCCTAGATTTACTATAGGTGAGGCTCAAGTCACTGTAAGCACCATTTTTGAATTACGTTCTAGCTGCCCTGCTTGGAGGAAATGTGTATTTGGTATATTCAGCTTACATGTTGCTTACATTTGCTTTGTGTTTCCTCACACAGATCTGGGAGTACACTTTGCTGAGATTGAGACCAGTTTGATGATGCTGTCCACAATGTTAAAGTCCCCATACAGTGTTGAGTTCAGGCTGCCACTGGAGGACTGGATTCAAACACTACAAGAACTTGGTAAAGCGGCAACTAATTTTATCTTTAAAAATTGAAAGACTAAGAGAGTAAAGAATTTATCTTAATGTCCATAAAAAGTTCAAACAGACTTGTAAGAATTATTTTCCTTTCAAATATTTGTAGAGAAGCTGCTTGCTTTACTTGAAAGATATCAGCAAATGTGGGCCTTCTTAACCAACGTGCTTGGTGGGACATTTTTCCGTACTCAAAGAATGGACCTGGTAGGTTCTTGTGCCTTAAACCTGTCATGAATGACAGTTGATGAAGTAAGTGTGTTTGATTAATGATGTTTTTTTTTTTTATCTTTGTTTTTTTTATAGCTGAAGCATTTTCAACCAGTTGATGAGACATTCGAGGAAATGATGGCCTCTATATCAAACAAACCCCGTGTGTTGAACTTAGTTTCCACTGAAACAAATGACAGATTTTGTGGTGATAGCCTTTGCCAGGTTCTTCTTAATGGTTTGTCTGCAATGGAAGTCATTTCAAAACAAATGTCAGATCTTCTTGATGACCTCTGTGAAGAGTGTCCCAGATTCTGGTTTTTGAGTGAAGGGGAAGTGATGCAGATACTCTCTTTGGACCCAACACCTTTTGAATTTCAACCCTTTGTCCAAAAAAGCTTTAAAGGGGTTCATTTGCTTGAAGTTGACTGTGAAATACAAAGAGATGGTGATTCTATATCTGAGTGCCAAAGGCAGATGAAAGTGCTGGGTATTTTTGGCAGCTTCCAAGAACACGTTGCCTTTCAGTCTCCTTTAGAACCAAATGCAGACGCTTTGAAGTGGTTTTGTAACTTTGAGAAAGAATTAAAGTTGACCATGGTACAGCTTCTGACACAGTGTGCTGCTGTGAGAAAACAGCTCGAACCATCCAGTCAAAATTTAGCAAGTGACACAAAAGCTAGAGACAACCAGCTCCCCAGTGCGGTAGCTGTGCTGGGCCTGCTTTCTGAATATCCTCTTGAGTGCCTTCTGGTGGTGGAGAAGGCAATGTGGTGCAGTGTTGTTCTACAAGCTTTCCAAGAATCGAGCTCAGTGAAGTTCAGCACCATAAAGGCACATATCGCCGCAAAGCTGAAAGACCTTAGCCATTATATAAGAGACGGAGTCACAGGATCTAAAACTGGAACTCAAGTTTCCAAGTACACAATGATGTGTCTGCGAGCTTTACTGCAGCTTACAATGAATCATGCAGAGCAACTACATCGACTGATGGATGTTCCGTGTGCGCGGGAGTCATCTTTTGAATGGCTGAGTTGTATGAAATATTATATTAACTCAGAAGAGAATAATGATCCAACATGTTTTGTGGATATTTTGGGCCATCAACTCCAGTACAGCTTTGAATACTCTGGCCCAGGAGAGTGGGAGATGGTGCATACCCCTTGCACAGACCGGGCAATACTAGGGATTCTTATTGCTCTGACAACCTACAGATGTTGTTCTGTGGGTGGCCCTTCCATGTCTGGAAAGAAAAATACTGTGATCCAGTTAGGAAAAGCGCTGGGGCGACAGGTTGTCCTTAAACAGTGTTATCCAAGCATGATGCCTCGTGTTATTCAGCGGATGTTGGTTGGGGCCCTTCAGGCAGGGGCATGGCTTGTGTTGAACTCTGTGGACTTGCTAACACACAGTGATCTGTCGATACTAGGACAGCATCTAGTTGACATACACCAGTCCTTCAACATGTTAAGAAGAAATAAAAAGGAGAGGCTAAATTGTGAGACAGAGATAAAAATTTCTGATGGGGTTGCGGGGTTCACAAATGCTGCTGAGTCAGAATGTCACATGACACTTGCAGGAAAACACATTTCTGCCAGCCTCAGCTATGGATGTGTTGCCATCTCATCAAAAAAAAATATATCTAGAGTTCCTGAAAGTCTGCGATTTGCTACAAGATCTGTTGCATTAACACGTCCAGATTACAGAATAATTGCAGAAGTAATGCTAACTTCCATTGGTTTTTCAGACGCCATGTCGTTAAGTCAACGTCTGGTGTCCCTCATTAGCCTGGCTCAAGAGTCCCATTGTCTACCTGATCTTTTCTCTGACAATGACAGCTGCTTTCTTGTTATCCTGCAAAAGATCATCTCAGCTTCTGAAAGACATTTGCAGCAGGTTGTAAGGAAACGAGAAAATTCAAAGGAGTCCAAAGATTCGCTCGACATTGATCTTATGTCGTCACAAAATGAGCCTATCAAACCTTTTGAGGAGGACGGAAGGAAAACTGAAAAGCCTCCAAAGTCACACCGTTGTTATTTGACGGTTGTACAAAGTTTAATGGAAGAGGAAGCGATTGTCAGAGCCATTCATTCTGTACTGCCGCCTGAGAAGAAAGCCACCTCACAGTTCTACATCCTTTTCAAAGACGCTTTTCCTATAGCATGCCAGTTTCCGCTTGTCCAACAATTTATTGAAGAAGCTGAAAAGAACCAACTTGAAGATGCACTTAGAGAAGAAATACAACAAAAACACTTCTGTTGTGACACAGACATCATTTGCAATGCTCTTACACTCTACCAGACCATGAAATTGTCTCAGGCAGTTTTGCTTATAGGGCCCCCCGGGAGCGGAAAGAGCACCTGTTACACTGCTCTGACTGGAGCACTGAATAGCCTGGCTGCTAAGACAGTGGAGTTGGTTTTTGACAAGGAAAATATGATTGATGCAGGCTCTCCACAGGCAGATCAAAAGATATCTCTTTCAAACTGGAGCTTTGTTGAAACTTTAGTCTTATTTCCTAACGCTATGTCCCATGATGAGATATTTGGCTGCTTCTGTGAAAAGAGAGGATGGATAGATGGAGCTTTGGCAAAGGTGCTGCGAGATGCAGGACGGCGTGAGCATGCAAGCTTTAAACTCTGTAACAATGAGAAGAAAACTGATGAGACAGTAGTAGTGAAGTGGCTGGTGATGGATGGGGAGCCTGTGGGGCAGCACGGCTGGTTAGATTACCTGACCACACTGTGCAGTTCTCAGGATGCCTTTCTGGGTCTGTCGTCAGGTGAGACATTGTTGTCTCAGTCGAAACTAAAGCTGCTTATGGAAGTCACTGACCTATGCAATGCAAGCCCCTCTGCAGTGACCCGCTGCAGCCTTGTTTATGTCACAGGAGATGATCTGTGGAAGTCTGTGTGGAAGAGTGAAATTGATGCTCTCTCCTTTAAATACAAACTAGATCACAGAATTGTGAAAATGTGGAATCACTTGGCTGAAGATCTTTTCTCTAACACCCTTCATATGCTTGGGCAAAGGAGTTTAACCTCTGCAATCCACACTGAAAGAAAATCTTGCAAAGCCCCCACATACGGACTGCAAGAAGTCATGTCATTTGTCAGGATCCTGCATGCCCTCCTACAACATTTTGGAAAGGAAGTAGAAAAACCTGAGTCAGTGGCACATATAGACACAACAGGTAAAATAACTTGTAACAAATGTAAAACCCTGTAAGCATGGCATAATTATGTTACCCTTACAAAGATGTCATGTCTTTCCCCTCTACCAGATATGCCTTTAGCAGCCACAGGTGCCCAAAGTAAGCAGGAGCAGCTCAGCAGAAACATTTTTCTCCTGGCTTATATCTGGGGATTTGGTGGTCGCCTTCATTCTCGGTAAGATTTTTTTTTATTAAACTTTTTTACTTGGTCACACATTATATATTTACACATATTGAATTCTACTACCGCCTGTCGATATTACTCTCTGTAACCAGTGTTCTTCATATATTTCTGTTTTTATTTAGCCACTGGCCACAGTTTGATTTATTAGCCCGCCAAGTGCTCCTAACTTGCAGATACAAAATTGTGGTCCCTGATGAAGTCAGTGTGTATGAACACTTCTTTAGTATCGACACTAAGATGTGCCCCAAGAATACGCTGTCGACAAGCTCTGTCATTCCAATGGTTTGTACTTAACATTGTACCTACTATACTTAGAATACATACAGTATTTGTCGCTGCTTCTGAATATTTACAGGTGTCTCAAATGTTTTTCATAGTACAGGAAATACACATATCTCCTGAACCTCATGCTCGAGGCAAAGCAGCCAGTTTTGGTTTCTGGAGAGCCTGGCTCTGGAAAAACCACACTGTGCCAAACTGTGCTGACTTTTAACAAGCCACACATTAACCTACCAGCCAGTCCACTTCTGAGCTCCAGAGACTTGCACATTATACTGAAAAGCATCAGATGCCAGAAGAACTGTAAACAGACTACTGGCTTCATGGCAAACCAGCCACGCTTGTTTTTGTTTGTTGATGATTTACATGAAGCCCCCTGTGGTGAGTAACAAAATTTATAACAGAATTTATGTGATTCAGTTTGAACCAGATTTAGTGCAGTGTTGAATCCTTATGTTGTCATTATGCCTGTCATTTTTGTTCATAGACGTCTTTGGAACGTCTGCAATGGCTCTAGAGACACTAAGACAGAGTATTTCAAAAGGAGAGATTCTAACATTTGACACCTGCAGCTCCAACTTGTTACAGTCGGGAACTATCAGCTACCTGGCTGCATGCTGTATATCTGGATTGGATCATTCCCACAGCGGTGTTATATCCCCACGGCTCTCACGCCTGTTTTCTATCTTTGTGCTTGATGGCGTATCCCCAGACATTTTAATGTCTATCTATTCTCCCTGGCTAAAAATCTGGCTCAGTGAAATGCCACTTAATAGGCACATTGGTGAGGATATGTCATCTTCCATTGTCACTGCTACTAATGAGCTGTATCATGCAGTAAGTGACAGATTTCAGCCCTCTGTGCAGAGGCCTCATTTCATATTTTCCCATCGTGATCTTCAGAAGGTGTTTCAGGGGATGTACCTATGGAGGTCTGTAATCTCAAACAAGGAGAACAAGGAGGTTTCACAACCAGGCTTTCCTCCAGCATCGGTTCTCAACATAGTACAGGTGTGGATGCATGAGTGCATGCGTACTTTCAGTGACAGGTTGTGCTCAGAGGATGATAGAAAAACTGTTGTGTCACTCATAGCCAAGACAGCAGCAACACACTATGGAATGAAACTGGCTAATGAAATCGATGGGGACAGTCAGCCAGCAGGTGAAAATACAGACCCTGTAGGTCTGCCTAAAGATCTAAACCAGCAAAGCCAATTGCACAGCGCATTAACTAAGCCTGAAAACATCCTTCAGCAACCACAGATTCTTCAGTATTTGGAAAACACGATGGCACAACTTGCGTTTGGTCCTGATCTCTCTGAGGCCCTTAAGTTGATAAAACAGCAACAATATTTTAAATTTAGCCCTTCTTATCAGGAGCAAGACCTTGATACGCTAGTGCAAAAGCTGTGTGTACTCACGGACGGAAAAGAAGAAGGTGAAGGACCTGACTGCAGCATCACAACCAAATACATTTTACACAGACAGAGGGTGAGTCAGTTGTTACACATTATCAGGGCTTTGCTGCTACCTCGAGGTCATGGAGTGCTGATTGGCTCAGATAGGGGCACAGGCCGCAAAACCACTGTCCGTTTAGCTGCCCACCTTACAGGCTATGAGTTATTGGAGATACATGCTGGTAATCAAAATAATCTTCATGAAATCCTGAAAGAAGCTGGGAATAAGACTAGGTCGGATGGAATCAGTGTCATCATACTGGTCCATGAGGAAATCAGCCAGTCTGTCAGAGAAGAATTACTGGTACCGATGGCTCACGGTGCCTGTCCAGCCCTCTTCACCGACGAAGAGCTGAGGGACCTTGTTTCCAGAATGACTGCAGCAAAATACTCACGAAGATATCTTATGGACAACTGGATGTTTGAGAAGTAAGAGGAAAAAGTAGCTGATCTAATGCTCATCATGTTAAGAGATAGATTATCACCACATAACTCTCCCAAAACAGACCTAAATACGTTTGGTATAGTCAGTGTCAATTTAAATGTACTTAAATACAGTATGTAAAGTGATGGTATATGTTTATGTAACATTCAGTTATACTGTAGATTTGGAAAATAACATTTATAAGAAGGGATATATTGGAAAAAATATTTTGCAGTCAGTTTTAAAGCCAGTGTGTGAAAACATTTAAACCAGATGTACTGTTTTTCTTTTTTAACAAAGGCGTTTGAGTCAAGTCCACAGAAATATCCACATATTCCTGCTAATGCCATACAGCATGTCAGAAAGCACTGACATACCTTTCAAAAATGAAGCCCAAAGCTGGGTTGTAAGTATTTTTATTGAAACCTATGCATTTATTTCATACCAAAAAAACAACTCAAATACTAAACTACTTTTGAAAGTCTGCAGTGTGGCCAAAAGAGCTAACAACTTTACAAATTGGCTCAGGGTTTATTCCTAATTTAATTTGCACATTATTTGTTGTACAGGGACAAATGGCCAAGGCCCTCAGGCACAGCTGTTGTGTTGAGGTGTACCAGCCGTGGTCTCACCAGTCTTTGGTGGAAGTTGCTGTTCAGTGCCTCAAAACAAACCCTTGTAAAAGTGAGACACAACATCAGGATTAATCTAAACCCCTTCTTTTTTGTTTTTCTCTCGACTGTAGCGAGACATTACCTTTGTCCTTTTCTTTTTATTAAGTGGTTCGAGAAAGCTCAGAGGCCAGCCTGTCTGTGGCTATGGCAGGGATCCATCGGTCTGCATTCCAGTATGCTTCTGTCCTTCTAAGAAATCAGCCTTTCAGTCCTCTGACTTATATGGAATTCATTGCCCACTTTGGTTACCTCTGCAGCCTCCTGCACAAGCAGTGCCAGGACAAAGCCAACAGGTTTCCCTCTTTTCCTTCCTTTATCTCCATTGTTTGATATCCTGCTGCACATACAGTATAACAACACATTTGTGAAAATATTTCTGTGAGCACTTTTTTTCCTGTTAAAGCCAAATTATAGTTGGTACAAAAAGCACAAATTTATAGCACAACTGTACCACAGACTACATCCTCTACAAAATGTCACACAGCTACATTAATCACAGTAACCAAAACCAGCAGGCTAACATCCTATTATGTTTTAAACAGAAATGACCATGTTAGTCCACAATAATATTTATATATATATATATTTTTAGAATTGCTGCTGCTGTGTCTCGTTTGGATGCAGTGAACAACATATCCATGCAGCGTAAAGAGCACGTAATAAGTGTGCAGAAGATGGTTTCTGAAACAGACCAGGTAAAGTGGAGAACTTTAGCATGTACTGTTTTAGTTGTTAGTCTGCCTGTCTACTACACAAGATTATTCACATTGAAAAGTTATTTAAAAGATATGTGTGTTCATCACACTTCAAATGCTTATGTAGAACATACTACACATCAGGGAAAAATGTCGTTTTAAAGAACACGTTATGCTAAAGTAGCCTCAGCTAATATTTCAGTTTAAATAAGCAGCATTCGGTTTATAGCACGTCTGCAGCAAAAAATGATTTGTTTAACTACATACATGCCACGCCTCTCTCCTTTCTGTCCTGCAGCGTGAGAAAGAGCTCCTTCAAGCTGTAGAAGATCATAAGAAACTGTTTGAGGAAGCCTGTGAGAAGTGCGCTGCAGAGGAAAACCAACTGTGTTACCTGAAAGAGCAGATTAATCAGGCTCAAAAACAGGTCAATAAGTAGCTCTAAATCCTTGAAATAACTGAAAGCATTTCTTCGCCCATTATAAAATACTTTTTTATTCATTTGAGGTAGTTTGACAGAAAAAAATGGGAACATTTAATAGTATTGTTACACAAAAATGAGCTTTAGGTTCACATGTAATTTTTTCCCCCAGATAAAACCTGCATTCTTGTCAGGCCTTCAGATTCTTAAGTGTTTGGATCCATCGGATGTGGAGGAGGTGCGCCACTACAGAGACCCACCTGTGGGAGTTGTGCAAGTCATGGATGCTATTTGTTTGCTGTTTAGTCATCCACCGGGCTGGGAAAGTGCTAAACAACTTCTTTCCCAAGCAGACTTTTTCCAGGTGGGAAAAAAATGTCTTGCTGCAAATTTGTTACAGATTCCATTGATTGCAGTGGTCAGTAAATTAAATAGCGTGTCATAAGTGGGTAAAGATAAATCTGAAGTTGTGCCATCATTTATCAGTTTGTGTAGTTATGTTCCAGTTTTTTTGTCAATGTAGCTTTGAGGTTTTAATCTTAGTGTCTTACTAACGTCTCCTTGTGCAGGAACTGGAATATTTTGACCGCTACAACCTGACGAATGAACAGCTGCAAAAGCTTGGGCAGATAGTTCACAGTCCCCAGTTTGTTCCTGAGGCTGTGCGAGAGGTCAGTAAGGCCTGCGAATCCCTCTGTCAATGGGTCCAGGCTGTGTATGAGTACTGCTGTGTTCAGCAGCAAGTGTTCCTAAAGCAGCAGTTGGAGGTTCAGGCTGCAGAGACGAGAAGTCGGTTGAATCGAGCCGAGCAGCGCAAGCAGGAGGTATACAGCTCACTGGAGGCCACTGAGCTTAATCTGCAGTGTGTTCAAAATGACCTAATGGAACAACTGATGCTGCTACACGAAGCTGAAAGTGCAGAGCAAGAAGCTTCTGCATGTGCTGGGCAGAGTGAGACGTATGGTGAAGTTTGGAGAGCTGTTGCTCAGGTAATTCGCAAACATTGTGCATCACTTTTAACATATCACATTTAACATACTTATTTTTGTGTGTTTCTTTATTGTAAATGATTTTTTTCTCCGTTTTCTGCCCAGGACACAGAGGTACGTAATCAAAACGTGCCAGGAGACGCCCTCCTCTTGGCTGCGACCGTCTCGTATTTAGGCCCTTTTGGACCTGATACACGCACAGAACTGCTGCGCAAGTGGCAGACTTTGTGCCAGACAGGAAGCATCGACATAAACCCCAACGACCCCAGAACCTCTCTGTTTACACTGTTAGACACTGTACCTGGTTCCTTATCTCTTGGTTTTCCCATCCCTGTAACTGAGAGATTGCAGTTGCCTTTGGGTCAGGCATTAGGGATGAATGAGTGGCAAACGGAAGACACTCTCTCTGCCAGGCTGGTGGTTAAGCTGTTGCTGTGTGGATACAGAAGTACCTACATCCAGCAATGGCCTCTACTAGTAGACAGCCAGCAACATCTGGAGATGAATTTTCCAAATAGTCTCATCCCAGGTATGTGCCTACATTTTCAAAATGATTAATTACACATGTAGCATTTACTTGGACCAGCCACAACATGAAACCATTAAAACCAACTATTATTTTGTAGGTTCCCCTTTGTCAGTTAAAACAGGACTGATTCATGTAGGCATGAACACCACAAAACCTCTGAAGTTGTGCTGTGCTATTATCGGTTAGCTTCTTTGCAGAAGACCATTAGATTGTGTAACGTGTGACCTCCATGAATTGCACTTGCTGTTCTAACAAATCCCACAGATGTTTGATCAGATTGGATGAGTCAAGACCTTGAACACTTTTGGGACATTCATCAAAGTTGAAGTTGTTGATGTGTAGCATTTTGTATGTGTATGCTGAAAGAGGCAATAGGAAAGACTGTCGCCATGAAAGGGTGTACATGGTGTAAACAGTGTTTATGTAGGTAGAATGTGCAAAAGTAGTATCTGCATGAATGCAATCTCTGTACAGTGCTCTTCCAGCACTGCACAGAGAAGGCAGAGACTCTACTGGCCTGCTACCTTCTTTTAGTTCAATATGCTGCCATCTCATCCCCAGATGGTAAATGGTATTCATCAGACCAGCCCTTCTGCTCTTGTTCTATTGTTTAGTTCCAACAATCATGTGTCTAGTGTAGATGCTTGTCTACAAGGATCAACATGGATACATTGATATGAAATAGCAAACAGGAAGTTGTGTGTAGAGTGAACATCCCACAAGACTTTTCTGGAGACTTTTATCTAGCCATCACAGTTTGTTTGTTACAATGTAACATGTGCATGTTTTTATACTTATGACACATCAGTTTTAAGAATTGACTGTTTACTTTCTGCCTAATATGCACCCTTCATAGGTGACACAAGATAAGCAAAGTTACTCACTTCACCTGTTAGTGGTTTGATTGCTGTGGCTGATTGTTTTATCCACCGCATGCTTCTTACCCTTTTTATTTCTATACAAAGACTGTTTTTTATGATTTTTAAATCACACAACTCCATGTAAGACTGAATTGTATTGGACCAGTGTATGATAAATATCTACTCAACAGGAAAGAACACAAAACTTGAGGAAGAAATAGATTTTGGGATGGTCATTTGTGGAGATGACGTGGAACTGGTGCACAAGCTGGACCAGGCTGCTGAGAGAGGTGACATAAGAAAAATACGAGTAAAGGTTGATAGTCTGTTTTTTTCACCATAATAATCATTTTTAATCTTTTGTTTTGTAGGTTTGAGAGTACTGGTTACTCATGTGGAGCGTGCAATCCCCAATCCTCAATTCCTGGCCAAGTTGTCACGTCCTGCTGGATGTTACTTTCCAGGATTAAATCAACCTATTCAGATGGTCCATCCTGAGTTTTGCCTCTTCCTCAGCACATGTCTGCCGACTAGACTACTTAACAGTGGTTAGTTTGATTAGTGGCGACAATTTAACTTTACACCAGATTTCATTCCTGATTTTATCTGTAGAGCAAGTAAAATAAATGACATTTGTCTTGGTTAACACCAAATGTTAATGTAGAGACTAGGTAAACTAGATCCTCTTCTGGAAATTCTCTGGAAAACATTTAGTTAGTAGTTGTCTTGTTCTTGTTCTGTAGGGATCCATCCATCTATCTTGGCTCAGGTACGTGTGGTTGACCTTTCTCTGAGCTCAGAAGACATCCCAGAGCTGATGCTGACACAGCTGCCGCAGCCTGAGTGTAAAGAGCTGCTGATTCAACACTTTCAATTCCAGAATTACAAACAGGAGCTGCGGGAGAAACTGGCCACAGAGGAGGTGACTAGGCCAGCCTTTTGCATCATACGGATGTCAAGTGACTTACCTTGTGTTAAACAAAACGGCACTAAATGTAAAGTAGTTTAAAACCCAATCCATCATGGTCATATAAGGAGCTTGCTTATGCTGTAGTTCTTCTGAAAATTGTGCATTTTATATCATGTCATGTTCATGATATAAGCTGAACACATTCATGCAGAATACTTAGTCCTGACTTTTATTGTCCATTTTATCAATGGTATTGTACTTTGTACCAGTTGTGTCCTGAATTTTTTAGGGTTGGTTGTATGTTTTTTCAGTCAAACTGCAGTGTCAGCTTTAAGTCTTACCTAAAAGTTTTATGTTAAATTTTAATAGTTATTTCTGATTCTCATCTTAGGATGCTCTAATGGGTTACATCCTGCAGTCTAACACTGTCCTGCTGCAAGACCCGGATTTTCTTCCCCGTGTAAAAGTTTGTCAAGAAGTGACAAAGAAGCTACAGGATGAGATGAAGCAGCTGAGGGAGCAGCTGGAGCACCATGAGTCCCTACTGACAGTGCCTCGCCACTTCGTGAGGCTGGGTGCCGCTCTCTACCAGACCCTGCAGGCTGTGTCCAGTCTTTCCCCTGCCTATTATTTCTCCCTACATGGCTTCATCACTGTGATGCAAGAAGCTTTCACTGGGAAGGACAGGATAATAGGGAAAGTTCCAGGGAGCATAATACAAGAGTTGATGAACACGATGGTAGTCAAAGTGCTAGTACAATACAGGCCTCGTCTTTTCAAGACCCATGCTGCTGTTCTGAAGCTGCTTGTGTCTTTGGCCCTGCTCCAGCACAACCAGCTGTGCTCTGAGGGTGAGAGGTTGGCCTTCCTCATAGGCCTTGGAGACACACAGCATCCTGGGACTGATTCATCATCCTCCATCGCTGATCTTCCCAGCTGGATTTCCCCACTTATCCACTCAGAGCTACTTCGCTTGGAAAAGATTCCTTCATTCAGAGGCCTAATTGCCTCACTCTGTGCTTCCCCGAAGCAATGGCAGGAGTACCTTCACTTTCCTTCCTCTACAGTGTTAGGGCCCGTTCCCTGTCGTTCTCACTGCCATCTCTCTTTGCTGCAGCGGGCTCTCCTCTGGAAGACCATGATCCCCGACTGCCTGGAGGGACTAGCAGATGCCATAAATGCCTGTCAACTCTGCCTGCCTCAAAAGAAAACAGAGACTGAAGCCCCTCTCATCGGGAACCCAGAGGCATTCTCACTATATTTGGTCAAACATAAGGAGCCCATCATTCTTACATTGCCCAATCCAAATAGAGATATGCAGATAAGCATCGAGCCTCTTTGTTTAATAAACCAGTTGGCCAAATGTGTACTAGGAAAAAAAGAGGTGACAGCACAGTTTTTTCTGCCATTATAGAGTTACTCCTGTAATACAGTGCTTGATGCATTTCTTCCTATGCTTTAGGTTCAGGTGAAAGTCCTTTCCTTTTGGGCTCTCTGTGACAGAAATCTCTTCCTTTCAATGCTGGACAAAGCTGCTAATGACGGCCACTGGTTGGTGTTTAACAACAGTCATCTGTTAGAACAACTGGATGATGACGTAGTGGCTAAACTCAGTCATTTAATCTCCTCAGTCAAAGGTAGGGGGTCAATCAAAATCAGTTTAAATTTATTTATAGAACTTGTCCAGTCTTTATGTTTGTGGATTCTTCTGCCTACTTATGTGCCTCATCCTATTATACAGAGAAGCCTTGTCTGATTCACCCCAGCTTCCGATTGTGGTTTATAACTCAAGAAAACACATCACACCTCATACCAGGTAGATCTATTATGTTGCTGCTTTTTCAAATATTCATTTCCATCTGTTCTATTTTACTCTAAATGTGACCCTAATTTATGAAATGAAGATCTTGTTGTACTGAAGCATACTTCTGTATAACTGTCGTCTTGACAGTGAACAACTGTTAAAAGTAGCATCACTGTTGGTCCATTCAGCTTGAAGATTCAAATGTAACTCTGTACTTTAGTACACTTCCAACCTTTTACAGTGTAAGGAGAGCTATTTTTCACAGGTATATGTGAAAGATTCCTAAAGTGAAGCTTTTGCATAGACCATGTTATGGTTTGTTTTTAGTGACAGAGTGTTTTATGTAGGTCAGCAGTGACCAAAGGTGCACTTACACATTTTGTTTCTCCTATGCTCCTGTGAGTAATATTGGCTGGCGTGCTGGAAATGTGTGTTATAAATGTGCTTTCAGAAAAACAGCTACTCCAGTTTTGCTCTTGTTGTAATAATCATAATGATTGAAATGACTGTCTTTATTTTTAAACAGCGTCAGTGCGAATGTGTGCTCTGCATCTGGTCTGTGACTCTTCCTGGGATGTGAAGGAGGAGCTGAGCTGTTCTTTGCGACAAGTGGCATCCGTCAGTCAGCCACAGTCGGGTGTCATGGCTGACAACAAGTCACTCCTCCGCTGCGCTATCTTTCACTCTGTCTTGGTGCAGCGACAGACCTACAAGTATTTAGGCCAGGGAAGAATCTATCACTGGTAAGGAAGTAAATATGCATTGTATAAATTGTTTATGATGGAGAGGTAGAGGTGTTGTATGATGTTTAAAGATTTATAATCTAAATAAATGTATACATTTTTTTCTTGCTTTTTTGAAGGAGTCAGGAGGACCTTCATGCTTTAGTGGATGCATATATTCATGCTGCCCATCTGTGCCATGACAAGACTAAGGTTTTGCAATATTTAGCAGGTGAAGCAATATGAAAATATAAAACACCCTAATTCAGTTACTGCTCGATTAATTAACTTTTGCTTTCCGTTCGTAGTCAGTCTAGTGTATGGTGGCCATGTGACAGACTCTGCAGATTTGGAGGTGTTGGAGGACATTGCCAAGACCTGCTTCACTACAGCTTCACGTCACTTGAACAGCGGACCGCACATCCTTTCGAAACTTGTCAGAAGTTCTGGTCACTCTGGTAACTGAACAGTTTTCTACCAATTTAACTAACATTCACTGTTGACGAGAAATGGTTCAATTTTTTCTTTAAAGCTCTCAGAGCACTGGTGCATCAATACTGCACCAAAATGAAACTGAATTCCAGACTTAGAGCTGGTGTGTGTGTGTGTTTTTGTGTGTGTGTGAGAATGCTTTTCTGTTGGCTGCTCTGTGTAAAATAGATTTGGGATGTTTTATGCCCTCAGATTTGTCTGGACAGCTGCAGGTTGTGGAGCAGGGTCTCTGGGAATCAGCAAACATCAGCGAGCCCGTGGTGCTGGGCTTTAATGCCGACATAACGACTGAGATAATCAAGATCAACAGCTACAACATGACCATGTTACTGCGCACCTCGCAAACTCCCCTTCGATCAGTAAGGCGTTTTAGCACCAAAGAAAAGCGTCTTGCTACGCTGCCAGCGTTCAATGATGCCAGAGTCAGACTGGAGGGTCTAAAGCGCTACCTCACAAGCAAGAATGAAAGTGCAGTAACAAATACAGGAGCTCTTCCTCGCGGGCCTGTGCGTGACTTCCTCCAGGCTGAGTGGGATGATCTCATTGACTCGGTGTCCTTGCTCCTCTCACAGCTGCAGCAGCCTGTTCAGTATTCGCTGACCTTCGCTTCCCTCCTCAAGCTCACTGACTTGTCTGGCTTGGAGAGGAGGGCAGAGTTGCTCAGTGCATATCTGTGGCACCATGATGCTTCAGATCCACCTGGTGCTTATCGACTATCTGCTTTTAAAAACGCCAGAGGCCTGCTGGTGGCAGTGATGAGAGAGGCTGCTCAAGTAAATCGTAAATATATCACTGATATAATTCTACAGTTCCAGGTAAAGCATTCAAATAAAATTATAGTAAACACTTATTTCCTTACCACTAAACATGTTAGTAAGGATAATAAGCTCTGATTTTCTTGTCCACACAGGTTCTGTCTTACAGCACATACCCCGTCTCACTTCCTGTGGATGCTGTGTATTTGTGTGGCCTGGAACTTAAAGGGGCATCATGGGATACACAACTGCAAGTCCTACAGGACACTGTCTCTCCTCAGTCTTGCTCAGTACCACTTCTTTGTGTTAAAGCTCAAGTCAGGAGCACGAACAGTTCCCATGATACAGCCCCCCGTAAAAGTTCATATTTAATGGATAACAGGAATGTTCACTGTGCAGCCGTCGTTCCCTTAACTACCCCTCAGGTACCAATCTACCTCTGCCCACTCTATCTGGACGAAGGGTTGGAGAGTGGAAGCTCAGGACTGGCTGATGTTAACATTATCACAAAAGTCCCCCTTCATACCAAGCTAGATCCTCTTCTGTGTAGTTTGAGAAGGGTGAGACTAGTGAGTAGACTCTGACTGTACTCAGCTGCCTTATCTGCTGTGATTGTTAAATGAACTGATGCAAAGATTGTAGTATACAGTACGTCATGAGGATTGATGCTCCTGTGATTTTATGTGAACCTTCAAATAAATTTATAAATCCACTTTCATGCCTCTTCATTCTTGTTCTGAAAAAAAGAAAGAATTTAACAAACTTCTATAAAGTGATTATTTCAGCTCCACACTGTCTTCTCTTCTTTTGGATGACATTCCCTAAAATAGTTGAAAGTACTTTTCTGAATAAAATGTGACTCAATCTGTAGGTGGCAGACTCACAAAAGTACACACAGTAGCCGTAAGCATAAAGATGTTTATGCCAGAATATTTATATTTATGCAGCATGTAAAATGTTTCAGGTTTGGTTACCGATTACTAAGCAAATCCTTTGTTTTACTTTGTCTCTTTAGGTAACATGGACAGGCACCACTATGAAACATTTGAGAAATTTGGCAATAATACTTTTCTGCTACACCTTGACAACGGGAGGGCGTGAGTATTTCTGTTCTGTATGTGTTGCTCATATACTGGGCAGAGGTGCTGGTCAGACTGTAACTTTGACATAGCTGACTCTGGATCTATCCTCTTTTGCAGATTTGGGCGTCACTCCAAAGATGAGCCTTCGATCTTAACTCCCTTAAAACAGTGCTGCAGGTACAAACCAGACCATCACCTACATGTAGTGAATTACTTACACATCAGGTAAATATTCAGTTCAGTTTTATCTACATAGCACCAAATCACGCCCGCATTCACCTCATGGTGCTTTATATTGTAAGGATAAAGACTCTAGATTTACAATCAAGACGACCCCTTATGAGCAAGCATTGGCAACAGTGGGGAGGAAAAACTCCCTTTTAACAGGAAGAAACCTCCAGCAGAACCAGGCTCAGGGATGGGCAGCCAGTTGTCGTGGATGGTTGGGGTTGAATGGAGGGAGACAGAACAAAGTTCCTTGGCTTAGTTCAGAAAGTGTGAGAGAACAATCACATTACACCTTAACCATCAGATGCTGTTCCTCTTTCTCTTTCTTCATCCTATTCTCTTACCCAGTCATTTGGCAATTTTGAAGCATCCCAAAGTAACTTCCTTTTTCCATTTATCTTCTTTTTTAAAAACTTTGCTGTCTCTCCAGAATCCGTCGCTCCACTTGGCTACGCCTGCGTCTCCTGACTTTGCCTCAGTATCGATTAAGCGATGTTATGAGAGCGTCACTTTCTCGTGATCCCCTTCACAAGGTGGCCCCACTTCTGGCAGAGCCCCACCTTACGGCTTTAGATCGACGTTTGAAAACTATCCTAGGAACTGTAAGTCGCTGTCAAAAGGAGCAGAAAAGAAATGACAACGGTGAAGACATCTTCTATGAGGACACGGCCTCTCTGAAAGACGTGGCCACTCCCTCTGGTTAGAGCAGTCTCACTTACCTGTCACATTATATCTGTTTATTTTCATACTTCTGCAACATGATGCAGGAGTTATAAAATATCATTTATAGGAGCTATATAATTTTAAAACTCACTTTGATTAATAACTGTCAGACACATGATGATAAACCATTAACACAATGTAATGCAGTAGTATTGTCATAAATAGGATAACATTTTTCGGGGGCTAGCTAGTCAGTTCCCTGCAATATTATGTGTCCTTCTGCTCTGTGGGCCTGCCTGGTACTGGCTCTTTTTGTATGTGTGTTTTCAACACTTTTGGTACAAAGCACCTAATGAAAAGACTTTCGTGTATTTGGTTTAGTGCAGCTATAGCATTAAATACACCAAACATTGACTCTGAGTGAATCTGAGCTTTAATTCAAGTTTTCGTCTACATTTAATGTTTTTTCTGTTTTTCTGGTTCTTAACTTGAAGGATCCTTGGTTTGTGTTAATAAAATGATTGCTAATAATTCCACTTGAAACTGTTCAAGCTTTATATAAAGAACTCACATGCACTGGCTGAAGATTCAGTGATGATTTAGTTTAGTTTTTTGAAAGGGAACTAACACGTTTCCTGGAATTCAGCAGACAAAGTCAAAACAGAAGAACTTAAAGAAAGTTCAGCTTATCAGATTGCATCCAAATGCAGACAAAATACACAACAGAAGAATGTAAAGGTCATTTCATGAAGTAAAAAGTCACGTGGGGCTGTGAAGAGTAGAGGGGAATGACCGGAAAACATAGCAGACATAAACAGCAAACAGAAGCCAGGACAGAATAATTGAAATACTTTTTTCTCTCTCAAGATTCAAGATTCTTTATTTGTCACGTGCATGGTTATACAGGTATAACACCCAGTGAAATGTGACCTGATACGCTCCTCGACTGTGCATAGAAAAAAAAGAGAGACAGGCAGAACTTTATATACAGTGAATGAGTATATACAAGGAGGACATTATATGCAGCAATTGGGTGAGTTATGTACATTATATAAATAGAAATAAAATAAGATAAAACAATCTGGAAATTTACAGCTTGTGTACATTGCGTTAGGAGGGTGTTAAAGTGTCTTGTGCTATAGCGAGGCCAGAAGGATTCAGGATGATGAGAATGAGGTAATGAGTCCTGTCTCGGTCACTTAAGGATGATTCAACACACGAATGGCCTGAGGATAAAAACTCCTCTTGAGCCTCTCTGTTCTTGTTCGGATGGTGCGGAACCTTCTGCTTGATTTCAGAAGCTGGAACAGTTCGTTGCTGCTCACTCTCTTCTACTCTTCTACTTCCACACATAAATGTCCCCATAGCACGAAAAATGTTTGCATTAAAACTTTGACTTCATTTTGTGAGCTAACTATATTTAAGTAATTTGTTCCTTTTTAACACGGACGTTTGTTTCTCGTCAGTCAAACAAACTGTGGCAGGATTTTCCCTCAGGTGTGAGGATACGTCACGGATGGTTAGGCAGCTGGCTGTCCTCCTTCTCCTTTCCTTTCAGGGCTCCAATCAATAATTTACCTTGCTCAGCCGTATCGATGTCAGCTACTCCCTTACCTCTTCTCTTACCCTTGCTCACTTGCTCTTTCCAGAAAAACTGCTGATGACATAAGGGTAAAAGAGCTCATTAACGAATGACTGAAAAAAGGGAGAGGGAACTGTCAGATAGGTGTTATTGGTCTTTGGGAAAACAGCAGAAGCAGTGGGAGGATAGGTGAAGGTGACTTTCACCGCCTTAAGACGCTGATATACACGGGACAGAGAGAGAGAGGCCTGAGTAAACTTCTGGGAATACAGACTTTTTACAGAAGTTTAGTTTTTTTCTGACCAGCTTTTTCTCATTTTATCATTAAACCTGAAATCGATCAATATGTCTGGAGTCAGTAGTGATCAGCTGCACAAATCAACTTTAACTGTCTATTCGGTGAGTTTACATCATGTTTCTTTTGTTTTTGTTCATTGTGTTGAAACCTGGGGACCGGTATAGTATTCATTATTTAAAGAAGGATTTTGTATATTTAAACTAGGCCGGGGCACACTTGGAGGTGAGTATAAAAATACATTTTAGCGTTACGCTTCAAGTCACTGCTGAGTTCACCTGGTGTGTTGCTCAGTTTGTATTTCGTGTGTTTCTGCAGAACTTGATGGAGCACTTCAACCCAGGCCTTCAGAAGCTCGTTGCTCTTGGAAACAGCTACATCAAGGCCTTTCACGGTGAGCGAGGTTGTGAATGACTGAAAGGAGCAGTTACACTGTGGAGAATGTGGATTTTGTTGTTAGCACTAGTGTAGATGTTGGATCAGGATTGTACAGAGATGATTGAAGTAAAGTCTGCCCATGGAGACCCTAAGAAGGAGGCCATAAGCTGCAATTAAAATCCAAAAAATGTCACAGGATTGTAAATGTCTATCAAGGACCTACTCATTTGTAGAAATTATTTGGTTAGGAAAAGAAATAAAGAGATGTGAATATGAAAATATGATTTGATAAAAATAATCTCTATTTGATTGCTGACATTAAGCAGAATTTAAACATTTTTTCTCCAGAGATGAGAGGTTTTTTTTGTGTGCATCACCTTTTATTTGCTTGTCTGAGTTGTCCGACTTTTCCATTGTACATTTTTCCAATCTTAATCACGTGTGTCACATTGTTAGTGCAAGCAGCATGCATCATTTATGCATCTCTGTGCCTGATAAAACAATTCAGGCTATCAGCCACAGGGCAGTGGGGTAAAACTATACCAAGTGGCACGAGGCTATTCTTAGACCAGAATCACATATCAAATAACACTGCCAGTCTTTTAAAAGTAATGAATAAAAGCAGAACTGTTCGACACAATAAGAAGCAGTTTAAGTGGTTGTGATGTTACTGTAGAGTTTATAGATTTGTCAGTTTGATTTGTCTAAATGTGAAAAGCTACATTTGTCTCTCGATGTCTGTATGTTGCAGCCTTAGGCGTTTGCAGTGAGGCCTATTTCAGCGCTGTGGCTAAGATGGGCGACCAGGCACTTCACACACTTTCATCTCGCTCCCTTGGTACGAGTGTGTGTATTTGTGACTCATTACTAAACAGGTTTCACCCTTGATTTATTGCTTTCATTAGAGAAGCATCGTTATCAGAGTGCTCTACTGAGACACTGCACTTGCACAAACACAGTCTAGATTTTAAACCACACAAAGTAAATTTAAATTGTGCTCTTCTTCTTTTCATACATATACATATACGTGTGTGTGTGTGTGTGTGTGTGTGTGTGTATTTACATATTTTCTTTTGCTAGTGTGTGTGCACTATATTTTATGGAAGCGTTCCCTTTGTCATTAGAGATGTGTGTTATCATTCTTCAGTGGTAATTAGCTTTATGCTACTATTAAGACAGTGTTGGCTAGCATACATGTGGTTTTAGTAAGTTGGCTAACTGTGAAGGTCAGGGAACCACAGCGTGACCAGGAGCCCTATTGAGTGGCAGCCACTGAATTATAGATGAGGGCAGTCTTTCAGCTCCACTCAGTTTATTAGCTCAACCGCAATCCATGACAATAGACAAGGCGCCCACAGTATATAGGCATGGCTAACTTTCCACCATTGTAGCTGCCGGACTCATTCATGGCTCAAGTAGTTTTACACTGTGTTAAAGTTTTAGATCAAATTACTGACATTCCCAATAAGATTTCGCTTTCTTCAAATATTTTTCCGTACAGAATTGTTTTTTTTTTTTCTTTGAACAGGGGATGTCCTGATCCAGATTTCAGAAACACAGAGGAGGCTCACTGCAGAAATGGAGGGAGTGGTTGGTACATTTCCTCAGTAAATGCTGATCCCTGCAGTGTTTAAAATACTACATAACACATTTCTACTTCTGTGAATTTAATTTTGTTTGTTTGAAAGTTTTTACCAAACTGAAAATCCCTGAAATAATGCTTGGTGGGTTTTAAGCTATATTTGACAGTATAATAACCGCTATACATTATTTGTCAAATGATGAGTAAAAACAGCTACAATTAGTATTTTACTTCAATGTAACTTCCCCAGTTTGTCCTCAGATCTTTGAATTTGTGAGTTCAGCATCTATCGGATGCTGGTAAAAGCAGATTTCACTTCTTACAAACTTCTTCATCAAAGTTAGCTACATAAAGCCTCGAGGACACTAGTTTGTCCCTGTATGTTATTTTTCTTTTGACACTAAAACCCCTGTGCCTAATTGTGGTGTGAATAATCAAAGCATGGCCTCTGATTACAAAGTTAGCCTGAGGAAGGAGCACATTTGCATTTAGATTTAGTCAAACAGCACAATGAACCTGATAATTAAAGCCTGTGTTTAAACAAGAGGACAGATGGTTCATCACTGTTCCAGTTGATTTCTTTCTTTCTGCTGCAGTTTCGATGGTTCCAGATAGAAGTGTTGCAAGCAATGGAGAAGAATATCAAGTTGGACGAGGAGTATATTGATGTGAGTGTAATGCATTGGAAAAGCTTACGTTTTTCTGCCTGTGAAATTAAGAAAACCTACTGGACTATTTTAGGTTTTTGGGTTTATGGTAAATAAACCAAACTTTAACAATCCTACAGTGCGACTATAATAGTTTCAAAATACTATTGCAATCATTCATTTATTTTTTATTTTATAATTAACAAAGTACATTTTAAGCTTCCAAGCTTTGTTTCGAGTCAGATCAGCTTGAAATCATCAATAATTAGTAGTTACCCTAAAACTGTCTTAAAGTTGGAACGGGTTAAAAACACAGATGAATAAAGTTTTAAACAAACCCTGTAATCTGTGACAGGAACAGGCCATATTCTTCTCAAGATTTACTTTTAACAAATTTCCTATGTGTGGGACTAATAAGGTTCTCTTATCTTATCTTTAAAAATCACTCCACGTAATTTTTTTTTGAGTGAAAATGGAGCTTCTGGTTCTTTTGTCAGCAATTTCGTCTTTGGACTTAATTAGAATAAGAAACAGAGGGGTGCTGCATCGCCAGCAGCACAAGCAGGTGAGAGAACAAAGATGGAGAGCGGTTGACCAGCACTAGGATAAACATGACCTGCTAAGCCTCTTACAATTTTAGTATAGTTTGCAAATATACTTTCTTTGTGCTGCAGGGCAGTCGCAGAGTGTATGAGCTGGAAGTAAGAAACCAAGCGGAGGCTTTGGAGAAGCAGCTCAGACGGGGAACCTACAGAGACTCTCTGGTAGTTACACAAACATACATAGAAAAATATTATGTGTTGACATTATGCACATTCATATTAATGCACACACACACACACACACACACACACACACACACACACACACACACACACACACACACACACACACACACACACACAGTGAGTGTATCATTGTAGGTGCATGCTCTCATGTTCATTGTTCCCTGTGCGTGCGGTTTTAGGAGAACAGTGAATACATGCTGTACCTGCGGCAGAGCCATCAGGAGATCTTAAAGGAGGAGGAGAGGAGGTATCGCTTCTTGGCAGAGAAACACTGTGGCCTCACTCAGTCACTGCTGTTCCTAATTAACAAGGTATTCATACACACTGGCCATCCTACACAGTAGAGTTGATTAACCCTGAGCAGCATCTGTGTGAGATTGAGGTAAAATGGTATTATTTTACTTTTGTCATAATTTATTCAGTACTAGTGCGCTCTTTGAGCTACAAGTGCACTTGTTGCTAAATGTAATGGTATAACTGGTCAGATCTGTTGATTCAAATGCAATGAAATCAGAAAAATTGAGTTTAGGCAGGAAAAATAAATGTTGTAAATCTGTCCTGGGAGATTACGCTGTCGGTGTGAAAAGCTCCATTAATAGGTGGGTCCCAAAAAAAATGTTTAACATATGAAATATTTTCACAAATTTTACATGTTCAGTATGTAAAGGCCATAAATCTTTTATTTTTAGGTGACATGATGATGGGTCAGTTTAGTCACCAGTAACCTTGTAACCTGCTGAAAGGCTAACTATTTCACATTACATAATTTTTAAAGAAATACTCACTACAATCTGCTCTGCAAAACAAGGAACAAAAAACATGTTAGATATAATACAGAAATGCAAAATTTTGCTTAATTTATATTTTCTTTAACATTCATCAGAAAAAAGCTGATGAATGTATTATTATGTAATACAAGTTTCCTTTGAAAGAAAACTTTTGCAGCCTTCAATATAGCCGGTACACTGAATAATAACTAGTTTTTGTAACATTATGAATATATAATTACTGTCCTGACTGATAAGCTGCATTTCCCACTTCATGGTAGTAGATAGAGCTTAGTATTCTGTGTATGAGCTACATCAGCTGCAATCCATCATGTTGTGAAGGGAAGGCCGACTGCAGCCATCAGCCATGAGCTTGGAGTGCTTTTGCCACCAAGACACTGAACTGCCCAGCCTTTTTATCCCAGTCATGTGGGACCTTGCCAATATCTTGTTCATCTGATGAAACTCACTTCTCAGTGTCATGTGTCTTATTTACTGAAGCAATATGTCTTAGTCATGTTGCTGAATGATCAAATTGAGATGGAATGAGGCGCTCACCTCTCATGTGTTTTCAGACTGGTGCATCTCTCCAGCAGAAGGCAGACGGATGGAAGGAGAAAGTGAACGACACCAGAGTCTCCAGATCTCGAACACCCACCCATTCAGACCAAGAGGCACAGGTACCAGCACTTTATCAGGTTTACTCATTTTTTTTTTAGCCAGTAGGAACATTACACATGAGTACGGCATGCACTATAAAACAAGGTACAGTGGCTGTGGTTTCTCAGCGAAATACTGCACACTCTGCTGCGTTCGAATTTGTGGAAACATAGGAACAGAAACCAAGTCTCACCATCTTATTTTGCCTATAGTTCAATAAATAAACCAAAGTCTATTTAAAATAATTTATTTTAAATTCACTTAATAAGTGGCATCTGTTATGTTTAATAGCATCCCCAGTCTAGTTCAGCAGCTGTATTTGTATTCTCATGTGTCTGTTCACTGCTAATAATGTACTATTTGTGCTGTAAAGGTTGCTTAATCCATCATCTACAGCTGAAGTGCTTCACGGCGAGTGTAAGCACATATTTGCTTGGTTTATTTGTACAACATGGTGTTTAGTTTTTCCAGCATTAGTCTCTGTGGTTCTTTAGAAATCTTGACACTAAATCGAGCACCAGCACCAGATTGTTTATTTATAATCGTAATATTCCTGCTGAAAGCAAACCTTGCTCTGCCAGACTTCAAATAAAAAAATCCGATCAGTGGGATCTGTATTCTGTGTCTGCTCAGCTGCGAGGTTCAGTGAGCTCCCTGCTGCAGACGGTAGCCAGAGATGAGGATATGTCCTGGGCCAGGCGGGAGCAGCAGGCACTGGGCAGAGTCCCTTCTAGAGGTGGGAGGTGTGCTGTTCTAATTATAAGAGCTGTATATTAATATGTGATTATTTGATAACTTTTGATGCCAGAGAAGATTAGAAGTATTCATTTTTGCATGTTTATATGCATTCATTCATGCATGCCTAAAATATTCCTATTAATATTCTTTTAATCTTTTTCCCTCTCTGTTTCTCCTTCATCTTTCCTCTCCCTCCAGCACCGTCTCCCCTCCCCAGCCGCTCTCGCTCCAGTTCAGTGGGGGAATCTTTAGGCCTGGGAGGAGGGAGAGTCATGAGAGCGCTCGTTTCTCATCCCTCCTCATCCAACCCAAAGCTCCTGCCTTTCAACAGGGGCGAGACTGTCATCGTCCTGGTCCAGGAGCCACGCAACGGGTGGCTGTACGGGCGCACTGACAGCAGCCTGCGGTGGGAAATAAACATTTACGTGCATGCACCGTTTTTGAAATGCTCCATCTTTACAGTGTTCAGTTATCATCTGCACCCAATCTTAAAATTGATGGCCTTATAAAAAGTCTACCTTTTACCACTTTGAGCTCCTAGATCAAGTCACAAATTTGTTTTGCTCATGATACTATTTCAAAAAAAATACAAGTATTACTGTAAAACTAAATAATAGTAACTCAAAAGACCAGGAACCAGTAAAACAAACAGAAACTCCGATGTGATTGTGGCACATCACATCCGTCTCTCATGAAATCTCCCTCAGGGTTCCTCAGATTATCAACTTTGGGTTAGTTCGCATCGTCGTGCAATGCTAAGCCCGAACCATCTAAAAATCAGTGTTAGGATTATGAGGGAAAAGATTATTATGTGGGAAAAGGTTGAGAACCTGTGATTTAAAGGATTGCTCTTGTGTTTGGTTGACAGACTACACGAGCGCTGAAAAAAACAAGACTGAGAATTACAGAGTCTGTTGCTGGAATTAGTTTTTTGCTTTATGTAAAGACAGGAAGACACATGATGTTTAATTGTCTGTCTTATCTCCTCCAGTCAGGGCTGGTTCCCTGCTGCGTACGTGGCCCCTATTGAGGATTTCTCCAATAATTTAGCAACAAGGTAGGCGACAGATACTAATCTCAAATCTGTATGCCAAAATGTTCTTTCTCTGGCATGACACTGGACACCAAGAAAAAAGGATATTGAGGCAAACCACAGGATCGAATCTGTATGATATGTGAATATTTAGGTTGCTGCTCTGGGAGAAGATGTTATTATTTTGTTATCCAAATATTCCAGATATTTGTCCCACTATGAATCACTTAAAAGATTCTGCTACTTTTGCCCCAACAGTGGCAGTTCTCTAAGAAGTCACAGTATGAACAATCTGAATGACAGTGACACCTACACCGACCAGTCAGAGAGCAAGAGTTTCGGAGACGTCCCACCCCCGGCCACACCCAATCGTAGAGCCTCCGTGGACTTCAGGCCTATCTCTCCACTCCCTGAGAAGAAGGGAGAAGAGGCGTTGGAGACGAAGCCGAGTCAAACAAGGAGCTACAATGAACATCCACTTCCTCCCCCACCGCCTCCCCCTCCACCAATTCAGAGTGCAAGGAGGAGTTCAGGAGATTTTCGGCCCATCTCTCCCCTACCTGACAGAAAGGGTGGATCAGCATCTGACGTCCAGGTGCTACATGTTTAACTTTAATGAAAATTGTCTCTTTAACACAGAAAAATATGTGACACTTCAGTGCTAAGTGTGGATTTGTATTCATTTATTTATTTATTTGTATTTTTTGTAGGCATTATCACCACATGGACCCCCTGAAAACCCACTGTTTCCCAGGTAATTAGACATGAATTATGTATGCATTTATGGATTATTGTTATGTACTGTTCTGGAAAAAAAATGCCAGTGCAGCACTGCTTTGCCAATATACCATGATCCAATATATTTGAATCCTATGAATTGTCTTCCCAGAAAACTAGATTACACTTGAGAATCTGCAAGGAACATCTTTTTGAATCCCAATTCCCACTGCAAACAATAAACCCCGATCAAAGTTTACTTGAAACAAAGACCTCCACAGAGTGCTTATTGCACACTGTCAAAATGTACCAACCTCAGGTGTGATGTTAGTGTCTAAACCCAGAGTGTGTGCACCTCTGTCCGAGTGGTTTATTGGTATTGGCAGAAAGCAGTTGAGTGCATGTGGTGTTGTATATCATTTTCCATCATCCTCTCATTTCAGAGGCACAAACCCATTCGCCACGGTAAAGCTTCGTCCCACGACGACCAATGACAGATCTGCTCCTCAGATCCATTAATCCATCGGCACTCGTGCATGCAGGGTTTGTTACTGATGCTGTGAGATCAGGTTGTGGAGGCAGGACATACATTTTTGTTAGTGAATGACGTGACATGTCTGAAATGTGAATGCTCTGAGCGAAATGGCCAGAAGGTTTGTACCGTTTTAAGATAACGTATCTCCCATACCAAAGAAGATACTGTAATACACATCGATTAATCAAATATTAAAACCATTAAGTTGATCATAGCATTAATTCAGACAGGCCACAAAGACAAGCTGAGCTGAGCAGTCTCAGCCCACATTAGCTCATTGACATCTCTTTCATAATTTTATATAAGGAACACTGATTAACCTTTGAGTGACTAATTTTTAGTTGTAAAAACTTCCTACTATGAACTTATCAATCCACAGTTATGGTAAATTGTAAGATTTTATATATCAGGACAGAGTAAAACTAATCTGGACCTTTCTAGGTTTTAAAACTAGCTAAATACAGCCCAGTTGAACTACAAAACATGACATATTACACTGTGTCATAATTTCTTTAACAAAAATTAAGCAAAGCTACAGAAAAATTTGAAAAAATAAGCACACAGGTACTTTAATTAAGAGAGTATGTAGCAGCTAGTCGCTGTTGGTCAGATTGACTTGATTAACTAATCATCAGCTGGTGTGACCACCACTATATAAGCAGAACACGATGCCACAAACCTCTTAGGAGGGGATGCCCCAGGAAATTTACCCCAAAGTCAGACTTTGCAGAGCTCACACAATTAACAAAAAGCACAGAGCTACATCTACAAGCCTCAGTTAGCATGCTAAATTGTAAAGTTCTTGACAGTACAATCAGAAAAACACTGGACAGATATGGCTTATATAGAAGGGTTGCCAGAAGAAAGCCTCTTCTCTCTAAAAATAAAATATTGCAGCAGAGCTTAGATATGCAAAGTTACATCTGCACAAGACTCAAGACTTTGGGAACAACGAGTGGAGGTGGTTGACCATAATGCACAGCAGCAGGTTTGGAGAAAACCAAACAGCATATCGACACAAAACCCTCCTACCAACGGCACAGTGGCGACGGAGTGATGCTTTGGGCTTGTTTTGCAGCCACAGGACCTGGAAACCTTACAGTCAACCTTGAACTCCTCAGTCAAAGCACAGACCTTAACCCAAAATTCTGCGATCGGACCTTCAGAGAACTATGCATAAATGAAAGCTCACAAATCTCAATAAACTCAGGCAGCGTTACAAAGAAGAGTGGATCAAAGTTCCTCCACAACAATGTTGGCTGATAATGTCGCACAATTACTTCACGATATTGCTGCTAAAGGTGGTTCTATGGAATCATGTGATGTGCTTTGTTTTCAGACATTGCTTCAGTATTTTGGTTTAGTTTTTGTCACATAAATAATAGAAAGGTGTAATATGTCATGTTTTGTTACACACGACGAACTGTATTTATCTTATGTTAAAACCTACAAAGGACCAGAAAAGTTTTGCTGCAGGCTTGCAAGCCACTTTGCAACCCGCCTCCACCCCATGGCCTTCTTTCTGTCTGTATCTCTTGTTATTAATGTTCACTCTGTTCTGTACCAGGATCCTGTTGCTCCATAGTGATGTGACGCCAAATATAAATTGCTACAATGTCCAAATCAGCCATCCTCCCCTGACTGAGCTAAACTAAAATGGTTATTTTAACAAAACTTTGTACAGCAATTTGAGTTTGTATGTTAATATTTGTTTGAGTCTGTTGGTAAAAATATTCAGAGAATATTTAAACATTTTTGGAAGTATGCTTGTTGCCAGAAATTTGAAGAACACACTGATGCTGTGCTGTTTTCTACAGCTACAGCAGCTGTTTGCTTAGCATCTTATTCATGTGTCAGCACCACGTTTTCAGTCTCTTTAGTATGAAACCTGGCTGTTGGCAAAATATTTATATGTGTGTGTGAGCAAGCAACCTGAGAAAGAAGGCATGTTTCCCAAAATGTTAAGCTGAAGCTCTCTCCACCATCCCAGTGATTGACCTGTTTTGCGATGTTCAGTGTGTTGCATTTGTGTGAGTTCAATGTTGTGTGTTCACTGCGAGTAACAATAAGTAAAGAGACACCTCACGTCAAGTTTTCTTTTTTATTATCATTTCATACTGAGATCTTTTCTCTCTTCACAGCTCTCCTTATATGATTTTATTTACTACATGATCTGATCAGAGGCAGGGGGTGGTGGAGGAGGACGAGGTGGAGAAGGAGGAGGTGGTTGAGGTGAGGGAGGTGAATGAAGGTGGATAAAGAGGTGGAGTGGGAGGAAAGTGCACTGACATGTGAACATCTAGAAATAAAACCAGTCAAGACACAATGCAGGAAGGAAATTAAGATTTAAGGAGTCTTGAGAACATCTACACCATCTACAACACTAGTACCACCTTTTTTGACCACAGACTATCCTCGCGAAATCATTAAGAATGCTTCTGAAATCCATACAGCATGTGTGGTTAAATATATATATATATCTATCTATATATATAAAAAGAAAAATGAAAAGTGAAACTGGTGCCTGTTATGCCTGTATGTTCCTCCTCAGGTGGACTCCCTGTTGGCCTGTTTTTGGTAGTGTTTTGCAGAGAGCAGGCCTGGTTTGACTCCGTGTGAGGGGTCCAGAGCGAGGAAAGGGAGGAAGAGTTTGAAGGTCGCAGTTACAAAATGTGGATGCAGGGACAAAAAGGAGCAGGAAGAACAAGAGGGGAGTTCAGCTTTCCCCTACTCATGCACTAAGGCTTCAAACTCTGAAAAGAAAGAGAGCAAAACAAAAAATGTAAATGCGCACAAATGAGTGAAACATTGTCAGCATATTCAGTTAAACACCAACAAGAAACTGATCCAAGTATTTCATGGTGTCTGGAACCTTGAACTGCGTTTTTCCTCTGGACCAAAGCTTCTATATCATAAAACAAATCTTTCACCTTTAATACATCAACAGGCCACACTGTTGCTCCAGTTTTCTGCAAAGCAAGTTATCCAACATTTCTCACTCACCCACTCATTCTTGCACTTTTTTTTATGCCCAATTCCTTTCTATTTAACATTCACACGCCAATGTACACATCAGGAGGTTCACTATCTGGTCCAGCCACACTTTGGTATATTTTATGGGATTCCTTATACACCAAGCACAAGCATTCATTCCACCTGTCATCCCTTGAAGTCACTGAATGGTGTTACCATAGCTAACATTTCAGATATTGTGTTTTTATGATTATGTTAAAAAAAACAACCAAAGATTAATTGGCAGATTTAGTTTATGACATGTTTATTCCAGTAAACAAATTAGATATTTAAAAGTTGGTGTTAGCTTGCACAGGTGACATTACATGTTTTTCTGAGCGTGTCTTTTCTTGCAAACTTGCAAATTTGCAAATTTGCTTCAGTCATATTCAGTTTTTCACTGGATGTGAACAATAAGAATCAAGTATTAGAAACATTTTGGTAAAATCTGAAAAATCCCACCCAACATACAGCATTTGTGGAAGTGCAGAAAACTTATTTTAGCCTACTTGCTAACTCTCCTCCCACCCCGTCCTCATCCTACTCTCATCGCCTCTTTGTATCTTTTTGAAGAATAAACTGAAAACATTTTGACACCTTTAACTTACCATCAATGCCGATCTTGCCATCTCCATCTTTGTCTGCAGCTGTGAGAAATGCTTTAGTCTCAGCGTCAGTCAGATCTCTGCCATCCTTGGAAAAGCCCTTCAGTACAAACCTGAGAAAAGTGCAGGTTGATGCAGAAAGTGGGTCACTGTAGGGCAGCTTTAAGGAACATGTGACATCAGCGTTATATAGCAGAGCTGTATCTTTCATCATGTCTGCTTTTAGTGTGTTTTTGCATCTGTTTGAGTTTCTTACTTTAGCTCTTCTTCTTCTATAAATCCGCTACCATCCACATCCAGAACCTGAAAGACCTTCTTGACATTTTCAGCCGACATGGCCTTCATTCCCACCATTTCAAAGAACTTTTTAGGGTCAAATGTTTCTGCTACAAAAGACAAGGCAAAGATAAAAGATTTTATCACATCAACTCCATGTGCACAGATTTTTTTTAAATAGATTTTTTATGGGTCAGCAAAAACTTTAAGGCTAACTTTTGGCACTTCGCAGCGCTGCTGAGAATAACACAGAGCCTCTACAACAGTTACTGACCTGCGAAGGCATCAAGAGCTTTCTTGATCTCCTCAGGTTTTAGCAGATCTGTCATAACCATTTTGTTTCCTGGAGATAGAGACAGAGAGGACATGAAAGGCGCAAAGTTTGGTATTGCATTTCAAAGAGGTGAGTGAGCAGCAGCTCTGCAGCTGAGCTGATGTGATACGAAAGCTGAAAGTAAAATCTAACTCGTTATGTGCACATGTGTTTGGAAATGTATTTTTAGTTAGACAGATGCTGCATTTTACAGAACAGTAAATTAAGAGAAGATGATCCATGCCAACAAACCCAAGGAGAATTTCAACCCTGACTGGCCTGGTAGGAATATCTTTAAGGCATTCGAGAGATGGCCTCTGTGGAACTTGGCACAACGAGAGGTTAATTGAAGGACATACGTTAGAATTTAAGACAGAGACATAAATACAGTCGCCCATGGAGAGAGACAAGCTTTGTACACTGAAATAAGCACCCAGAATTGCTCTGGATTCTCCGTTATCTTAAAAGTATCACTCTGTCGGAGAGATTTAAGCACTTCTGAGGAGAGACTTTCCTGCAGTTTTTCTCTTTGACTACAATTTTGACAAATAGAACGTGTGAAACAGCGAAGCTGAGTTTGTCAAACAGTACTTTGACATCAGTTAAAGGACATGGTATATTTTACAGTTAAAGTAGTCATTGCATGATAAACTCTGATGGAATTTATGGTGTGAAAAGAGCCTTTTTTAATTCAGAATTAGGCATTAAATTGTATGTTATTAATTGAAATGTCTTCTGTTCTCTGTGTCATGTGTCACAGAGTCACAGTGCAACTAGTTACCCTCAGTTGATGCAGATGTTTTCCACACTTTAATCCAGCAGTGTCAAACATAAGGCCCAGGGACCAGAAGTGGCCTGCCAGTGACTCCAATCTCTGTCTTCTAATTACATGACAGTCGATAATTTTAAAACATTTAGTTCTTACATTTTAAGCCCAGCAGCTTATCATGAAATTGCACTTATTTATATTTAGTTAAAATTATTTATACTGACTAAAAGGGGAGTTTAAGATCCAATATGTGGCCCACAATGTGAAATGATTTTGATTCCTTGCTTTAACATATAAAGAAAATTCCATTCGTTTGTAAAATAACTTTATTAAACCTATGAAACCTGTCCAGTCATTGTGAAATACACACCGCTTTATAGCTGAATAACACAACGTGTGCTGTAGAGCTGCGTGTGCTCAGTACAAATGTGTAACCTGTTGTGTTTCATGTCTCATCCGCTTGCTCGGTTCTATTTTGTGATCAGTGTCCTCTTAGTTGCAGTACATGGCTTTAGCCTGTAGGTGTCACACCTGAGCTGATCCCAGAGTCCTGTCATTTCAGAGCTCTGGGATCAAGTGCTGAGTTGTCAAGATAGATGTTTGATGAGTGGGTTTTGTGTCTTTAAGAGATGTGAGCTCCTGAGTATGTAAGAGTATATGTCTCACAGTCAGGATACGTGTGCTGAGAGACTTGCAAAGCCCCACCGGGGTCATGTCAGTAGTCCCTGTGCAGATTGCACTATCCTGACCCCTGGAAAATCCCAGGCCTTCCTGTCCAAAGGACAGAATGATAAAAGTAAAAATTCATTGTCATCCTCTTGCTTTCCGTCCAATCAGCTTCTCAACTGTCACCACACCTGTTATGTGTCTGTTTTTGGCAGCAAAAATTAGTGAGCATCTGTTTGTGGTTTGTGAAATGTCTGGAGATGTGCAGATTTTTTTCCTGTCAATAAGATGATGCAAATAGAAAGCGTTGATGAAATGAAGCCATCTCAGGGATAACATTTTTTTGCTTTTGGGAACGTGCTACAGTTGTTTTTAGTCATACGGTTCCAGTTAGTTGTTGTTCTGGATCTTGTCAGATTTTGTGTTTTGTATTTTGTAAAACACAAAACTAAACATTCAGATGACATAACCGACGTTCTTTCAGCCCATTGTAAAATTCACAGGTTTTGTCCCACTGTTCATGAACTTTGCAACAAGTGTTCACGAGCATGTGCGCTTTCTTTTTCCATGACTGTGCCCTCAAACGTAATGTCACTTGTAATGCAGACAAACTGGGCCTCAGTCGCATAAATCTGTGTTTAAACCACATGTATGGACTGTTTCACATTCAAATCCGACACAAAGAGACAAACGAAGAAGGCCTGGCTATCTTTTAAAGTTTAAACACACATTTTTCATCAATAATAATAGTTGTAGTAGTTGTGATAATCATAATAATTTCATTTCAGATATTATGTGTATGTCTCTAAAAGAACAAGAACAAAAATGCTCAAAATAACATGAAGGATAACATATATGTATAATATATTGGATAACATAACAAAAAAGTACACATACACGGCAGAGCCTGAGGTAACTGGGTTTCCTTATGGGGTGGGTAATTGTGTGTGCCCACTTACTTCAGTGCGCAGAGTGACAACGTTTCTGCTCACATATTATGAATGACACTCTGTGACTTTATTTAACTTGCAGTGAAGGATGTGCCTGCTGTGATGGATATGCGGGGTTATATTTTAGTATCATAACATAACAGACCTTCACTGAGGATTGAAAGCCACTCTTGCCTGCGAGTGTGCTATAAATAAGTCGTGTTTCTTTAGAAAAGTAGATACAGTTCTAAACAGCAACTTAACTTTTTTATTTTAATTTTTTTCTAGTGGCGTTAATGATTTGAAAAGCAGATCAGCATAATACCCTAAAGCACATATAAATATCTACCAGTTAAAGTTCTGAGTCATGGCACAATCAAGTATTGTTCAGTGAAGCGCGTCTTATTTAAGTCCTCTTTTCAAAATACCAACAACACCTAAAATCATCTACAGCAGACATTAGCTACTGCAGCACAGCTGCTGTGCCACTGACACCTGTTCTTGGTGAAACCTGAGCAAGGAAGCACCCACGAGACCGACACGTGCTGCTAACATTACCTTTTATTTAAAACAAGCTACTGCAGAGGAGCGAAAACCAAACATCCCCATATTTAACAATTTGTGAATTGATTTCAAAAAGATATATTTACATAGCTTGCTATTCTTCTTTGGCACTCTAATACTGTATCAATAATATTCATGCCAGTGTTTTATCGACTGGACATTTTAACTTCATCAAGTTGTGTTTCATAGGCCTCGCAAATCCTGAATCAATGGTGCTCCTGATTGATTTTCTTAGTCAAATTTCTAGCAGAGCGTTCACCCCCAGGCTTACACAAACACACCCCTGATGCACATCCTGCAGCTGCAAACAGTTTATCCCCATGTGTCATCCATATCTTGGTAATTTACAACTATTTCACTTAGCTGAAGTCTCTCTGCTTGTCACAGATAATCCCCGAAAAAAAATTGCAGTTAAATCTTCAGCTTCCAGTGTCCTATGTGTGGCCTCTTGCACCTGTAAATGTTGTGTGTGTGTTTATTTATTTTCTGTCTTACCTGAATAAAGGGGTGGATGATTGCAGCTGAGAAATAAGGCAAAACAAAAGGTGATGGAGAGGAATTGGAGCAGAGAGAAGACAGAAGGACAGGAGATGGAGGTAAGATGAGCAAGATGAAGGGGGGGACGACACAATATGACTTTTATAGCTGCTTCCAAACACATACACACTTACATGTCCACCTCTCATTATACTCTATTTTCAGAGGGGAGGAGGGAGGGGGGGGGGGGGGGGGGTCAAGATATGACGCAAGCACTGTTGGCCTGAGAGTGTGATCGTTTTCTGTGCAGCACTACCATATCACACATGGGACTGGTAATAATACCACTTTATCTGTCTTCTTTGGACCTTACCCACATCTTCTGTCTTGATCTGTGCGTCTGTCAATACATTTGGTCCTGTCTCTCACACTCAGTATAACTAATAGCACTGGCTTGGCCATGTTAATGTATGTGAATGTAGTGAATGTAGATAAGATGTCCAAGCTGTTGTATGGTATTCTGAGTCTGGCTGCCCGTAAGACTATTACCAAGAAATGGCTTAGTGTGAAAAGTCCATCACTAAATGACTGGTATAAGATTGTTTATGGGATGTTTAAAATGGAAAGAATTACCTTCATTAATAGACTCCAATATGACATATTTAGTGATATTTGGGATAAATGGAAACATTACATTTTATACCCATTTGTTTATTTTTGATTATTTGTTTATTTTGGTTTATTTGTGTTCTTATAGGTTGTTAATAAAAAAATAAAATATATAAAAAAATAAAAAAGACAGTATTTCATGGGGGATCCAACTCAGAAAATACTTTTCTGTGTTCATCATTACACGCAGTGTTGATAAGATGTCCAACGCTCAACCCAAAACCAAAACCACCGTGTTTTACAGATAGCTGCACATGGTCTCTGTTGTACCTCACTTCTTACCTCACATCTTCATATGCATATTAATAAAGATTTGAACCAGAAAGGTCAAATTCAGATGCAGTGGTCCATCAGACCTGCTGGCACTGATTTTCAGTTTGGCATACCTCAGCCCTTTCTCCCTGTTCCCTTTCTTGAGAACGACTTCTTGACCCTTCGACTGAGAGCATTTATGATTACGTTTCAGTGAACTGCAGATGGATCTGCTTAAAAGACAGATTTCTGGATTGGATTTTTACCTTTTTCTTAAGGACATGACTTTCAGATGGTGTTTATCTGCAGTAGATTATTTTTTAAGACAGACACGTCTTCTTTGTCCATCACTTGTTCAATTCTTGGCTTTTTGGTATATTCAGAAAAAAACAGAAGAGAGCATAATTTGAGAGCAAATTATGTACTTTTGGAACATGCTACCAATAACAGAGAGCCTTAAGACAGCAGTCCCCAACCCCTGGACCGGTCCGTGAGTCGTTTGGTACCGGGCCACGAGAGTTGAGGTTCGGGCATGACATTTATAGTTTTCAGGGTTTTTATCGTTTTTTATTGTTATTTTGCATTGTTTTTGTCGTTAACTCAGTTTCCCTGGGTCTTTTCCTGTGTGTTATGAATAAATCTTCTTTTTTTGGTACTGGTCAGGTTTTATTTTGTTGTATTTATCCTGTGTCTGTGAAAATATTGTCAGACATAAAACAGTCCGTGGCGCAAAAAAGGTTGGGGACCGCTGCCTTAAGATACACTTTCTTTAACTGTCTTTTGCTAAGTTCTCTGTTATCTGTAGATGCAACTCTGAGTCTGGCTCTTTGGAAGGAAAATATAAAGGATAGATTGGTGGCTCAAGATTTTTAAATAGCACAGTATAAGTTTAGTGTACAAGATACCTTTGTTATACGGAGCTTTGCAGTACTCACTGTCTAATGTAATTTAGAGTGATTAAGAGCAGACACTAAAATTCAGTTTTTATAAGTAAAAGCTACTCAAAATAATGATCAACACCAAGGAACACTATGGCTGTGCTGGCAGCACGAGGTGTCCCAACACCTTCCTAAAATGCTTTATATTGGATTCATAACTTATTCTTGCATTTCATGAATGCATTCAAATGAATTCCACTGTATGAATTGTGTCAAAGAAATGCATTTAACTTTTTTTGATTTGCTAGGATTTCTAACTCCTCCAAGGCAAAGTTATGCTGAAGAAGTCTGTTCTTTCCATCTTCCATCTCTTCCATCCAAGAGAAACTTTCCCCTCAACTTTTCTCCCTATCTGTCCTTTCATCTTAACATCGTCCTATTTCTTATATCTAATTTCTCTGTCCATATCTTCCTACACCCTACATCTGTGCTTATCAGTCTCCGTCTGTATAGGTTGTTAACTTTGTGCCTTTTTTGTTCTCCCTTTTTCTCCCTTTGGTTCGCTTATCTTTTGCTGAGTGATTTAGTAGGCCACCTTGCACCCAGTTAGTCAAGGCCAACAGAGAAATTTATTTGTAGTAGTGCATCTATGAAAGAAAAGAAAAGTCAGTAAGATACTTTAGTTGTAACAAAACGGCAGCCAGTTAAAGATACGAAGGGTTTTTTTGGCTTTGTTTTTTACTGCAGAGATTTTCATTATGAGCATTAAATGAGATTTCATCCCTGGGAGTTCATGGTTGATTATACCACACTGCCAAGGTATTAGGCTTTCAACATCAAATATTCATTCTCTGCAAATTTTGTGTGGAAGAGAAAGCTGGAAATTACAGCACATTTTAAGCCTTAATAATGACTTGCTAATTACAGGTTTTAATAATCGAACACCTCCATGGTTAGATTTTACTGTTGCTGTTAGTAATAGTAATGTCTGCCATGGTTTCCAGTGTAAAATTCAGGCACAATATGTAGTAATATTATGATATATTCAACTGCGGCTGACACTGTGACTCATAGTATTGTTAAAAAATCCGTTACAAATTAAAGAACAAAAATAGCAACAAAAAATGTAAACATTTTAAATTTAAAAGACTACCAAACATAAAAAGGGAAAATAAAATGCGACTCTCTGTTCCTTCATGTCCTGCGCTGACCCTCTGTTCTGTCCTGAGACACTCTTAGATTTCGCCTCTCTATTGAGTTACCCTCTCGTCAGCACTTTCCAGCATTGTAGAAGAATGGGAAAGGGAGGAGTGAGTTGGTGAGGACAACATGCTGGAAGGATTTGTAGTTGGTGGGGGTGGAGAACGGTCAGGAAGGGAGGATAGAGAAAGACACTGAGATACACAAAGAAGAATTTGCAGCTTGTTCATGAGATCTCTACAGTCTTGGTTTATTATTAGACTTGTCAAAGGTTTCTGACAGTGTCAACCAAAACATCCTTGATAGAAATATGGCTTCACAGTGTTTACAACTTAGTAAAGAAAAGTCTGTAGCTAATAACAAAGATGATTAAAATAGCATTAACCTACTTTTTGGACTACAGTGGTCCCTTGTTTATCATGGGAGTTACATTCTAAAAATAACCCACGATAGGTGAAATCCACGAAGTAGCCAACTTTATTTTTTACAATTAGTATAGATGTTTTAAGGCTGTAAAACCCCTCACTACACACTTTACACACTTTTCTCAGACAGGCATGAACATTTCCACTCTTTTCTTTCTTGTTTAAACAAGTTGCCCGCGGTTGCCTTTGACGGTGTAAAATGTTTCGTCAAAATTGTTGTGTTTTGTTGGGGTGAAAACCTACAAACATACAGTACAGCACTTCGGAGTCACACTGCTAGCGATTGAAGATTCATGTAAATTTGAAAAGCTGAAGAATTCTGTACTGTACAGGAGACACGGCACGAGATCGATTGACAATGGTCTACAGCCAGTCAGGACGCAGAACACAATGCGCTGTAAAAGACAACAAAACTCCAAACAAACAAACAAAAAAACATGCAAAATTGCACAAAAAAATCAGTGAAACAGACAAGCTGCAAAAGTTGAACCACGTTATAGCGAGTGACCACTGTACATGAGTCCAACTACTTCTGCTGCTCTCTTTGAATGGCCTACAGGGGTCTGCAAAAATATGCTTTTTTTTTTTTTTTTTTTTGCTGATGATACGGCTTTTTATTTCACATCCATACCTAATTTGAATTTGGCTGACTTTCCTCAGTAGGTAGTCTCTTTATGGACCCACTTTTCCAATCAGTTCAATTCATTTTTATTTACAGTTGTGGTCAGAAATTTACATACAGTATGGGCATGAATGTTGACTCTGTAATGACTTAAAAAACATGAACTAGGTGCACAAGTTTGAATTTATTTTGGGTTTTCTGTAATACACAGGGTCAAAAGATTCTACAATGTCTTTAAACTGGGCAAGACAAAGGCTTAGTAACTTCTCATTAGTGATGATGATTGAATACAACTGGTACTTTCTCTTTGTCAGCATAAAAATGATTTGTTTGAGAGCACTCATTGGATTGACCAGTACACAGAACAATGGGAAAGTCCAAGGATCTAAGATCCAAGAAGGAGAACTGTAGATTTTCACATGTTGGCGAAGTCTCTTGGAACCGTTTCTTTACAACTCCAGATTCCTGGATCATCAGTTCATCAGTTCAAACAAGTTGATTCAGATTCAGGAACAACCCTTTAACCACTAAGGCTCAGGCCTGTCATGCACTAGAAACTGCTGCCACACCAGCATTACTGTTGACATTAAAGTAAGTTTCACATCAGCATAGACTGAAAGGTTGCCCACCAAGAAAAAAGCCCCGGCTCCAAAATGGACAGTTTCACGCTCAACTGAAATTTGAGGCTGACCACATGGACAAGTCAGATGCCTTCTAGAGAAAGGTTGAAAGAGAGACTGAACTATTCTGTCATGATGATAAAAGATATGTTTGGAGGAGTAAAGCTGAAGCTTTCAAAACTAATAACATTGTACTAGCTGTCAAGCATGCTGGTAGTAGCGTCATGCTCTAGGACTGTTTTGCTGCCAGTACTGGTACATTGCATAAAGTGGATGGAGTAATGAAGAAGGAGAAGTATCTCCAAATGTTTCAACTTCACCTCAAATCGGCAGTTAGACGGTTGAAACGTGGACACAATTGGGTGTTTCAACAGGCCAATGATCCCAAATATGCACCATATTTTTCATTTGTGATGTCCATGTCTCGCTCTGAACTGGAGATTGCTATACATGCATTTATTTCCTCATGCTTGGACTATTGTAACTCACTGGTTATGTGTCTAAGCAAAAGGTTCTCTGGATCGTCTGCAGGTTGTGCAAAACGCTGCAGCTCGGCTTTTGACAAAATCCTCTAAGTATTCACATGTGACACCGTTGCTATCTCGGCTACACTGGCTTCCTGTTGAATTCAGAGTCCATTTTAAGATCCTGGTCTTGACTAATAGAGCTTTGCATAGACTGGCACGAGCCTACATCTCTGATATGCTACAGCCCTATGTCCCTAGCAGGTCCCTGAGGTCATCTGATCAGGGCTTACTTATTATAAAACAGACTAAGATGAGAACTGGTGATAGAGCTTTTGCCACTGTGGCCCCGAGACTGTGGAACTCTTTCCCCCAAACCGTAAGACTGTGGACTCAGTAGTTGTTTCAAAAACAACTAAAAACTCACCTTTTTAAACTGCTTCTGGTTCATTTTTGCCTGTTTTATATTGTCTGTTTTACCTTTTTGTGGCTTTTTATCTTATGTACAGCACTTTGTGACTCTGTCTAGAAAGGGGCTATATAAATAAAATGCTATTTATTTTATTTATTTATGTGTAATTATGTGTTATATGTACGCTAACTGATGACTTCTTTATTGTGTTTGGTATTTTAGATTATCCCCAAATGAAATGAAAGTGCAATAAATGAAGATCAAGAGTTTGAAGGCACAAATTGGGGTTATAATGGAGTGTGATTACTGCCAGAGAGAGTTACATAAATACAGTGTAGGCTGAAGAGACACTCGTGATTATAAACTGTTTAATTGGCCAAGACAGCTTAAGACAGAAGTGAAAATAGGCAATGGAAAAAAAAAAAACAGGGTGACTGCTATACAAGAAAGTAGATTCAGAAATAGATAAATGATGTACACACACATCAAACTGAAAATAGAGAGAATGTGAGAAAGACAGTGACAGACAGACAGAGGGAGTAAGAGGAATTAAATTTGTTTTTAATCACCAACTTGCTATTCAGCAACAGGTGGCATATGAAATCATGGCAGGGGTAGCTACAAGCCACAGCTGTCTATGTGAATAAGTGTGTATGAGTGGTATTGATATCAGTGGGGCATCCCTTGTCTACTTAACCAAAGATTAGCAGATATTGGCCCTAAAAATAAACACAGGGGAACCCGGTGTGCTTACTGATCAGGGGTGGAGCTGGAGAATATCGGACGTTTCACTTGTACAGTTGGGACTCAAAGGCCTCGTTCGCTCAAGAAGAAATAGCATCTTACTCGCATGTCTTTTAACACAACTGCTAGAAGAACAGATGCGTTTGGGGGTGATCTGTTCATTTACTCCCTGGATTCACAAATGAAACCCCAACAAAATTAAAGCTGCTGTGCAGAGTAACTCCGCATTAATGGATCAGATAATTTCATCCATGTAAGAATCACAAGAAATAACAGATAACGAATACCTGACTCTGCAGTTCCTCTCAGCAGAACAGAGCACCATTGAATCTGTTTCTTCTCTCTCATCACTCTCATTAAGCAGCACCGGTAGTTTTAGTGAACTGCTACACTGCTTTCACAAGAATATTGCAGGCAAAATAAGTGACTAACCAATGAACTTACTGAACAATCGAGTTGGTTAGTACTGCACTGTAATACATTTTCTTGAGAGGAGCAAATCACTAATGTTTAGTTAATGTTAGTGTTCCTCTGTGTCGGCATGGGGCATCATATCACTGTTTTGTGTTTAATTGGAGATTAAGTATTGGAATTTCAGGAGCAGGACCACGCCTCCAAACACGCTCCTTCCCGTTCTCATCTTTATAGGTTCCCCCAGTTCTCCACCCTTCCTCCCCTTTTCTGTTCTTTAACGTCTTCACTTCTATTTAGTTCATGGGGATCTGCCAGGCCCGGGAGCCATCGCCAGTCGCCTTCGAGGCCTTCCCCAAACCGCAGCTCATTTCATGTCCAAGCATTCACCTTTACCTACTAAAACGCTGTCAAACCTAAAATGAGGATGTGGGCCCAGCTAGTGAATAGCAACTCTTGGGTTATAGATAACGGTATCACAGCTTATCTGCTTCACCCGCTGAGTGTCCATCAGGTTGATAACATTGATTATATGAAACTGCTTTTAATGTGATGTAAACTGCTTCAAGCTCAAGCAGATTTCTTAGACTCTGTCTCAAATATATAACACTTGACATGGAAACTGACTCATTTTTGACCTGTGAGGTTTGCAGATCTTCGTGTCCACTTGTTTGCGCTTAACTGCAGCGATGCTCGAAACCTTGTCAGTTCAGCTCAGGCCAAAATGCACAGTAGAGTGGGAGAAGGAAGGCCCGCAGTTTTCCAAATGTGCACCACAGGCACCGGTTTTTGTGGTATATTTAGTTCTAATATTAGGGCCGGCGTGTGTGGGAGTGTGTGGGAGATGGTGAGTTTTTAAAGGAATGCACCAAGTTCTTGGGAGGTTAGCCTGTTACTCAGCCAACCTGTTAAATAATGAGAAACCAAATTTTTCCATTATCTGAAAGATTCCAGTTAGTCATGCTTGTTGCTTATTACGTGCTATGTTTAGGGACGGTGGGTGACTAGCTTTGTGTCTATAATTACAACACTGGAACTCTAAAAAAGAGCTAAACCTAATCCTCACATCTCCTTTTTTTAATACTTACTGTTGCTGAAAACTGTGTCTTACTAATCTGACATTAACTGAGTACAGTAATTACAAATATGCTCACTGTCATTTTACGTTATTCAAAACAAGTGTTAACAAGTGGCCATTAAATTAGATCTGAAGTGAAAAACATTCATCATCCTGTTATCATGCAGTGCACCACTGAGAAAACTTTGATCCTGGCATTCGTGCAGACATTGCGTTCACACCACCCACCTAACATCACTGCAGAGCCTGTGTCTGTGTCGGTTCTCGGTCATCCAGGTCATGTTAATCTAAGGAACTAGTCGGTTAAGGACAACCCCCTCTAGGGTTTAAATACCTGGGACTCTCCACCTTTAGGTTTTAAATCTGAAGAAGCCTCTTGGATGAGAGGTAAAACATCTTCATGAAACTTAGAGAAGTCCAGTCACCTTCTTTTCCAGCTTCTGCAGACCATTTGCACTCCCTGTGGCACCGGCACTCACCAACAGCAGCAGCCTCCCCGAGCAGACAATGACCCCTGCAATGTCGCAGAACCTGCTCAGAGCTGCCTCAAAAACACAAAACAAACATGAGCCTATGATGTCGTCTTGACTGAAGTCCCCACATACAACATGAGCAACATACATAAGCATACACAAGCCTGCTCCACTGAGGCTGTACTGGTCTACATACTGGTGCCACCAGAGGTCTTGTGTTCATGCACCGACAGGTCTGTTCTGGCAACGTGGTGGAGATCTGCAGATTATTAGGAAGGTCGTTTCAGTGTTGCTGCTGGTGGTGTCGATATCCAATATTTAGAATGTACACCTAGCATCAGAATGGGGAAGAAAGGTGATTTGAGTGATTTGAAACTTGGTGTGGTTGTTGTCTGAGTATTTGAGAAATTGCTGGTGCACTGGTATTTTCCCAACACAACCATCTGAGGTTTATAGCGTGCCACCATCGTGCTGTGTGGCATCCCAGAGGTAGATTTTAGATTTCGGCTCAGAGTTTTCATCACACAAAACAAAGACTCAACATTTAGGTTACTGCCCAGCTTCACCTCTTCCTCTTTCTGCTTTCCTAATGATGTTACCACGGCAACCAGCTGTCGACATGTCAAACACAATCTGGGTGCTGAGACTTTCTGTCAGTCCCCCTTCTTCTGTTTCTCTGTGTGTATACGTGTGCACTGGTACCTGTCAACTTAATGTCTTATTAGATTTCATCAACACTTTTTACAGCGTGCTTGTGTTTCAAAGATATATTCCAAGGCCAGCGTGCAATAAACTATATACAAACACTGTTACAGTACCCTCTTTTACAAGCGCACACACACATAGGGACACTCCTCCACTGACATGCATAAGCATTCCCAACAGCAAATTCACCCGGACACACGTACACTCAAATGCGCAGAACAGACTCCAGCAGCTGGCCTGACCTTGAAGATAAATACACCCTTAGAAAAATGCTTCTGCAATTCATGGCTGGCGGTGGTGTGTTATACGAGCAGCGTTTCAAAGGGTCCATCTCGGGCTGCGTGAAAATAGATATGGAGTCAATATGTGATGCACTCACACACACACACACACACATGCACACACACATCCATCTGTGCACCACTGTGTTTCCATCTTTTTCTCTCATGCGCACAAGCTCACTGTATTACACGCGATTTCTTGATCATCATTTTTTTCCATTTTCTCTTACTCTCCTGATCATTCTTTCTTGTAGTTGAGTATTTTGCTGTTTGCACACTAATAATCTGAGTGTAACTGAATCACATGACTGCTGTCAACCATTAATGCAAACACTTTAGTCTCTGTGAAAACACTACCTCAACGCAAAAACCCTCAGCACACACTGTTTGATTTACTAAAGCATGCAACTGCTCCAATCTCTTTTGTCAATCTCAGCATGTAGATCTGCTGATTTAGGTGTAGTTACAATTCTTGTGATTCACTGTGCTGGCTTAAAGCAGATGTTGTTTCTTTGTGTGCAGCTGTCCAGCTATAAACAAGTGCTGAGCTTGGCTATAACTGTAAAAAAAGTAACGAGTATGTGAAAGTCATCAGTTAGTCAATAACTTTCGTGGCATCTTGAGCACTTAGAAAACCATTTTAGACTGGACGGCAAATCAGTTCGTTTTTTGTTTCTATCCAACTCCCACACATTAGCAACTGCACTGACATCTAGTGTTTGAAGCTTTAATAACCCCATATTTAATGTTTGAACTGTTCAAAACATTTTTATTGCACAATTATGTCCCCTCATTGGAATGTCAGCGTCACTAGCTGCTGCCTTTATTGACTTATGAATGTCAGTAACGAGAGACACCCGACAGGTGAGCGCTGAATGAAGGCAGGCTAGTGTCAAAGTGTGTGTGCATGAGATAAGATGTGAGAGAAAAACTGAATAAATAGGTGGTGGAGAAAGCTTGTGTCCTGAACACGCCTTAAAGAACAATGACTGTTCTGATGTCACCATTATGCTTCTCAGTCAAAAGCCAATAAGAGCCTTTGTAAGAGGCTGTGTACACATGCACAGTGTACACATGCACAGTGTACACATGCACAGTGTACACATGCAGTCGTTATTACTGTAAATAGCTCTTTCTGGTAGGCATTTGTTCTCAGTTAACACACTTTACTGTACATGTAAAAATCTCTGTTTGACATCCTAATTTATTATCTGATGGCAAAATGCGGTCAGCACAAATGACCAGTCATGCACGTCACTTAAAGATTTTTCAATTTTTCTTTTTTTTCTGTCTAATTTATGTCAGCTAAATTTTAACGGTGTCTCTCAAAAATCAAAGTTCCCTGTATCAGGGTTTTACACAGTATGAAAGGCCGGATAAATGACTCTGTTATTTGAAAGGTGCTGCTCTGAGAAAAGAAAGCAGTTGGAGCAATTTGGCATTTTTCAGCTCGTTGTTTTGGTTTTTCTCCTTTTGTTTTGGCGCCATAATGCAATGGTTACAACAGTAATTGATGAAACACAGAGACATGCTACTTCAGCTTTCTCCTACAGTCCAACATCCCTGGTTAACCTGTTGGAGTATAAATGAGGTGTGCATGTGAGCATGAATGGTTGCCCGTCTCTCTGTGTTAGCTTGTTGATAGTCTGACGACCTGCTCGGGGTTTATCCCACCTCTCGTCCTCTGACAGCAGCTGGCTCTCCTTTCCGGCACCCTGAACTGAAGCGGCAGAAGAAAATGAATAAATGGTTGGATGGATGGAGATTTCTCAGGTTTTTATTTCACGTTTTCAGTCATTACGTAGTTTTATTTTCACTTGCTTTTTAGACTTTGGATTCACTGGCTAGGTTTAAGAAAAGATTGTGCCTTCTTTCAACATTTTATCTTAAAAAAGTGATGCTTAAGGCTACTCAGTGTATTTAAATGTGGAACTAAGTAGTCCTTTACTTGCATTTGTATAATAATAATGATGACAAGTTGGAAGTGAGATCATCGCACATCTAAAGATATCTTCTGCGTATCTGTGAGACGCCATTATGATGTAGTTCTTTTAGTAGCTAAAGAGCCAGATATTTCTCTCCGAGGTAAAATGGGAATGGCTATTCAGCTTTATTGAGTCTGTTCCATTTGAAAATAGCTAATTACCACATTATGACAGCTTTATGGAGTTATAATATGCCAGTGCTGGGTTTACAGATTGTTCTACAGAACCATCAAGCATGAAAATGCCATCTAATACACACTGACACCAGTGGCAGTTGTAATTTCCTCCTTGTGCCTCTGCAGGTATATTATTCTGAGCTAAATGACAAAAGTGAGAGGGGTCCTGCTCGGAGACCATCTGTGTACCCTGTAATCTGCCTTCTGTGTACCTCGGGTATTAAATGTTAACCCACGTTTGGCCTTTGCCTCAAAACTTCCTGTTTTTTTATTTTAAATAACAGAGAAAATAATATGTGTGGTTACAGTTAAACATGCTGGCAGTTCAATGATTATTGATCACTTGTACTTAACTGTGACGCTGGGTTTAAACTGAGATATAGCAGATGCAAAGGTCTGGTGGAGCAGACTTGACAGGGCAGGTAAACTTATGGCATGTTCACTGAGTATCAGAGTGCATTCACAAGTTTTCAGATGTCTTATTCAGCTTAGGTTATATAGAGATGTGTGCTGTTTATTTCTATTTCAACACTGATTGAAAGAGTGTTGAACTACAGGAATATTTGTAAACAAATCCTTTATCCATTATATTATCAATAAATTGAAGGTCAAAAATATGTTTACTCGATGTTTCATGGTTAAACACAACTGAAAATTGTATTCAGTGGTCAGCATTTGCAGTTAACTATAGACATACAGGATGGCAGCAGAAATCTGACCTATTTAGTTTGCACAGATGCAGTGCAGTGTGTCCAACAAGGCTATCACTACTGAAGAGGCCTCTTACTTGGTCACAGGAATCCTGCTAATCAGTTCAAGTTATTTATTGTTATTTTAACTTCCTGGTGGTGGATGTGGCTGGTTGTACATAAACTCTGAGGAAGTGTTTCAAAAATAAACCATGAAAGGGACAAAATCCTGAGAAATGCTTGGGGAGTCCCAGTGCTTCATGTAAACCACACAGTTCTATTTTAAAATCTGCCACCGAAACTGGTTTACAGAAGGGGAGCGGCACCTTAAAACTCAAACACACACACAAAATGAAACTTGCTGAAAATATATATACATAACATATGTATTATGTATATATATGAGTGAGAGTATTTTGAGGGGTGCTCAAGGACGCAAATTTCGTTCAGCTAGTAGCAATCATATTGCATTTTAGTATGATTTTCTGAGCATTGTAACGTCACAACATCAAGAAAGCTTCAACTGTCTCCAGGATGTTACAGTGCGCACGCACACACACACACACACACACACACACACACACACACACACACACACACATTACATAGCATCAAAAACATAATTTGGGAGTGTCGATGCATTGCCAGCTGCCAGCCAAGGATCTGATGTCCTTTGTTATTTTAGTCGTTGTCCTCAACCTCCACCTTATCCTTGGCGGCTTTGAAAGAAAAACCGTTTCCTTGAGGTTTGAGCCATGAAGCAAAAAACATTTGCAAACAGCATATTGCACTGTATACTGTTTATACCCCCCCCCCCCCCCCCCCCCCCCCCCAAGGATTGGATCCTAGAATCGCCCCTGGCGCTCATTCAGAAACTATAGAAATTCGAAACCTGCTGTTTTGATGATTGATCATTCTGCTTCCAATTTACAACTTATATTGAAAAAGAAAGAAAGTAAAAAAGAAACCGAGATCAGCTCTCGCAACGTGCGCGATGCCCTGCCAGAGCAAAGAAGCGTGAAGTGTGTCACACATGCTGGGTTCATGGAGTACTTGCTTGTAAAGTGTGTAAACACAGGCACAGTGCGATCAAACAGATGGAGCACATTTACGATGGCTTTGAAGTACCGAAAAATCAAGTACGAAAGGCTGTACGCCACAGATATCTAAACGCTCACTAAATCACATCTAAGTCCGCATACGGTTATTTTCTGCTTGTGTGTTTGAGTTTTCGTCCTTATGCGTTTTTGTTTCCAGTGAAATTTACGCTTTGACCACATGCCCGCCCGCACTACCTGTTGCTGGTGGATTGTCAGCTGATGACGCCTGTGCGTGTGTGTGTCTGTGTGTGTGCAGTGAGACTTCCCCACACATCTGTGTGGCCAAACGCGCGCACCCGTCTGCTGATCTTTTTTTAAGGAACTTTCGCTTCCTGTTGCTTTTCTCCGCACTATTGCGCTTGTCAGTTTGAAAGTCAGTCAGCCTGTGGTGTGTGTGAAAAGTACTTTGTTCACTAGCAGCTTTAAAGTTTCTTCTGCGTTCATCATCATGTCTCTGCCGCAGCAGTTACGCGACCAAAGGTGAGTCTGTCTACAGGTGACAGGTTAGAGTCGGTGAGCCGATGTTTTGCGCACAGACTGGCTGCGAAGTTCATTTCTGATTGCTGGTGAATAATTTTAACAAATCTAATTTGATCTAAAAAGACCAAACTAAATGAAGATCAGCGTGTTTTATGGTTGTTTTACTCATACAGCACAGCTGTTATCATGTTAAAAACAAAACCTTTTTAATTGTAGATTATGTTTTTAATTGTTTGCTTGTGTGTGTGTGTGTGTGTGTGTGTGTGTGTGTGTGGTTACTGTAAATCTATGCTAAGCTGTCATGAGTGTTCATCTCGGGCCTGATGAAACATTTCTGTTGTGATGGAAATAGTCTCTTCTAGCATCACAGCCTTCGTCCATAGTGCACTCAGTTGTTTCTCAAGAATGAAAATAATGGGATTCAGTTTTTCTTTGTGTCATTTTTGTCTTAAATGATCTGGTCTTGTTGCTTTAGTGACTTTGATCAGCTCCCTCTCAACATCCCGATCAGCGCCACCATTGCTGATATCGAGGAGAATAAAGGCTTCATCGACTACTTTGTAAGCATTAAAAAAACTAAAGGGCTGAGATGTTTTTCACTGAGACTGGCTCAGAATACCAGGCTCAGCTGTTTCCTTTTCTCTTTCATTCATGCCTCCGTTTCTCTCTCAGAGGTTTGTGATTGAGGTGAAGACTAAAGGAGAGAGTAAGTACCTGATCTACAGGAGGTACCGGGAATTTTTCAACCTCCACCAGATCCTCGAGGCCAGGTACTCTCCAGAAAACCTGGCCAAACTGGGCCCAAACACCTGCATCTTGCCTCCTCTTCCAGGTGTGTGTGTGGGTGTGCACTGTTGATTGTCAGTGGCATGCACGGTGCAAGATTTCATGTTGCTCAAATATGCGCTTGTTAGTGTCCGGCTGCTGGCAGATTGGTTGTTATGCCCTCTGAAGCTTATCTAAATCTTTTCAGGCATGCCTCGTACTCGGACTATGTCAACAGTCACAGCTTCTGATTTTCAGTCTTGCTAAATTGCTTTTCTGAATTGCATGGTATGTGCTGTGATTTCCACCATGGCAGAAATGGCCCACATAAGAGCTGGTGGGTTCACCTAACTCAAAGCAAACAGACTGAATTTGAATATGTTCCCTAAAAGTCAAACAGTAGTTTGGTCTAGTGTGAAATATTGTAATGAGTGTGGGAAAATGGTATCTACTGTAATGGTTAGTTTCACTTTAGCTGTGTCAAAGTTACACAAAGGGAACTCCTACTGGATCCTTCCTGTATTGTCGCTCCATAACCTTACATGCTTGCATGCTTATTCTCCTCCATGCATAGGAGAGGAGGTTCACAGAGACACCTGACTGAATTTCCTCTCTGTCTCCGGAAGAACTGAAACCCCTCTGAATACTCTTTACTATACATACGGCTGCTGTGTTTGTTGCTGTGCTTACATTTTGTTGTTTTTTTCTCATGTATTCAGGGGGAGATTGAGACATAATTGGATGCCTTTAGTGAATTAATATTGATATTATAAAGAATAAAAACTGTTGCGTCCCTTAAAGATTTGATTAAGTTTGGTGGGAGCTCACTTCTATTCAAATCCAATTCTATTTAAGCCACAAGAGCTTAGTTATAGCACACTTTAGGCACCCATTGCTGCATAATAATGTGAAGCATGAGTGCTCCAAATGCTGCATTTACAATCCTCTTTCTCCACCGAGACATCCGCAGAAAGAAGATTGAGATCTACTTTTGTTCAGCTGAAGTAAAATGGGTTTAGAATGAAGTTTATATTCTACCAAACCCAGTGAACCTTATTGTGCTTTTTCTTTTATTCGCGCTCGCATCTTTAGACACACTTGAAGCATTTACTGTCATGTTATGTGGTTAAATGTCAAAAATCCATCATTACAAGCCAGCAGGTATCATAGTGCCCCTACAAGGTCAGTTTAAACCAAACCATACATCAGAGGACAGTAATACCTTTAATCCACAACGATTGATATTCAGATTAGTCAGGAAAGAGCATATGGAAAGAAGGACAGATGAATGCCACAGGCAAAATACAGAGACTAACTTGAAGAGAGAAGGGAAAGAAGAGCAAAATTGAAGGGGAAGATTTTGAGAGGCAGTAGGAAGAGGGTGATTTATTCATTCATCCATTTCCAGGGGCTTCAGGTATGTAGCAGCCGACGGAGCAGAGAAACCCAAGCACCCTTTTTGTAGTAATCAGTGACTTGTATGCTGAAGCACCAGCTGGGGGATACAATTGCTCCATCGTGACCACTTTTGTCCCTGGATTATCTGTGTAAATCGTGCCGGGAACAAATCTAAACTCAGCAGAGCAGGACGTTGACTCACTTTAGCATGCTAGTTAGCCGCAGGTTGATACCGAGGTTTTTCTTACTGATGGAATATACTGACTTGACTGATTTTATCATGATTTGGTGACTTTAAAACAGCCATTTTAAACAAGCATTGCATCCCTACCATTACTGAAATTAAAAGTACAGCCAAACATTCTGCTAGCTTGTGCTTAAACTATACATGCTAGTTTGTACTCAAGGTTAATGGGCTCTTTGCTATGATGGCTAAGATGGTGCATTTCTTATGTTATCACTGAAGTTCTTGAAAACTGCTATCATGGCTTCACTTAATTGGAGTATTATCACTGTTACTTCACTTCTTAAATGCTGTCAAAATGAAAACTACTATCTTAAAGAGACCTTATAAAGACTACAACTGTAAAAGTATTTTGAAACATCCATACCTTATCCCTAGAGTTTTATATTGAGTCGCTTCTTGCTGGGTACTTAAGTGTCTGTGAACAGAACTTTACTTTTGAAGGGAGGCTGAATCATTTAAGTAGAAATAAGAAAGAAGTTCAACCAACAGAGTGCATGTAGACAGTTAACAATCTGGAAGAAAAGTCACTTTCCACTGCAAATGAGCTGCTGTCGAAGATTAAGCTCTGGATGAAATGCCTGTACTGGCCACAATGAAACAAAAACTTTAAATTAGGAAAAGTTGGTAAGTGTGATAATGAGTCAACTTGCTTTTTAGAGCTCAGTGACAGGCAGAGAAGACGGAGGTATGTGAATCCCGTTTCTAACCCACCTAGTTTTTAATATACAGTAGTTAATGAAGGTTTTAATTTGATCAATTTTGACAACACTGATGAAAAGACAGGGTTATACTAGCAGGGCACGCAGATCTATACTAAAACCCAACAGTCTGATAGTCATTTATTAAAAAATAATGTAAAAGATTGGTTAATTAAGTTCCTACTCTATCGTTCACCTGCCCATATTTATATAATTCCGTAAATACATCATCTAGTGGTCCGAACACAAGAATTATTGAGCAGTAAGCTAACAGGCTTCAGAGTTCCCACTGTGGTGTAATTTTTTTCTTTACATGAGAGCACACCCATCGCCTCCAACTCATGTAGCTGCTGCTGCTGGCAGGCGCTGGAGCCGGCTGTAGCTGTGGCTGGAATCCAGGGCCTCAAGCCTTTATCACAAGCACTGTTTGATCGTTCTAACACCAAGTAAGCCTGCCATTTTTGGATGATATCTGTTAGCTGCCAAGTTTACATTTGACTCTTTGGTCCAAAATGCAGCAACACAGATGGTTCTTTAGCATAGTGTCAGTTACACTGCTGCCAGCTCCAAGTTAACATTTAGTCAACAAAAACATTTAGTTAGACCTAGCTAACCTTGTTACAATAGTCCCAAAAGGTTGATCTGTTTATCTGGATGTAGCGTTTTCAGTGGGAGGAGTGTTTCATCACTGATCCAAATTACTTCCTCCGTATCAGCTGACTGCAGGTTTCCCCAACCAATGACTGGAACTAGCCCACTAGTTCCAGTCATTGGTTGCCCATAATGAACATTGGGCTATGAGATCAGTTCCTTGATGTCACAGCCCAATGTTCACTGAGAGAAACATTTCGGCACGTTTCGTCACGTTTCGTCACGTTTCGTCACGTTTCGTCACGTTTCGTCACGTTTCGTCACGTTTCGTCACTCATCCTTCATGACTGAAGAAGTCACTTGGATGAGCGACGAAACGTTTCTCCCACTTTTGGGATTTACTTACCTAGATGATTGAGCATGCATCAAGGCCAGTTACAGGAGATCTGGTGATTCTTTGGTAACGTTAAAACACCCATTTTGAACAAGTAGTCTTCCAAAATTGCCAATATTAATGGATTAGTCCAGAAAGGTTATAAATGTTGCGCTTTAGGGAGAATTTGATCAGATAAAAGCATACCGACCAATCAAAAGACTAGCTGACATGGGGACTGCAGCCCTGCAGATGTAATTTCAAATTGTCTCTGAGAAGAGCTGGGAGCCCATCTTGTTCAATCTGGTGTGACTGTATCATAAAGAAATATCCAGAATCCAGCCCTTTATCAGGATCTACACCAAAATTAGAATTAATAGGTTCTTCTTTCCAATCCCACCTAACAAATTTCATTGAAAAACTGGCTCAGTAGTTTTTCTGTAGTCCTGCTAAGAGACAGACAAACATGCCAAAGCAATCACACTCTGCACTGCTATTCACCTTGATGATGGATGTAAGATAAAATAATCATAAGCACAGAGACTTGAGATAAAATATTGTAATGTGAAAGCCAAAGTATATTCAGGCCTCAGTCACTGTTTGTGCTGCTGTGTCTGTCCTCATCTGCTCTGTGGCTTTGGCTTTATTCAGCTCATTGTTTCCCCATAAGCCTGTCTGTCTGGGAGGCGGCGTCAGTGTCTGTATTGATTATCAGTGGCTGGAAACCAACATGTGCACCAATAAAAGCCTGAGGGCTTTGAATGGGCGGCTCGGAGCATTGATTTAAGAAGGATGAGGACAAACAGAGGTGATTGTTTTGTGTGTAGATTACAAATTGATTACAGATTTATTTCGGTGGATTCACAGGCTTTAGCTTGGTTATTAACTTGTCATTGTCATTATTAAACATTATATTTACTTGGCAAAATGGCTCTGTCTCATCATTAGAACTACTAGTCACATTATAGTTGCAGTTTTCCTTTGATTCAATTTAAAATACAAAACTAAAGTAAAAATGCATTTAAACTAGCCTATAAAAGTGAGCCATTGAGGACCTGCACAAAAACTAAAAGGTCTGCATGTAGGGAAACACAAGTTGAGATGGGTACTGGACAGCTGGTTAATGGCACTAAAAAAAACAACCCAAAATTAATACCGTACATGGTGGTGGGATGTTGTTGGTATTGAAGTGGGACACTACAGTAAATTAAAGTCAGGGGAAAAAGTTGATCAAATACAGTTTGGTGGCCATTTGCCTCAGGTTGAGACATAGTGGGGGTGTCCAAATTCATGGGCTGCATCCTCCTTAGGCCGCATTTGTAGGCTGATTACGTCACAGCGACGTGACGAAGGCTGTCCAAATTCGTAAACTCCTCTGAATGCAGCCGACAAATGCATCCTCCTTTTCCCCAAATTTGAAGGATGGGTCAGGTGTATCCTTCGTGGCCCACTATATCCCAGAATTCATAGCGCAGCCCAGCCAATTCCGGTTTTCAACAATGGCAGCCGCTACTAAGTTTTAATATTACTCTTATTACTCTTTCTGGGTCCCAAAATACACTTTTAACATAAAAACATGTGTAAACTTTAAATATCTGCTCAGTTTATCAAGATATCACATATTTGCAAAAGTGCTCCGACGTTTTCGGAGACGTCTGTTACCCACCAGCTTGATAGCTAGCCGGGAAACTCCCAGCAAATAATTGTCAGATCACTGCGGTTGTTTGCTACTCAGGTTAAACGTGATATATAAGTCACTTAGATAACCTAAAATGTTATTGTTTGGCTTTTTTCAGTGTTTTATTTGTTTGTGAATAAATCAGTCTGGCAGAGATTAAAGTTATTAGATTAGATTGGATAAAATAAAACTTCCCTCGGGTGGGTTCCTCCTTGGTTTTCGGGTCCTCAGGAGGATGCAGCCTATAAATTTGGACACCCCTACTGTCACTTCAGCTCTTCTTTGATTCTGTGTTTAGCTATGTACAAAGCACTAATGTTGCCATGCTAGCATGCTAACATACTCATAGTTGCAATGCCAAAATGTTCATGTTCAGCGAGTGCAGTGTTTTCCATCATTATCATTTTAGCTATTTTTGTGTTATTTTGCTAGCTTTGCTGATTACTACAAAACTGAAAGCATATTTCATGTTGATGGGGATGCCATTAATGTTTCTAAAATGTCCCCATAAACTACTGAAGTATCACTGAAACTGCATCATATCCTTTATAGGCCAGATTCACCACTCAAATGCCCCAGACAATTATTTAACAGGACAAAAAAAGAGGGCTGAAGGAGCCATAACTACACTTTCAGTATTTACTGGAACATAAAAAAACTGCCTATGTAGAGCCTACGATCAAATCTAAATAAACCACTTAAAAGTTTACTGAGCTTGACCCCTCATGATGTGAGGAAAACATTTTTTTTCCTCCAACACAAGCCATCTTTAAAAGGGGTATAAGCTGTGTCTACTGCAGGATTTTAGCTGGTTTGTAAAATTATTATTATTTAATTTATTATTTAAAAATATTTTTAAAGTGTAACTTTACTGGCTTTTAAATATTAGAGGAAAAAACGCCTTCATTAGCTACACATTAGGAACCAGTGGAAACTTTTACTGATCTTGTGTATTTTAGATGTGCTGTCTTATAACTAGAGCCAAATCCTAGGCAATCCATTAAAACCAGGCTCTTACTCTCTGATTTCTTAATTCTCCTGTGTGTCCTGCTTAAAGGGTTTCTTTCTTGTTCTTTCTTAACCTTTTTGGGCATCGTTCAGAATGCTTTCCTGTTCCCTCAGCTAATGTCAAAGTCATTATAAATCATTATAAATCACTATGATCAACCTACCAAATTACAGCTGCTTAAGTCATATGTTTGATTTCTTATTAAAAAGCGAGAAGGCTTTTACTAAAAAACACTCTATAGTAAAGATTTTACGATTTTACAATTTGTTGTAACATGTACAGCCATATCTCGCAATGCCAGCTGCTATATCGGGAAAGTTCTACTTTTCTACAAACTCTGATTTAACATCTGCCACTGAGGAGTCTGTTGGATAATATTAGATCTGATGGGTTTAATTGCAGTGCCAGATCTCATCAGGATGGAAAGGGAATAAGAAAGACAGGGGAGAGAGTGAAGAGAGACAGGCGAGGATGGGTGATGATTTTGAGGGCAGAAAAAAAAAAGACAGCAGAAAAGGATCGAGGTCTGTCTTTTCAAATAAAGCTATTCTTATTAATGAGACGTAAATAATGTTTCAGTATCATGTGTGCGTTTCTTTGTTTCTTTCTTGTGAGCTTGATGCTATGTTATGCTTTTCTATCTTAAATGTTGATTTCTGAGTCATACGTGAAGCTATAAATTCAAGGTCAAAGGAGCATTTAAGTGAGTGGATGGGTGACTGATTCATCAGTGAGTGAGTAAATGAATGAACTTGTGTCTGCGAGTGATTGAGTGAGTTATCGTGCTCCACAGTGAATGAGACAAGGGAAATTGAGTGAAGAGAGAGGGCTGAGGGTCATTAAGACTGTGCTAAATTTGATTTAACAGCAGGGTTAGATGGCCTTGGATGAATTGGTGGGGCCCGATTTAGACTGTTAGGAGTCTGAGCTGTGCCTCATAATTTTTTTGACTGGACGTAATGTGATATTAGGAAGAGTAATATGCTATTTCCATAATCTTTTGAAGTAAGGAGCATTTGCCTTGTTTAGGACAGGATAAATGTGTTAGCTGTCTAACACATTGACATATGAGTTGGGCTACACCCTTAATCGTTGAATTAAGGTGTTTTTAGTTCCACAGATAAAAGAAGTATAAAATCAAGCGCCTAGCGATGCAGTCTGCCTGCATGAACATTTGCCCAGCTGTACGTAGTGTTATTGCTAAATGAATGAGTTTGGGAATTACGGCAACTCGGCAATGAAGCGCCAGGTCACCTAAAGTTTTACTAGCAATTTGCTAACACGCTACTTTAAAACTGTGTTTAGCATCAAAAAGGTACTGCCGGTTTTTACAGAGTGACAAGATTATATGTAATAGGTGGGAACAGAGTGCAACTGATCCTGTTACATATGTATTTCTGGGAGTTCCTTTCTTAAAGTGCGGAATGTAATTAGGAGAATATTTAAATCATATACGCAAAAGGATTTACTAACATCCGCAATGCGCAGTTTGCTGCTAATTGCAATGGTATTTAAAGCCAATAAAAGCATGCCTGATAATGAAATGAACTGACTGCGCCTGTGTTTAAGAAACAGCGCATCCTTTGTAGAACTAACCACATTGTTGAGCGCTATTTGGTACTACTTTGCTCTGTTTTGTAAATCTGGCCTATGGTGTGTAAAAGTCACAGATGCTCTGCTGACACAATAACTACAGATTTCCAAACCTCCTCTGGCTGCATGAATTGCCATGAAACTTAAGGACATTTTCTCCCAAATACATTAGCTTAACTTAACTTGAAGTTATGTTTGTGATTGCAAAAATTTACCATTGCTAGCATGCTAACACGCTAAACCAAGTTCTGTAACATAAAAAAACCCTGAACTTAAAACTTAGACACGTGCATCTAAACACTTTCAGTCTGTGTGAGTTCGAGCAAGTAAGGAGCTAATGTTACCACATAATCTTCATATATGTACCTTATCACCTTGTCAGTCGGTTGGCCTATCTGAATGAAACTTTGCACAAACATTGTCACACAATCAGCATTTATAAACCGTATATGTTTATAGAAATGATTTATTTTGAATCCCAATCCTTTTTTGTGTTTTTTGAGTGTTTGCACTCACTGCTAAGGACATAAGCAGAAAGGCACAACAATATATGCTAGTAAATATAAATTACCTAGATTATACTTACCTGGGTTGTATATAGTACCTTCACGCATTTCCCTGGTTTTTGGTGTTAAAAACTGAACACAATCATCAAGCTAAAATTAATAATTGACATTTACAGGCTCTTGGTGTTTAAGTGCACTAGAGCATCAACAGTATTGGAGCATGTTTACATGCTGGCTTTGTTTACAAAAAACAGCTGTATTGTAAACATACGTATGCATGTCCTCTATGTGAATGCATTTTTATGGCCCCTGTTCTAGAGTGTAATCTCACGTGTGCAGTCACTTTTTAAATGTGTTTTCTTTAGGAAAAATCTACCTCGGAAACAAAAAGGAGATTGCAGAGAGCAGAATCCCTGAACTCAACACGTACATGAAGGTAATCACATTTCATTTTTATGCACGGTGCCGTCTCTTTTTAAAAATTTCCAACAGAGGAAAGAATTGTTGCCATGTTTGCCATCTTCTGCAGCGTGCAGTGCGGTAGCCTACAACGCAGTGGGCTGAACGATGCTGTAGGTGGATAAGCACTGACTCGGATATTTCAGCAGTAGTTTGCAGATCGAGCTCAACATGTAGGCGTTGCTGCTCTCTTCTCTTTGCTCTGCCCTGTGCCCACATCACGTCTGACTGACTGTAGTTGTGGGACTTTTGACATGTTTCAGTGTTGCACCATCGCTAAAAACACGATCAGGTTCTCTTTCTCCTACTCACTCACTTCTCTTTTCTGCTCTACTCTCTTTTTTCCCGCAACCTACGTCGCTCCCTCTTTGCCACACTCTCTCGCCTTCACTCGCCTTACACTTCTCGCTTCATCTCCACTCCTTCTCTCCCACCACCCTGCATCTCCTTCTCCTCTTCCATCAAACTCCCGCTCTCTTTACACCCCTTTTGTCTCTGTTGACGTTTCAATTCATCCACCCTGATTTCCCTCTTTTTACACAAGTCCTCATCTCCATCTTTCTTGCATGTCCTTATCGTTCATCCATTTTTTTTTTACTTCACTCTTCCCTCACTCCATGTCTCTCTCTCTCTCTCATATATCAAGAGGTTGCTGGGTTTGCCAACATGGGTGTTGCTAGACGAAGATCTCAGGATGTTTTTCTACCAGACGGAACAGGACTCTGAGCATCAGCCGCGAGCCCTGAGGCGTCTCCGCCCGAATACCCGCAAAGTGTAAGTCCCACAGTTCCCCATGGTAACAAGCCAAAACACAGATTGACTCCTTTAACACCAAGTCAGACGTCACTATAAAGAAATTAGTTTTATATCAAAGGAGACACCAGTTACAAACTGTACGTTTTTACTAGTATTTTGCTAGGTAAATGGGAAAGAAGTTCAGTGACTTAAACACACAAAGTCAGTACTTTGTTCGACCAACTTTATTCTTCAACACAGCCTGAGCTCTCTTAGGCAACCTTTCTTGTCATTTCTTTAAGCAATCTTCAGGAATAGTTCTCCGGGCTTCTTAAAGAACATTCAAAGCTCTCCTTTGGATTTTGGCTGCCTTTTTCTTTTTCTTTCTTTTGTGTTTCTGTGTGCTTTTTTTCGTGTTTCTGATCCCACACTGCTTCAGTAATGTTGAGGTCCTGGCTCTGGGGAGGCCAGCCTATGACTGATGGTGTTCCAGTGTGAGTTTTCCAGGTATGCTTTTACTGCACAGGCATTGTGTTTGGGATAACGCTAAGAAATGAAGCTGCTGCCAATTAAATGCTTTCCCGATGGTATTGCATGGTGGATCAAGCAATACCATCTATTCGTTTTGATAGGATCCCCAACACTACTCCGTGAAATGCAGCCCCAAACAATGAGAGAGCCTTCATCCTGTTTTAGAGATGGCTGTTTGACACTCACTGTTGTACCCCTGTCTGGACCTTTTACATTCATATTGACAGCAATTTGAACAACAATTTTCAAATCTGGATTCATGACTCCATAAGACTTGTTGACCATCGATTTTCAATCCACTTCTTGTGTAATTTGGATTACTTTGGTCTTTCCTTCCCATTTCCCTTTCTTAGAAATGAATTCTTGACGGCCTCTTGTCCACTGAGACCATTTCTGATGAGGCTTTGGGGAACAGCAACTGCTCAACTGGGTGATCAAGATGGGTCATTGCTTGATTTGACTTTCAGATAAATGGTCTTGATTGACCAAAGAAAATAACAATTTCGAAGAACGTTAAGGTCTTGCAGTCTCACTCAAGCGTTCTCCTGTCAAAATATAAAGAAATGTGGGGCAGCCTGAGACTTTTGAACATTTCTCTAAGTACAAAGTATTTAACTGTGCAAAAGGTGTAGCCAGAGTGAATCAGGTTTAAAGTTGACGCATCTGCAAATAATGACAAAGGAGGGTAATTGCTGGCTTTGAAGGGCTTGCTTTCAAGGCATAAATACCTCTGAAAAAACTGCAAGGTTAAAATGTGGCTTGAATCTGTGAAATTTCAGAAGCATTTTGACTCTTCGAAAAAAGAAAAATGCCTCATTTAGCTTTGAAAAAAATCTCTTTAGATGAATATAATTAAGATCAATCTAGTGCAATTTGTTCTCTTAAGGAACATGTTTCCTCATCTCAAATAACTGTGCTTTGAAATAAAAATAATTACAGCAGACTGGATGCAGGTCTTATATGAATTAAATGAGCAGGCAAGATGAAGCTCCAGCAACATCATTTACCTCTCTGAAGATGGAGAGAGAAGAGAATACATTTCCCCCAAAAGCGTAAACCCAGGAGTGCAGATTTCCATAAATATTTAAACTGGTTTTTCTTGCTTGAAGCTATTAGCACTTCAGTGTCAATTCCCCCCAGATGAGATGCACAGGTTCAGGCAAACCTAGGTTCATTTTATGATACAACTAATTTCATAAACTTGTGTTCTACTTTATGAGTAACTCCTGCAATCTTTGAATGTCTCATGGTCCTTAGACTTGACTTATGTAACTCCTCGTGGAGGATGAAAGGGAAAACATTTTCATGAATGTTCATCACAAAACCTTTTGAATTCGATAGCTTTGATAACTTTGAGTACTCAGTCAATACTGAAGGTCATTTAGACTGCAAATTTAATAGCACAGAAATGAAAGCAGAGAGAGATGAAATTTTGTATTTCAATTTAAGTCTTGCAGGTTGGCTTTTGGTGATGTACACAAGGAGATAACAATGCCGGCAGTGAATCAGTGCTAAAAACATGTGATGCTGCTCTTCACCTGAAACTTTGCTCAAGCGCTCCACTTTTAATTTAAAGGTATAAACATTTTGTGCATCTATGAATTCAGGGTCAGTTGACCACATATACCCACAACATGTGTTTGGCTTATATAAGCTTTTACTTAATCCATAACAATACATTAATAGGCATTTCGCCCACACACAAATTCAAAATGAATTCACTGAGGGTTGAATAACAGCTTAGATCTCACTGAGCATACAGAGAAAAACTGAAATGCTGCTGCATTCAACACCCAGTTGTCTTGGTTATCATAAATCACATGGAAACTCTTCAAGCTTCCACACGAGGCTTAGTCTTGGGTTGGTCATATGGGGAAGGTCTGCATCATCTTAATGCATAATGGACCTTTTTTTTCAGGTCATGACTAAGAGTGCATTCAAAATCCTTTGTATTTATTGCTTTACTATGCTCTTATCAGGAAATATGAAGCAAAAAGCCTCCCAGAGGATGAATTAACTTAATACTTTATGTAATGGCTATCCATTTAGATGTGGAATTAAAAGGCTTGGCTCCCAGCTGCAAGGAGTCTGCTTTTAAAATGAATTTCTTCTCATAACTGCAAATTATATTGTCATAAATAACATGGCTAAGGTCAGGATGATGGCGAGCGCTTCTGCAAAAAACTGCAGGTATGAAGTAAATCAGTTGAGCAATAAGCTTAGAGAGTTCACTTGTGATGGCCACCATGCAGCTTTGCATGAATATAATTGGATACCTAGGAGTCAGCTGGTAGCCAAACAGCTGATGAGTGATTCACTCCTGTGCTTCTAACTTCAGTCATTTTTTGCAAGAACAACTTCAGCTCCCTGCCTGAACTATTTCCCCCAACGCAACGTGAGTCTTTTATCGCACACAATGTCCGTTTGCTTTTATAGTGTAGATATATTTATAGTATATGATTCTTAAAACTACTGTACACATATGAGAAATGACAGCATCAGTGGCTGAGAGACAGGCTGATGTGACCAATCATGTAGACGTAGTAAAAACTTGATCTGCTCAATAAATCTGTATCGATTTACTGAAGATTTGTAAAATACAGTATTGTTTTTATTATTCAAAGACTCAAGGAGTCCTTAAAAAGTAGGGGTCAGTTTGTTATGGATGAGTTTGAGTGTAAGAAACAGCAGTGTATTGATATTGTTAATCAGAGGACAGGTGCTGTCGCTCAAAAAAACCCGTAAATATTTGATGTCAAATCAAAGAAGGGTGTCCTGACCTGATGACGTCTCAGCTGAGGCAAGGGCACCTTGATTTGGCATTAACCTCCTGAGACCTGAACTCTTTCATGGCATGCATTTTCAGTTTTTCTTTGCTATTTAGACTGATTGGGACCTGATGAATGTAAAAACAAAGGATGACCCGATTTTTTTTTTTTTTTACTTGATTTTTGTTTCGGAGAAAAAAGAGATCCACATAACAGGACAGATGCTTTAAATTTTGATAGAACAGTGGCAGGATAATGTCCTCGTAAGTGGATATCAGGCCCCTGTAGAGCAAAATTCAGTATTTTGGTCTAGACAACCCAAAATGTGATGTCCACATATGTGGACGCCAGTCCTAGGAGGTTAAGAATATCTCTATCTATAAAGGCTTTTTATCCTTTTCATGTTCTACTTCCTCATTTATAATGGCCATTTAGACTTTTGATTGGTCCCTTTCCCTGTGGCTGGATTACATCAACAGAAGATGTGGTAAAAGCAGAGTCTCTCAACAGGAACCTTATGCAAAAGCAGACTTTCATTGCCTCTTCTGCTCTTAGATCGCCTGTCTCGGTTTGTATGGCCTTTTGGTTGATTTGTCTGTTGGAACATTTGAAGAAACTGTTACTTCCTTCCTGAAGAATTGCCACATATTTGATTTTCACATGGTCTTTCACTGCCAGTACCTATGTTGTTTCAGTATTCTGCAGTAAATACAGTACCTTTCTGAAAGGATTACAAGAAGATTGACATTTTCTTGTAATTTTGTAAAGGGTTTTTAACCAGTAGGGTTTCAAAGTTGTTGGGGTTTTTTTTTTGGACTTCTTTCTTTTTACTTCCAGTCAAGTCCTTGTACATGACCATTTTTAAAATAATGTTTGATTTTTCTTTTGGTTCTTTAGCCACTTGACAAATCAGTAGCCTATGAATCATTCAAGTGTAAAAAAGAAGCCTAACTCAAAGGATGAATTAGTGTTGTGTCTACAAATAACAGAAAACTTCAGCGCTTTGCTATTAGGAGCCCAAAATTCGTTCCCATTTCTTTAGTTTAATCTATAAGAAATGTCACGGGTAATACAGTTTGACCGACATAGAAATTGTACTTTTGCACTCTCAAAGAGTTATGAGCTTTAGTGTGCAGTGTGTCCTTAACAATATTGAGGAAGTAGAAAGAAGAAGTGGCAGGCCTCAAAAACTGCACTGAAAATCACAGGCCTTATGGAGCGATGGATCCAATGTCATGTTATTGGTTTAAATCATCATTAATATGTACATAAGAGGTCAGGAGAGAGGCACAGTAGTTATTTACAGCCATCTGTGAAACACGGTGGAGGCTCAGTCATGGTTTGGGCTGCATGTGACTCGGTGGTGATGGAAATCTTGTCAAAATTGATGCAATACTGAACGCAGAAAAATACCATCAGATTTTGATCCAGCATGCAGTGCGACCTGGAAAGCATATTACTGACAACTCCCTCATTTTTATACATTATAATGATCCCAAACATACTATCAGTGCAGTAAAAGCATACCCGTACAGAAGCCTGGAGAACTATTCCTGAAATGACAAGAAAGAGACAGAGTTCAGGATCTGTTGACGAATAAAAGCTGTCAAACCAAATATTGACTAATAGACTCATTAGAATTTTTATAAGGCATTTCTGTTTGTTTGAATATTTCACTGCCACTAAATCCAAAATAAAAAAAAATGCTAGGTGTTTCAGGTATTTTATTTTCAGACATGTTTAATACAAAAGACTTTCTTTGTGCTTGTGCTTTGTAACTCTGTGAAGCAGTACAGCATAACAGTGCTTTGACCTAAATGTGACCATACCCACCACGCTCATAGTGACAATTTTAATATCCATTCTTAGTTTAGCATGATAGCATGGCAAATTTAATCAAGGAAACCAATTTGTCCAACAAGTGTTGGACAAATTGAAATTTTGAAAGTGCTGAATGAAAAGTTTAAGGGCTGCGTGAGTTAAAATGTATATTTGTTTAATAATGTCTAATATTAATACATTATTATTATTATTATTATTATTAATAGTGTCTGTTGACCACATATTAACCTTTTATGGTCCCTTTTATATTAACCTTTTATAAACCCTTTCACATCTGTGTGCTTAAATAATGTGAAAGGGTTTATGGCCCTGAAAATGACATAAGTGTTTTCCAGCATTTATTGACACATTGTTTCCCAGAGTGAGTGTTTTAAACATGCAGTCGCTCCAGTAAGACAAAGAGTCAAATTTAATTATTTCTTATTTAGATAGAAAAACAGTTATCATAACTGCAGCAGGCTTTTCTCTGTCTTGTCAATTACATTTAAGCTTACTCTAAAGCTCACTGTGCTTTATCATTCAGGCCTTGTGGAGCTGACCAGAGAGAGCAGACTGAGCTTTCGAAAAGGGAAACAACTTCCCGTTTCTTGATGTTACAGGAAATATCACTGAAATATGACTGCTGAAATATCTCTTGCGGATTCATCAGAGAGTTAAACTTTGAGGTCACTTTGAGGAATTACTTGTATGCAGACAGTGTTCCCTTATATGGCTTGTTTCTATCCATCTGTGTCTTCTAGGAAACAAGTGAAGTCACAAAAGATGGACCTCTTCTCCTCCCCCAGGGCTGAGGTTGGTGTAATTACTATTTTTTGTGCTGTTGCAACCCACGGAGTAACGACCTTTGTAGTCAAACAACCACGCAGAATGCACCGCATCACCCCGAGAAGCACAATGTGATCCTCTAAGCACCATCGGCATGACTGCTTTTCATGGCACACACACACAAACACACACGACTTTATACAGCCGTGGCCACAGAAACCAGTATTTGGTTAAAGTCACAAACTAAGTGCATAAATAAACCCTAAAAAACAGATGCCATACATAAGTGTGCCATCTGATGTGACAAATCAATAATTACGGCGTCTTTTGTCAAATGTTGTGCTGCGCCTTTTGTCCTTCCATCCTCCCTTGACGCTGTTGACCTCATCAATAGTTCCTGCTTCGCTTCACTTCCTTTTTTAATTTCTGTATCCGTTTCTCTTTTCGTATTAACCTCCTGTTCCCACACTCTCTTCTCCTCCCTTCCACACCTCTCCCCTTAAGCATCCCTTAACTTTTGTTCTTTTCCTCGCCCCTCCCTTTGTCTGTCTCTTTCCAAGGTTGCAACCATCTCTCGTCCCTCTCTCTCCCCCCTCCTCTCTTTCACATCCTCTCATTTCCATTCTATTCACACCTTCCTCCCTGATGCTGATGATGGAAAGAGAAACCCATTTATATTCTAAAGTCGTTTTTCTAGGAGCTGTGTGATTTGGAGGTTGTGGAGCGCTTGTGGTTCAGGTGCTGGTGTGCAGATTTGGGCATGAGGTCAGGTCAGAGGATGAAGCAGTTATGACCTGCCAATTAAACTCTCCATGAGGGTAAAAAAAAAGAGCTTTTATTCTTTATACGGTCAGCACAATCTTGGACTGAATTTTGAACGCACATGCAGGCTTCTATGCTAAGAGAGCTAAATCCCTTTAAGCAAGATCACCAGATCCCAAATCTAATCTTACTCCTACTGTGTTTTTTTAAAATAATATTTATCCCTCCAAACCATTAAAACCTTCAAAAAGTGACGAGAGGCCTCACTTTCAAGACTTACAATTCAGAATGATCCTCACAAAAATGTAGCAGGACACAGATATGCCAATGCTTAGCAGTGAGTCTAAATGGCTATTTAAAAAAATCAGTTAATCAGTTGAGCCCTAATATTGTTTGCGTGGGAATAGAAATGTTGATAGTACAGTCAGACTGATGGAGGACAGCCCTTCTGTCATCTGGTTGCATTACAGTGTGTAAAAATATCTCATCTCTTGTATTTGTATTGTTGGTTCGTGCAAATTTGCACAGCAGAAATGTTATTCTCATGAGGTAATTTTTGTTTGTCATCTAATCCTAAAAGTTACTTAATTTACCAGCATGTTAAAGGAGACCAGAACCAATAGTTATAATACATCTAAATAACAAAATTCTACTATTAGTAAAAATGCACAAGTACTCCTTTATTAGTGCAGTTTGAAGCCTACCACGGGCAGTAGATTTTGTCAAAAAACGTATACTCAAATACTAACCAGTACTAAAATTGATTAATGGATTAGGTAGTGATTTGCAACAGTATTGATAAAATTCCTTCTTTGCGTCCTACAGCTAGCACACAACTTCACACAGCATGCTGCAGACAGGCAGGTACACAGCCCCTCCCCTCACTACCAGCTGGACACGTGAACAGCTGCAGATCAAACCTGGAGAAGTATCTAAAATAATGTCAACCTAGTTTTTATGAGGAATTTCACAAAGTCATTAAAACACTGGTTTCAACAACATTAAAGTTTTAAAGAGTTATTATAAATGTGAACCTGACTGCACACGTTAATGTTAGCCATGTTAGTGGCTAGTGGCTGATTAATAAGTGACGATGTTTAGATTAGAGCTAGAAAGCTAATGGTATCAGTCCTTCCCGTCTATAACCCCAGTGTTAGTATAACAGGATAATACAATTATTTGTGTTTAAAACATGCTATAGTTTTCTTACAGTCACAAATTGAAGCTGGGAAAAGTCTATCAGAAGCTATACAGAAACAGCAGCATCTTAACAACTGATCAGGAACAAAAATATGGAGTCAAGTCACTAGGAGCAGGAAAACAGGAAATAAAAGGGGGTGTGGCTGAATACGTTTGCATTATCGCAGTATCTCATCAGTATTGTTTACATTTTTTATTAGCCTCATCATTTTTCCCTTTTTGCTCCACACTATTGAAAGGATCTTGAGAGACTCACATATTTTCCTCAAGTTTGGTCTCGGGTTTGAAAATAGTGACAACCCCAGTTTGCACAGAAGCATCAATCTCCTGCTTTTTTACTTCTGAGGGGCAAACAATCGGGAAAAAAAGTTGCCTTAAAGGGAAATGAGCTTTAAAGCTGTTTGTTTCAGAACTGTTGAGCTGTTAATAAGGTTGATTTACTTTAGTAGCGTCCAAGAAGAACAATGGAAATAAGCATTTTCAGAAAATGGTGGCCACACACTGAAGTGGAGCTTCATGAAAAAATAGTAATAAGACTATAATACATCAGTTACATCAGTTTGTAGCCCTGCGATAGACTGGTGACCTCTCCAGGGTGTACCCCGCCTCTCACCCTATGGGATAGGCTCCAGCCCCCCCACTGTGACCTTGATAAGTACAAGCAGAAGAGAATGGATGGATGGAAGAATTGTTGTCCAGAATACACATGTATTACACATGTAAAACAGATGTATATATCTGTTTTTTTTTTTTACTTTGTGTTTTGGACATGTATGCCAAGTAGTGGATTTTTAAGGAGATTATACTGCGATATTGAAGTATATTTTTATTGAAGTACCTCCAACTTTCACTACAAAATAAATGTCAGTATAATGTAATAATGTAGGAAATCAAATGGGGATGTTGCAAGTTAGTTAAAAAGTCAAAAATTAACATTTAAAAAAATGTTTTTTTTCAGCAAATATTGTTAAAGGCTTTTTTCTTCAAATCTGTTTCATCTCATACTCAGCAGCAGCATTTACAGCGAAATGAAAGATAATAAAAAACATTTTGGCTTAATTTTTGTGTTTGTTCACATTTCATTTACTTTCTAATTTACAGAGCAGATTTTTTTCTAAAATCATCGCCATAGAACGACCGTTTCCTTTTTCCATCTTGCGTCAGTATTTTGTGAAAATCACTGGTCACCTGTCCAGAGTGTGCCACACCTATAGGACCGGATAAGCAGTTAAGAAAACAGATCATGTGCGGCTTTATTTATTTATTTTTACCTGTGTCCACCTGAAGTGTCTCCCTTTGGCTATATCGCACCATTGTTCCATTAATTTCTCTGAAGCTGTTGAAGCAAGTTAAAGTTGTTTAGGGATAGACTGAAATATTCACAGCTGACATAATAGCAGCACTGACTAATAGCTGAATCGATCCACTGTCAGCTAATTTGATGAAGCAATCATTTGTAATACTTTGTAGAGAGAGACACCTTTGCTCGGTTGTGTAAGCGGCTATGTCTGCACAGTATGGAGTCTGTAATATGAGTACATGTCCTCAGGCAAAGTGTGTTTCAGTTCTTGAACTCTGTGTGCTATATCGCCTTTCAAAAGCATTTAACTTTACTAACCTTGCTCGACACAGAAAAAAGGATGCAGGCACACACATTGCATTTCTCTCTGCACACTCCAGTGGTCTTTTATTTCCAAACTAACAGAAGCAGCTCCATTTTACTCTCTCCTCTTCTCTCTCTCTCCCCTCTCTCCCACACAAAAGTAAAACACTGGTGTACTCTACTCATGAAGCTGCCAGCCTACTCAACATTTATTTTAGCTTTCTCTCCTTTTCTAGCTGAAAAGCTTATCCTTCCTCTGTGCGTTAGTGTGTGTTGGTGTGTGTCCTGCTGCGTGTTTCCCAGCACACCAAAGTGGCTGTCCAAACAATGATCAATGGCCAGCCTGAGCCTGATGGATAAGAGCAGAGCGCAGCATTTGTCACAGCAGAGCCGGTACAAGTGTTAGCGTTTACGCTGCAGCACTTCTTTCCACTCCACTTAGTATTAGCTCAGGCTTAGCCCCCAAACACTGCTATGAGTAATTGTCAGCTGTAGTACTATGAGCTTCAGACAAGGTCAACGGGACAGGCTGCTCGTGGTTAGGAGGACTTTAACGAGGCAGACGCTGGTGGCATGATTTGGCTGATCTGAAAATTGAGTTAGAGAAAGAAATAAAGATAGATAAACGATATAAAAAAGGCAAAAAGATATATTAAAGAATCACAAAGGGTGGGGAAAATATCAATAAAACTAGAAAATGAAAAATCAAAGAGGTCCTTATCGAGGGATAAGACGGTTAAGGCAGAAATTACGTCAGCAACGTTGTGTTTCTTCCTGTTAGATGTAGGCCATATTAGATACTGTAAACAATACGTTGAACAGTTACTTGACTGAGCCACATGTTAACGGTGAGTCACAAAAATCAAAGTTCTAGTGGTTCAGAAACCATTAACCATTGTCACCATCACTCGCATCAATCTAGTTTTGCATCAGTGGAAATCTGTTGAAAGTCGAAAAACAATCCACGCTTTGAGATTCAAGGTCTTGCTCTCTAGTAAGTGCAGTCATTGTCTTTAACTTATGAATGTGTTTATTATTTGAGAAACAGGAAAAAAATGACTAAAAACCGAGTTTGTGTATTACTAACGAGCTTAAAGGTCAATTTCTGGTGTGACCTCCTTTATTCTTTAATGCAGCCTGAACTCTCCTCAGCAAATGTTTTTATAATTTGTCCAAATAGGCTTCAAGAATAGTTCTCCAGAACATTTCAAATATGGATTTATCACTCCATAAGAGTGTTGTCCCACTCCTCCCTTTAGATATGCCAAGTTTAAGTATAGCTTCCACCTTATTAGTTCAAATACATTATTTTATGCCAGTCAGACTGTGCTGTCTTTAGCATTTTCCATAGAATCAACTTCAGAAATGGGGGAAAAATATTTGTGACTTCCTGCTAATAACAAAGTGCCTAAAGAATCAATTTCTAACTGGTTCTTTGCTAAGTTTGCTGTGAACAATGGTTCTTCTGTTGAGTTGCAGTGTTTTGTTATACTTAACAAAATAATAAAAAGGAGAACTTTCCTCTGAGAATAGTTAGGTACAAGAACTGGACTGAAACATGAATGAAAAAGCAGCCAATGTCCAAAGAGACACTTTGAAAGACCGTTAGAGACCCTTGAGAACTTTTGCTCAACACCAAAAACAAAGTCTGTCTCATTGGAAGCAAAATATAAAGAAATGAGGGGTGTTTTACAACTTTTGCACAGTACTATATACACACACACTCAACCTCTGCAACCTGTGTCCATTCTTATATGTATAAAAAGACATGTTTTCTACTATAATCCTTCACCCCAGGCCTTCTAGGAAATGGGGCATCCATTTAAAAAAGACACTTCCATTAAGCATCATCCTCCCTATTGCCACACTAACGAGCTGAGGGTTTAACAAGCTCATTAAGGCGGGGTCAGTGAAAGACTAATTGTACTGGATGATTGCCCCTGTGGCTTTCTGAACCCAAGGGCTGTGCGACTACATTTAGAGGCGTTTCGCTGTGCGGTGTACCAACACCAACCATCCGCGTACGATAATGAAAGTAGCGTGTGTGTAGACAAAGACGACATTCTACGGTCTTATAGTTTGCTTTGCATGGCTGTTGAACAACAAGAAATGACACAGAGGAGGACATCAGGAAGTTTTTTTTTCACCACTAATGTGTCTTGTGATACATTAGGAAAGACATATTTTAAGGGACGGATGCTTTGACTGCTTTCAGTTCTGCCTCTATTGATGTCACTGCTGGGGGGAGGAGCTGATTCCTTTTCTTTTTGTGAGGAATTTAAATGAATGCTGGAATAAGACAATGGGCTAATAGAAGAAAAAACGACATGTTTATAAATGTATGAAAGCTTACTTCCTTAAGGCTTACAGTCTTTCTAAAATTCACTGTACTGGCCAGATAAAGAGTCCGGTGGTCATTTTGCTACGGTGTTGTATGGCAGACACTCTTTTTGGGTCATTTGGCATCACATGATCATAGTGTCATCACATTGCTAAAATCACCTCAAAGCTCAGCTCTGCTAATGATTGCTGGGGGCTTGAACTGAACCCCTTTTGATTTCCTCCTGTGTGCCTCTCAGGATAACATTGAGGACAAATTCTTCCCACCCAGCTCCCATAAATGTTAACAACGACCAACATCACCATCATAACATTTATTGCATCAAACACTTAGTCATATGTCTATGTGCAGCCCAATCTTACCAACAACTCGTAGAACTCGTAGTTTACACTCATCAAGCTAACGACTTGATTAGAAGGCTAAATTATTAATGGAGACGCAGAGGGACATAGTTTAAAAACAAAAAGGAGTCTCTGGATGAAACAGGCTGAAACAGAGATAAAGGGAAAATGACAAGTAGAAGTAAAAGAATAAAGAGGCGGAATAAAGCTGGCGCTGCATTGGAGAGAGAGAAAAGAGGTGCAGAAAGATGGGGAATTGCTTTGTCACATCATATATTGTGTTTGTGCTACAGATACCAGCTTATCATCTCCAACACATTGTCCCATCATCTATAAATTACAGGCAGCGGCGGGTCAACGCTGTAATAAAAACAGCGTCTGGAATAATGCATTAAAAATAGCAGCCCCAAATTCAAAGCGCACGTGTCCTCAGGGTCAGGGTAATCTCAGTGGATTGTTAATCCAGCCAGCTCCCTCTCTCCCCAGCTTCATTAATCTGCCACCAGTCTGCGTCTCATTTTCTGTGGACACACATGCAGCACACACGTGCACTCACTCACACTCACACTCAGATTTGGACACAGACACAGAACTGAAAGTAAAATTCAGGATTTACACACCAAGTTTCTAATGCAGGCTATATCAGGTGTGACCAAAAGGCTGAGTGATTGTGTCTGTTAACACTTCAGTGTAGTCTACTTGTGGATAGCTCATAGCTTCTGGTGCTCGTACTGGTTTTTAGATCACTCCTGTTTTGTTCTGTTTCTCTATGGATTTGCACAGACAGGATTGAATGGTGACAAAAGTTAGATCTGTGGCTATTATTTACACACCCACATCACCCAAACCAGAAGGTGGTGCATCAGGTCAGCAGCGTGACCAAAAGCATGCACGGATATGCTTGCTGCGTTGTGGAACAGAACTTGCCCTGCCAGGTCAGACTGTTACGAGCGTGCTGTACTCTTACTCCCTGAGGTCGTGAGCTAGTACGTTCAGTGCAATTTGAGTTAAACGCTCACTTTTAATGTGGGTTAAGGAGATCCACTTTGCTCCGCAGATGTGCCTGCAAGTGGTCAAAATGGGATTTCCAAACATCGCAGGAGTGACATCCATGAAGGGAAATTACAAAAACACCACCTGAATTTAAATTTAGGTGGTGCACTCTGCACTTTCTGTTGTTTTTGATTACAGCTTACAGCATGTATTTATTTACAGTCATTATTCATATTACCATCTCTGTATGTGGTTAACTCAATTTGTATATGGCTGTTGATACGATACGATAAGTATACTATGTACTTACCACAGGAACCAGTTCAAAACGTCTTGAACCTGCAGTAATATTTTTGGCCACTTGGGGGAGTGCAACAACATGCATACTCCATACAGACCATAAAGAAGAAGCTAATTTCAGCTGCTCCCTTGTCACAAGGGTTCAACACAGCAGGTAGTTATTCCTGTTTGACCAGGGCTGTATCCCAATTCAGGGTCTGCAGCCTTAAAGGCCGCATTTTAAGGCCGATTACGTCACCGCGACGCGACGAAGGCTGTCCCAATTCGAAGGCTGCTCGAAATGCGGTCCTCAAATGCGTCCTTAATTTCCCAGAATTTTAAGGACGTGGCGGTGTAGACTTCGTGGCCCAACATATCCCAGAATGCATAGCGCGGAGGTGGGTGTGGATAATATGAATATGATTATGTACTGAATATGATGTCACTTATTTATGTGCAAATGCTTAATAATGAAGAACATTAAAACATTACTGTTGGCCACATGTCGGCAAAGTTATGTGACATTAGTGACGTTTGTACTAACTTGGTTTTAAAGCCTTTACTTTAAAATATACGCCGTTCAATAGCTGACCTTAATCTTACAGAGAATGATCAAAGCTCATGTAGAAACAAACAAACAAATGAACAAAAGATTTTCTCCTTCATTTCTGTCAAACAAAGCTGTATGAAACGTTTCCAGCTGTTAGTATCATGGTTGCTAGGCAACCTGGGCAGCGCAACGGAGGCTAGACCGTCCCATCTCACAAGCCTCGCACTTCCGGCCTTAGCGGTCTTTAAGTACGCGGCCCTTGAGGATCGTTGAGGCTGCGTACTTTAAGGCTGCAGACCCTGAATTGGGATACAGCCCAGGATGGCCCCAAAGGGGATTTGTGTCTCTGGCAGGAGCGTCGCGCACGCCATGCGAACATGTCAAAGCTAGCATGTTGGTAAACAGCTGCTTTTACACATCCAGTAGACAACATACCGTTAGCATTTATTGTGATTCTTGATTAAAGCTCCATTCACTCAGGTGTTTTTTAAAACGGGGATTTTCAGCTTTTGTTTGGAAAAAATGGCCTCGTGAAAATGCAAAAATGCAAAAACAAACAAACAATATTAAGAGCAGGCCAACAAATATAAATCTAACTGAACAGAAATCTTGGCCAATCATATGCTTCGAAACATAATGAACTGGTGTCAAAAAGAACATAAAGGCACCTTTGATGTTGCAAGACAAAAGTTTCTGTTTCCACTACATGAAAGGGATTTATAACATCTCCATTTTCAATGACCTAAATCATAGTTTACGTGCGGAGAAACGGCCAAAATGCCTAGAAAAAGATCACAGATTAGCTGGAATTGGTGATGTTACTTGCAAAGCACCAAATTTAAAAACAAAACATGACAGACATGAACCTCTCTCAGTGTGTCAGGAGGATCAGGTTGAACACATAACTGGAAATCCTCCATTCACTTATGTCAGAGAGCTGCACGGATGGTGTGCAGGAGGCAGCACATGTGACACATCACTGTGAATTTACAAGAGCGTTACCTCTGTTGTCCACACATGTGCTCAATCTTACATCCCTCAGCAGCCTAGTTCTCACGTGTTGCCAAATCATGAACTACGAAAAAACAGAGATTCCATACTCACTCGCTATCTCACTCCATCACTCACTCACTGCCTTCCCCAGCACCGTGCCTCTGCTTAACTTTAACTTTTCTTATCTCCTCCTCTTTTTCCACCTCTTCCTCCTCCTCATCTTCACCTCCCTCCCACTGATGTAACCGCTCTGCATTCTTTTTTCAGTCGCTCCCAACCTCTCTGATTCTCCAAATTGTATTTGTTATTTTTCACTCCCTCATGTAATGGCTTTCCTCCCATTGTCTCTCACTCTAACCCCACCACCACTCCAGCTCCCTCCCTCGTCCTCTTCCCCATTAGCATTCACGCCCCACACGGGCGTGAATGCTAATGTGAGTGCGCGGTACACCAACAAAAATGTTGTGTATTTGAGTGCGCACTCCAGATTAATACAGAACAAGTATTAGTAAAAGATTATTGTAGTTTGAGTGTGTTTGTCGTTGTGTACTACACAATGTGCGTGTGTGTAATAGGCTGTTTGTCATCTGTGTGTTTGAGGAGTCTCTTAGCAAAAGGATGTGAATAGGTGTAGAGCCCCGGTAATGACTCTACTGAGTTCTACTTAAAATGCAAATTCAACTTTGGGAGGCTTTTATTCCACACGCACTGATGCAGACTAGGACAGTCGAGTATCTAGCCACCCCTTCATACACACACATGCACACACACACACCTACACACACACACACACACACACACACACACACACACACACACACACACACCTTTACATTGCAGTGTGGCGCCTCCTCAGGCTGTATAACTTTTGAGTTTTCCAATGTCCTCGTACCAGCTTTTAACTTCATCCTACACACTCTCACGCTTGTAGAAGTGACTACAGACACTGTATATCATATGTTATGTAAACGGTGCCACATGCAGGTATAGTACATAAATGTTTTCTAGATTAGAAAAAAATAGGCATCTATAAAAATGGTTAAGCTTGGATGCAAGCGTTTGTCACACTTTTATTTCTGATTCTCAAAATTCCATAAATATATAATAGTTGTTACTGGAACTGATCCTCAGCTGCAGTGTTAGCTCGCACACACACACACATGTAGAGTTTGACAGGCTTACACATATTTACCAGTATCAGCAAGAACACTGCTACTTCGGCAGCCCTCCTTTCCTCATTCCTGTGCTTTATTTCTCTCTTACACAAACATACCTTAAAACTCTTCTTAGACTCACAACTTCACTTTCTTTCTATCACATATCTTTTCTGCTCAAAAATATTATCATCTTCAGGCTAATTTTTGTTCTAGCGTCCCTTCTTTCTCTCGCTCTCTCCTCTCTTAATTATACACATGCAAAAAGTGTCTTACCCGTCATTGTTCCTTCCTTGTGTTGAATCCGTATGCTCTTTTAAATCGCTCCTCTTTTCTTTCACTGACTTTGTGTGTGCGTGCGCGTGTGTGTACTCTCTCTTTTGTGGTGTGTATGTGTGCGTGCGTTTCTCAGGCGATGTTTGACTTTCGCGGCAACGGCAAGGCGGAGTTGAACCTGAAGAAGGGAGAGGTGATCTTCCTGCTGCGACGAGTCAATGTCGACTGGCTGGAGGTAAGAACGGAGAGAGAAAGAGGGCGAGAATATGAGAGGGATGAGAGAAAGAGAGAAAGGTGGAGAAGGAGAGAGGCAGCGAAAGAGTGGGAGAGTGGAAGCCTGAGAAAGCTGGATGGAGAGTGAGAGGGAGGGGTGGGAAAATAAAGAAGAGGTGGAGGTGGAGATGAGATGTAAGAAAAGAAGAGATTTTTTTTTACGTTGAAAGAGGTGGTGTCTTCATTGGGAGTATATTGGGAAAAGTGAGGAATAAAAATAGAAGAGCCAAAGATCAGAGTGGAGCAATGAAGAGAGATGGAATTAGGGAAACATCAAGAGAGGGAAAATGAGCAATGCAATTATGAAGAAGAGTGAAGAGGAGAAAGAAAGTAATGGTTAAGTGATGGTTGTCTGCTTTTAACTTAGTAGATAAAAAAATAGGCAGGAGAAGAAAGTAAGGAGAACAGAGAGAGACTGCAGTCTAAATAAATGCACACACATCCACTTTCCAGTTGTCCAGCACCTCTTCCAAAAGATGGACAAAACTGATGGACAAAAGACTGAGATATTTTAGTTTTACACACATCTGAGTCCCGCAGACTGTTCTAATGTTTGCCCGGACTGTGTGCACAGATATATTCCAGTAAATATACGAACATGTATATTTATATGGAATTATATTTTGGCACTTGTGCAGTCAAATTCCTCAAAATCAATAACCCGCGTGTAGAACTCAGCAGCTAGATGCACAAAGAAGCCATTGTAGATGCGAGTGTCTGCTTGGCGAGCGTTGCAGTAGATTCATGCGCTTACATGCAGCTCTGCTCTCAAAGCTGAGTTCACTCAAATCAAGCTGACTGAAAGTCAGGTTGATTTGTTTTGAGGGCAAAAAGGAATGTAATTGGTAATGTAATTGGTAAACAGGTTATGCAATGATGTCATTTAAGAGGTCTTAAACAACAAAAAGGAGCATCATACCAACAGTAAAATATGGTGCTGTGATGGTCTGGGGCTGTTTTGCTCCCTCAGGACCTGGAAGACTTGTAATAACTGAACCATGAATTCTGCTGTTTACAAACAGTCATCTGTTTGTGACCTCAAGCTGAAGTGTACTGGAGGATTCTGCAGCAGGACAATGATTTTGGAGTGGCTTGGTCAAAGTCCCGACCAGAATCTGATTGAGATGATGTTGCATGACCTTAAAAAGGTGGTTCATGCTCGAAAACCCTCAACTTTGGCTGAATTACAACAATTCTGCAAACATGAGTGGGCCAAAATTCCTCCACAGCACTGTAAAAGATTCATTGCCAGTTATTGCAAATACTTCATTGCTATGGATGGCCCAGTTATTAGGTTTAGGGGGCAATCACTTTTTAACGAAGGGTCACGTTTTCCCCTTATATAATTACAAGCACTTTCATTTATGAACTGGATTTAGTTTGACTTGTGTTATCTTTGACTAATATTTAAACTTATTTGATGATGTGAAACGTTAAATGTGTGACAAACATGCAAAAAAACAGGAAGGGGGCAAACACATTTTCAAACCACTGTACCTCCTTACAAACACTTCAGTAACAAATCGCTGCGGTCACCTGTAGTTTTTATGGAAGATGCAGCTGTGAGGAGTGTCACTGAAACTTCAACATTCACCTTCAGTGTAAAAGTAAAAGTGTCCTTTGAAACGTATTGGTTTAAGGCGGAAGGCACAACTTTTACTTTAAAGGCTGTTACAGTTTGCAGGTTGAGGACCCAAATGCAAACTCAGGAGGCAGGTGGAATAAACAAAAAGCACAACTTTATTGGTAATAAAAGTACAACATTGAAGTCCATAGATAAAGTAAGATAAATCCTGCAGTATGAGTGACACAAGGAAAAACACTCGAATAGTAAACAGTGTTTGCAGACAGCTCTGTGTTTTCCTTGTAAACGATAGGCAATCCCTGCCATCCGCTTGTGACCAAAGCAGTCGTGTGGATGTTTTTGGTGCAGAAGACTCCTTGCAGTGGATTTCATCTAACGACAGCCAGTAAGCTCTAGGACAGGTTTGGGCAACTCCAGGCCTTGAGGGCCGGTGTCCTGCAGGTCTTAGATGTTTCCTTGATCCAACACAGCTGATTCAAATGGCTAAATGACCTCCTCAACATGTCCTGAAGTTCTCCAGAGGCCTGGTAATGAACTAATTATGTGATTCAGGTGTGTTGACCCAGGGTAATATCAAAAGCCTGCAGGACACCGGCCCTCGAGGCCTGGAGTTACCCACCCCTGCTGTAGGAAGCAATCGTGAAACCGTCATGGGATTCACATTTTCTTCTGTCATACAGATACTGTTAGACCCTCGTACACTTTGGAAGTGATTTGCTGGTAACACATCGCTTTGAAGCTAACAGCTGTTTGCTTGCAGCTTTTCTGGGTTTTGGTTTCATAGGTGACCCTTTAACACAGGGGTGGGGGAACTCCAGGTCTCAAGGGCCGGTGTCCTGCAAGTTTTAGATGTGTCCCTGATCCAACACAGCTGATTTAAATGATTAAATGACCTCCTCCTCAACATGTCTTGAAGTTCTCCAGAAGCCTGGTAATGAACTAATCATTTGATTCATGTGTGGTTTCAGGGTGCTATCTAAAACCTGCAGGACATCAGCCTTTCATATGTCAATTAACAGTATTCTTCATTGTCATTGGTAGTTGCTTCAGTTATTCACCTGGAAGTTGCGAAGAGTTTATCGTGGGTCCCACCAACTTCTCCTCACCGGCACTTTTTCCACCTGCAGTCACTTAAATGATCAAATGTCACTCACTTTCTCTTGTCTCTTGTTGCCCCGTCGCTTCAAATTGCTTCGAGCGGGTACACAGTTTTGAGGATTGCCACTGGTCTCTAGACATGTGTGACAGGAAATGTGTAAATGTAAACAAAAAAACAGAAAACAAAGAAAAACCGTGAACATGGCAAGCCATGACAGTGTCCATGTTTGCAGACTGTCATGATTGAAAGACATGCACATCTGCCTATTTGTCAATTTATTTATTCCTTTATTATTTGGTCTGACTATGTCGAAATCTGAAATGAAAAAGAAATGATGTGCCAGGTTTGTAATATGACTAGTATCCACAAAGAGTTCAGCCCAATCTGAGATCTAGAATAACAACTATGAGCAACCCTTTGTATGGACCTGCTGCTTTATAATAATCTTTTGATTTGGTTTGATTTATTTGTCTTTTACATATTTTTAAAATGTTTTCACTAGGCCTTTTTTAACTGCAGAGGATAAAGAGCCAGCTCTGTGGCAAATCAGAGTCGAGTAGTCCAGTCAGTTAAACTATAATGAAAACAATCATTTAAAAAAAAGATTGACAACATCCTACTCGGAATCAGCCTACTACGGTGACCACAGAGTGCCTTCCCTGGTGTGATTGGAGAAGCTCTGCTCTAGTTTTCACTGTTTGTATGTATGAGTCGTGCACAAGTGGATATTTTTATCTAATACTCTGCATTTTTTTAAAAAATGCAATGCTGGAATATGGCCTCTGGCAGATAGATGTCATAGTAATTCTTCTTCATCACTCACTTAAAAAAAGGTCAAGAAAAAAAAGGTAAAGAAACATGCTTGATAAAACTGTGTGAGGTGTCGAGATGTGAGAACGACGCTGGGTGAGTGGGAGAGAGAAAGGAGGTGGAAGCTGCCCTGATGGGAGAGGGAAGAGAATCACCACAGAGGAGGAGGAGGATGAACTTAACCTGCCCCCGGCTTTCTAAAGAGAGAGAAAAAAAAAAGTAACAGAAAACATAATCTATTTGTCCTTATGCAACACTGCAAAATGCTGAGGCTTTGTTCTTTTTTGGCAACGCTGTTATCCACACTAGTAGTATGTCTTTTGTTTTTTGGGGTTTTTTTGATGGGGGGTGAGGTTAATGCAACACTTACAACTTGTGAAAAGTTGACTGAGTGCGTAGAGTTAGTCAGTGGACAGAGTGGATGTGGGTGGAAAACGTGACAAATCCAACTGGCATACTGGTGCGTCAAGGTAAACATTTCAAACACACCAGAGTGAAACCACAGTTTTGGAAACCGACAAATCCAGCGGATGCAAAGCTGCCAATGAGAAACAGACTTCATCACTAGCTGCTGCGACAGTGCTGCTCAGCGGCCAACTGAAAGGAGAGTGATAGAAGCGAGCAGCTGTGAAGTGTTGATGCAGAGAAAGAAGCCTGCAGGCTTGGACTGGTCGTCAGCTTTGACTTTAAGGAGAACTGGAAGTACGCTGGTAGTAGAACATACTCAGCCCATGGCTGCAGTGACCAGTGACTTCTATCGAGTGACTTACAACAGAGAGTACGTCTACAGAGTCTGTAGAAAATGACACAAAGCAGGATCCAGGTTTGTTTCAACATGATCTATTCTAGGGACAATATCAGCTTAGATGGGTTTGTAATCCAATTAGTGGTAATCAGATTTTTTTGATTAATCTTACCACTTTCAATGTATTGAAGAGCCAAGAATCCCTCAAAATTGAAGAATATTTTTGCTAAAGTAAAAAAAGAGCAAATCTTTGGGGGTTGTCCACCCTTGGGAAGATTGGCAGCTGTCCTGAATATTTTTAATTTGTGAAAAATCTTTCTCCCGGTAGATTTATAAACTTCAAATAATTTGTAAATGGCCTCATACAGTAATTCTTCCCAGACTGATGGGTCCCATAATTTCCTGCCTAAAGATGTTTTTCCTTCTTCACATTGAGTAAACACACATCTGACTGCTCAACAGCAGTAAAGTGCCAAACAACTGTGTGAACTTTCTTTTCACATGATTGCATATCAGTGACTTTTTGTCCATGTTTTTTAACCTTATTCCTGCTAACCAACTAACCAACCAGCCAACTAACCAACCAAGTAACCAACCAGTTCTGTCATTTTTTTCAATAAAGACTTCAAAAGGTCACAATAAAGTAAAAGTACAACTTGTAGTACTTCATAGTACTTAGAGAACTGTTACTACAATTTAAGAAAGACTAAGCTCAACTATTTAAGCACATTAACTTGCAATAAGATTATTAAGTGAGTATATAAGGATATATGTATTTCTTGAATGGTGTTCTGTTTTTACTGAACGTAGAAATAAAGCACAAATGCCGTTTTCCTTTCTAGCCTCTTTTAATCCTCATAAAAAACAATGGCTAATGATTACATAGATTCATTGCTCTGAATTGGAAGAGGCTGAAGCTCCATCCACACCCATAGTATAAAGATCAAATTAAAGGTACAGTCAGTATTTGGGGTGTATTAGAAAAAATGTTCTGCCCATAAATGTTCGTTGATTATTATGTAATCTCCTAAAATGAAGCCAGGGCATAAAGTTTTACAGCCTCCTCCAAAGTAATGATTTGGTAATCCAGGTGCAGGCTGCAGGATGAACCACAATGATCAAGCAGCAAAGTTGTTCTACAACTACAACCTCTTTCAAGCTCTCTAGACTTTTGCCCTTTTGCCCAAGTTGTGATAGAAACAAAATGATTATCTGGATGTGCTGTCTTCAGATCCTAATTTTTTTTAACTTAACTTTTATCAATTGCTTTAAAGTTGCAACACAAGATACTACAAATGCTCCATTTTTATTAAATTCACACCCATTAGATAACATACAAGTCAGCTGACTAAAGAGGTTTGAATATACAACTTTTCAGGACAGACTGGGTGTTATCATCATTGTACTTGATCCAAAGTTGTGATTTCGGCGCGTTACAATGAAAGGCTTTTTTTTCACATAATACTGCTTCCTTGTTCTACAATAAATGTGTGAAAGTGCTGGATGCTTTTTGAAACAGCTTCTGTATGTGTTTCTGCAGAGTAACACAGTGAGACACCAGGGGTGTAGTAAAAAGGCTGTATGATTGTGTTTAGTGCTTCCAACATCAGCAGCATATTATGAAAACGCTAATTAGTCTGGAAAACGTCTCTCCAGATGCACTTCCATGCTGCTTTCTTCTCTTTCTCTCCTTTAAATCATCACCTTGTCTAATCATCAGTCCCCTATCACTCCATCCTCTGAGACATAATTCATTTGTTCGCTCATCTTTTGATCATTTGCTTCCTCTTCTTTATGCACTTCTTCCTCTTGTTCTTTTTTTCTCTCCTTCAGGGTACAGTAAACAATCAGACCGGTATCTTCCCAGAAACCTTTGTGAAGATTATTAAACCCCTCCCTGAGAGTGACTCTGAAGGTGAAAGTGGAGGCCACACATACAGCTGTCTCCGCTGCTGCCTGCTCACCCCTTCTGGAGTCGACACCAGGTCTGTCTGACTTTAGCGAGCTAAGACGATATCGTGTGTGATTAGATTTCAGGTTTTAAACGCATTGTTTATTTATATGTTACTCTTGAAACAGTATCATGCCAGTGAGAAGAGATCCTTCATATGATCACCACAGATATATGCAAATTACGGTTCAAATGAATCACAAGAATATTGGCTTAAAGGTAGATAAGCAGCTTGTTTCAGACAGTGGATGAACTGAGGGATACACCGAGGCCCAAGATAAGATAAATAAGGATTATTTCAAACTGTGAATCATGCAAAGCTGCTTGAGTATAATCCTGAAAAAAAAAATTAAAAACATTAATAGGTCCCCTTTAATTTTATACTTTGAGGCTTTAATGGCTTCAGATGACTAACATCAAATGTTAGCCTCAGCCATCAGGTAATGAAAACATTACAGTTAGTCATTACAGGTGATCGTACACTAATATATAGCACTATCTTCTATTTGTACAATTACATCCCTTAAATCCTGCACATTTGTTCTTGAAGTTAAAAGAAAATGAATACTGCATTTCTCACTTCAGCTTTGTGGAGGGATTTGAATCCCCTTCAGTCAGATTTCAGATGTAACAAAATCCAACAAAAAACCTTGGATTGAATTTGTTACTGTGAATTTGTTGAATTTATTGTTGCAGGCAACATAATGTAAAAGTGAATCTCTCCTATTAGCATTGTGTATATTGATTTTTAGGCCTTCAGTTTTCTAAATGCTTTAATAAGAGAATTGTGTGTTCCTTCTTTAACAGAGATGTGTGTGTACAAGAGGAACTCAGCATCCAGCCATCATACAAGGACCTGCTGTCTCGCATGAGGTAAAACTATCCTCAGTTCCTCAGTAATCTGCTCTCAGTCTTGTAGTGGTGCTGGATTTTAGGTTATAAAAAAGCCACACCCTTATTGCATTTACACCTATATGGGAAAGATTAGCATCAGCGCTGAGGGAGAAATTACTGTGAGCGACTTCACACATGTAAGCAAATTACCACACCTTCTAAAATGTGATAATGATTTACTTGGTTAAAGCTTGTGAATTCTGTTAAAGGAGACGTTCATGCTGTTTTCAGCTGTTTACATTTGCACTGAGGTCGTACTGGTCTATTGGTGCATCATGTGCACATCTTATAACTCCTAAATACGTCTATATATTTATATTCAGTGTTGGTCTGGAATATTGCAGAAGCTAAGTTTGGTTCTGGTGGACGTCTCTTCCTGTTAAAAGGGAGTTCTTCTTCCCCAGTATCACCAAGTACTGACCAAGGATCTCTAACAAGATCTGATTGTTAGAGAAAAGTCTAAACAGATTTTTAGGAGCTTTACTTTACAATGTAATATACACACGCACGCACACACACACACACACACACACACACACACACACACACACACACACACACACACACACACACATATATAAAATTGAATTGAACTGGGAAATTTAATTCAGCTTTACTATTACTCCAGTGAAAATTGTGAAAGATGAAATTAAAGGGATTCAGCATCAATGACTGTAATCTGATTCTGTTTTTCTTCTGAGTTTATTGCATACCAGCGGCAAGAAATTGCAACAGAAACCATCCACAGCAGGAGGATTGCACTCCTTTACATACATGGCACAACAGCACCGACTTCATTAACTATGACAGACATTAGAAAATGATTGATTAGGATCTAACAGCAAATTACTTCTGGTTCTCTCTCACATAGTCATAGTTTATATGTTGCAGTTTATTAAATGTTTTCATGATGTTTACTAAAGATTGTATGAATGTGATCCCAGATCCAATTGCTTTTTATTCCATTAAAATTCTGGACTGCTTTAATTCATAAACAGTTTCAGTAAACTCTCTTTGCACAGAAACATGAACCATACTGTACATGCATTCACATAAATATTCTTATATCAAATATTCTTCCAAATTCTTTTCTGAATTAAAAACACCACTTGTTTTGGTTATTTCTACATGAGCAATTAGATGTTAAAAGGTTGCAATTTACATTACAAATCTAAGCTTTTGTCCATGCAAAATTGAGCAGATTTCCATATCTGATGTTTCTTCCAGCATGTACTGATGAACTATGCTGATTGCTGACCTTTGTGAGCACGCTTTCAGCATTTCATTTTTTGTGAGTTAAAATGAAATTCCACAACAAACAACGACGGGTATGAATCTATTAATTCACCGACCTGCCCTGAGGGTCAACATATTTAGTCATTGTGCACTGCAAACCTGCAAATTGCCAGTTGCCAATCCTCACCACTCATCAAATTAGTTCCTGTGGGACCTCCAAGTCCCCCCTCTTGCAATCTTTCCCTCAGCAACATCACCGGATGCATGTGCTCATTACGCTATCTGTCTTTTTCTCTTTCATTCTCCCTCTCCCTCTATTTCTCATTATCTGGTAATTTAGATATGTGAACGCTATGATTATTAGCCCTCCCCATTCATAATCAGTTCATTTCCGCCGCTTATCTGCTCATTATTGTTTTTTTGTGTTCAGGCCTATTGTGCCCTGGAGTAGGATGGATGAGACCCTGGTCTTGAGTTTTAATATGGCTTAGCACTGATAAAAGGAAGGGGGAGAATAAGGATAGGGAGGAAAGGGTGTTGGTTACATACAAGAAGACAGGAAGTAGGAAAAGAAAAGACAGATGCCAGCACTGTACAACAAGGAAGCTCAGAAAATGGGCCTCTTAAGGTATCTCAAGACTGTTTTATTCTGTTACATTCTAAATCTAGGCGTGCATTGAACGCAGCAAGAAATTGGCCCTCACTCATGCACCACCCAAGAACGAGCAAAAACAATAGTACCTTTTAAAGTGCTAAGCAGCTATTTATTTGCTTCAGCAGTGAGCAATGCCAAAATAATAAACAAAATTCCCTAAAAAGGTCCCTATGCTTCCCTATACAAAAGAAATCCAACCAAAAGACATTTCACTTATATTCTAAAAGAAAACCAGGAGAAAACTGAGTCAGCAAAAATGGCTTCTCACACCTCAGGCTGCTGCATGGAACAATATATACACAATATACAATATATACAAATCTATTTACAATGATTTACAAGATCAAGGCTCTAACGCCAGACACACAAATGATGTTAAACTTGCGAATCAATTTGCAAAGGCACTCTAAGTATCAACAACTGGAAAACACAGGCTGGTGGTGGAGGATGGTGGATTCTAGGAGGGAGGGGGCCAGGGGGCTGTCATCTGGTGGTTAATTACTGGGGGGGTGATCATCCAATTATCCAATCCTAGGACAGGAACAAACTCCACCCAACAACTCAGCAGCCACTCCCAGGTGTCCACCCCCTAAGAGAGAAAAGGAAAAACCCACAGCCATCCTCTGGTGGGAGGAGTCAAACACATAAAACACAAACACTGATAACACTGAATCATAACAAAATGTGGTTGTTAGTCCAACTGCAGTCATTTATATTTGGTGATATGACTCTGTTCTGGGATTTTTTTTTCACACTTCTATCCATATACATGGAATATGCAGTATAGCTGGGAGGAGCTAGGGTGGTTGTGGGTTGCAAAGTAGCTTGCAGATGAGTGATGACAATACAGGGTGCAGCTGCAGCTTGAATAGGATGGCCCTTATGAGATTTGCCAGTTGAATGTATAAAAGGTTATGAGCCAGGCAATTAACTGGCTTTGAGACAATCTCAATCGCTGATCTCTCAGAATTTCTGCCAACAAGAACTAACAACACCCACAAATAGTTTTTCGTTTTCTGTAGAATATGCTTAATATTTTTTATACTCTAAAAAAAAAACACTGATTATTGAAGTGTTCTCTCGTCTCTTCCAGGAATGTTTTCAAGGTGGATGATATTGCCTTGAACTACTGCGACCCTGATGGTGACCTTATTCGTATCCTGGACGATGAGGATGTCCAGCTGATGATCGAGGAGGGCAGACGTCAACAGGACAAAGTCAAGAGACCTGTTAATCAGTTTCCATGGGAACTGCATGTGACCATGACCTCTGACCTTTCTGTTTACAATACAGAGGCTTGAGAGAAGTTGAAGAGAAGAAAAAAACGAGTTGGGAGAGATATTTAAAATATTTAGTTGTGTCATATCAGAAAATGAATTTAACCAAGTGTATAGTTGCTGATTTGAGCTCTGTGTAGTTTGCCTTTTACATTCATTCTGAGTCTGTTTCAATAAATGTTCCAGTCATTTCACTTAATACCTTATTTACATTTTGCGTGCTTAAATTTTTTTCTGCTTGCTTAGAGGCTTTTCAACTGTTAGATGTGCTCTCTGACAGAGTTTTACAGTCTAGTTAGTAGTTCAGTAAGGAGAGATTAGAAGGAATTGAACAGGAGTTATTGATATACAGAATTCAGTTCTGCTATTTGACAATTAGACTCTGGTCCCCCATCACAGCAGAATGAAGTCCCAGCAGTGATGGGAATTAGGGCAGGGCATTTCCTCAAGCTTTTTTTTTTAATGCCTAATAGTAGGGTGTTGTTGTTGTTCATCCATCAGTATGTTGACAGAATCAAGAGCTGGACAGCAACAGGACCCAACATGAGCCATGCTTAATGGCTAAAGACGCAACAGCACTCCATGGACAGTTGGTCAGCCATCATAGTAGCAAAGCTAAGTGGGTTCAGTACATGACCACTGCCAATAAATGTTTTGGAAACTCCTGGTTGATCAAGCAGCACACCAGGACTCTTACGATCAGAGAAACCGCCTGGAGTACAAGAAAGCCTACAACCAGTGTTGGGCAGTAACACTGGTATTTAAAATACAAAATATGAGTAACTGTATTCTGTTACAGTTACTGTTTCAAAAGGTGGTATTCAGAATACAGTTACTTTGTTGAAATGAAGGGACTACACAGCAGTCTTCCTGTTTCATATGTTAGGCTGTTCCCTCTCTATTTTTTGTAATTCCACGCCGGAACAAAACACGCACTAATTTTTTGTAGTTCAGGCACTCTAATGCCTGCGTCTCAATCTCGTGGCCCATGTCACCTCTACTTGACGAAATATTTTAAAAATTATTGTTCAAATAATAATTTAATATGAAGGCAATAGGCAGAGTGTGACAGGCATAGCCCTAAAGAATGTAGCCTCATGGGCAGTGCAGCCGAGTTGTAAGTAAGCTATTAAGACTTACACTGTGTTCATAAAGTGTAAGTCATGTTTTCCCCCGAAACAATAAGTTCCGTTGGAGCAGCCTTTCAACTCCTCTCTCTGTCTCTCGCTACCAAAGTTGACCCAGACAACAAAGTAAAGCTAGTTTTCGGCTATGAGCCCAACAAGAACCCGACGTATTAGCCAGAGGTCCCTTTACTACGGTTCAGAGCCGCGGACCAGTTTTATATACGCGCGGAATAGTTTTCTATACGAGATCGCTGGAAAAAGTGCAGCCTTACCTAATGTTCAACCTACTGTTACTTATTTATATTAAGATTTTAAAATCTAGTTGGTATTGGTAAAGCGAGTAACCTTCAGTAACAGTAATAAATCACACAGCAATAGCACATTCATGTTGTTGTTAAAAAAAATTAATTTCACAGTACTCGATACAGTTATAGATCCAGAGGGCAGATTCTTAATCATTAAACTATCTATACTTGATAAAAAGCTATGTATTGTAAGTGTATATGGTCCAAATGTTGATGATCCCTCATTCTTTCACGGTTTTTTTCAGTGCACTCTCTGAACACTTAGATGGCACACTTGTGCTTGGAGGCGACCTCAACCTTGGACTGAATGAAGAAATGGATAGGCTCAATACAGCAGGAACTCAGCGTAATTGGCAGTCCACAAATATAATCAAACAGTATATGAGCGACTTTGGTCTTTGCGATGCATGGCGCTCCCTTCACCCCACCAGTAAGGAATATACTTTTTTTTCACATGTTTATCACTCCTACTCTCGTCTAGATTATTTTTTGGTCAGCAGCTCACTGCTGAGTGACGTTTCAGACACTGAGATTCACCCTATAGCTGTCAGCGATCATGCTCCTGTATCTTTAACACTAATGCACAAGAATAATACTATGCCAAGTAAAAACTGGAGATTTAATACATCACTGCTTAAAGATGAAGACTTTATTAAATATTTTAAAAAAGAGTGGACTTCATATTTAGACTTTAATGACACTCCCGGAACATCAGCTTCTGTTTTATGGGAAGCAGGGAAAGCTGTGATGAGAGGTAAAATAATTTCTTTCTCATCACATAAAAAGAAAAAAGAAAACAAAAATATTCAGGAATTAGAAAAAAACAGCAAATCACTAGAAGAAGCCTACGCGTCCCACCAAGATCAGGAAACATTGAACAAAATACGCAAAACAAAACTAGAATTAAATGAGATAATTGATAGAAAAACAAAATTCTTAGTACAAAGACTACGCTTACAAAATTATGAACATAGTAATAAATCCGGTCAATTTCTAGCAAACCAGCTAAAAATAAATAAAGAAAAAACAACTATATGTGCTGTTCAAGATTCATCTGGGAACACAATATATGAACCGAAACAAATAAACAACATTTTCAGGGATTTCTATAAAACGTTGTATTCACCACAAATAAACCCATCTAAAAAGGAAATTGATCAATTTTTAGACAACATAACTCTCCCAAAATTATTAGACTCTCAAGCAATGGCACTGGATTCGCCACTGACATCAGGTGAACTCCAGGAAGCCCTGATAAGTATGTCCAATAATAAGGCTCCAGGTCCAGACGGCTTTCCTGCAGAATTCTACAAAGAATTCTGGACGATTCTAGCACCAGTTTTTTACAGAACGTTGTTAGAAATCAAAGAAAAGGGCAGACTTCCATCAAATATGAATTCTGCAAACATTAATCTCCTGCTAAAACCAGGCAAAGACCCTGTATATCCCTCAAGCTATCGTCCAATATCCCTTATTAATGTAGACCTCAAAATAATCTGCAAAGCTCTCTCGAAGAGACTAGAGAAAATAACCCCCCTCTTAATTCATCCTGACCAAACTGGTTTCATAAAAGGTAGGCACTCATCAACAAATAAACGTAGATTACTTAATTTGATAGACTACTCATACAGTAAAAACCTTGAAACTACAATATTTTCCTTAGATGCAGAAAAAGCGTTTGACAGAGTTAACTGGAAATTTCTATTTGCAACTTTACACAAATTTGGTTTTGGATCTTCTTTCATCAACTGGTTAAAAATATTATATAATTCCCCAACAGCTTGTGTCAGAACAAATGACCAAACATCCTCCAGCTTATGTCTCCTGAGGGGCACCAGGCAGGGATGCCCACTCTCCCCTTCACTGTTTGCAATTTTTATCGAACCACTAGCAGCAGCAATTAGACAGAATTCAGCAATTAAGGGCATAAAATGCAAGAACGTGGAACATAAAATCAGCCTTTATGCTGATGATGTGTTACTCTTTCTCCAAAATTCACAAACCAATATCTCTGGGGTGATTGAATTGATAAACTCTTTTGCAAGAATATCAGATTACTCAATTAACTGGTCAAAATCTACAGTCCTTCCTATTAATTGCTGCTTCCATAATTCCTCTTCTACTCCACTGCAATCGGGAAATATAAAATATTTAGGTATTAATATTTCTCCCAAGCTTGCAGATCTAACTAAATTAAACCATACCCCACTTTTAAAGAAAGTAGAAGGTGATCTGGCTAGATGGAAATGTCTACCCATATCACTCATGGGAAGGGTTGCTGCTATAAAAATGATGGTATTACCAAAAATAAATTATTTATTCTCAATGATCCCAACTAAACCGCCGCAAGATTGGTTCAGATCTCTAGATTCATATATGTCCAAATTCCTTTGGAAAAATAAGCCCCCACATATAAGCTTAAAAACACTACAAAAGACCAAGGATAAAGGAGGATTAGAACTACCTAACTTTCAGCACTACTTCTTAGCCAACAGGCTTCAGTTTATCTCAGGATGGCTAAAACATACCCTTTTAGATGAACCTTGGCTAGATGTAGAACAAGCACTTTGCAATAATCTAGAGATTTCAGATCTACCATTTATGAGCTCAAACATCCAACGACATGAATGCTTCAAAAGCATCAACATCAGCTCTTCTCTGACAGCATGGTGGGAGTTTCTGAAGTTGACAGAGTCTTCATTAATCCCATGCAAACGTACACCTATCTGGAACAACCCTGACATATTACAAAACAATAATATGATAAACTTTTCAGATTGGAATGGTAAAGGAATCAAATATGTAGAACATATACTAGAAGGAACAGAATTTATTTCATTTGACAGACTAGTTACACAATATGGGATCAACAAGAAAAGATTTTTAGAATATCAACAAATTAAATCCATAATAAAAAAGAAATTTAAACCGGGTCAAGTTGAACTACAAACACCACCAAGTGTGGTTCAATTGTTTACTCTTAAAACCCCCAAAATTACTATCCAAAATATACAGAATGCTTTCTAAAACAGATGAATCAATATCACTTCCTATTGCAAAATGGGAAGCGGATTTATCAGTTAACTTAGACCAAAACTTCTGGTCTCAGATTTGCTTAAAAACCTTTCATCTAATCAGAAATCCCAGTCTTCAATTAATTCAATACAAAATACTACATAGAGTGCACTATACAGGTCATCGGATGTTCAAGATGGGCTTTGCATCTACCAACAACTGCTCACACTGCCAAACCAATTCACCGGACAATTATATCCATGCTCTTTGGTTCTGTCCACCAGTTCAGAAGTTTTGGCGCGAGATATGTGAAGACTTATCAAAGTGTCTGAAATGTAACATTCCAACTTCCCCCTTAGTGTGTTTGTTGGGCAGCTTAGATAATGTCACTTCAGAAAAGAATATAGCCCATATGGTTTTCACTGCCCTATGCATAGCCAAGAAAACAGTCCTCATGAACTGGAAAAATAAAAACAATCTTAATTCTAACCAATATATAAATTATCTATTAGATTACATTAGTCTTGATACAGCCTCTGCCACCACATCAGATCAATCGCTCTGGGCTCCTCTGATCAGCTCCATCACCTAGTGGGGGTGGGGGGTCATATTTTGGTCTCGCCTTCACTGTTGTGATTGGTGTGGGGGTAGGGTCAGGCTTAGGGCGTCGGGGGGTTCCCCGGGAGCATCTTCCTTGGGGGGCTCAACCCGGGGTAGCAGTCATGGCCAATTAGGGGCTCTGTTGGCTCTTAGGTGACGGTTTCCTCGTGGCTACGTGCAGCGGGGCTAGGGGAGGGTCTGTGCTGACGGACGGGGGTTACTGACCTGGTAGCCTGGCTGCCCCTGGGTGGGTCCGGGACGGGCGTGAGGTTCTGGGGGCGCTCCGGCTCTGGCCTGGGGCCCTGGCCGGGCCTCGGGGGCCTGGGTCCTGGTTGGTGTGTTGCCGGGGTTGTGGGCCGGTGGGTATATGGGGGCCCACCACTGGCGCAGGGTGCCGCCGGTGCGCCGAGCCACCTGGGGGGCTCTTCAACTGGTGGGGGGGGTTGTCACATCTTGCAGGAGCTTTCCTCTCTCAGGAACTCTCTCTGCAAGAGGGGGAGATACAGGAGAGGTGGAGGAAGATCTCAGCCTGGGCGTCTATTGTCTTATGTAGTCTGGAAGATGAGTGGATGATGGGGTGGGTGCAGTTTTCTCTGTGGTGGGGTTGGGCGGACTGCCCCGGGCACTGTGGGGCCGGGCGGCGCCGCTGCACTGGGCCCCGGTTCGGATGGGCCTGGGCCCCCCTTCCCTGGCGGGTCGCGGAGTATGGGGGTGCCTACTGGGGTCAGCGGGGGAGCTGGCCCCAGGGAGGGGTCACTTGCCCCTCCCTTCCTTCCCTCCCCATCTCCAGCTGCCTCCCTCTTCCCGCTTCACCACAACCACCCACACATGCAGGGCCTTGGAGTAGGGGTGTGTCATCAGGGTGCAGAGGAGGTAACCCCCCCCCCCCCCCCCCCCCCTGCCCCCTTCTGGCTGCCTCTGCCTCAATTTTATCCCGCAACTTAGACATTCACATTACTCACACTCTCATTACACATACATATAGGATCTTGGGGGTGGGCACGCTACACGGAATCCCAATTACCATCAGGGTGTACACCTCACCCCTGGCGTCGTTGCCCACCTCTCAATTTTAAATACACGTAGACATTGAGGGCTAGCAGGAGGGACTATGCGCTTACCTGCTGCTCTCTGGCAGGTAGCTCCATGCCCTCCTGGGTTTTAAATGCACCTTAGAACACACATACATCAACACTACAATGAGCGGGTAGAGGGAGGTTAGGAGTCTTCTCTCACCCTCGTTCTCTGCGGTCTGCTGGAGCAGGGGGGCTAGGAGGAGGAGTTGGCTGTCTGACTGGGGTCCGGAATGTGGGGCCTCCCTGCTGCTGCGGAGTCAGGGCGGTCTGCTTCTCCCCACCGCAGGGAAAAGGGTAACACAACCTGGGTCTGGGTGCAGTTCCCCCCTCCAGGGGCAAGGGTACCTAGACCCGGTTCGTAGAGTACGCTTGGGGAGTGTGATTGTGTGTACAGCGTCTCTTTATGACTGTCTCCACGTTGGTTGAGTGTGGAGTAAGTGCATATGAGAGCATGAGGGTGGGAATGGATGTTTGTATCTGTGTGTGCCTGTATGTCTGTGTCCATATGTCAGGTTGGGTATCAGACGCCACCTCTCTGAGGACAGCTCAGGCCCTCCAAGGTTTGGAGGCCTATCTCCCCCCACCACTTCCCCTGCCGGGGGCGGACTCCCTCAGACATCGGTGCATTGGTGGTTCTTTGTGTCCGGGGGTGGGCGTCCGGGTACACACCGGCTCACTCCTTGGCAGCTGCTTATCGGGGCCTGGGGCTCGCTTGGGCCATTTCGGAGGTGGTGTGCCCCCGGCCTCTCGGCCTGGGGCTCGGTCACTCAGGCACAGCTGGCTGCCGGCGGAGCTCACGGACACGTCACTGCAACCCCCCCTGGCTTCTGCTCCGTGGCTGCTGGGTGACCCCTCATCTGGGACTCTCCTCAGCTCTTTCTGGGACAGTGGCACGGCTGCCCCTCTGTTGGTCTTCCTTGGTCTCTTGTGTTCTGAGGGCCTCTGGATGTCTGGAGTTTTGATCTCCTCCATACCTGCTTCATGCCCTGGAGGACGGGGCAGTGGCCCCCCACACCCTCTAGCAGATCATTACATGAGGGAACCTTTTAAGAAAACAAGCGCGTCCATGCTCACAGGTGTACACACGGGTGATCACACACACAAACTACACCCTTTTTGGCTCCTACCTCAATGCACACTGTGCTGTTGATCTTACGTGCTGCACAATAATGTTTAATATTTAGTATTTACTGTCATATTCCCATATATCATTGTGATGTTGTTTATTGTATTACTCTCGTTTTCTTCTGCTTGTTTTCTTTTTTCTTTCTCAACAGGTGATCCAGGTGATCGATATATGTATTTTTTTTTTTTTTTTCTGCTTATTCTGTTGGTTTTTGTTTTTTGCCCTTCTCCCCCGTCCCTCTTCTCAACTGTTTTTCTTTCCCTCTTTCTTTCTCCCTTTTCTTTCCCCCAGTCAAGTCTGTCCCGTATTCAGCAAGTGAAAATAAAATAAAGAATAAAAGGTGAATCAAATGGACCATTACGGCAAAGCTGGGATGGTCAATTTGGTAAAGAAAATCCGTTGGGCATCTTTCTTCGCCTTTAGACAATAATTCTGATGGCAAAAGAGCCAAACGGGACAGGCAAAAAAAACAAAAAAAACAAAAAAAAACATTCATGTTGTTGTAAAAAAGCATGATAATATATTGGATAAAGTAATCCAAAATATTCAGAATATGTTACTCTCATTGAGTAACGTAATGGAATATGTTACAAAATACATTTTGGAGCATGTATTCTGTAATCTGTAGTGGAATACATTTTAAAAGTAACCTTCCCAACACTGCCTACAACACTTGAGTGCTTGGCACTGTAGAAGGCCACCAGCACATTAATAACATTCATGAGAAACTCAATGGTTCTGTGGAAGACAACAATGGAGGACAACTCCAAATTACACAAATTACCAAGTGCAGAATATACCAAGGTGTCCCCACTACAATAAGTTGTTATTTTCAAGCATGAAAGGTGGTTGGAAATAACGGAGCTATGCTCCTCTGGGACTTCAAGTTCCAGACATTTGTTGTTCAACCAACCAGACATAGTGGTGGTTGACAAGGGCAGAAGACTGCAGGCATGATAGATGTGTCGATCTCAGTGGACGACAACATGGGGAAGGAGGAGCACAGGAAAACAGAAAGACCAGGGGCTGAAGGAACAACGGGAGCAGATGTAGAAGATAAATTTCAAATTTGTTTACACTGGTAATAGGAGAATTAGGATCTATAACCCCAAAACCTGAAGATTCCAGGTAGAGAGGAGTCCAGGAACAGCTAAGATACTGGGAAGAACCCTCAAACTTACAGGCCTCTGGCAGAGGACCTGAGCTTGTTTTGAGCTAATTTCAAAAGTGCAACAAAAACTTTGTGTTATTGTAATGCAAAGTACCAAATAGCAATGGATTCATTATAAAGCTCCACAGGGATTTTTTTTCCCCCCTCAGTAGTAAAGGTTATCAACCTTTAGGAGAAAGCTGTTGAAATAACTTTAAATTTATATTGAGTTTAATACAAATCCCAAACATATCTGCCCCCAGGGTTACGGATCAATACTGTTACTCAAACTTTTAGTCTTGTGAAACCCAAAAGCTTCTCCTCATCTTTGCATAGAGTTTAAATAACATCTTTAAGAGTAAGCCGGTTTTTTCAATTTATGTACTTTTTGATGTGGATGATAGCCTATATATTAAACAAAAATAACAAAACCATTCATTACTAAGCCTGCAAGTTATTACAAGACATTTAATGCCACTGGTACAGAAAATCTTTATTTAGATACTTCAGCTGCACTTTAGCTTTTATAAAAACATTGTGTCCCTTATTGTGTTCTTATCAAATCTATATTATTAAATCTTCATGAGGATTACGCACACAGTCTTTCTGCATTCAAACCCAAGACATGTTGTCTTTCTGATTATTTTGTCTACATGCATGTTTCATAACATGTATCCATGTTCTGAATCTTTGCAAAGACTTGACTATTCACTGCATTTAAAACTTTAAAATCAAAACTTTTTATTTTGATGTTTTAGCTGCACCTTTATGTGGTAATGAAGGAGGATTTCAGGTTTTCACTTTTGTTTATGTTTGCTTCAAAAGGCACAACTTTATCTTCCACGGCTTTATTTCATTCACACCCAGCATTCATATTTCACTCATGTGTCTGCATTTCATTCATACTCGCCTCAGGAAATCCAGATATTGCCTTTGCTGGCAGAGGCACTTTTACCTCATCTTGAATGCAAAGTTATTCCCATCATATTCTTTTTAACAACCTCTTTCAGGCACTGTTAGAATTATTCATCTTTAAAAGTTGCTTATCACACTGGAGGCCACTGACACTTTCCCATTTTTAAGCATAAACACCCTTTTAACTATTCAGTAGTATACATTGTTATTTAGTTTCTTTCTTTGTTTTTCTACAAGAAACTCATTAGCATCATTAGGAAAATAATCAATTTATAGGGAAACATGCGTGCAGTTCAATTCTATGATAGTAAATTTGACTCTCTCTTCTTTTTTAATACTTAGAAAAGATTTTTTCATGGTGATAAATCCTGCTTACCAGATCTCCTCAGCTGGATGTGGGACATAAACATCTTTCAGTGTGGAGAAACAGCAAGTCTCCTCTGAGGCTCTCTCAGATGACCAAGTTCCTCATCCTACCTCTAAGGCTGAGCCTAGATACTCTTTGGAGGAAGCTCATTTCTGCTCGTGACCATTGGTACTGTAGGAGCCATATGAGTTGTTCCTTTTTTGACTAAGTGGGTTGGTTTAAATGGACTCACTGTATTGGTGCACGGGTGTGGGGCGTGTCTCATGGGTGTGGTAGATGATAAATGTGGTTGCACTCACCTGTTCACAGCACCTGATGTTGATGAGCAGAAAGGTAGGGTGAGCATGAGGCAAAACTTTCTGTTGACCGCAGCTTGAGCGCAGCTTGAATTATTTTGATGTATTTTGACTGGAACTTGATGGTTTATGTATATTTATGCACTAATTGATGCCATAGGCCAAGTTGTAGTTTGGCATTGTAGTTAGTGCAGTTCTTTGTGAGTAGCAGTTATTTGTTTGTGCAGTCTGTGCATTTGTTTAATAGTTAATCCCAGGTGCTGATTTGTATATTGGACAGTTGCATGTGGAATAAAAGGAGCAAATGGTACAGAAGTGTATTTTATGTGTTTATTGTTGCGCGTCATCTGTGTCCTCATGTTTAGCCTGCCGCGGCCGTTGGTTGGTTGAGCCGCAACAGGTACAGTAAGGGTAACAACATGGCTTTTTAACAGAGCTTTACAACATTGCTGCAAATGTTCTAGCAATCTGTCTATCAGTCTCCCACTTCACTTTTCCATCACTCATGAACAGCACCACAATACACTTAAACTCTTTGTGGAGCAAATGATCCCAAACTCAGAGTGGGCACTGCTTCCTTCTAATAACAATGGACTAGATTCTAATTCTCACATCAGGCTGCTGCTCAGTGTGGCCAGAAGAGCAGGAACGAGACTGTCTGAGAGCCCCTTTGGTTGCAGCTAAAACATTCAGTCCATAACAAATTTGTGTTCCCCAGGTCTTCTGTCTATAATCACTGTTTAGCAAATGGAGTCATTTCTTCATGTGTTATAAATACGGTCACGCAGCCGCTCCTAAAGAAACATAACCTTGAGTATGTCCTTATTAATGATACACCCCAAATTACCTTACCACTCTAAGATTTCTGAACAGTTCCTGGTTTTGTCCTATAGAGCATAAAGCTGGACTGCTGGGTCTAGTTTTGCTCCTGTTCTTCATGTCTGAAATATAGAAGCTGTCCACATAAGAAACTGTTTGTCATCCTCAGCTTACATTAACTGTGGCATCCCTAAAGGATTCAATTAGGTCCTCTTTTATTTCCATTATGTATGATAACCCACTGCTTTGTTCACTATCACTGATATGTGAATGACACTGAGATTAATCTACCTGTAACACAGGCAGACTTCTAACAGTGACTCAGAAACTCTTTGACTGAATGATCTGAAATTCTGGATTACATAAATTTCTTTGAACTAAATAATAGCAAAATGGAAGTGATTTTATTTGGCTGCCTACACTTAAAAATCTCCCCATTGAGGCACTTGGCCCTTTAACCACATACATCCAAACTGCAGTTAAAAATCTTTGGGTTTTTGTGGATAGTTTGTTTACTTTTAACAAACAAATCAGTGATGCTGTGAAGGGCCCCTTTTACCAACCGCTGCTCTTTTTGAGTAAGACCCCAACACTAGAGACAGTATATCATTCTTGTTATAGTTATACTGGCTGCCTGTGGAATTTAAAATTGATTTTAAAATGTTATTGCTTATTTTCAAGGCCTTCATTGATCAGTTTCACAATATATGGCAGATCTTTTAACCATGTATTTTGCTTCCAGGTCACTGATGTCGTGGTCTCAAGAACTTTCCTCCTGACTGAAAAACTCAGACATACCAATTCTCAATGCTTTTAATCAGATCTTAGTTGCCTCATAGTTTGGGCAAGTGCACAGTAAATGTGCTCTACCACTCCTTTTTTGGCCATTTTCACTTTTGATTTATTTTATTTATATATCTACTCTTTTTTTTTTTTAAAACTGCCTTTTCAGTTTTATACTCCTTTATTACTATTTTATTTATCACATTTTAACCACTTGACTTTGTCCACTGTTCCACAGCCAGGATGAAAATCACACTGTACCCCCTAAATCTGAGGTTGGGCTAATGGATGGATACTCCTAAGCAGAGATGCTTAGGACTGCTGCTCTCACACACAGGACCAGCATAAGTATTAGAAAATGGGTGGATGAATGGATTATTTTTTTATATACTACTATAAAAAACTAGGTCTTGTTATTTTTTTTATTTTTTTTACTTCTAAAATGCTGTTAACTCTCTATCCAAAAATACAGTTGTGATCTCTGGACACATGGAAGTGTAAATGGTGACTGTTCAAGTGTTAATGGGTGTTTTTGTGAGGATATGTTCCACTGAGGCACAGTACACTGACCTGCAAAGCTCTGATATAAATGCATAGGGCTCTAATTCACTCTCTTATGTTGATGAGTTGTGTGCAAAAAAAAAGATGTGTGTGCTTCTATTAATGTTACTGTGCTGAAAGCATTTAAAACTGACCAGGCAAAACAAACTGGGAGAGACACGAGCAAACCCTCTTGAAAAAAAAAATCTCTTTAATGTTTTTGGGTTTGTTTGGTTTTTTTTTAGTTGAAATCAAAGTACAGAACATGTCGTTGTGATGGCTGCACTTACAGCCACACAGTGGTAATACCCACCATGTTAGTGTAGAGGCTTATAAGTAACATTGCATTCACATGTCTTTCTTTAAATATAGGAATTAATTTACAGGACAATAAATAACTGGTTTTGGTTTAGAGTTAATTCACATATCCACATAACACTGCACTCTAAAATAAGTGCACACATTTTAGTTTACACTGTTATGTATGATTAATCTTTTGTTTTCTGAGTTACCTTAGTTGCAGCTGTTCCAGTCCCTTGATTAAGGAGCCAAGAGGTGGAAAAGGGGCGGAGCGAGCTTTAAAGGACGACTGGAAATTGGTTCATGCCATAACTCGGGACCATGGGGGGGGGATTGGAGTTCATTATGTTAGGTTTAGTTAGGTTTTGTGTGTTTTACCCTTTCTCCTGTTTTTGTGGGCTGATCAGCCACTATTTAAGTTTCCCCTTAGTCTTGTTAAGTTAGGTCAGTTTGAGTTATCAGTAGTGTTGTCAACTTTGAGTAGAGTTCTGTTATTTTGACCTCTTTTATGGGCCCAAGATTTTGATTCTTTTTGCATGATTTAACCAATTATGTTTTTTGGGTTAAATAAAAAATAATTTTTAACCTGTGCCTAAGTTTCCTTCACTGCTCGGTCCATCACAGTAGTCATTGAAGTTTATCTGTTTGTTTTGTGCTGTGTGCATCAGGCTCTTTTTGGATTATAATGGATTGCATTTATATAGCGCTTTTCGGGGCCCTCAAAGCGCTTTACAGTTCCACTGTTCATTCACTCTCACATTCACACACTGGTGGAGGCAGCTACAGTTGTAACCACAGCTGCCCTGGTGCAGACTGACAGAAGCGAGGCTGCCATATCGCGCCATCGGCCCCTCTGCTATAAAAATCTGTTTTTTCATTTCTAAAGTGATAGAACGTTTACCTCCTTTTCAGTGACTTAGAAGAACAATTTGACCTTGACAAAGCTGGACTGAAATAAACTTGTTACTACTGAGTAACGCAATTCAAAAGGGAGCAATAGCGTCTGGAGCAAAAACCCTTTGCGCTGCATCCTTGGTGACTACTTTCAGTCAGTGCCATGTTTTTAGTGTTTTAAGTGTTAAAGTGACAAACCCTCTGATGCCACTGTGGTCTTCAGCTTCGGCCGCTGCTCTCATCCTGGGCAACTTGACACAGAGTGGGTGGGTGTGGAGAAAGAGCTTTTCCAAGGACAGACAATCGAGCCGATCAGAGTTGTTATTTTCTCTGAAGTAGAAAAGACTTTCTTGTTTGAGTGAAACTTTCACAGTTGAGTGTTTTCAGACTAAAAGCGCTGGCTGGGGAGCTCCGCTACCAGTTGGAAAACACTTAAATTCAAGATCTCTTTATGTCAACATGAGCCTTTTGTTTGTACGACAGAAAGGGCGTACCCTGTCACGGCATATCATAATGTAGTTTTGCCAGAAAGTGGGTGACAGCAGCTAAGTAATATGATCTCCATCCAACCATAGACTAGAATTTAATTATCAGCTCTCTTTTATAATGCCATGCTAGTCTGCGGTACATCAAATTAAGCTTGTAATTAATGTCTTTTGGGCCTGTCAGCCTGCAAATTAGCCATAAACAGTCAATGTGGGGTTCATGTGGTGTACAGAAACACAAGGTTTCTCAGCAGATAGGGTGGACATGTGGACATCAGGTGAAAGGTGATGAGCTGCACTGGTGCTCAAGGTTTAATATTTGTTTATTGAAGCCTTGTCAAATTGAAACAAGAGATTAACATTGTGACACACAAAATGTCTTCACCCTGAGGCAATGTGGTTTGACAGTGAGCAATGAGATTTCCTCAAATGGAGAGCTGGAGGAAAAATGGGGAAGACAGAAGACCCGGGATGTTCAGTGGTCCGGCCACAGGTGAGCAGCTAAAATTACTGATTAATGGAACAACCTGAGACCTCAGTTTGGACGACACCAGCGGGACTGCCATGGCTCAAGCTGCCAAATGTTCTCTTGTACTAAATATAGACTTCCTCAGTGTAGGAGGTTAATTGAGTCACATCTTCTGTGGATGTATAGGGTAGCTGAATCTGTACCTGGTTGTACTGTACAGTCACAGCCTGTTCAGGGACAGGAGTCAAACAAATCCAAGGGGGCTAAGGCAGAAAGGCAGGGAATAAAAGGCTGAAAACCTTCGCGTACATTATAAGAGCACTCAGAGAGCACAAGTCCCCTGGGCTATTGTAAAACTTTGTTTTATGCTGATGTCAGCATTGTTAATATGGAAACCAGCTCTCTCCGTGACCTTTCATTTGATATATTACTCGATATGGTTTCTTGACATTTTCAAGGTTAACTTTGACCTTGTGTGTTAACAATGAAGGTCAAGGACAAATGCTTAGCCATCCTAAGTATTCATGAACCCCAAGACCTAGTACATTGTCAAGGGTGAAGATGATTTAGAAAAAAATTAAGTAATATAAATTTTTGCATTAATTTTCAAATGTGGTGTGACCTTGACCTGATTTTCACCAAAATTAAATCAGCTTATTATTATTATTATCTACCATCGCTGAAAGGTAAGGGATCGGATTGAATAGAAGTGAATTCAATTGAGTTTTTGCTTATAAAAATGACCCAAAAGTCTAATCTTCAATGAAACTCAGAATGTAAAATGTTCTGTAATATTCATTCATAACAGTTTGAATAGAAGCAGGAGAAATAAAGAATATGTTTAAATGCTAAGCTAAAAGGGAACAATGAATTTGAGCAGGGATATTAGACCTGAGGAGGAACTACAAGGCAAGTTCAGCAAGGACATGCTTTCTTGGCTCTCGTCAGACATAGCAGGATTATCTTTGTATTTTGCTAATCCAGTTTTTTTTAAATTAGGAATTAAGAATAATAACTGTGGTGATCCAACCAGAAAAAGAGAAACACCTTCATGAAACGATGAAAGTGTAAAGTCTGGCTTTTAGACTCAACATATTTGCCAACCATTCATCTCATTTTGCAGTGAAGCCTTGAGACAGACTTTACTTACAGTATTGTACAGCGTGATGTTTATTATCATCACTGCTTTATTATGTAGTGAACGGCGTAAAAGTTCAGATATTGGTGAATAAGTTAGCTTACTAACCTTTTCTAATGAGCACTGGATATAACTTGCTAATTATTATATGCCATTAGTTTGTTTAGTAGTAGTGGTAGAATGTTCATTTAATCTACTTTGACTGCTGGCGTGCAAAAAGTGATTTCCTGTATTTGCCAAAAAATGATGATCGGTATTTAAAAGATTCTAAATGAGCCTTATGTGAAACATGTCTCCCATGAATGACATCAAGTCATTTTGATGCAAAAAGCACTTTTATATCACAGCATAGATGCTGCGGTTAATATTTGACACAGGGACTTTCATACAGGCTGTCCTTTATTTATCAAGGTAAAAACTCTCATTGATGCTAAAAAAAAAGTCTGCTTCAAGAGAGATTGTGCAGGAGAAATTGCAACAGATTCAATATCACAGTTCTATCAGGATATTTTAAGTGACCAAAGAAGTTGATTAATGATAAAATAGAACATAACATAGAAACGATAACTCAAAGTCATTATGATTCTTGCAAAATAGTTAATTTCTTTATTCCATATATACCCCTTTGTAAATCCTGCTGCCTAAAACATATTTATCAATTGAAGCAAATATTAACAATCAAAAACCCCACAGAGAAACATCAGAAACTTCTTACCAGATGACTTTTTGGCTGAAATTTTGATGTGAAAGGAGGAAATGTTACAGAAAAGGTAATTGGAAAAGCATGCTTACATCAGCATTACAAATGACGAGATTTTGGCAGTGCAGAAAGCAGAAATGACAGTGGGCTACAATAACAAGACAAAAACAAGGCATAAGACAGAACATGGGGAAAGTTCAAAGAATGGGGATAATAAATATTTGATCTCCAGCTAAATTTGTAAGTTTGTTCAAAAAAATAAATACTGTCTATTTTTTTTTTATTGTAGTTTAATTTTAACAGAATATTTAAAAAGAAAAATTTGGGAAAAAAACACTTGGCATAAAAGTTTTAACTTGATTTTCATGGTATTTATTTGACTCCCAAGCAAAACATGACTTAACAATTGGTGGAGAAACATCTGTTGCCAAGCACAGCTTAACATGTATATTATATATATTATATATAGTTCATCATCAGGTTTGCACACATCTGCGGAGGGATTTTGACCAACTCCTTTTTATAGAAATTCACCAAATCCTTTAGGTTTTTTGAATGCTGCTTGGTAACTCAAACCTTCAGCACCCTCCACAGATTTTCTACAGCACTGAGGTCTGGAGACCGGCTACGCTCTTCCATCAACTTAATGCTTAGTGCTTCTTCTTTAGCCTCTCCATTGTTGTCTTTGTGATATGTTTTGGGTCACTGTCATGCTAGAAGATCCATCCCGATCCATCCATCTTCAGTATTCTGGTCGATGGAAGAAGGTTCTAGTCCAAGATTTTACGGGACATGACCGGTTCATTGCCCTCTCAATGCGCTGAAGTTGTCCTGTATCCTTAGCACGACAACATCCCAAAGTATAATCTTTCCACCTACATTCTTGACTGTGGAGATGGTTTTCTGTGGGTCATCCTCAGCATTTCTCTTCTTCCATACACGGTAGGTCAAGCTGATACCAAAAAGCTCGATTTTGGTTTCATTGGACCACGGCACTTTCCTCACTTTTCTTCTCTTTGGTCTTCTCTATCGTGACGGAGAGGTCTGATTCTGTGGACAGGTGTGCACAGACTTGAGATCACGACTATCTGTAATTGATTGATTGATATTAATCTGTGTCCCTCTTGGGTACTTACAAACTAACAAATTAGGCAGAGGATCAAGTGATTATTTCTCCCACTGTGCATTGCAAATGTAACGACGCTCCACTTGGCCATAAGCCGGATTATGAACATGCAACTAAGAGAGTGGGCTCTTTGAAAACAGCCACATGACGTAACTGTCAGGGTGCAGTGCAGACATTGGGATTCATGTCAGAGAATAAAGTTAGGGGGTGGCTGTTCACCTTCCTGAGTGCCCAGAGAAAACAGGCCAATATACGGGTCTTTGTCTAAATTTAACAACGTGTGGTTGGTGAAAGGTGTTAATTTTCATGAGCTCCGACACCACCGTTTCCTTCTTCTTTACCTTTGTGACCTTCCTTTTACTTTCTCTCTTGTCTGGTATTCTCGTATTTGGCAACACCAGTAATATAAACTTCTTGTAGTGGGGAAAAAAACTGTTTTCCATTTACTTTTGGTGCCCAGCACAAGGGTTAGTTAAATCAAATTGTAATGAGTTAGCACTCCTCCTGCAGCTTTTCTGTTTGAGATTGCTTTTTCCAAAATTGTATCATTCTACCAACTCAATTGCTTTTGGAAGAGCATTTTAATGAAAAAGACATTTATTTAAATGATGACAGACTGTTAGCTGCTAAAATTAGCTATATTTTGAGCTTTGCATTTATGCAAAATTATTCAAATTGTTCACAAATACCAGGCATATTTCATTTCGCTATTCATGTTTCTCAGCTATTTAAGATGATCAAACTTTCTGACCTCCATGTTTCCATATTTGATTGAAAAAAAAATATTGTGAGTTTTTTAATTAAAAGTACAATTATATCCAACTATATATATATATATATATATATATATATATATATAGATCTATCGATATATAGATCTATCGATCTATCGATATATAGATTATACTTTTAATTATGACCACTACAACAATGTGATGATCTGGGGGAAGGGCGTTGGTGTCCTCCAATGTAGGACGAAGAGAAGATGTGAAGTCTGAGAAATGACAAGGGGAGAGGTAAAGGGGGAGAAGTGAGGACTGCAACTGACAACTGAGGCTTGAGTGACCATGACAACAGCATTCATTTATGTTGAAGAGGGTTTGTAATGGCTCCTGCATAGTTTCGCAAATTCTTTTCACAAGGTAACAAATCGAAACCAAAGCCTACCTAACAGATACCCGTCAGCTGACAGTGTGCAGTCACAATTCTTGTTATTACTTAAAAATGTAGAGTTGTATAAATGTCATTTTGTGTATGCAGAGTGTGCAGCCTTGCATCGTGTGGGTGTATTCTTGCATAGTAACGCTGATTGCCACACAAAGTGATCTCACGTTACACAATGTAGTAACTTTTAGCAAGGCCAGCTGCAGGCATTTACTCATAGTGTGGGTCTAGGATCAAATTAAACTTACATGTGTGTTCCAATACTAGTCTTATACATAAGTTGAATATACCTTTAGGTCTGAGTACAATGAGGTTTTTATCTATTGTGAAAAAAAGATATGGGCAAATAAGGATCACAAAAATTGTGCTCTTAGTTATGTCTTAGGTTTGTTTCCTTCTTTCATTTCAGTACTTGGAAATCTGGACAATAGGGGCAAAGCTGTTAAAGCTCTTAGACAAGCTCTGCACACCCTAAATCACCACATCATTAACTGATGTGGATCCTCATGTGTATTTCCATGTAGACTTCCATCAACGAGAAAGTCCTGGCACCGAGAACCCAACTTTTTGGCTTTTGCTGAATGCAAATTAGAAGTTACTGCACAGTCAGCAGGCAGCACTAAATGTAATTGGTCCTATTAATTGCTCACTTAAAGGGTTCTGCTGTCTTCTTCTGGTGGTAAGAAAAAGTAATGACTGACTATGACTGGTAACAACGAGCCAGACAGAGACAGGTAAGGAAATGTTTCTACATGTTGATATCCAGACTATGAGCACATTGCCTCTCTCTCTCTCACACACACACACACATATGTGAGGTCATGCTTAGTGATCTAACACTAAACTTAAACCCTAAGAGTCTTTAGTGTAAATCATACAGCTTTTTCAGAAAGCTGATAGTTGACCCACTGTGCCTCTGCTTTGCTGCTTTAAGACCTAAACGTAATCAATATCCACTCAGCCACGTGATTCAGATGATATTTAATGTTTTTGTTTGCAGTAAAGGGATCAGGAATAAAAAGCATCAGTACATTGAATTGCACAGCAATTCACACTCTTGTAAAATCAATACTTACAGTTTTTCCTCCTACTTACAGTCTTCCATTCACCCCAAATAATCATGATGAAACCTTAACCGTAAATCATTAGCATGGCTCAAATTTGTGGGAATGCGTCCATGACACTAGAGGGCGCTGTTTTACTGCCTAAAAAAATGTGAAGCGGATTAAACTGATGCTGCAGGTGTAAAAGTCAGAACTGAGAGCAGACCATCATAACTGTACATGATCAGACTGTTTAAAAATGAAAATAAAACCTTTTAGTTTAACACCAGTTTGATTTAATTAAAGTTGATCTTTAAAGGTCATTTCAAAGTGGCTTTTAAAGAAATACTCGCTTTCAAAAAATGAAAGAAATGCAAGATTTTATACGGTTTACTGTTCCTAATAAGAAAAAGTTTTTAAAAAAAAGCATGAGGACACCCTTATGTGAATCTCTTTTATCAGCTTAAAAATTTTCAATCTTTGCCACAGAGGGGCGCTCTTGTTCTGCTCATTTCAGAGGTCAGATGACAGTGCTGCAGAGCCAGTATCCTCTTCATCAAAGTAATCATCATCATCATGATCAGGGCGGTCAGCATCAGGAGCACCCTGATCACTACCATTAGCAGCATCCTGCAGATTAGATTCTAAGCAAAGAAAACACAATTACCATTTACCGCTCTCCACACTGTTTTCTCTGGGAGCTGGAACACATCATGACAGTGCACTGACTCCTGCATGCTTCATTACTGCCTGTAAACTTGTCTTCTCCATTTAGATATTTGTGCTTTCCTAATGAGCTGTAGACACAAAGCCGAGGTGAAAAATATGCCCCGTGGTTACCACATTGCAGTCAGAACAGGAGCATGACTGGATAAATCTGTACCACACTGCAGTACATTTTCCATCAGACAAGAGAGGAGGAGGCGAAGGAGGAGGAGTTTTTATGGAGAAATTGATCAATACTGCCATTTCCACTTAGAGCTGCAGAGTTTGAGGGGATAGGCAGACAGTGAAGGAGAAAGAGGGGGCAAAGAAAATAAGCAGAGACAGCCCAGTGAGCAGTGCTCAAGGCGAAAATGTTCAAATGGGGCGACTGGAGTCACACAGATGGCTAGACACACACAGAAGGTCAATTATGAAGCTGTGGAGGAGGCAGAGACTGCTCGGAGTCTGTTGTCAAGAACTTGGCCTGAGATGTTGGTGTGAGGATGATGTGTGTGTGTGTGTGTGTGTGTGTGTGTGTGTGTGTGTGTGTGTGTGTGTGTGTGTGTGTGTGTGTGTGTGTGTGTGTGTGTGTGTGTACTTGTCAGTGTCAGAGGGTGTGTTTCTGTTTTCTGCATGAACTTTAAATCTGTGTCTCTTTGAGATATGAAAGTGGGTGGAGGGAAGTTAGGACGAGGCTGAGACAGGTTGGTGGAAGGTGAGAAATAAAACAAGACAGAAAAAAGTGATGGGTCGACAGGCGACTGAGGGGGCAACTGAGACTTATGATGCACATGACAGCAACAGACAAAAGAGGCTGTGCCAGAGATTTAAGTAACAAATCTGTTTGTCTGGATTACAGTAAGCTGGGCAAATTGTTTATTTCGTGTGTGTGTGTGTGTGTGTGTGTGTGTGTGTGTGTGTGTGTATGTGTGTGTGTGTGTGTGTGTGTGTGTGTGTTTGAGTGAGTGCGACAGTGAAGATGTGATTAATCAAACATCAACTGATGGGGAATGAAAATTTTTTTTTAAAAACCCAAACGTGGCAAAATCGAATCTAAAATTCATGAAAAAGTGCGTTCTAAACAAAAATATATCATCAAAGAGATCATCTTTCCTCCATCTGTAAAGGCAGAGGTCAGGAGGACATAAACACACTAGATTACTGCAACTTTCAAATAACAACCATGTAATTACATTTGATTGTTGGCAGCCTTTGTTTTAGGGTTAAGATCTGTCCTTATTTGTGATCAGTTTGTTAGTTATGGACAGATTTGCATGAAAACACTATGAGAGGTGGACCTCGGCCCATCTCTGGTTCGGAGGCACGCTTTCAGGCCCCTTTTGTATGGAACAAATTCTCAGTTTGAATTTAGTAGACTGACAGCCTCTCTGCCTTTAAGGTTGGGATTAAAACCTTTTTTTTGATAAAGCACATAGTTGGGGCTGGATCAGGTGACCCTGAATCCTCCCTTAGTGACACTGCAATAGGCCTAGGTGACAGGGAGTCCTTCTTCTTCAACACTTGTCTATGTGTTTATATGCCACTCTGCATGTAATCATTGGCTATTATATATAATCTCTCCTCCCTTCCACAAGAAGTCTTTCACTTTGTTTCCCTCCCATCATCCCCAACTGGTCACAGCAGATTGCCGCCCCTCCCTAAACCTGGATCTCCTGGAGGTTTCTTCCTGTTAAAAGGGAGTTTTTCCTTCCCACTTTTTTTCCTTCGCCAAGTGCTTGCTCAAAGGGGGTCGTCTGACTGTTGAGGTTTTCTCTCTATTATTATGAGGCCTTTATATTACAGTTGAATTGAATAGAATATAATTGAATCTTCTAAATGAGGCTAACTGAAGTCTGGTGTGGATCTTTGGAAAGTTTCTTTATCATTGTCGGATAGATATTTCACATCAGATCTTCAGAAATACAGATCCACCATCCACGCCATCTCTCGGCTCATGATAGGCTTTAACACCATCACAAACATGTGGTTGGATAAGCAGTGAATAAATTAGGATGGATAGATTAATAGATGGATGAAAGCTATCTTCTTGATGTTCTCAACAAAATGTCACAAATTAATCTGAACCCAGTGACTCAGTTCATTCAATAAGAAATGAAGATGAAGAAATGAAGAAAATAAACATACAAAGGCTGCTTACAGGATATTAAATCCCTGATTTCACATGTAATACAGCAAGAAAAATAAATAAATAAATGAAAGACAGCATTTCTGTCAAATCCAACCTAATGGTAGAAAACATAAAATACAGAAAGGCTCTAAAGATCTGGTCAATGTGCCGACAAAAATATCCAACAACTCCAGGGTGTCAGGGGCCAAACATGCAGAGTAGACCTCTGAGTGCTGCTGATGGTTACCTGATGAATGTTTGGCCGAATAACTTTCTAGATAACTTGATATAATAGTTATGGTTAATTGATTAATAACTGCAAAATTAGCCCATTTTACCAAAACCATTTATTTCTATGCAAGTCAATGGCTGTCACGTTTTAGGAAAATATATATTGTGCATTTTTTTTAACATTGGAGCCTATCCCAGCTGTCTTAGGGCAAGAGGCAGGTATACTCTTGATAGGTTCCCAGTGAGTCACAGGCCAGACGTATGTAATAACTGCAATCATTTAATGTATTTACCACATATGCACATTTGGCTTTCAATTTTTCTTTAAAAGGACAAGAAAAATATCAACCAAAGCTCAACAATGAGACAGACATCTGTCATAATTCTCTCATCCTTTAAATGTCCACTCCTAGAGTCAAAACAGCGGCAAATTTGGAGTCCAAGTACAAAGGCAGAAGCGGAAATGTACCATAAACACGCTGACATTTCTCTAAATAAACTCACACGCATCCTCACCTCCACAGGAACTGTCTGTCCAACCTACTGACAAACAGGAACAGACGTGGCAGATTTCGTTGTCGCACACATACACGTATAAGAATAAACTGTTATCACCATAACATACCATCCCCACTCATCAAAATAACCGTCTTAAAAATATCCCCCCCACACACATGCGTGCCCGTACACACCCGCGCATGGAACGTGTTCAGACATGGGTGTGGGTGAGCTGGCCTCCTGTCCAGTGCAACACAGAATAGACCATTGTTAACAGTAAGTGACAGAGAAAGGAAAACAATTAGGAAAAGTCCCCCCTGACACACACATGCACACACTTCTGATACGTCACTTTGGTGGAAAATGACACAACTCACTCATAAATGATGTGAAATAAGTTTCTGTGTTTTATTATTTTGGTCTTCTTTGTCTGGTCCACCAAACTTGCTCACATTTACGCTACGCTCCTCAGATACGTGTGCACACTCCACCACCCGTCCACCCTACATCCATCATTCTTATCAAGTTTCCATTTTTTGTTCATTCTTGTCTGTCTCCTTGTCTCGCTACGCCATTTTTGTCTCCGCTATTGTCTTCGTCCAATTCTTTTTTTTCTGCCAGCGCTTTCTAAATCCCGTTATCTCGCCGCCGTTTCCTCCTCAGCCTCACACTGCTCTCGCTGTGCTGGCATCTGAAACAAAGGGAAAAATGAAAGCCTTTGTACTCCAGTGACTTTGTATTTGATGTCAGAGCGGAAGCCTTTTCATGATGGTCCAAACTGTAATTAGGGTTTACCCGTACAAAGAGCTGCTGCCCTTGATGGGCCTTGTGTGGATATACAACTGACAAACTCACACCTTCAGTGTTGCTGCGGGTGGTTAAGTATCTGTGGCCCCTGACAGAGGTGTCTTTGAGCCGGTTTCTGTGGTTGCCTTGTTGTGGCACAGCTGAGTCTTCGGCTTCTAGCTCTTTAATATGTACACTGCTTTGTATCATGCTAAATGTTTTATGTGGTTAGTTATGTTTGCTATTTTTAAAGAGATTTTCAGATAATGAAAGTCAAATAAAAGGTACCCAAATTAATCAACATTCTTTTAAAAATCCGAAAATGAAGTGCAAGAAGTCATGTTCCCATATTCTATGTGTAAAAATGTCTAAATAGAAGCAATACATTTAGTCAACACTAATTAGATCATCATCAGCATGGCCCACCCATATATCCATCACCTGCCACATGCCCTGTTGTCTTGGTCTGGGTTACAGGGGTAACAGTCTCACAAAATATACCTGGATCTCCTTCTTCCAAGACACGTACTCCAACTCTTCTGAAGGGATACCAAGGCATTCCCATGACAGCTAAGAGATGTAATCTCTTGGCTTGATTGGGTCTGCCCTGCACCCGTATCCTAGTAGGAACACCTCACCTAGGAGGCAGCCGGGAGATGCCTGAATAACTATAACTGGGTCCTTTTAATGAATGACCGAGCTCCTCATCTGATTTCTCAGGGCGAACCCAGCTGCCCTTTGGAGAAAGCTAAAAAAAAACAAACTGCCACTTTTATCTGTAATCTCATTCTTTCAGTCACTACCGGTAGTTTGTGTCCAAACGTGAGGGTAGATCGACCTGTTAATCAACAGCTCTGCTTTCAGGCTCAGCTCTCTCTCTAGTCGTGTAGGGACTTGTTCATGAGTGAGGAGAAAGTTCAGCAGGAGAGTGACCCTCAAACAAACCATATGTTGATTGTGTTTCCCTGGAGTCAGGTTAAAATCAACATTCTGCCAATGAAAATCATCTGCATACGTAGTCATCAGAGAAAATGAGCTGAATGCTACTGCAGTAATGTAGGGCTTTACTATATAACCACCCAGGGAACTAATGACTAAATGAGTTTTCATAACTTGATTTACTTTTAGCAGGTTGTGGTTTTGCATTTAACACATTCTGATGCTCATAAATACCGATTTAGTGAATAAAGCATAGTTGGTTTAGCATCTCTGCAGTTTAACACTACTGAACACTGAAGTGAGAAAGCTGTCACAAGTCAAAGCTTGAACTAAGGTGTTGCAATTTTTTTACTCTTTTCCCCTGTCTTCATATATAAAATATAAGATTTTAAAAAGTAATGTAAAAGCATTTTTAACTCATACAGGGGAGGGGGTCAACATGGGGATGGACGATATACAAACTATTTATCTTTATTTCCCAATATACAACAGGTTAAATGTAATTGTGTTTTTTTAGTTTAGTTTTTTTAATGCTTCCCTAAATGTGTCTTTTGTGCTGCTAACATACTGCAGCCAGTCTTCAGCACTTGTCGAGTACATTTGATTCTGTAAATTCCTGCAGTCACAGCCATACTTTGCTGATCCTCTACTTGACCTTTAATTTAAACCCAACGTCTTCTCAGTCAAGCTGCATGAGTGGCTCATGGTGTAACTATATACTGTTTGTATGGCTGTGTTTAGACTGAGTCCTATTTCATTATGATCATGTTGCTGCAGCAAGGATTACTGATGAAAGAAAGGGTTGGTCACCCTCATGGTATGTTTCAGCGTTCATTGGTTGCTCTTATTTGAATTTTGTAGAAGAAGGAAAAATCTATTTCACATTGGTTATTTAAATTATTTTACACTGGGTTTACAGGCTGTTTCTGGGATTTGGATCTAAGGCATAGGTGTCAAACTCTGGCCTGCGAAGCCATACCAAATTACTATTAGAGCTGGCCTACTGGTATTATACAGCTAATATATATATATATTGTTTAGTATTAAGCTTTGCTTGTTCCATATTCAGTTTTTCAGCAAAACTTGTTTGAGTCCATAAGAAAAGATTCATTCTTATATCTAGAGGAAGATTTTTTTTCAATAAATATTAATGTTAGCCCACGACTTTGTTCCCGTTTTGAATTTTGGCCCACTGTGTATTTGAGTTTGACACCCCTGGTTTAAGGTGTTTAATAAAATACTATATATCCCCTTTGTGACATTAGAAATCTTGGAGATCTCTAAACAAATCAGTCCAATGGCATCTGTCAGACAGAGGTAAGTGGGAAATATGTCTTCTTTGTGAACAGAAACCAGCAACTGCATGAAAAACATATTCAACAGTCAGATGTCAATGCATACTTCTACAAGCTTTGATAGGGTATTCCCAAGGAACTAAACACAGGCCCTTAGTGCTATAAATATTGCTCTGTGGTTGTCACCAAAAAACAGTCAATTTTCTTCTCCTTATCTGGAAAGTGTAAAGCACTACAACCTCTTTAAAACTGTCAGTTGCGGTTCAAGGAAAGGAGTCTCTGCTCCTACTTTCATGTGTGTTTTGTGTTTTGTCTTTGCCTACATGCAGCATGCAGCTGTGCCTGCACCAATTGCACATTTACACTTTAAACAGCAACAGATGCAGGTTAGGATGCCGATGTGTTTGTGGGTATCAGTCTGAAAATGTACCCATACACACAAGAGCGAAGACAGAAAGGGATCGACTTTCACTTTCAAAACATCCTGAAGGGGGAAACACATGCACTAATTCTTTAGTGATGCCCTTAGAGAGTGCATGAAGGATAGAAGTGAGCCAAAGTGCATTTATCCCCTATCAACAACTTGACTTGATGGGAGGAGGATCCTCTTTCACTCACAAACCACTACCACCACAGCTTTCAACACACTGAATGGTAGACACTGGTATAAAGGCCCTGCATATACAACCCCAGGAATTACCAGCTCTTTTGCTTTATAGCAAATAAAAAAATCACATATTTGACATAGATTATTGTATCTATGTTAACATTTAGAAAAGGCTTGTGATTTGCATTTCTAAAACAAATACCAGCACAAATTGAATATATCTTAATAGTTTCCAGTTTAAAAAAAAAAGAAGAGTTTTTGCAGTCCTTAATGAGCTGTTTCACCTGGCTGATTGAAAGGAAGCACGGCTCCAACGGCAGAACTGTCAGGTGAAACAATGGAGGGGATTGTAAAGCTGCAGTGAGAAAGAAATCCAACACAGAAAATGACAGAACATGGTGGTTGTTATCAGTCAACTGTGTGCAAAATCTGGAACGAGCATAAAACATTCGAACGGTTGTGAAAGAAAAACATACGGGTAAGTGGAAGACAAAGTCAAGTGTCAGGACAGAAAACTAAAAGCAAGATGCCTTGAAAATAGGAGATGCAGAGCAAAAATTAACTTAAAAAAAGAGTCTGTATTTGTTATAGAGCTGTAAGAAATAGGCTGGGTGGAGCGGGATTTATGAGCCATAGAGGAAAGCTAAAAGTTAACCAGTATTAACTTCTAAATGGAAGAAAACAAGGTTTCACTGAGCTAAAGAAAGGCAGCCGTGGACTGTGCATTGGCCAAGAAGATAATGCTGAAACTTTAGTTTGATGCTGTTCAGTGATTTTTTTTTTAAAAAATGACTGATCAAAAACAAGAAAGATTAATTTCTGATACAAAGCTGCATGTCAGGTAAAGGACTAGATGTAGAGGTGTACTCAGATTTTGAACACTGTTCTCATTTTGCTGATACAAAGTTTGGTTATAATGATGCACCCTACCGCAGGCCAAACAGTCAAGCTCTCACCCGAATGTCTCAAAACATGACATTATGGGCTATAAGATGTTGTGGATGTGACGAGTGACTCCACACTTGAGATTTATTGAAATAAAATATATTTTATCAAACATAAATCCTCCTCCCCCCCAAAAAAACTATTACAAAAAACCCACAAACAGTAAAGAGGGTTGATCTCAGGTGGAGTGGAAGACAGAGTGAGGTGTTCATTTGGGTCAGCTTTTATAGCCTAAAGGTCCAGGTGAGCATCAGCTGACAACCCTCCAATGTCAACCAGTTATCAGCCAAGAGTAGGCCAGGACTCCCACAGGGACAGAGAAAGGGCGTGATGCTGAGATTGAGTTGAGCCAGCCAGGCTCACCCTAAATCAATTATGTCAGTCAAGACATCTGCAGATGTGGGCCACATATAGGCCAAGCACTGCTGTCTGGGTCCTGTGTATAGGTAAAGTCAATGTGGCGAGGATGGTGGACTTCTCATGGTATAGATTTGTATTTCATTGGCCTTATGATATGAGATACAATAGTGAAGTTTTTAGCATTCTTACCAGCCCCCTATGTGGAGTTTGTCCCTGTTGTACGGTTCAACAATGTCCTATATTCCTCCTACAGGTCAAACACATGCAAGTTAGGTTACCTGGCGATTCTAAAGTGGCAATAGGTGTGAATGTGAATATCAGAGGTTGTCTGTGCCTCTGTGTCAGCCCTGCAACTGGTGCCATGTGCAGAGGGTACACTCTGCGTCTCACCCTGTGGCAGCTGACATACACTGCAGCAGCCCCACAAAACTGAAGTGGATAAGCAGAAGAAAATGGGTGGCTGGTCTAATGAGACTATTACGGTCAAATCTTTTCAAAGCACAGTTTATTAAAACCCTTTTCTAGTGCACTAAATACATATCCTGTTTCAGTTCTCACAACTGGTTTTCTTTTCAAAGACAATGGCTTGCATGAAGTCACTTGGACGTCTGATGAGTTAGCCTGAAGTCGAAAGTTTTTAAAGTTTCCAGCTGTCAAGTAAAGCAACATACAACTCACTGCCTTTTTCTTCCAGCTCTGAATGTGAGCACATATTATAAAATCTTATCATAATAAACAGACTTAAATGCTCACTTCTTTCCTTGCATCGTGGCGATCGTGGCTCAAGAGTTTGGATTTAATCGGAAGGTTGCCGGTTCGAGCCCCGGCTTGGACGGTCTCGGTCGTTGTGTCCTTGGGCAAGACACTTCACCCGCTGCCTACTGGTGGTGGTCAGAGGGCCCGGTGGCGCCAGTATCCGGCAGCCTCGCCTCTGTCCGTGCGCCCCAGGGTGGCTGTGGCTACAACGTAGCTTGCGATCACCAGTGTGTGAATGTGTGTGTGAATGGGTGGATGACTGGATGTGTAAAGTGCTTTGGGGTCCTTAGGGACTAGTAAAGTGCTATACAAATACAGGCCATTTACCATATTGGCTTTGTTCCTGCTTAATTTTGACAAATTCCACTCTGGGATTTTAAACCTGCGTTTCAGACTGTGCAGTCATCTTATGAAACTGTGTTGACACATGGAGATAGGCAATCCTCATAAAAGCGCTCTTTCCAACACTTGAAAAATAATAACTGTGATGACATTTTGATTCACTTTTGCATGTGTACGTATCATTGTGTTTTCTATTGGATGAAAGATAACAGCACCTTAAAATAAATGGCAATCTGAGCTGCTGTTATAGAAGATGATAGTGGAAACAGAGCTATTACACCAGCTATCTGTGCCAATGCAATCATAAAGCACAACAGCTTCTTTATAAGAGGAGGTAAACATACCTTGTGCCGTTCAGCCCCAAGCAGAATGGCTTTTGTGGCAAGAACATTAGACTTATTTTTAATTTATTTAAATAAACTGAAAAACATAGTAGAGACAAGATATAGCATGCTATGAGCACTTAGATTACTACTAGAGTTCTTTGCTAGCGCATAACTGAAATGTTGTCTAATAACTTATCCATAGAGCGTACATGCTCAAACTTGAAGGGAAACACGTTCTCCTGAACTCTAAATCTCATCCGTGATTGTGCTCCATACGAATAAACAACTGCAACACCTGAGGGATAAACTATGAAGCAGGTTTAACGTAGGCCTTCCAGTTAACCCCCGCTTTCTGCTTCAGGCTCTGTGGATCCTCACATTAAAGTGACTATTTGACTTGTTTTCCACAATAAAATGGGTCAGTTGAGCACCGCCACACAATCAGAAACATTATCAAAAGAAAAGATGATAGAGAGCTATAAAGATTATTAAAAAATATAACAAGATATAACAAAATGGAGCCTTTGGGTGCGAATAAAACAAGACTAATGCTGTACAGAGTTGTTAATATTATGGTTTAATAGAGCGGAAAAAGGAAAGCTGTGTTGAGGTAATTATACTTATTTTGCTGCTCAGTGGGCTGCATGTTACAGTTACAAATTACTCTGACTGGCTCTGAAACTTTAAAGTGTGGACATTTCATGATAACTCAGTGTGTTTGTGTCTGACTGTCCCACAGTCTAATAAAGGAGGTGAAATCAAATGCACTGACTGAATATTATTGGTTATAATAATTACCCTACAAATGTAACTGGGAGATCAATACCCATAACTTACTCCAAATGAGGCACAGATGTTCCTGTATACTATCTCAGCCACTTAGTGTATCCCATCCCAGCTTGCTAATATATTTTGGATCATCCTGTCAGGTGTGTTTAAATGGACTGATTCTTATATAGCACTTTTCTACTCTCCTGGAGTACTCAAAGCACTCTATACAACGTGCCTCATTCACCCAATCACACCCATTCTCACAAGCACTTTATCTATACATAGTGCTTTCTAACGAGATTCATACACATTCATACTCCGATGGATGCATCGGAGAGCAAGTTTGGGTTAGTAGCTTGCCCAAGGAGGGGCCAGGGATCGAACCACCAACCTTCCGATAAGTAGGTGACCAGCTCTACCTCCTGAGCTACAGCCACCCGGTTGACTCCTGCTGTCCTTTAAGCCCGCCTTTTCTATCCACTGGTAGGATTTCTTGATGTTAGCCACTTCCTTTTTTATGTTGATGGCACTTGCTTATTCAAGCAGGGGCATGAAAGTTTCTTTTCCTCTTCCTCATCGTCGTCTGTCTCCAGTTGCCTGAGGCGTTCTTGGAGCGGCTCATCTCAGGGGGCCATCTTCATTATATCCAAATTGCTCATTATTGTCGCCACTGTGTAGTCTCTGGATCTACAGCTTTGATAGTAGCTGCCATCTATTGCACCGTTATAAGGTGCTTCTTAGTAAGTGTAGCTCAACACGTGGTGTCGAGGAACCTCGGTGGTATGGCTCTAGTTATGTATCTCTCACTCCTATTCAGAGGTAGGCTTGCCTTGGTTTTTTTAAAAAGGGTAATTGTAAATTACAAAATACAATAACCTTTAAAAAGAAGGGAAGAAAACATGGATGGAAAGACTTTCAGATTCCATGATTACACGGGCACATTTGTACTCCTGGCTGCTTTCTCCAAAAAACCCACAAAAACACAAAAGTGAGGAAGAAGAGCTCATTTACTCAGTTCAAAGCTTTTTATGATGCTTTCAATGAGTCCTAACACCATCTGCAGTGTGTACACCAGTGCGTGCTTGTGTATGCATGCGTGTTAGTGTACTGCCTTTGATGTGTACAGTAATGGGTCTGTGCATGTCTCCTGTTCTGTCTCTCCAATGACATCTGGATGGGTGTGAAACAGCTGTGCCTGCTGCAGTCCCTCTTGGGATTTATTGGTTATACACACACACAAATACTTCTTCACGTAACCCCTCATCCCTTATCTTTCCACAACATCCCACCTCACACCACTCCCCGCCCTAACCCAACCTCCAACTCTCTGAGCCTGTTTGAAGGAAAGTATTTGGGGATTTTAAGATGCCTCTGGATATGATATCGTGTTCTGTGTCGTCATGTGGATTGTTTGTCTCTGGGACTGAGTCCATGTCTCTGTATCGGTGCATTTAAACATTTCCACAGAGACACAAAACCCCTAAAACTCCTTCTGTATCTGTTTTAAATGTGTATATGTGCGAGCACATGCATGTGGACATGCACAGTTTCATGTGTTCAGCACTCATGCACCCCCATGGCGAACATTCCTCAGCCTCTGATCTTCCTCGCTTCTCCTCCTTTCATCCTTGCCTTTCCCTCCTCCTCTTCTCATTCTCCTCAGGGCAGCCATTCATAATCAAGATCATTTTGGAAGAAAAGAGGTCTGTTGGGGGGAAAAATACTATTCTTTCATCTTTTGCCCTTTTCTCTTTCTGCCATTTGGATTAAAATCAGATCCAATAATTTGCTACAGGATTTATGGGATGAAATTGGCATTATATCACGATCAATTTATTGTGTGCAATATCAGTATCTACAAAACAGAATAAGTCTGATTAAAGAAATAGGGAAAAGAATATTACAAAAGCCCAAAATGTGTATCTTGATTCAGTTGTGTTAGTCAGTAGCTGCATGGACCACGTGCACATGGATCTAAACTGTTCTGCCTCATTCAGCATTCACAGTACCATGAAACGATCTGGCAGAAACAACAATGACACAGCCACACCTCAACCACAGTCAGTCTGATTAGCACACGCTCTGTCTGTCCCTGACATCTCCTCCTTTACTTTGAAACTGTCCAGAACCAGCGAAACAAACCAAGCTTCCCCTTGGAAGGTTATCCCTTTCCCACTTTCCAAATCTGTCCTCTCTAACTTCTAATTCTTTTCATATGAGTGGACCAATAATGAGAAAATTTTATAGCATGGCTAATGCTATTCAAAGTTTTACTGCTTCATACAACAGATGCTTAATGGAGTTCAATTCCTGACCAATAAAAACTGTAATAAAAAAGAAGTGCAATAAACAGCAATAAAAACATTTTGATGTTCCTGGAACAATATAGAGATCAAACATCTCTTGAACTGATGTGGGATCGCTTCAAAAACACATTTATTATTACAACCCCAAATCACAGTGTTCTTTACAATCTGTAAAACATCATAAAAATGCATTCTGTAATATATGCACCACACCCTCAGATACAGAAATAACTTTCTGTGGTCCTGTGAAATAATTCTGGAGGCTTTCTGAAGGTCCTTCGAAGTTTTCGTTGGACATCGGCTGCTTTTTCACTCATTTATAGCGTTCAGTCCTTCTGCCTGAACATTTTCAGAGAAACACTAACCTGACTCACTGGATGAACCAACCAGTGTTGTGTCTACACAAAACAGATAACTTAGAAAATAATTTATTTTAAACTGTATCTTCAGTGACTGACGAGCAGATTTACCGTTACTAGCAGCCTGATACAAAAACACATTATTTGTTCTGATTTCTTTCTCTCTGAAAAATGTTACAGTTTGACAGGCATAACAGCGTGCCTGTACCAATTAGGTGATGAGTTGTCAGGCATATCTCAGCATGATGTGCAGTGTGTCTTTAATATATTTGAGGAAACTGGATGAATGGAGGACGAAAGAAGATGTGGCAAGCGTGAAAAACTATCAACAGCATCTGAAGCTCTTTTAAAAATAACAAATAAATCCAGAAAAGATCCAAGAGATGCATCTGGCCTCCATGGTTTATTTAAGGTTCACCAAAGCCACATCAGAAATGGTCTCAGTGTAAAGGTGGCTGTCAAGAAGCCATTCTTAAGGAAAAGAAAGAGGGAGAAAAGGCTGAAGTATGCAAATTTATACAAGAACTGGGTTGAAAATCAGTGGCAACACATCTCAGAGATAAATGAATCCAAAAACCCCAGCAGTGGTGTTGATGGTGTTATGAAGACAGAAAGGTACCATCAGGTTTGGATCCACCATCTAGAAAGCATCTGACTGACAACACTTTCATTTTTCAGAAAGCCAATGATCTAAAAAAAAACCTCTCAATGCAGTAAAAGCATACCTAGGTAGAAAAACACATGGACCGGCCTCCCCAGAGCCCGGACCTCAACATTACTGAAGCAGTGTAGGTGATTTTCAATTTCCTAATAAAAGAGATAGTTAGTTAGATATAGTTAATTGTTTAAATATAGTCTAATATATAGTTGCTTTACAGTAATTCTTGCTATTTAGTTGAACAAAAAGAAAAACATTTTAAATACGTCCAAATTTCTGACCTTTAGCGAAACACTGGACTTTAAGAAACCGACAACACATCACACTTTTAAAAGTTCACGCCAAACAAATAAAACTTTTTTGTCAAACCAGACTGAACCAAGACATGAGCCTGAAACTGTAATATTTGTTACCATGGTGTTTTTCTTTTAGCCATAAAATCTGAATAATCTAATGTGCCTAGCTGCGAGCGGACTACTTGAGTGAAACTTAGCGTCCTCGTGTGAACTCTAACCTAAGCAGAGTTTTTCTATAAGCTGACTCTGAGTAGTTAATAGTCACGTCCTTCTTAGTAAACACTTGATACTCTTAAAAGCTCGAGATGAGAGCCGTTTAGAAGATAATGGGGTCTCATTTTTCTCAAAGGTCACACTTTTTGTTTGTTTTATATTTTACCCATGAGTGCACATCTGCCTGACTTCCAGCACACACACCGTGATAATGTGATGCATGGCTCTTTGGGAGGAACATTTTATGTTAAAGGTGGGAGGTACCTGACAAACTGCACAGTCTCGTGTACCGCACTTTCTATGAAACAGCATTTCTGTACGAGCTAAACTTTTTATTATCTGATTCATGGGAACACAGTGTACCGAGGGAGAGAGGAAGTGAACGACTAATTAGAAGCGTGAGTGTGTGTGTGTGTGTGGTTTGTGTCTGATGGACTGCAGCTCCCGTTATAGCCCCAGTGCAGCGATTAGACTTGTCCGTGAGCTGATTAATATTCCCCAGAGACGTCGGGTGAGGTGAGGGAAATGATTATGGGATGGACAGATAATGGAAAGATAATGCCTCCATGGATCACACTGTCAGAGCAGAAAAAGAGTGAGGGAGGGCAAGGAGCAAAGGGATGCAGGTACAGCAGGCAAGCCAAATGGAGAAAAAAAAAGACTTTTCAAAAGATTTTTAAAGTCTCTGTGAGAGGCGGAGATGCTGAGGAGGGTGGAGAGGAAGCTGTGAGAAGATAAACAATGGTTTTTGGATGTTTTTACCCCATTTTCTCTGTTTGTTGCAGAAGAACTTGATCAGTCTGCATAGGGTCCTAACTTTACTTACCATTTGTAGGCTGAATGCAAGTGCCAAACAGAAACCAAGCCCTGTTGTCCATTGGTGGACAACTTAATCCATTCTGTTGTTATCAAAAAAGTGCCAAATTACTGTGACAAACCTTGTGCATGAGGCTCTAAATCAGATTGAGTCTAACTGTTTGTCTTTCAGTCTTAATTCTGGGCACCTGGATCAATGATATCTCTTTGCTTTTCACTTTATACAAGCCATTAAAAAAGAAAAGAAAGAAAGAAAAAGAAGAAATCCTATAAAGTAGACCAGGCTCCATCGAACACCTCTGGGCCTGATTAAAAAGACAGAATAAACAGTTTTGCAGAAATCTGCCAGCACGGCTGACACTATAAACAACACTAATGTAACACCTTTTATATTAGTAGCTGGTGTGATACACTAATATCTCTATTAAAAATGGCCATATGTTGTAAATATGCATTGACCAGTGTGTGGATATAATGCAGCAGATGTCAAAAATCCACACAAACACACTATTTCATATGTTCTATATGTATGTGCTGTGAGTGAGTGACACATGGACGGGGAAAAGAAGAACAGAAAGGGGGGAGAGGAAGCAGGAGGAGAAAAAAGGTGTTATAGCTGTCAAGGAAGATGAGGACAGGGAAAAAGTCGGCAGACTGGGAGGAACGAGGAGAAAACCTGGTGGAGATGAAGTCAAGCAGCGAGAAATGGAGCGTAAGATAATGGAAGAGAAGGGCCGCTGAAGAGACAGCGAAGGTGAAAGTGAGGGGGGGTTGGATGCAAGAGGAGGGTGGGAGAGGTACAAACACTGAGGTGGAGCAGCGAGAAGGGATGTGGAGAAACAAATGGGACTGCTCCGAAAGAGAGAGAGGAAAGATGGGAGGGGAGGAGGGCAGCTGCGAAGGAGTAAACCCAGCTGGTGTTTGGCCTGGCATAAACTATGCCAACATAATAACGTCAGCCGCAAGCCGGGCTGACAAACAACGGGGATGAGCGTGCAGAGAGGGGAGGAGAGAAAGGGCGGTGGAGTGAGAGATGGAAGACAAGAAAAAAGGGTGAGTGAGGTGATGCGAGGGCACACAGAGGAGGAGGAGGGAAGCTGTTTGATTAAAGCAGAGGGAGGTCAGAGCACAGCACCGAGGAACTGCAGAGGAACACAGCAGGTTTTGTGGTAAACGACATGTCATTAGATTTAAATGTTAGAAGAACTCAGTTGCTGTTAAGACCTGCTGGCAAAAAAATGTTTCCTCAGTGCACGCGCAGACATGTGGCTAAAAATATACAGGTGTACATGCATCAAAGAGAAACTGATCAGCCACAACACACATGGATGAGCTCAGAAATGCTCGTCACCACGGTGTGTGAGCACGGATGAGTCCAGCTGAAAGTGAATGAGCTTTTTTTGTTGATTGCACGCTGTCCACTGATGTAAAAGTAAGATGATTACAGTCATGTTTAATACTGAAAAAAACTTCATTTTCATAGCTCACGCTATAATATGCAGGATCCTTCTCTGAGAGCAGAGATGGAGTCGGATTAATGATTTGAAACGAGTCCGTATAACATATTGTGTTTTAACGGGGCAGCAAAATCCAATCACAAGTGGTCATGGGATATTGAGTTTGAGAAGATAGCTGATGCCAGGAGTAAATGCAGTTGATACTCAGTGAATACATTCATTAAAAGTTAGTTTCCTGCTTTTCTTAACACAAATGTGCCAGTCCTAATAAATACTATGAAGGTGACCATGCATGCTGATCTCATACTGGGATTAAAATTTCTACACTTTTGTCAACAGGTAAGTTCGATGCACTATATAAGTAAACCACATAGTTATGCCATTGTATACAGAAGTTGTATACATGGGGGGGGGGGGGGGGGGGATTAAATGTTTAATAAAAACTCAGAAAACTGATCTTTTTTGCTGTCATGTATGTTCAATGTAAAGTGAAATGCATAACCGGTTTGTAGCTACAGTAGTTTTATTATATTAGTAGCCTTATAGTCGTATAACTGATTCTTATTTTTATTTGACCAGGAGCTAAGGCTCTGACCAGGGCAGGCATTATTATCATAGCACATGACTTTCTGTGTACCACAAGCTAGCCGAGAATCTTATTGCCAGGAGCTCAAAGCACCAAACCCCGACAGCTCCTCATGTGGTTGGTGGGCCCACAGGGGAGGGGACCCATGCAGCTTAACAGGGTCTGGGTAGTGACCAAAAGCTCGAGGTCACAGATACAAGTAGAAGACATGAGTTTCATTCAAGGGCTGGCTGGGATCTCCCTTAGGAATAGAATGAGGATTCAGCCATTTCAGTAGAGCTCCTCCACACTGACAGGAGATAGTTGAGGTGGTTCAGGTATTAGGATGTCTCCTGGACGTGTCCCAGGTGAAGTGTTTTTGGCATGTCCTACTAGGAGGAGGCCCCGAGACAGACCCTGAGGACTATTGAGGACTCAGAGGTCATATCGCTTAGGTAGGTTGTAAACGTCTTGTTGTCCCCACGGATGAGCTGAAAGGGATGGATGGATTGAGGGAAAACCAGGTCACATGCTGTTAGATATTAAGAGTAATCAGTGCTGCTGAAGAAAACCTGGGAATGCTGAATGAAAACATGCAGAAAACCTTAGCCTAGGTTCTAACACAAGAACTTCTTGCTTTGAACTTAGCAGTATTAACCAGTGATGTAGGATTTGTCGTTGGTCAAATGTGTTACATTTGTCTCTATTAACTGGAAATTAAAAATGCCAACCCAGAGATGATGCACTAGTGGTTATGTCTTTTTATACAAAACACAGCAAGTGATGAGCCAGGGACAAATAAAGGACCATGATATAAATTATCATTTCAGATCATTGGAGATGTAGGCAAAGTTTTCATTAAAGGATGAAACTGTACTTTTTCTGAAAATACATGTGAGCTGAGACTGGGATCATTTCTGTTGATGTATTGTATTAGCACACTGGATTTATTATTACTGCAGGGCAGCAGTGACATTCCTGCTGAGACTGTTTCTGCAGATACAGTATGTGTGTATTCGCCCATATCTGCCATACTTGCCTTTTCTGTCTTCGGCTTTATAATTGACCTTTTGTCTGTGTCTAGTCATCTGTGTGACTCAAGCCCTCCAGTTTGAACATTTGTGTCTTTTTGGTGAGGTTGTGTGTGCTGCTCATTGTTCTCTGTCTTTCTGGCTCTTGCTCCATCATGCTGGCGTAAGAAAATGCTGGAATTTGTGGCACTCAGTTTGTACTTCCTGTATTTTCTTCGTGTTGCTAAGGTAGCACTTCCTGTCTGGGAAGCTGGAAAACATTGCTCCGATGCAAAACACATACATGCGCCCAAACAAGCATGCACATACATATTAGAGTTTGCCAGTGTGAGAACTTGAGAGAGATTATTATTATGATTATTGGATTTTTCCAGTTTAAGAATGCAAGTTCATACACATTCAAATGTTTAACGACGTGCTGGAAAAGATGTCCACAATGAATGACGTCATTCATTAGTTAGTGAGTTCCTGTTATAAATCCTTGCCATCACCATATGGACTAGATGCCACGAGTGAGGGTGGAGCTGACATCGCACTAATACAGAAGCTTGTCAGTCACAAAGCAGGCTCCTTTTTTAGGGACCAGGATATACATACTTAACACCATGGTTTACTCAACAAGACTTTTGAATAGTGACTGAGAATAGAGGATATTCATTCATTTAAACCTTACAGCACATGTCTGTCTCCAAGAATAGAAAAGAAATATCCTTTATTGTCAAAAAGAAAGCAGGTTTACGGCACTTTTGCACTGACTTCATTTCATAGACTCCATATGGTTCTAAGCATTTCAGTAAAAAAGCGAGAGTCGGTGGTATCAAAATAAAGATAAATGTTAAATTGCTTACAGTTGTTTGATGTGGTTTTGTTCAGTCTATATTTTCGGTGCCTCCATAGCTATAAATGCACACCACAAACACCACAGCGACAATAACAGACATGAAAATCAGGTTGTTGATGGCACAGACAGATCGAGGCGAGAACACAATCTGAAAATAGCAGCAGAGCAAAAGGAGAAAACCTTGAAGGGGATTTAATTTGGTACAATTTATTTGAACCTTTGGATTATATCTAGAACTGTAGCACTGAGATGGATTAGTACAGTTTTAAAGGGACCATGCAATTCACTTTTAAAACATGTCTATGATGCATTGCAGTAGTTCTAAATAATACTGCTTTTGGCTGCTCCCTGGTGCAGAGGGGGTAGCCACAGCAAATAGCTTTGCATATTTGATTTGGCAGATCTTTATACCAGAAGCCCTTCCTGACACAACCCCAAATGGGAATTGCGTCTCCTCCCAGGATCTAACTGAGGATCTTTTGCTTGTTAGGCGAATGTATAATCCACTGAATTATGAAGCCTTTCATTATAGCAGCTACAAATCTGATATTTACTCTTTGCTTTATAATAACACATTATTATTAGCTCAGATTTCCTTATTACTGTTCACACACTTAAATCTTAAAAAAAAAAAAAAGTCTTTCTTTGTTTTCTCTCTGACTCTTTTTTTTTCCTGTCACACCAGGTTCATGCCCCCTATTTGGCCACAACAGGAGACTGAAATATCGTCTTGGTGTCATTTTGTCAGACTCATCTTTCTCTCTCTCTGGCCCTGACAGCCTGTGACAGTCCGGAGGGCGATGCACACAGAGTCGCACACAGACTCACATTCTTTGTGTCTTAGTCACTTGCGCACAGAAAATGTCATTGTCAACATCCAGAGAAACAGACAGAGGGGGAGCGGTGGGACTGCTGGGGGGGTGAGAGAAAGAGAGGATGTCAAGTGTTGACTTGTGGTTTTGTGAAAAGCCTGCCCTTGTGTTTTTAAGTTATCAGCAGAGAATGGACAAGGACTGACAAGTATAGCGGTGAAGTGCTGAACAGCTGATAGTATGTTTGAAGTGAAGCGTGCGGTCCTGGTCAAATTGAGACGACATTTGGAAGATAAATGGTCTGGAAAAAACAAAGAAAGAGAAGAAATTCTCTCTGGGCCTTATGTCTGACCTCTTACAATTGATCCTTTTGCCACTAGAAGATTGGGATGTATTTTTTCACAGTTACACATGTTTCAAGGGGTTTTTGTCCATCTTGCTGCACCTGAGTAGATTGATTGGTAGGTTGAGGGATGGAAGGTGGTGTGGAGGGTAATGGGGAGTATTGATACCAAAGCTGGTACTGGTATCAGATCAATATTGGATGATCAATACTGGTCTGTTTTATTTATAGCCCATAGCATATTTAAACTCAGAAGTTGAAATTTGCAGTGTTACACACAAGAAAAAGTTTCCTTATGATTACACTCGACCTCTCTACTTTCTTTGTTTTTGCTACTGTCTATTTTATTGTGCACCACTGAGTTTACCAATCCATCATAATGGTTATTCCCAGTACAATATATCCGCATCATCACATTTGCCCTTTGACAACAAGCTTCTTTTCTTTGCTTTTAAAGCACCATCCTGACAGCTGAAGCAGCTGGACTCAGATATTAAAGAAAGCTGGGCAACCACTGGGATGAAAAATTCATCGTGTGTACTTGTCCTTGATCTGTCCAAAAATTGAAGTCCAAGTCTTTTTCTTGTCTTTTCTATCTCATATTTCACACTAAAAGTTAAAGGTCCTCAGTTTGAGACAGGGAGGAGACGCAGCCCAGCCTCAAGGGGTCACGAGCTTGTGTACTCACACTGCTGATCCCACGCCTGGATAAATAGGAGTGTTGGGCATCTGGCACAAAAGCTCTGCCAAATCAGGTTTGTGGATCTATCCATTGTGGCAGCCCGTTGGGAAATAAGGAGGCAGCCGAAAGTACCTATAAAGCTAAATAAGTATGGTTCGTCTGTTAATAGATATTTGGTACGTATGTAATCAGGGCAGCACTCATTTGTCAAATTTTACAAGGTTTTCATCACGTATTTTATGCCCTGTGTGTTTGTGCCGTGTGTTATAAACAGATACACCTGGCTCCTTACATAAGCTAAAGCCTACAAGGCTGTGGCACACCTCCACTGTCAGAATTTCCACTGCACTTTCCTCACAATGTTTATGCAGGCATGTGCATGTACGCACAGGGGTACACAAACACATACACGTGCAAGTTCAGTACAAGGTTCATTAAAGACAAAAGTAACAACAGTACAAAATAACGTAAAGCTAAAAATGTGCTCTACACACATCCGCCCTTACCTCTGTGAGAAGGTGGAGGTGTGTGTGGGTGTTTGCTTTGTTTTGTTTGCGTTCTCTTGGTTTTCAACTTGTGGATTTAAATGAATTTGCTTATTAATGTGTGACTTCATAGTTGATGTTTTAACCAAGTCCACATGCTGAATCAGCAGTTAGCACTCTTTATTCATCCAGAGAACCCAAACAGACGCCCACACAGAAAATGGGACATCACATGCACGCACACACACGTCCTATAAGGAAAGGGGCTGGACAGGGCAACTGAGCTACGACATAATAACCACAGGGCCAGAGAGGACAACGACGGATTAGAGAGTGACAGAGAGTGCAGAAGAGAGATCAGGGTCATTACAGAGTGACAGTGCTGAGAGTTAGCTAGAGCTGATAACAACACCAAAGAGTGAGTGATGATGAAGCCGGTGGTTACAGAAAACTGCAACACTGAGAGTTTGCATTTTCTTTGGAATGTAATCATCACTGATAATATGTTACTCGTATTTGGACATGCAATAACCACACGCATATGTACTTGATAATGTCATTCCCTTTCAAGCTAACAGAACAGCTTGAGTTTGTTGTTTTAAAGCATCCTTTTTCTACCACCTATCTGGGTCCAGGTTGTAAGGACAGTCAAGGCAGACATGTCCAGAAGTCTCTGTCTCCAGCCATCGCTCTTCTGAAGGAATACCATGGCTTTTCTATGTCAGTAGAAAGACTTACAGTCTTTTCACAGGAATCTCTGCAGTCCAGTGAAAAACTTACTGCACCTTTACTGCTTCCAAAAGAATTAAGAGGAAAATTAGTAGCCAAATGGTGCTAAACAAATAAACTTGACTAATTCATCATTACCAAGTGTGACTAGATTTTGGCACTTTACTGGTCTGGAGCATTTAGGTGTATATCAGGGGTGGGCAATTCCAGGCCCCGAGGGCTGGTGTCCTGCAGGTTTTAGATCTCACCTTGGGTCAACACACCTGAATCACATGATTAGTTCGTTACCAGGCCTCTGGAGAACTGCAGGAGCTAAGTTAGCCATTTAAATCAGTTATGTTGGTTCAAGGACACATCTAAAACCTGCAGGGACACCGGCCCTCGAGGCCTGGAGTTGCCCACCCCTGGTGTATATTCACAGTCTTCCCAGGAGTGGACATTCCAGCAAATCCATCCCAAGATAAGACTGAGCAATCCCGAGAAAAAAAATGCAAAAAGAGGTTATAGATAGATAGATAGATAGATAGATAGATAGATAGATAGATAGATAGATAGATAGATAGATAGATAGATAGATAGATAGATAGATAGATAGATAGATAGATAGATAGATAGATAGATAGATAGATAGATAGATAGATAGATAGATAGATAGATAACAATTAATGATTAATGGTCATTGATTGATCCTGGAAAGGACATCACATCACAGTTTCCCCTACACTGGTAAAGAATAAAAATGACAAAGGATTTAAAAAAAATGGTATAATCTACAATAAAAGCAGTAGAATTAGAAAAAGACTGAACAAGTATGGTTTGTTTGGAAGAATTTTTAGGAGAAAGCCTCTTCTCCCTGGACATGGAAACATAGATTAGGTTAAACATTCTTGGCCATAAAGCACAGCGCTAAGATTGTCAAAAAAAAAACAAAACACAGTACATTAGGCAAGGCAAGTTTATTTCTATATCACAATTCAACAAAACAGTGATTCAAAGTGCTTTACAGAGACATTAAAAAACAAAAACAAATAAAAAGCATGATTTTAAATGAAAAAAAGAGAAAGGAACAGTAGATAAAATCAGTAGTTAAAATGTAAGTTTTAGAATTTAAGCTTAAAAGTAAAACAGTGTGGATTTGGTGCTTTATTCAAATGCAGCTGAGAATAAGTGAGTCTTCAAACTGCATTTAAATAAACTGAGTGTTTCAGCTGATCTGAGGCTTTCTGGGAGTTTGTTCCAGATATATGGAGCATAAAAGCTGAATGCAGCTTCTCCATGTCTGGTTCTGACTCTGGGAACTGATAAAAGACTGGATCCAGATGATCTGAGGGATCTGGAAGGTTCATACTGGGTCAGGAGGTCACTCATGTATTTGGTCCTAAACCATTCAGAGCTTTATAGACCAGCATCAGAACTTTAAAGTCTATCCTCTGACGGACAGGCAGCCAGTGTAAAGACCTCAGAGCTGGACTGATGTGGTCCACTTTTTTGGTCTTAGTGAGGACTCGAGCAGCAGAGTTCTGAATAAGCTGTAGTTGTCTGACTGATTAGTATAGATTCAGTACTTATTAGATACATTAGTACAAATGCCCCATACAAAGTGTTTTGCAGCCACAGGACATGGGCACCTTTGAGTCATTGAGTAAACCATGAATTCTAGAGTCAAATGTGAAACTATCTGTCTGCCAGCCAAAGCTTGGCCAAAACTGAGTTGTACAGCAACTAGAGTGGGCCTAAAATCCTCCACGCTGATATCAAAGACTGACAAAGTCTTACAGCAAACAATGTGTGCTGTATGCAGTATGTCAGAAAAGCTAAAAAGGGTAAAAAGTATCTTCAGTACGGTGACGTGAAAAAAAGAATTACCAAATGAATTGGCTACCTTTGAATGATTAATGGGGCTGAAGACTGATATCAAGCAATATGTTTTTTCCACAGTCAGAAATCAACTTTCTCATGAAGGTTTCGGATATTAACGCTCAATGTGGTTCTACAAGTTACGAATTATGGAGTGAACTTAGTTTTTCAAAGCACTGCAAAGAGTCTTATGGTGGAAACTTTCTCTTTCACTTGCCTGTAACCCAGAAACCCAGCCCCAAACTGCACCAAAACAAACACGAGCACGTGAATGTTGTCATGTGAAACCAAGAACTGTCCTTCCCCATTTCTTTATTCAAAGTTGAAAATCGAACTGCTGTCAAAAATAAAATAATTATTATTTTTGTAGATATTTTTCTTTATTAGCGAAGCATGGTTTTACTTAATCCAATCCTTAGTTTGAAAAGATCAGAATTACCCTTTACAAAAGACCATATACGAGATCATATAATTACATAATATCATACAAATATACAGCAGTTCAGTTATTTTTTGAATTGTTTTGCTGTGAAAAACTTTCACCACCAAGAATGCCACCATCTCTCTGCAACTTTTCCAGCTGGCATCGGCACAAACATGTGCAATAATCGTGTGGTCATAATGAGGATTTAAAATTTTAAATGATGCAATGCAGTAAAAGATCATTTTTAATGCATTTATAGGAAATAATAGAATAGATGTTAGTTTCAAACATGTTTACTTGGTGGAGACTTTAGTTTTTAAAACACTACATACAAATACTTGTACATATAGAAACCTGGCAAGAAAAAAATGTGACAATATTTTCCCATAAAGGTTGTTTTTGACGTTAGTTGATTTGGTTCCTTTTTTTCACTATTAAGTAATCTTCATGTGACTTTTTGAAGATGCACTGTCACAAAAATTGACCGGTTTTCTTTAGAAGCAATTGAGCAAAATAATTTTGAGGTTACTGTCGGATATTCAGGATTTTAAAATTTTCAATGGTTAGATTTCTGCACAATAAGCCATAAGGAAACGTATGTGTGGGTTTTGAGGATGTGGATACAAGCAGCGTTTTGCAATGAGGGTACCACATTACAACACCTTTCCCCAAGAAACCAGATACAAATATAGTTCTGGTTAGAAAGAACAATTCCTCATTTTAAGTTACTTCCTTTCCAATTTCATGAGAAGGGCAAGTGCACAGCAGTATATTGAGAAGGGTGCGATAAAAAAGAGGGAATGGAGGCAAATTGAAATGGATTTTAGCACGTCTCAGAGAAAAACAGGACAGGGAGAAGAAATGGAAAAGCAAGCACTTCATGTTTCACTTCTGCAAACCTCACTGGATATCTGGAAATGAGATAATGCCTAGTTACTGTAACTAAGAGCCCAGGGACAAATAAACTGGTTCTTAAAATACTTCTAGCTATCATGGGGATCTGCTGGCACCAGTACAACTCCAGCTTTTTTTTTTTTTTTCCAAGGACTGAAAATCAGGGTTAATGAACAACTGACTTAATGTCCCGGAGCAAATAAACTCTCCACAACTGCTTTCACTCCAAGCATGAGGACACAGCCGATACCCTGTCCAGACCCTGGGAACTGAGTTCTCTGTGCAGGAAAGTTAATTTCTCTGTGGACCAAGGGGGAAAAAAGACACCTTATACATCCACCCTGAAATGACTGATTTGTGCAGACATGATGTAGAAGAGAACAGCTAGTTTGAAATGGACAGACACATTTTGGAGAAAACACTCTTACTCTATTGATTTTCTCTTTCACAGATATGTACAGTCCTGTAACTATGACTTCGGCTCTTTGTAAGATAATAACAGGAAACTGTGCAAGAGGATGTGCGGGAAAACCGAATACCAAGCCATTGTATAAAGAATTAGAATGATGACAAATATGGAGCACAAGACTTTGGACATATTTGTGCAGTCTTTGGGAGGGCCTGATATTTTGAGTTTGTACATTTTTAGAAAGTGAGGTCATTTGGGTGCCTCCTGCTACAAAAGGACGTTGTTCAATTAATAGTCTGTTCCAAAGTATTGGTTAGAATTCAGCTTTTCATCATATCACAAATGTGAAATTTCCTGAGTGTTAAATTGGTCTTAATTGTGACCCTAAACAAAGTTGACTTACAGCTGCTGTTTTGGAAAAGATGGGTTTTTCCAAGGATACCTTACTTCATTATTAGTAAGCTATTACTAAAGATGTTGTAGTTCTCTTATAAGCCTAGCCCAGGGGTGGGCAATCTCAGTCCACGAGGGCCGGTGTCCCTGCAGGTTTTAGATGTGTCCTCGAACCAACACAGCTGATTTAAATGGCTAAATTAGCTCCTCAACATGTCCTGAAGTTCTCCAGAGGCCTGGTAACGAACTAATCATGTGATTTAGGTGTGTTGACCCAAGGTGAGATCTAAAACCTGCAGGGACACCGGTCCTCGTGGACTGAGATTGCCCACCCCTGGCCTAGCCTGTCCAATTCCTTATAGCATGGGTGTCCAACTCTAGGCCTCGATGGCCAGTGTCCTGCAGGTTTTAGACATCACCCTGTTTCAGCACACCTGAATCAAATGATTAGTTGATTACCAGGCTTCTGGAGAACTTCAAGGAATGTTGAGGAGGTAATTTAGCCATTTAAATCAGCTGTGATGGATCAAAGACACAACTAAAACCTGCAGGACACCGGCCCTCGGGCCTGGAGTTCGACACCTGTGCCTTATAGCCTACGTTATCCGGGACTTGATTGGGTCATTAGGTGGGCACCATGCTTCATAGGTGTTTCGATGATAGGCCCACAACAATACCTCCAGAGTGCTCATTAGCAACATCTGGTGTCCCAGGTGTGCCCCCCCCCCCCCCCTTATCTGTGTCCAGGTGGTGTCTCCAAAGTCAACTAATAGACTGTTTGCAAATTTAGTAGGAGGTTTACCAATGAGCTTTTCCTTGAACGCCTACGTCCTTCATCAGCCTAATAGTTGACTTGCCCTCAAGTCCTCTGCCGCTAACCTGAAATGGACAAATTCTGGCTTTCCATGCACTTTGCTCTGCATCAGCTACGTACTTCAGAATACTTCTTGTATTCCTGGGCCTCTTCAACTGCGTCCTCCCAGGTCATTGTCAGCTCTACCAAGCAGGCAGTTTTAAGAAGTATGTTCAAATTACGTGATCAGGTCTAAAGCTTGTCATGATCTTTGTTGGAATCATGACACTGTTGGTTCTGTCCTGTGTGGATGTTTCAGCCTTGCTCAGCTCTGTTTAAAACCCAACCAGGAATGTTTATGTCAAGAGTTAGAATGACACACTTAATACACTTGTTCTGGGCTGCATGTCTGTGCAACCTGACTGTCTTACACCTTACACCACTGAAAGCACAGGAGCTCAATTTTACCTGGTAAGACTTGGAACTAAATGAATAAGTATTTAAAAGTGTGGGGCTAATTGTTGTTTAGTGGCTGCAGTTTAACAACTGAAAGCCAGACTGGAAACTTCACTTTCAAATGACATGAAAATCCCCTTAACAGGAAGCTTGGCACAATGCAAATAGCTGGAATGATTAAAACTAGAGAAGATTATATGTTGGTGCTTTCCTCCAGTCAAATTCAGCTCCTCAGTTTGTGTCCATAGCAAAGCCAGGACGTGTTTTGTTGTCTTGTTAAACTTAAAAATGCATTTTCAGAATAATGCGCACATTGATGTGCACGTGTGTGGTCTCAGACAGAGGGTGGACTGAGGACAAAGTGTGTGTGTGGGTGGGTGGCTGGTGGTGTTAGACAAGGCCGCACATGGAGCCACAACACCCTCACAGCAAACAACAAGGAGACCAAACTACCAGCTCAGCCCATACAAACTCACTCTCCCCACTTGACAACACTATTGTGGCAGAGGGAAGAAGGAGACTGTGTGTGTGTGTGTGTGTGTGCAGACTCTGGGGTGGGGTGTATCTGAATTTCCTCCAGAGAGTGAAACAAACGGATTGAGGGAGATTCACTTCCCCATTAGGACAGACAGATAATATTGACACAGTCTGTCACAATGAGAGGCAGACTGAGCAAAAATTTCTGACCTGCCGTTTACTGAAAATCTGCCTGACGAACAAACTAAATCAGAGTTCTTATGAGGATCACTCACAGGATGTGTTTTGCAAGTAAACAATGCAAATTCAAAATAGCACCCAATTAACTGTTGTTACATCATTGTGAGCAGATGACATCTCCTCCTTCTTCTTCCCTGAAATCCTGACATCTGTCTGCTGCGAAATAACCCAAATCACTGCCAGGATGTAGGAGAAACAGTGTATCAAGCACTCCTTCACATTACTTCTGCTGTCATTCCTGTAATTCTTGCTATTGGTCCTTTAGGGATAACTGTTTAAGCTTTAAATCCTTAAATGCACCTTTACCTGTTTTGTGCAAGACATTTTAGATTTTAATTTCAGTTGTTTGAGTTTATTTTCAATAGACTGACATGACTAAAAGCGCAATTTTATTGCTGCCAGCTTAAATAAAGCTTGATCATTTGGCAAACTGTATGAATTTCAAAGGTCAGACGCTGCTATTCAGTCAGATGCTGTCATCACAGAGACAAACAGGAGATGTACCTTTGTAATGGTACCTTTCTGATTTGTACAAATATGATATACAAATAATGATAAAGGAAAAGATGCCACAGTGCAACAGCAGAAAGCTATCCATGCCTCCTCCAAGTGGACTAGGAAATCTGCCGTCCACAGCTGTCCACGTGCATGTGCACAAGATAGTGTAATCCCATGCTTATGGCTGATTTAGACTTCTGCAGTAAATCTTTGTAGAGCCAGATATGATCTACGCAAGTGGCCAATGCACTCGCCAGGAGTGCATTGGCTATGCAAGTTCATTATGCAAGTGTTTTATAAGTGATGCTAGCCACAATAGAATCAAAGAAAATGCTGGGAGTTTTTTTTCCTCCTGGGTCCCCACTATTTCTCTTTTTGTGGCAAACTAAATTCTCAAATGTTTTCACTTCTTTCCCTCACAACCATTCTGATGGTTTCAGCAATTTCTCTCCAGGAATATGCTGGCATGTGTTAGTGCTTGTATTGACCAATGGTCTTTTTTTTATCTATTCTTAAACTGTTGTGAAAATTTTAACTGGATGAGTTTAGGGGGCACTGATGGTACTGAATAGGCCAATTACTACACGCAATGTGTAGTGACATTTCCAAGGAGGTGCACGTCGGGTTACAAAGTGGGGTCTCAAGCACAATTTACAATTTACATCATCAAAGATCCTGACAGCACAGATGGCATGTGCATCTGTGAAATGCTGATTGGAAAAGGAAATGGAGTGACAGCAGAGTTTACAGGAAATGTATTTGTATGTTCTAACTTTGCTCTTCTCTGTGGCTGGCTGATGGACCAACAACAACACAAGCACGAGTGCCCCACAGACCAGTGTACCACATGTTTTGTACACTGCCCCCTCTGGCAACAGAGCTGTCTGCACACAGACATCCCTGGACTGCTGTCTGCTACCATAAAGTATAGAGCATAATATAAACCCTGTGTCAGAGTGATAATTGTCGTGACATAATTGGTATCACAAGAATGTCACCCAAGAGACTGTTTCACCTACTGTTTCACTCTCTTCACTACTTAGGTTTAGATGCTAAAATCTACTACACTTGGTTTGCCTTGTGCATATTTAAGCAAGCAGCTTTGACAAAACAGCAACTTTTGACTTCCCGGGAATGAAAATATCATGTGAAACTTCAGCGATCATGGGAGCGTAGTTCTTACTGTCCTGAATTTTGGTCAGGCAGAGATGGTTGCAGAGAAGAGTGACCCAGATAATCACCATCGTGTATTTACTTTCATCGTGTAAAAGTTGCATAACTTGTTTGTTTATATTTCACATTCTGAATAAAATTACACACAGCTACGCTTTTCCACAGCCCACAGATATTTACTGTTAATCTTACTGCAAGCAAGCAGACTCCCTGATGTAATGGTTTGTGTATTCCCCTCATTCAACCTGTGCATTTCAGGTGAGTTTCTTTCTGATTTATTTTGTTAAGTTTTTTTTGTGTGTGTCTTTAATTTCTCCTCTCCTCGCGCTACAGATATGTATACACTCCTACATATCTGTAGGAGGCCCTCTACAAGGGCCTGATATCCGCTTACAAGGAGGTTATACTGCCACTCTTCTATCGAAACTTAAAGTGAATGTCCTCATATGTGGATCTAATTTTTCTCAGAAACCAAAATCAGATAAGAAAAAAAAAATCACTAATTCTTTGTTTTTACATTCATCAAGTCCCAATCAGCCCAAATAGCAAAGAGAAATGAAAATGCATGCCATGAAAGAGTGTGGGCATTCGAGGATAAACAATCTTCCTGTAGATATTTATACACAAACAAATGTGTGTAAATCTTTTTGGCAAGTGCAGTCAGCTGGGATAGACTCTCTCTGAGTCACATGCAATGAAACCTGCTGTCTGTGTCCCTTCTCGCCTCAGATACAGTAATGGCGCACACAACGCAAACACACATAGTGGTGCGTCAGGAAGGTGTGTCTACTCGTGTGTATACTGTCTGCATGTAATCATCTGTGCATGTTTATCTGCTAAACCTGTGCCCTAAGCACCGTGACCTCTAGATAAAGTGTGTGTGTGCGTGCGCGCATCTTGTCAGGAGTGTGTCAAACGTGGGAGTGACCGCTGCGCTGTTTACACACGACGCCTTGGTGCGACCTCGGAGGTTGCCGGTGACCGTGATTGGCTGCCAGCTACCAGCTCATTAAGCCGCTAGCATGGGGACATCGTGCGAGGAGACACACTCTCCGTTTGTTTCACAACACATGAACATAGTCACACACAGTCGTCAGAGGGACACCGCAGGCATGGCAGGCGGCCACGCGCACATGCCCGGTCCTGCGTGTGCGTACACACATCAGAGCGCACCGGCAGCAGAGAGTCTATCTGGCCCCGGTGACCCGGCTGAACTTTGGCTCACCCTCACTGGTTCTCTCCACCACACAACATCGCACCTAGATGCCTGTTGGCTGCTGGACCAAACCACGGGGTCATGACTTTGAGAAGAGAACAGAACTAAATAATTACAACAAAACTGGAAATGTCATGTTTTAGAAGAAAGAAGAGGTGAAGTAAATGTATGTAGTTTGGGGAAAGTCATTAAAAAATGGGAACTTTAGAGGAACTAAGAAAAAAAATGAAAACTGAATTTTATCCTGATGACCACGTCTTTTCTTGACACCATCCAGTGGGTGTTGAAAGAGTGCTGTCAGCAAAATCACTGAGAAACTGTTGTCCATTAAAGATCACCTCAGGACAGGAGAATGAGAGGTAATCAATGAGTCTAAAGGACGAGTCTTGTCTATTAGAGCACAGGGCTTATTTTCATTCCTGTCACTAACAATATCATAGTACTCACCAAGTGAAATTACAAACTTTGAGAGCATGGCATCTTGGTGACCTTTCTAACTGTCTGACTGCTTTTGCTGCTCCCACTATTGATTTTCTACCACTGTACTCCGAGAACAGAGCAATTACCTTGGAAAGTAGAGTGACAGCCAATAAAAGTTAGAGTCCACATTATGTAAATCAATATCAAAGTGCAACCCAACGCAAGTATTATCCTGCAAGAAAAGAGTAAACTTTATAACCAACATGACTGATTTCTGAGCATTATAAGACTTTATTTGTTGCCAAGTCATAGTTCACAACATGTTTGTCTGAATTTGTAAGAATGAAGGAGTATTAGCACATAAATAATGGCACCTTGCACCTTCTTATTTATGTGTGCTTGAGCCGCATTTTTTTTTCTGCTTTGTTATTTTGTTTGCTTGTTCTCACAGGTTGTTTTTGAGCATGAAGGGTGGATGGGAGAACATCAGCATCCACGACTCCTTATCTGTTTCTCAGAAAAACCATTGTCTTCATTTTACTCGTGTCAGTCGAGGAACAAACATGCCATTGCTTCCGCTCAGTGCAGCCTTTGCTGTCTATGATCCACATCCAAACAAGGCCCTACACCATCTCACTCCTCCACATTTACATGGCATATCTGCCACATTAAGTAACCTACTAGCTTTGAATGGGAGTGAGTTATAAAGCCTGAGTCTTTATTGATTTGGTGGCTGTTTACTAATGACGTTCTTTGAAGGTGTAACACCTGGTTTGATCAGGTTAAATCTTAAGAGAACCTGGCCAATTAAGAAGCATAAGTCCATCAATCAATCAGCAACAACAAGAGGTGGTACAGGTGGTGACCACAGACCATTGCTCTCTCCTCATCTCACATGACTGATTTTACTCTAGTGATCAGGGGGCTCTTGGACACTATTTGGGTAGTGCAAGATACACCAACACATAATGTCCCAGACCAGCGGTCCCCTACCCCCGGGCCTCGGACGGGTACCGGTCCGTGAGTCGTTTGGTACCGGGCCGCGAGAGTTGAGGCTCAGGTGTGAAATGTATAGTTTTCTGGGTTTTCAGCGTTATTTTGTCATCGTTTTTATTGTTTACTCAGTTTTCCTTGGTCTTTTCACGTGTGTTATGAATAAATTTTCTTTTTTTCGGTACCGGTACTAGTTTTATTTTGTTGTATTTATCCGCGACACCTTAAAGGCCGGTCCGTGAAAATATTGTCGGGCATAAACCGGTCCGTGGCGCAAAAAAGGTTGGGGACTGCTGTCCCAGACGATTCAGACTGGGGGGAAATAAATGCCTTTAACTGGACTTTAAAACTACTTGAGCACTCTGGTCACATGAGGCCACCCATTGTAAAAAAACACAAACACAAACAAAAGAAAAAGCCCAAGGCCACTACACCAGCACAGTGTCTCAGGATTCAACATAACTAACAGCGCTCAGGGTATCTTTGGATAGCACTGCAATAGGGCACCAGTAACAGACTAGCAAGGTTGGGTGTTCTGGCAAATCTCAGTTGATCGGCATGGTGCTTCTGTTCCTCATTACACAAACATTTGATGCTGCATTAAATGCAGCACAAATATACTTAAACATACATAGCAATGTTTGCTGTTCTTATAAGGATTGCTACAAAGCAGTAAGAAAGGTGAAAAGAGAACATGTGAGAATGAAAGTGAAACTGAACAGATGATTTTTTCCTTAGATCAATGAAGATCCATCTTCTAGTTTTATAATACTGTAGGAGACACTGACTGAGTTTCTGTTTCTGTCAGAGAAAGTGAAGTCTTGTGTTGTTTCACCCTGCTCCTTACCTAAGAGACCCTCCAGAGCTACAAGTGTGAAACCACAGAGTTACACTACATGATTGAGTGGGAGGTATGTAGGGGCCAGTCTGGAAGTGGGCCTTTGTGTTGGAATTCAATTAAGAACTTTCCTGGTTACAATGACCGAGGTACACCGTCTGGTTTATGTGGGAATGTTCTAGAGAAAGTGGAAAGACTCTTCAGCCTTTCTCCTATGGTTTTACAAAAAAAAAACATGCAATATCTTGTTTGTTACTATACTAAATATAGCTAAGCACAGTAATCTTCAAGCTTAGATTTGCAGCCCACCTCCAAGGCAAATTTACCACGTGAGCTATTATGAAGTGTTTATACATGTCAGGTCCTGGTAAAGGACATGCTGAGTCATCGTCCTTAAAGAAGAGAATCTGCTGACCGAATTAGCTTTGCAGGGGGAAACCCCTGTTACACAAGAGAATGACATTTAAACTGCTTCTCTTTCTTAAATCATCTTTATAACGAGTTTCCACGTTGCTGTCTCTACTTGCTATAGTTTCACAACTGTATATTTCAATGAGTTGATTATTTTACTACCCAATTCTTTTTTCTGTTTGCATTCCAGCTCCTTCTCTCTTCTTGTTTTTTCTCGGATGCCATTTCTGCTCCACTCCACCCCCAGCTGAGCCCTCACCCGCTCCCTCCCTTGTCGTTCATCTTCTGGCCATTCCTGCACTGACACCCTCCCTCCCTCGTCTCTCTTTCACCATACGATACTCCTCTGTTGACATGGCCGTCCATGAGTTGCTATAGCAACCAGACATTTGTGCTGACCCCTACCTTGCTTTGCATGACAGAGCTGCAGGACGCGCAGTCATAGGGTGAAGATTATCGGTTCGGTCTGATTTATTAGCGCATGCACACAGCTGAACATGCACGTGAACGTGCACTTGTATTAGGCGTGCGTTCACCTCCATTTAGAGACTCATGCATGCATGAATAGTCAAGTGAAAACAAAATATTCATTCAATATTTTTATTTTATATTAAAAATAACATTCATTACAGTAACAGTTGTACAACCAATAATTATAATCTCAAACAACAATAATTACACTTGAGAACCAGAGGATTTCACATCCCCCCCTTTTTTTAAAATAAGTTAAGAAATAAAGTTTTTCTTTTTTCCCCGTGGAGATCATTTTCTAAAAGCATTTATACAATACAGTGTTGGCTATAACTGGCTCACAGCGATCGCTAACAGGCCAGGTCTTTAAGACTTGCTTTAATGTGGATATTCATAGCAGGTTATCTAAGCAGGCATTTAGCTGTTATTCCATTCCATTTTGATCTGGCAGTAGTACAAAATGAGCAGGTTATCGATATTTTCCAGTATATTTAGCTACAGTACACGGTAGAGCACTTCTCTAAAGTCAGTGTTGTATGGTCAGTGTACGGCTACTCCAGTGTTAGATAACTTTAGACATTTTAGGATAAGAGTAAGGTTTGGCATTGAGGCCTGAGCTGCACTCTGCAGTTTCCAGTTATCACCCCAGTGTAAAAATCCAGTTCTCCACGTCTCCAGTCTCAAATTGAGACCCAAACACTTAACTTCCAAGTCCAAGTCGGGTTCTCCATCTGATGAACCACAAGGTTGAAATGAAAGGTGTTACAGTCGCCAATCAATGGCTGCAAACTGCAAAAAGAGTCGACTCTGTTTCAGCACCTCACACACTTCCACTCATCAGTCCAGATCAGCTGGACTTGTGGTTCAACCAAATAAAATTCAGTGTGTCAAACACCCTCTGGTCCACAGAGTTCATATGATTGCACTTTTATAAAATCCTTAACGCTGGATGGGCCGCGGCATCTCTGGAGCAGGTGACTCCGTGTGAAGCCGTCCACTGAAAACAGCAGCACTGTTTGCACCCTCAGCTCTGTCCACACAGTCCGGACTGTCCAACGTTTAAGAAACCCATTCTTCTGGTGTTTCCACATTCCTTTGGAGCAATGTTTCTGGCTGAAATCTTCCTGTTAGAAAGGCAAAAGAAGAGTCGGATAAGTCACATACGTTCACTGTCAGCTTTTTGTCTACACCGATATAATATTTACCTAATAACCCTTGGGTTGCAGGGTACGTTGCATATCCCTACATCATAGGTTTGCCCTTACTTTTACCAAATTTCTGTTTTGTTGTTTCTGTATTAGCTTTTGAAGTCTGCTGCTGATTCAAGATTCTTTATTCGTCTCATGCATAGTTATACAAGTATAACACGCAGCGAAATGTAATACTTGAATCTTGAATTTAAATGCTGGCTGCCACAAAACTCTGAAGACTAAATATGGACGAATTCCTGTATTACTAATTACTGACAGAACCCAGCAGTGGCAGATGGATTTCAGAATTTTTACATTTATCGTTTTATTGAACAAAATCTTAACACTAGTAATTAAAATAACGGCTCAATTAGTCGAAGGTTCTCAGTCATCCAGGTCATCGTAGTCTAAGCTTGGAAAGAAAAGCATCTGGACTTATTTAAATGGCTTGAAGACGTTTCACCTCTCATCTGAGAAGCTTCTTCGGTTCTAGGGTCAAATGGTGGAGAGTCCCAGATTTAACTCCTGTGGGAGTATTCCCCCAAGAGGGGCAATAGGACCCCCTAATGATCCTCTACCTATCTCTTGGCTCATGTGCTCTATCACATGAGCCAAGGGGGAATACTCCCACTGGGGTTAAACTGGGATTCTCCATCATTTGACCCTAGAACCGAAGAAGCTTCTCAGATGAGAGGTGAAACGTCTTCAAGCAACTTAAAGAAGTCCAGACGATTTTCTTTCCAAGCTTAGACTACGATGACCTGGATGACTGAGAACCTTCACAGACAATGGCTCAATTATTTTATCAGCGATCCCAGCATCTATTCAGCCGATAAGACTTCCAAGTACCAGTGCACAGACTACCACCCTCACATTAAACAATATTGTCCCTTCTACAAAGCTTTACATTCACCTCTCTCTCTTAACCCTTAACCCTGTCTGTCTCCTTGATCTTACCTCGCAGGTTTACATGATCATAGCTCTAATGGCTGCTTTGCTGATGCGTTTGCGGTTCTTCCTCCTGCGGCGTGGTGAAGCGGGACGAAACGGAGCTTTACGGGCTGAAGGCGAAATGGGAGCCGCCGTAGAAGAAGCTGGAAGAGATAAAACAGGCAGTAGAAACAGAATGAGTCAACTTTTTCCTGCAGTTGTTTAGCCAAGTTTGATCACAGAACCTTTTCTTGCACAAGTAAGTGAAGCAAAGAGTTAACACATGGTATAGAAATTGTGCAGTGGCTCCAATTGTACCCTGCAGGGCACCAGATAACTTTGAAGCCTGTGTAACAAAGCCTGAGGCTGCCTGCAGGTTTTCCCACAGTCAGAAGTTCAGCCTTCTGACTGCAGAGCTCTCAGGGGATTGAGGAAGAATGGCAGGACACATGTGGCCATGTTGTTTAGTCATACATGTACTCTGAGCTGCTTCCTGCCTGGGAACGCGCACGAGGTAAACTTACAGTGGAGTTGTGTGACAGGTGGCATTTGTTTGTTTGACTGTCAAATTGCACGTAACTTGCTGGAGCGGTGGAACACGAGTAAAGAAAGAGCCGGCTAGATTTTAATGTGGATCCTGACCAGGTTCCTTAAAGGTGCAAAAAACAGAGCACTTGCCACCCAGATATGTCAGTAAAAACTAAAATGATTGTTAACATTGAGTACAATCCACACATCCAGGGTGGTGGTGTGTATCCAAAAATCTGTCCAGCAGTGAGTTTGCTTTTCACACCTTCCACTTAAAAATGTATTAAAAAAAACTATTTGTTTTTTTAATTCAGTTTTCAAAAATGCTGTTTATACACACACACACACACACACAGGCACAGACACACACACACACACATATTTGAACAGTACCTGTTTTAAATGTAGTTGGCTTTGGTCTCTGGTGAGGATGAAGCGGATGAAGATGAGTCTGCTCATTCGGTTCTCTCTGTACCAGCTCCAGAAGTTTCTGCCTCCTTTCTGCCTCTGTTAAGCGACCGTCCTCACCGGTCACATTAGAGTCTTTTATCTTCCCCTGATTGGCCAGCTCTGTGGTGGCCGAGTCCCCGCTGTTGGCTGAGCCACTTTCCTCCCTCTCGTTCCCTTCTTTTTGACTGGCTGTTTCAGTCTCAGCCTGTTTGTGATTTGTGACCTCTATACTTTTTTGGCTGGTCACAAAGTCTTTCTGAATGGTTGTTAATGGAAGGGTGGAGGTTTCTTCAAATTTGGGTGGCTCGGTTTGGCTGGCAGGGGGTGAGGCACTGTCTGACTGGGGAGTGTCGAGGCGATACTGCGTTCTCAGCTCTCGGTCCTCCATTGCTCCGTGGTTGTACTGCTGTGGATAATGTGACTGATGATGATGATGATGATGATGCCTTTGCTGATGCTCTAATAACTGTTGCTGCCTCTTTGTGTGATCAGGATGATGCACTTGGCCCCCACTGTGTGATGTATGCACACCACTTTCCTCCCTGCTCCCTTCAAACCCACTCCCGTGCCCCACTTGCTGTGTACTTCCCATGACACTGTGCTCCGCCCTCACTTCAGATGGCCAGCTGCTGACCGGCCTGGGCAACCCAGGCTGGGGTATCTGATGCACCCTGGGCTGGGTCCAGTGTACAAGCTGGGTGTAAGTGCCATGCTGCCACTGCCTCACCGCCGGCTCACGCTCTTCAGGACCGTAATGCTGCTGGTTGTACTTTAGGTCATCGTGGCGATGGAGGTCGGCCTTGGAAGTCTGAGTCTTTGGTGAAGGGGGCTGAACGAGCCGAGGAACGTGGGAGGACGGTGGCGGCTGTTGTGGGGGAGGTGGAGGAGGAATGGGGTTAGAGGGAACAGATGAGGAGGAAAAGGAGGACAGGCTCTGGCACCTGCAGCTGACGTGATCTTCTACTGGGATGATGGGTTTTTCATAATGGGGCTTCTTGTTAATGTATTGAATCTTTATCACCTGGCAAAAAAAGGTGGAAAAAGATCACAAAATTAGCACAACTGATTGTGATTTTAAAAAAAAATCAGAAATACAGAACTAAACTAGGAAATTATCTCTGTATATGTATTGAGGAAGTTTTTGAATGAGTAGCAAAGAGCTCTAATTGCTGTTGACACTTTCAGACACGTTAGCATATCAAGGCTATTTGATGGATCCTAGTCGAGACTTGTTTTCTCTTTTTAAAAAGAAAAAAATGTTGATTTACCTGTTCTTTAAGCGTCATGCATAGACTCAGGTTGCAAATCAATTAACAATGTCAGTCTAAGTCACTTCAGGCAATCAAATAAAAATCACAACTCAGACCTTAGGCTAGCTTTTAGCCTTTGTACTCCTTTAAACTGGCTAATATGTTATATAATTCTGTAAATGTGCATCCAAAACCATATATTAGACAATATTAACCACTCGTGACTCTCAGTTACTCCCTGAAGTCATTAATGGGAGCTGCATGATCTGCATACCTGTAGGTATCTGGTGGAGGTGACTATAGGGACACACTCCATCCGTGGACTGTTGCAGCAACCTGAACACCGCTGCACCTCCACACATGGCGGCCACAATAAGAAGTTGGCATTGCGGCGATCTAGCATAGACCTCGTTACTTCCATCACCTCTGTTCGCACTTTACAGGCCGCCTGCTGGGCTGGCTGCGCCTCCGCTGTTAGGAGAGAAGAGAGGCAAAGGCAAGGATGAATTTGTGAGTTATAGTAGAACTAGCATACGAGGTAAAAAAAAAATAAAAAAAAAATAAATAAATGATTTTGAGGGATAAAAAGGTAGATGCAGAAACTTACCAAGACTTCTAATGTAGCGACCATGGGAGCCTTTTGGGAGAATATCATGCACGTCCTCTTCCTCTTCTACAAGAGAAGAAAGGAGAGGGGATCAAAGGATGAGAGTTAGCAGTGAACTTAATAGCAGTCTTGGGTAAAATTAAGCAAGCACTTTCACAGGCAACAGAAACCCTGTATAACAAGTCCGTTAGGGCAGTTTTTAGCCAAACTCATTGTTCACTACACAAAGGAAGCCATTTTTTTCCTCCACTAAAACAATTAGGCTATTTTCTGCTACAATTTGTCTCGCTGCTGTCAAGAATACTGTTGAGGCGAGATATGATCAGTTAAATATAGCTCGTGCATGGAACTGTGAGCGTATGTTTGCACTCTCACATATGTCGTCATTTCACACTCTACCCTCTAAGCCCTAATTATATCCCTGGGTATAGATTGCATGTGGCTACTGCGTGTGTCAAAGTGCAGTACATTAATGTATGAAGTGCTATTTGGCAGCACAAATGAATTGCCTGGTTCAGCCAGAGAGCAGATCGTTAGGTTCTCAGAAGCTAATTTCTCATTTTATCTGAATATTTGTCTGTTTCTAATTGGATTGGAGAGCTGAATCTTGTCGTCCTTATTCATATATTAATATCTGACTCATTTAATTTTTGCTAGCTGGCTAATCAGCAGGCTGTATAGCTCATTCTGCTAATTCTGATAGCATTTTATTTCATGTTAAATCTCTTTCTGAGGGCCAAGGCTTTCATGTTTTTATTAACGTGAGTACATATATTTACACAGCGATAACAAGAGAAAATGGAAAATGCAAAACTGAGAAAAATATATTTCTAAACATAGCATAATGCTAATGAACGTGTGCCTAAATGCTAACAGTAACAATACTAGCCTTGCTAGCATTTTAGCTAACAAAAAGAATGGTAACAATAGCATTTCACATGATGGTGTTTACGCCAGTTTCACATCATAAAGCAGTCAACTCTTCAACTGTTCAACTCTTTGCCTCATTGATTTTAAACACAGCATTATTGTTTATTATTGTGTATTGTATTTATCAATACACAATAAAAGTTTAATGGATAATTTGCACTAAATACAAAGTACAGCTCAGGCTTACGTCACTCATTCTGAAGATGTCAAACACCTTTTGTACCCTATTTGTGCAGGAAAAAGCCCAAACGTTAACCATTCAATAGTACCAGAGAAAAATTCAGTGATTCAAGTTTGGAACAAAGCAAACTTAAAGAAGATAGACCTGAAGCAGAGTTCCAACATCCACTGAGTCATGACAGAATTTAAGATGCTGAACAATTAAATTTGAACACTGGCATTGCTTAAAAAAGAAGAAAAATAGCAGTAAAATGAATCATTCGTACTTTGTCATCTCAGAATCTTTATAAAACTAAACCTCAAAAAATAACTGGCTTCAGCCAAAAAAGGGAAAAAATAGTTTGATCTGCTATAAAAACAAACTTTGAGTCACTTCCTCGTGTCCTGTTTCTGAGCATCCTTCCCATTGCTGGTTCCTCTCTGTGGTTGACGTTATGTCACTGCTTTATTTATGCATTATGGAATGATCAAAAGTCTGTCTATTAATATATGTATCTGTGACTTGAGTCCTCTAAAGGGTAAGACTATAATTAATTTTTTGATCACCCGCTGGTGCACATTTGTGGGCAACTTAGTTTGGGTGCAGGCATAGCGGGGGGAGGTCTGTGTCTGTTATACAAACATCCATAACTCAAAACCAAGAGAGGAATCCAGAGCAGGAGAACAATGTAGTGACCTTGTGTTGAAGGCCTCTCTCTCTCTTTCTCTCTCTCTCCTTTTCAGTTTGTCAAACACACAAGGTCACTGCTACTCTCTCCTCCCATCTTTCCTCTTGTCATCAAACTGCTCTGTGGGTACACCCAAATGCTTACCTCCTCCACGTCAGTCTTATTACTTTCTGTATATGTGCGTGTGTGCGTGTGTGCACGTGTGCGTTGTCGTAATTAGTACCTATTGCATCGGTCTCCTCCTGCAGAAGTAGCTTCAGGTCTTCCACAGAGGAGATGGGAGAGTTCCTCACCAGGTTGACCAGAGATGAAGGGAGTGGATCGCCCTGTTGAGACAAACACAAGCATTTGTAGTAAATCATAATAATTTTCTTGGAAACAACTTCTATTGTGAGGTAAGCCCAACGGAAAATAGAACACACATGGATACATGGAGGTTTTTGAATTTCAGCATCTTTCTCAAAGTGACTTACTCAAGATTACCAAGCCGCTAATCAAAGTGACATTGCATCCTTTTCAATTCAATACCCAAAGAAAGACGAAACCCCAACAACAGATAACCCCAGAGTGAGCAAGCACCTTGTGACAGTTGGAAGAAAAAATCTCTTTTAACAGGAACAAACCTCTGGCAGAACCATGTGGAAGAGAGCCGGAGATGAATGATAAAAAACTATGATATCTGCTTTAAGGCAGTTTTTTCTCACTTTCCATGTTTGCCTATCAGGAGATAGCTCTACAAGTCAAACCTAAACTGCCCTTTTTTTCCTGTGTGGTGTGGATATTTTGCTAGTGAAACAAAGCTGGTGTCAAATGCCTTGTCACAAAACCTGCACGACTCCAACACCAACACAAGAACTTTATTGGCTGTTCGAGGGCTAAAGTCAATCTTGAATTGCAATTAACTGCATCTCTTGTTTGGGAAGGAAATGCAGGTCTAGTCTGGGTTTCAAGTCCAAGAACCTGACCCTGAACTGTGGCACAGTTATTATTTTACACAGGAGGCAGGGAGTGTCCTCTTTGTAGAGGAAAGAATGCATTCATGGGAAAACAGCACCACACATATACACCATGAATACACGGGCTCGCTGTGTTTTAAAGATTTCGGATCTTCGATTAATTTGGGTGATTATTTCTTACAATGCCAAATGAGGAAGAGGAATGACGTGCATGAAACAGCAGAAGACAGTTGAAAATGTATCACAACAGTTACACAACTAGATAGAATTGTGCGCTGGCGGATTGAGAGAGACACGAGGGCTGGCGTACAATATCTCAGTCCTTGATCTCCAGTTGAAATTTGCTCCACTTTCGCTTCCTCCATCAAAGGAAATGATGGTTGTGATTGGTGTTTGTTGCTCCCTCCTTGGCCGTTTACCCGCAAGGACTATTTTCCCCTTTTCTCTGAATCAATCCTGACCATTTTTGTTCTTTTAGTTCAGTTGCAGTCCACCAGCCTAAACCATGAAGTTTGTGTTGTAAAACAACACAAAAAGGAATAAAAAATATCCTTTAAGTTATGCAAGAAATCTCAATATCAGTCAAAAAAATAAAAAATAGAGAGAGAGAGAAGTCATGTATTAATGAGTGAAGTTTTAATGAAAAGTACTCCACGATTTCATTATGGATTCAGCGTCGCTGTTTTTAAGGGCTGACCCTTGTGGTTTCTTTATCGAGATCAAAGGCGGATGACTCAAAAGTCATTGGCACATTTTGCTGTGGTTGGCTCTAAGTTCGCGCTATCTCCAAGCAGTTGGAATAACACTTCATAGTGTCACATGCCAGAAAAATGCCAAAACAAATCAGGCAGTGTTACGATCATGTGGATAACTCTCAGAGAGAGGCGGGAAAATGAAAGCAGCGAAGTAGATACGGTCTCTTTAATGATGATGAAAAAATGTGTGGCCGTAAATGTGTTTATATTATCCGTTTTATCTCCCGTGAACACTTCAACTGTAGCAGTCATCATGATCAGGGTCTCTCCTGACACAGCTAGTCAGGTGAGTTTTATGTAACACCAGACATCTGTCTTTACAGATTTACTGTCCAATTTCTCAATGTGTCTCCTATGGTTTTGTGAAGCTTATTTGCAAATGCAAAGGTCCCCAAACTTGAGACGTTTCTTATGATTTTAACAGTAAACCGATCTTTCTGATGAGGTGCACTCGAGGGGCATCATCAGTGTGCACCCTCTCTGCTTTATTCCGTTTTACATTTCAAAGCAGCCGTTTTCAGTTAAAATTCTGCACCTAAATTGAGCAGAAGCATGATTAATGTTGTTAGGAGCACCCGTGTTAGGTTTTTCCACACACAAGTGCAAAGATTCAGATCTTCTCTGATTATATTTGATTTGCAAGCTGTAAGTCTGGAACAGCTGTGTTAATGCTGCAGACATCTAGAAGAGGCAGAGCAGCTCATCTGTTAATTAGAAGGTTGGTGGCTCGACTGGCTCCTCCAGTCAACGTACTAAAGTATCCTTACACAAGATACTGACTCCTGAGTTGTTCACCAGAGTGTGAACGTTTGATAGAAAGCACTTGGACACAGACAAATAATCCTTGTATGAATGTGTGTGTTTATGAGAGATGTTGTATAAAAGAGTAGAAGAGCACCACACAAGAATCAGTCCATATCTACCATCACAATAAAGAACCTTCCATCTCCATCTTTCACCTTGTTAGCCTTTACATGTTTTACATGTGCTTCATGCAGGCTAAAAATAAGTCAATACAGACTTAACAAGCAATTGAAACCCTACCCTCCCAGGTAAGGCCCTGCTGGACTACTGAACCTGCAATTAGCCAAATCCAAGCCTACCATCAGTGGACAAGATTTTCTAAAGCTTCAAAACAAAGCTAAGAGGCAGTGTAGTGGCCTAGCTCCCTCTCAAACTACCTGATGACAGTAGGCTCAGTGATCACTGTGGTTTTTATTTGTTTGCTTCTTTGTTGCCAAAAAGACTCCCCGTTTGTCATGAATATACCAACACTGTCTCTCAGATGAGCTGACAGATATGACTGCATACACTATGAGACTAAACGAATAAGTCAGTGTAATATCTCCTTCTCCTCACCCCCAACCGGTCACAGCAGGTGGCTTCCCCTCTCTGAGCTGGGATCTGCAACATGCTTCTTCTTGTTAACCCTTTAAGACCTACCATAGAACCAAGTCCGCCAGAACTTATATTATATTTTTACATGTTGTAGTGCCATTTTTGGGAGCATTTCAAGTTGCTATACATCAATACAACCATTATAGCCCAAATTTTAGTAATATGTCTGCATTAAGTGCATAGTAATTACATAAATTTCAAAAACGTGCAATAAACTACAAAAAAATTTAAAATCGTTTTTGTCTTTTTAACATATATTTCTAGTTAGAGAAATTTATGCGATAGTTCGCACTGATGGACATAGGAAGTGTTACGAACAGCTGATCGGATCGGGAAAGCGTGTTTCTGGAATATTGTGTTTTTGTTGCTGCAAGTGCTTTTTATGCAGTTTTTGCAAAGCTATATGTGGAAGGAAACTGTGACCCAGGGCAAGATGATGGCATAAGATGTAAGTACAACTCCTCTGGTTTCATATGCAAAAAACTATTGCGCTAGCTTACGTGGTTGCAGATCTGAAAATAGTTACGCAAAACGGAGCGTGCCCGCTCTGACCAGCTTTAAAGGGTTAAAAAGGAGATTTTCCTTCCCACTGTCACCAAGTGCTTCATAATAGGGTTTTTTGTCTATATTATTGTAGGGTCTTTACATTATAAAGCTCCCTGAGGTGACTAATGTTGTGATTTGGCGTTATATAAATACAACTGAATTAAAATTATAATCAATGTTTTCCTTAGGATGATCACCTGTTTAAAGTCTATCCTCTGTCTGATCCAGAATGATTTCTTTTATCATCATTTCATAGCCTCCTATACGTTCATTTCCCCGGCTAGCTTTCTGTTCTTTTGTCTCCTTCTGTCTGCTTTGTGGGCGTTGATGGCTCAGGACACCTGGATGACTTTCACGAGCCATTGGCTGACCTAGTTAAGCAAACACACATACTCACAGTCTCTTACACACTCAACCTCGCCCCCTCTTTTCCCGTTTATGTACAGATGCTTAACCACTTAACTGTCTGCCAAATTTGTCCAGCAAGCACTGCAACAAACTTGCACTCACACAGGCTGTTTCCACTATGCAAGAAGCTCTCATTACAGCCCTAGTGCTAATTGCAAATGCACACAAACACATGCAGGCACAAACACTCACAGAGAAATTAAAGAGCTGAGCAGTGAGACAGGGAATAGTTTCTCACTTGGACATGCAACAACCCCCTGGTTAAAAAATAAAGAACACGAATGAGAGGACAAGTTAAAAACAGTGGTTTGAGCAGAAAATCGCTCAAATCGCTCAGCACAATAAATTAAATATCCTGGCTTATACAAATCTATTTTCTGCTGTGTGTGTGTGTGGCTGAGCTTATGGGTTAAAATAAGCGTATACGGGATGTCACGGTCCGCGAGGAGGTCATACACACATTCGTGATGACACACTGCATGGGGCCTGTGAGGAAGCCTGGAAGGCAAAGAGTTTGCATGGAATGTTTGAGGAGAAAGGCGAAGTGTAATGGAATGTAATTATGGGGCCAGCTGACTGACACACACACACACACACACACACACACACACACACACACACGTAATCAGAAGCACAGACCCTGGAAAAAAATAAACACAAAATAACAGCAAATCTATATCTGTGTCTACTGACTCATAATCACACCGTGGTATCACAACACATGCCTCCTTTTATAACAGATGAGGCAGACTGCCAACTTACTACTGCATAAACTGATAGACTTGAAGACAACAGTGGGAACTCTCTCACTTACGCACAAATATACAAACAAGCTGAATACAAAGATCATGACCGCCACCCAACACACACCCACACACACAATCCAACCATGACTGCAGGGATGAGGGTACGGATGATGGATGGAGAGCCAACATGAGGACAAAGGGGAGCGGACGGGCGGGAGAAGAGATGAGCTGAGATGGGAAGAATAAGGAGGAGGAGGAGATGTGAACAAAGTGACTGCAGCTACACAAGTCTGATCATTACAGCAAGTGCCACTTCTATAATTTGGCGGCTTTTAAGTGAATCTTGTGTTTGTACATTGCGTAAGTTCTTCTACACACACATTATTTGCACAGTAACCAAAAGGTGGAAATAATAACTTAATTAGCCATTTAGTCACTTGTCTAACAAAATTGAGAGATAGTCTTTCCTCTCAGCTCCTCACTTGTGAGCTGCTGCTTCTCTTTGTCTCAGTAGTCTTGTTTGGATTTTGGCCTGACAGCTTTGCCCAAGCAATTTTAAACATTTCACTCCAAATACAGTTGGATTAATGATAAAATAATAAAAAATAATAATAGACTTCAACAGCATAAATAGATCCACTGCTCAGGATAAGTCTTCACTATGTAAACCTGTTTCAAAGTAAAAGCCTGACTGCTATTTTATTAACTTCTTTTTTTTTTTTTTTATCCTTATGGGATAGCTCAGTAGGTAGAGCATGATCATGAAGGTCAGGGATTCAAATCCACTGAACGGCTACCCTGAGTAAGGTACCGTCCCCGCACGTTGCTCCCCGGGTGCTAGATTGGTGGCTGCCCATTGCTTCACTGTATGAAATGCAGAGAGGCATTTCACCACAGGGATCAATATATTATTATTATTACGGTGGCCCCGAGAGGTCAAAAACACTGTAGCTTAATTAAACATCACCAAATTGAAAAATGCTGCAAAAATAAACTAAACTATATTAGAGCTGGTTTTAATGCAATCATCTTAAAAAGCTAGAAGTGAACCCTCCAATGGTAGCTCACAAAACAACGGCGGCATCGCAGTGGCTACTGCCATCTTTTATATTCAGTCTACAATATTTCCATTGTTTTTCATTTTCATTCTGCATTACATAAGACTGACTTTTCTCTAAAAATGAACTGCACAGGCTTACAAACAAATACTCTTATGTGCCACTGCACTTTTTCTATTTGACACACATGCACTCACTCAGAGGCATAACCCCTCTGCAGTACACACAAATACAAAAAAAAAAAAAAACACGAGCACATATGTCCGCTAACACATACACAGCTACGCCCGGTCACGTATCCAGATGTGCACCACACCACAGAAATACACACACCGCTACACGGGACACAAAGTCCATGAAATCCCTGGCAGATTAGTTGTTGTTCTTATGTAAAATGGATCAAGCCGACAGGCAGCAGCAGCAAATCATCCCCGCTCGACCGCAGAGACAATAGTCAGACAACAACCTGTTCAGGAGCCACCAATCAGCATCTGTGATTTGATCAGCAGAAGATGAAAGAATTAAGGTCTGACCTGATGCGTGGGGGCTTTTGTGTATTTGACTCCAGTTCCATTTAAATGGATTTTAAAAAATGAAATGTAACAACTCTGTGTGTGCATTCACACTTGTACCTGTTTGATGCATGATGATGCAAAAGAAGTGACAGTTTGACAGCATTACCCTTTAACAGCAGGCAGAAAAAAGAGTTCTTGCCACATAAATTAAAATAAAGATTTGGGGTTTAACTGATAACAACAACCTGCAATGTCACGATGTAGCTGAATTACCTGCGTGTGGAGTGGAGTGTTTTCCACCAACAGATGTGACCAAACTAAGACAGCCAAAGACTTCATTTTGCAACGAGTGGGCCAAACACTGAGAGATACACTGACTTAACAAGTAAATTCATAATGCTAATTAACCCAAGTGTGCTGGCCTACAATCTAGGGGCCACAAATCTAACTCCCACCATACTTGGGTTCAACACAGTGAAGTTACTGAACCTCTGAAGCAGTAGCACACTGTCAAAGATGAACTGTGCAACACTGTAGTGTAGTAAATGTTCTAAGTGTATAAAGGAAGACTCCATTTGTTAGTTCCAACCCTTACAGGATGATGTGGTTTTGAGGAAGAGAACCTGAAATTGGTAAAAAGGAGATCACACAAAATTTCAGGTCAACTAAGGTCTAGTCACACTTTCATTCACCTCAACGGTGTTACAACGCAAACAATGTATATACTGCATATATGCATGTACTGAGTTGCCTTGGACAGAGCTAACCATGTAGGAGGCTATCACGAATAGAAGTGTTAACACGACTAAGTGTGACATTCATGCAACACTGGGCTAGATCTTTTGGCATGTTCACTGTGGCACTATATTTCTTGTATCAACTTAATCGTTGAGTTTAAGCACAGCTAAAAATGTAGCTTGACCTTACTCAAATAACACTCACGAGGGTGTTTCGAAGGTGCCAACATTTTTTGTGATTTAGATGTGAATTATTTTTTCCCAGGGCTCCAGGGAAACAAATGAATGACACTGCGAAAAACTTGTGCACCATCTCGTAAGGGGAAGTCCCAGCTGGTTAAATATTCTTGTGATCATGATTATGTGCTAAAGTGGTCCACAGCAAGTCCAAACAATTACAACTACTACATATGTATAAGATATTTACACATTATGTTTGTTTTTTTACTGTAATTATACATGTACAGTCTTTATTTGGACAACTATGCATTTCTGTTCGCAGAGATATACATAGCAGCTGGAAAAATGGGTATCCTTAAAGAATCAATTCCATAGAAAGATGATTTTAAAGGTGTGGTGACAGAGGCCCTTGGTGTATTTGCCATGACAACAAAAACAACAGCTATGTTGATGGATGGATTTTGGCTCCAGCTCTTTAGACTGGTATAACTCCTGATGCTGGGCCACTAGCCAAGGCCCACCCTCAACCTGGCTTCCCCGCTCTCTCTGTGACACTGTTACTCTCAATACATCGCGAATATGACCTTCTCAAAACGTGACAGACAGAGAAGCAGATAATGCACAAGCTGCAGAGGCACAGAGAGATAATTGAACAGACTCGTGCACAGGTTCACCCATATAAACACACAAACTGTACATTTTCTCTTTTACTTGGCCCATAATGTGTAACAGGAAACATCCACCAACCGTTCGTAAAATCACCTCAGGGAGTAATATATGTCAAACACTTACTCACAAGTCAAGAATTCAAGTTGGCTCACTATGTGACATATCACAGTCTGAACATGAACTCACAACCGTGTTGACGGTTGTGTTCACTGATATTAGATCCTACCTTTGGAAAACTGTATTCTCAGGTTAGTAACGATCAGAATAAGAAAGACATCCTGCCAGTCCCATCCAAAACATCTACATGCTAATGGTTTCAAACTCATGACCTTTTGCAGGCTTCTCAGTGTGTCCTGGATGTCTCACGGGTGGCCCTAAAGCCAACCATTTTTCCCACGCAGACATAATGTTTAAGCCTTTAAATTAAAAAAAAAAAAAAAAAACGGACAAAAGTTTTGCTACAAATATAAAATACCAATCTTAAATCAAAATTCATTTTTTGTGGTTGCTTTTCAAGACAGATCACCTCGGTCTTACTACCTCCATCATCCTTAAATCAACAGTGCGACTATATTGATTCTTAACCTGTGTCCTCTCGTAAATATTTACCAGCACGTCCCACAGTCTTACCTCAGCGCTGCCGAGCCGGAGACGGGCCGCCAAAAGCGCAGCCAGCAGCAGCACCAGGACCCAGGACCTCATGTTTCCGCCCAGCCAGAGGAGCCGCAAGCGACCGGCTGGGCATTTAGCACTTCGGTGTCCAATCCCCCGGCTGCACCGAGCGTCCTCCCGGTGTTGTGTGCTGACCTCTGGTGCAAAGCACGCACTGTTAAATATCCCAAAATGTGTCACTGCCTACAAGCGCCGCTTGTCCAAATGTTTGCTCACGGTGACTCACGCGCAGGCTAGACGTCTGACTCTGTCCATACCGCTTTTTTAGAAAACTCGGGAGACGTCAAGGGTACCTTACAGTGCGCTAAGTGCGTAACGCCGGGTGTTGGGAAACAACAAAAAATGCAGCTACACAGTTCCTGCTATATCAGCATGTAATGCAAAAGACAGTCCAAATAACGTCCTCCAAATATGCATATAAAAAGATTCGTGCGCGTGTGCCAAGGTGTTCGATTCGTCCACTTTCTGGATAAGAAAAAAAATCCAGTAAAACTGATTAAATCGCAAGTTCTCGCTCCAAAACTGCAGTTAAATGTAACAATTATGCAAGTTCATGGTAACATTTTGAGCCCCACATCTCCAAAGGTCCGTGCGTAAAAGTTGGTTCACCTTGGACTTGCGCGTCGCGCGTAATTCTCTGGACTCTGCTGTGAAATAAAAGTCAGATTGTTCTTATCCCAGCGCGGTTTATCTCACTGCAAAACCCGAGCGTGTTTCTCATTAATAGCTGCTCTTTTATGTCTCGTGCTTGGCTGCGTGTCTGTTCCTCCTCCGGGCGCTCGTTCATCCGCTGGATCAGGTTGTTCTCTCCCGTCGTGCCTCTCTCCTCTCTGATTGCGACTCGAGCGGCGAGTCGCTTTTCCGAATCGAAGCAGCTTGAAGTTTAAAAATCAAGCTGGACTGATGGAATGAACACGTACCGGAAAGCATCTGATTTGATATTTTAAAAATAAACTATTCCTGTTTTGATAGTCATTCAGCCTCGTATTTATCATGATATAGCGATATTCTACGTGGGTATCCACTCAAATCACGAATTTCCACTAAATTCTAAGACACAGCGTTTCATTTATTAATATATATGGCGTGGGAAATTTTTATTTTGAAGGTTTCCCCGCGGAAGTCTGTATCCTTATGTTGCCAAGTTGCAATTGACGTAAAAGTCGTAAAATTTTCTCCCGGGGTTCGGTTTTCTCTTTTTGCCACCACCTTCTTATTAGTCGCAAGGAAACCCAAGAGCCTGTGGGTGCTCTTAAAGGGGAAGTCTGTACTATAATAGATCGAATATTATTTTCCATCTGAATAAATCTCAGTCTCAGTCTCAGTCTGTGTTCATAATGTCAAACTGTCATATTTGGTGACAAAGTCTTTACGCCATATATTAAAATGCAGCTGTGTGGTTCAGCTGGGGAATTCTTCCTTTCATCTCAGTGATAATCCACTGCGGCACTTTTAGAATATGAGAAAGAGAAAATAGATGTGTTCAGCAAATTCAGCCCGCTTTATAAAGTTAAGAGTCAGAGCTCAAACAAACAGTTTCACTAAAAAGTCTAAGCATTTGCTGTAATCTGGTTGGATTATAGTTTAGATTGAACGATTGGGGGTGGGGGTTAGCAAACAGCACAAACCAAACAGAAGCAGAAAGTCCGGACAATCCTTTGATTGCATTTTGAAAGCACTTCACTGGCTGCGCTGCTTCAGTTGTTTAGACAAGGTGAACTCCACCTGTTACCAAGATAGAGATGGACTGTCTGCCAGACACATTAAAAAAACGACAAATTCAGATTTCTTGCTCTACCGAGAATGTCAGAATGTGCAGAATATGCAAAATAGCTTGGTTTGTCCTCACACACTGTCGCAGCATCACGACAAGCTGATTCTTATCACGTTTGTTTCACATGTTTTCAAAAGGACTGCAGGCAAATTATTTTCATCCTGCTGAGATAAGCCGTCAGCACTTTGAATATCTAAAAGTACTAGTAAGATTTACATTATCCTCTGGTACAGAACTTTACCTACAAGGCTTTAAAGATGGACTATTATGGCATGTTTCTCTTTTTCTTTTTAAAAAAGAGCATCAAAGGGCTTTATTTTACTGGCCTTTAGAAAGTCATCCTGCTCTATTGGGGAGAAAAAACTATTTTTGTTTTGAACTGAGAAGCTTGGTGACTTGAAGATAAATGCACTCTCGCTGTAGACAGTGAATGTTTTCCAGGAAGCTCATTTTGGGGTCATGGCTTGATGGACCACTGTGGAAGCCGGGAGTCACGTTAGATTCTTCCTCACTGCTGAGGGAAGACAGAGGAAGCAGGCATCCCTCTTTAGCTATTCTTAGACCACATGCACACACATGCACGTACTTACACACTAGCAAATTGGCAGACCTTGGGATCACTCTGCTGTCAATGACAGGATGAAGTGTGACCTTTCAAATGTAATAATGAAAGCATGGTGCATATACAGTTTGTGTGCATGTATCAACTTTAAAGCGTATCACGTTTACAGCGCTGCTTGCTGTCAGTTCTGAAGGTTCAGCATAAAATTCCTGGTATGTCAGACAGGAAGGATACAAACCACACACACGCACATGTGTTTGAGCAGGTGAACTACTGCGGAACAGCTTGCACAGCTGTCCGTGACACTGGGAGACACAGATGTGCGAATACAGTCTCTGTTTTTTGTGGCATCTCAAAGCCAGGGGAGGCACAAACTTACTGTTTGTGCCTCCCATGGCAAAGTCAAATGGCTTTGACTTTGCCATTTTGCAAAGTCAAAGCCATTTTGACTTTGCAAAATGGCTTTGCAAAGTCATTTTGATAAGACAGTGAAACAAAAGCAACAGAGCTGTTAATAGCTGCACTGAAAATATACTCAATTCAATTCTATTTTATTCGGTTTTATTTATATAGTGCCAAATTATGACGGTCACCTCAAAATCTCTGAAAGAAGTCTCAAGTGGACATTCAAGGTACTGCAGCTTTTTGACATTTTAACATTTTGTGTGTTCATTATGAATTGGAAATAAATATGTTTACTGGAGGATCCACATTCACGTGGTTGCAAAAATAAGATCAGACTAAAGAAAACCCCTCAAAAACTAAATACGGACAAAAAAGACTAATTCATTTCCTCTGACCAGAGTCAACTAACAAGTAATCAAAGGAGGTTTCAGCCTCAAATTTCATAGCCGAAGTTGGTTTAATTCAAACAGCATATCTGGTTTGTACCACATGAAGGTTGTCATACCATTCGTTTGCTTTCACTCTCACACTCTCTTTCTTTTTTTAAACCTTGCTGCACATGTGAGTCTGTGTAAGAGCGATAATTAACTTCCTGTCTAATATCCTTATCTAATTAAAAGGGGAAATTTCATCCCCTCTCTCCTGTTGCTGACTTCCTCTTTCACCACAGCCAGTTGTAGAATGAAGAAAACAAATGCTGCGCTCCTACCAAAGTTCAAGCTCGTGTCAAAGATTTAACACACTTAACATTGGAAGCTTGTCCTGCTGCTACCTTGGCGGTCTGTCTCATTTAAGGCTTATTGAATCTTAACCAAGATGATTTTCCTGTTATATTCTAGAGGATCAAAAGTTGAAAAGTTTTGTTTGGATTCACGAGTTATCGTTAAAAATCTCTCCTTTGTTTAAAGCCAAGTGGGGTCACAGTGAAGAAAAATGGGCAAAGATAAACCCTGAAGTAGGCATTTAAGGATCACTGAAGACTTATAATACTTTATTTTCATCCCTAATATCTGCTCTATTTTTAACTCCATAAACTCATCCTGCGCAGTAAAATATTCTGATGTATTTCCATTCTAGTAAATAAAATGTTATAATTATTGTTATGATGAACTGATGCATTCAGATGGTGTTTCATTAGCCAGAGGACTGCGTTATAGGATGAAAATGGAAGAAAACTGAAAATGTCACAAAGTGGACTTCAGCGAATGGCTAGCTTTTGAAGCTAGCCATAAAACAGCTAGCCATAAAACAGCTAGCCATAAAACATAAAAGCCTATCCCCATAAGCTTTTACGTTTTATACAGACTAGTACAGAATCAGCTTTGGTCTCTTTGTCTAATTTTTCCTGCATGTCAGCTATCTTTTGGGGAAAAATTACAATAATTTGCAGTCTTAGGGGTAAGGTTGATATAAGTGACAGGTGGCTGCTAATAGCCCTCTACTAGACATTGTTTTAGCTAATTGTAGTCGCTGAAAAAGACCTCTCACCCATGTCTGTGGTATTTGTGCCTTGTGAAGCTTTTTTAATTCAATTATCTTTCCAATAATATAGCAAGTCATTATCATTGTGTGAGCAATTAGCAGTGAGTGATTGTAAGTCGGAAGTGTTAGCATTGCTAACACTAAACTTCCCAGAGAACTAAGCTAGCTAGTGTTACATCTACCTCACCCTCTCTTGTGCGGTGAGTATGAGTCACATCTGGTATTTTTTTCAAGGTTTTCATGAAGAAGAAAAGGAAAATATTTTATTTTGGGTCCCTACTTTGTATTAGAATTGGTTTTAATCAAATACTAAGTGTGCTCTAGAAAAAACGTGTACCCATTGACATTGTCACAGCTCTGTGAATCACTTTACAAATTTTTTTTTCTCAAACCAAGCTTTGATGAGATCAAAAGCAAATTAGAGACCGCTGAGTCAAAGCGAGGGAAGAAGGAAAAGGCAGGGGGATGCTGAGAGGAGAGGAAAAGAGAGGGTGGGCAGCTGCCTCACAGCTGTATTGTTGTGTGTGTTTTCTCAACATCAACAGCAGGGGAAGTGGAACAGAGCAGCTAAATATGCAAACGGCACAATGAGGCAGCGAGTGTGAAGCAGCTGTAGAGCACAGCCGTCGCCACGTCCATGAGTATGAAATGCTGAGGACCGCCTTCGCTTTGTACAGGAAGAGCTGACAGAGCGTACACATTGCTTTTCAGACAACAACCCCACATAGATAACATTGTTCCTAATCTGAGCATCTCTTTTACTGAGAGAATATTGTGTTAATGAGACTTTGTGAATCTTTTGTACAGCCAAGAAACAACACGTATAACCCAGTCCTGTGCGGGTAACACATAAATCTCGCCAACAAAACTCATATTTGGCTCAGTGGCATTTAAAGATGAGCCTAAATAGTTGAATTTTGGGAAAATTTACTCTAGATTTGTTCCTTCCTGCAGGCCTGCATATGTGAGGGGGTATAGCTCAGTGGTAGAGCATTTGACTGCAGATCAAGAGGTCCCCAGTTCAAATCTGGGTGCCCCCCTGACAGGCTATGGCCTTGTGTGATTGCTTTTCTATGATTGGCACACTTTGACCCCACATTTAGATGTTAAAGGGACGATAGTACCTCAAATCAAGCTACAAAAGTTATGTTTCTCCTTTAGACACTCCAGTTTCTGTTGCACAGCCTACCAGTCTCTCACAGGGAGACAGAAACCAGCCGCTCAAACATCCACAATAACTTTAGAATCACCAATTAATTTAATGAGCATGGCTTTGGACTGTAGCAGAGAACCCACACAGGCACAGGGACATGCAAACTCCATTCAAAAAGGCTTCACGCAGCCAGGAGATTCAGATGTGACAGAACTAATGACCGTGCTTCCAAGCAGCATATCTGACATTCAAACCAGATGGATCATTATTAGCATATTTGTTTGTTATCAGACATCTGTGAGTTCGGAGAAACAAGTTTGCAAGTAGTGCATACATGACATTTAATCTCTGCCAAATGTCCCATATAAAAACAGCAGCAACAGTAACAATAATACATTAACCCCCTACCTTAGATTGCTTGCCACCATTAGTATATGAGTAAACTGGTGAATGTGTTTTATCACATGTTGTGTACTTAATCTAACGCGTAATTACATAACACTAGTACATAATACATTATGAGTGTGTGTGTGTTTGTGTGTCTCTTCATGTGATAATCGGTCGTCTTGGCTAATGCAAAAGCAAAACAAAACAAAACAAAGCCACACAGTAGATATTTTTCCTTATTACCTTAGCAACAACAGATGCAGCTGTTTTTTAGGGGTTTTTTTCTTAGTGCCTATTTTTGGACTTGTTGTGTTACCTGATAAGTGATAAACTTGTGACATATCTATTGACGCATATGTGCCGCTTGCTTTTATTTGCAGTGCTTGACGGCAGCAATGTGTGATTTCCTTCAGAAATGGTCCGTGTCGCCACCATCATCACTGTTATCCTTATTGTTGTCATTGTTGTTTTTTTTAACCTACATCCTCCATACCAACTTTTCATTATGTTCCTCTTTCCTTCTCCTCCTCCTCTTTGCAGCGTTATTATAAAACAATAGTTTCCACCAACAGTTTCCTGCCTATCCATATGTTCCACCTCAGTCTCTCTTCCTAATCCCATAATAGCAGTGAAAACCTCGTGTTTGCCATGTAATCATCTGAGGCCAGCTGAATTGCTAGAAAGGTCCGATCAAATGTGCTGCTTCAGTCCTCTCCCTGATTTTTATGAGTGAAAACATTCGCTGTGTTCCCAAACACAGCTGCCTGCCGAGTGAACGACTCTCAGCAAGATGATCGGACGCCAGTGCTCAGTTTACTCAGCACTGCTGATGTTTCTGCTGTTCCTGGTTAATGAAGTGCTGCGCTGGTCCTGCTTCACCAGCTGTGCCGGTTTTCTCCAAGGCGTGCCGGTTAAATAGAATTAGGCAGGTTAAATGTACGAGAGTGTGTTTTCAATATTTAATAGCGTCGTGTGTTTGCTTTGTGTTTTTATCACAGTTATCTTTCTCGGGCAAAGAAAAAAAGAACAGTAAATAGTATAAGAAGGTCATACTCTTTTTCTTGGCTCGGCTTGCAAACCAAGAAAAAAGTTCTTTGTTCTACTATTATAAACAGTATTACAACAACAAATGAAAAGTAAATAAATTAATAAATAAAAGTACAATAATGAACACATTTAAATTGGAGCTCGTTTTGTTTGTTTGTTTGTTTGTTTGAGGTAAATTTGTGACTAAATCAATTAAGTATAGCTCAGTGATCTTGGACTACATTTTTACAGCTTCAAAACTACAAATGTGGCAACTTTGTTTTACTCTTAATTGCATGTTGCCACTCTGATCCCAACAGTATATGAAAACATAGGATTAAAAAGTTGACTTTTTAATTGCATCCTTTGCAAAATAATGATCTGAAATCTGCTGACTGCAGTTCCTTCATATCAGTCAGGTATTATATTAAACATGGTGCTTACACAACACTCTTGTACTCTAACTGAGCTCTCCTCATGTTTTTTTTTTTTTTAACTATAAACAGGTCACACGCATTCATCGCAGTGTTTTCTTCTATACCTGAGCATCTCATCTAGCATTCACACACACACTCACATGCTGATGGAACCACTGAGCTACCTGCTGACAGTCACTAAGTATGATGAGGTTTAGTTCAGTGGCAGAAGGTTTTACTGCTTATCCTATATCGTATTGCGGTTATAGTGGGGGAGTATATTCAAAGTGATAAAGTGACTTGAAGAGAAAATATGAGTTGTTCGGCAGAGTTACTGTACTTGCTCATTGTGGTTGGGGGTATAGCTCAGTGGTAGAGCAATTGACTGCAGATCAAGAGGTCGCCAGTTCAAATCTGGGTGCCCCCTAAGCCAAGTATTCTAAGAATACTTAGAAACAGCTCCTCATAAGACTTTTCTCCAATGACTTGAATACATGCAATTACTTGAGTATCAAATGTTTATAACCTTTACATACTTGGGTGATGGGTTGTGGTTTTATTGCTCAGGAAAAAGTAACAACTGTTATTTCACCACATAAGACCTCTGCTTCAATTAAAAGGGAAGAAATATTCTCATTTTAAGAAAAATTAACTGTTCTCATGTTGTGCTGTAGTTAAATATCTCTTCACAGGGGAATCTTTGTTATATTGTTGAATCTGCAATGGCTGAGCAACCACGGATCTTAGATGAACTGTAAGGCTGCTCAGAGAAGTGTCATCTGACTAATGTTAAAACAGATATTTTTCTCTCCTACTTCTGAGTAAAACCATCTACCTCATGATTTGAGCGAGTGAATCTCTAAACGCATTGTTCTGCGGCATCAGCCACTGACTGCATCTGCTGGCTGCTGTGTGGTCATCTTAATGCAGTCTGAACATTTTAAAAAACGTTCAGATGATGGAGTCAAATTCACGACCGTTTTGCTGCGAGGGAACAGTGCTAACCACTGCAGCACCGCACCCTTGTTGCCTCTCACGCCACCAGTGGCGTTTAAATATACTGAGCAAAATAAAACAGAAGCAGAGTGTGTGAAGATCAGCAGGGTAAACTATAACAAACTGTTCTGTTAAGGTGCTCATTGGGGAGTGGAAAGTGGTGATAACACTCATTAGTCTGGTTACAATGAACTGAAGTTGGCTGTTAATTGTTATAAAAAGGGTTTCAACAGAAAGTTCAATTGTAATTAATCTGTTACAATCTGTTGACTTCACATTTTCTGAGCTCTTTTACGAGACTTTTATGCTACTTCTGCAGGGTTCCACTGACTACAATGTGGTGCTCACACTGAACATAAACAGTAGTGCACTAATGCAATGTTCTTATGGGCTCTATTTTACACAGTATGATGGCATTGGTCAGGTGGAGTCCACCTGCCCAAATCTAGTCACAGCCCCACCTTATATACCCAAGATATCTTGTGAGTACTGAGGAGTGGTCAGCATTTAGCCCACCCAACATTTGCCGGTACACTGACTGAGTCACTAATGTCAAAAATGCCAAGATTTAGCCCTAATGTGTGTCTGCTATTGCAGTTGGTGCAGTTGTACAAATGGAACAGAAGAAGAAGCTGGAAAATGTTACCAGCAACAACTTTCAGGTTTCTAATACCTGCGTGATAGAATGCGATACAATATAAAAAGAAATTCACATTTCAAATTGTTTGACCACTCACAGATAATTATGTTCAGTTCAGTTTTACTTTTATAGCATCTGACAGGTTGGAGGTGTAGGAGGGAGAATGGGGAGGGAAAAAAAACTCAAACCCTTTTGAGTTTAAGTTTTTTTTCTAGGTTTTTGTATTAAAAGCATCTTGGTTAAGGTTAGGGAATTATTGTGCATTTGGGTTAAAACATGTTAGCTGACAAATGACCATCACTCTCACATATAGTATAATCTACTTTAACTTCCTAAGATCTGGCATTCACATATGTGGACATCACATTTTGGGTTATATAGATCAAAATACTCAATTTTGCTCTACAAGGGCCTGATATCCACTTACGAGGACATTATACTGCTACTCCTCTATCGAAAGTTTAAATGAATATCCTCATATGTGGCTCTTAATTTTCTTGGAAAGAAAATTAAAGTAAAAAGAAATCTGGTAATTCTTGGTTTTTACATTCCTCAGTTCCCAATCAGCCCTAATATCAAAGAGAAATTAAAAATGCATGCCATGGAAGAGTTTGGGTCTTAGGAGGTTAAAAGACATCTTGAAAATATATCAGCCAGATGAGCAGCTTTGTTTTTACAAGAACAGGGTAGAGCTGAATTCTGGTCATGGCAGATGGAGGCCCCACCCCTGAGCCTGGTTCTGGGGTTTTCTCTGTATTATTTTAGGGTCTTTACCTTACAGTACAAAGCACCTTGAGGTAACTGCTGTTTATAATTGGTGCTATATAAATAAAAATTTGCATCGCATTGTTTTGGGTCTGCTTGTCAAAGGTGCAACATGATGGTGTCTGTTTCCCACAGTTTATACGACCCTTATTATTCCACACCTTTAAGCTTTTTTTCTAATAACCTTCTAAGGTGCTGATGCTCCAGACGCAGGTGCAGAAGTGGCTTCATGCACACAGACACACACAAACACACACACACATAGACACTTTGATCTGAGAGGTGGATGTTCAATTGGTGGGAATTTCCCCTTATATCGCTGTAGGAGGCTCTTCTTCTTTTACCTTCCAAGAAAGTAAAACATCTTCTATTCTTGCTTTCTTCTTCCAGCTCTTCTGAAGCTCGGTGAGATTGCCCTTTGGGGTTGGAAGCCTTTCACACTGCGTGTTCAACTTTTTTTCTCCTACTTCTTCTTCTCCTCCCTTTTGCAGACACGCTCAATCCAGTCGTTGTTCGTAGTCCTGTGATCCTTTCTCAGTGAAGCCAACGAGTGCTTTCCATAGGTCTCCTATAAGGTCTTGGTGTCACACTTCAAGCAGCCCCTTTAAGCACTTCCACGACACTTTGTTGCTGACAAGTGCTTATAGGATGAAGTGGAGCTGCCAGCTGTGAATGAGGCTCACTGTCTTTCACCAGAGTAATGAATGTGAAGTTTTCATTCGAGCAGTGCTTGCAACACCTCGTCTACAAATTAGCCCTGTGACAATTTGACATGATTTTTTTGTTGTAAAGACAAAATGATGGTCTTGAAAGGGGGCGCCATTCTTCCCCCCTTCTCCCCTCAGGTGGAGAATTTCCTCCCCGAAGGCCAAAATGTGAACTTGAGAACAACAAAATTAGATTTAGCAAAGAATTCACACGCTCTAGCTGCAGTGGCCTCCTGTCTTTTCAAATTAAAATAAATACTTAACTAGTATCCAGCTTTCAAAATCACATTTGCACTAACTCACTTAACAAAGACAGCGTTTGTGCGAAGATGCATGAGAAATTTAAACCTGTACTATATCATTATTAAATGGCTGTGGTGTGAAACATCATGCCCTTACATAGCAAGAGTCGAGTTTAAGTTAAGGTTGCTAAGGTTGTGGTTAAAGAGACTGTTGTATAACTGAAATGTCACAGGTGCAATCTGTGCAGCAGCCACGCAGAACCAACTGTTCTGATAAAAGCTCCTGCAGCAGAGTCGCTTTCTTTCCTCTCCTTATTCTTCATTCATTGAAACATAGTTAAAAATGAGAAGCAGACTGCACCGACATCTGAAATATCTCAAAATTTTCCTGCACCTGCATTTCCCATGTTTCCAGCAGTTAACCTTTTTATTCTTTTTCTTTTTTTTTCTTATGATGAACGACTCTCAGTGAGGCACGACCGCAGTTCTTTCCAGCTAGGAGTTATTTTGCCATCGCGAGCTCAAAAAAAGCAACAAAAAAAAACCTCTGACTCAAGTTGTCAGTTTTTAAGGAAAGCATCATGAGTGCCAGAGAAATAGCACAAGATGGTGCGAAAGATGAACACACAGTGTATGAAAAGTGCGCACACAAGATACAAATAAATATGACACACACCTCGAAGGGAAGCCACTTCCCTGAAAGTTGCCATCTGGGGAAGTTCTCGTGGTTTTTCTGTGTAAATTTACACAGTTGTGGCTTTTACAGAGTTGCTAAAAAAAAATCTGAACTGAGATGTGGAGCAGAGGAAATGCGTCAGCACAGGAGAAATGCTAACCTCTCAGTACAAGCTCATCCATTCACGCACTTGCATATGGGGCCTGTGTGTGTAAGGGTGTGTACGACCCTGTATAGTTAGGGTCATTGTCTTACAGTTTTTCTCCATTGGTTTGGCTCATTTCTTGAAACAGAAATTACATTCTCAAAATAACATGGACAAACCTCCAAACCTCTTGGCAAATGTTCACAACAGAATGGCATTTCTCATTCATTTTATCAAATGGCAAATGCCTTAGTACATGTCTCAATTGTCTCAGTGCATCTTTGCAAATGATTAAGTACAAGTAGCCTATAGTTATACAGTTAGCCCACATGTAGCACATTTTCCAAATGAATAGATCTTGTAGATCTAAACTGATTAGTTGATTCTCAGTCTAATGATCATTCTCTCCAAAACATGTCAGCATGATTTCATTGTATAAGTACTCGCATGCACAACCGTCTGTTCAATTGTCAAAATTGGTCAAGAACATAATACCATGAATACCAAATATGAATTTCTTTGAATATTTGATAAATTGATGACAGTCATTGACAGTCAGGTGAAACTAGGTGTCACACACAGGTGTGTTCCATGATTGTGTGCTGCCAAACACAGATATATAGAGCTTGACCAGAGCCAGTCCGATCTCTGAACATGGATAGACAAGGCCAAGCAAACAGACAAGGGGAAGTTCTTCCTCAAGGAAGAGGAGGAAGAAGAAGAAGAAGAGGAGGACTGAGAATGCGTGGTGGAGGAATAGGGGGAAGAGGCCGAGGAGTGAGAAGACACTGTGGTGTCCCGAATGAAATTCGGGCCACGATTATAGACCATGTCATAAACCATGGCCTCACAATGGCAGAGGCAGGTCGTCGAGTGCAGCCTAATGTGCCTCGCTCTACAGTCTCCTCCATTATCCAAACCTTTCGCAGGGAAAACAGGTATGTACTCTATGTAATCTATGATGGAATTATATGTTGTATAGGACAGGGCACTGTGCGTGAGGCAAAAAATGTATAACTTACTGTAGAGATTTTGTGTGCATCTGCCTACAGTGGTAGGTCTATACTAGCAGGTGGAGAGGACTAGTGGAATGTTTTGATACTAAATATGACAAGAAATATATTGAACAAATTACTGTAAACTATGGAATTACATAATTTATACAGTTTAGAGTAGTATTCCAGTCACTGTGCAGCGGGAGAATGAGTACAGCGACCACTGAATAAGTCCTTGTTTTTTGATTTTGTGTTCATACAATTTACTACTGTAATGTACATTTTCTTTTTACATATGTATGAAACTTTCTTTTGCATGTGAATAAAAAATGGTTATCATTTCCTTGGTAGTGTGAGTGCAATCTGTGATGTCAAACCTTGGAGGCTAATCTTTTCTGTTGTATATTGTTGGTCCTCTGCCATAGTGACAAAACATCTAAACATTTTGTATGGCAGTACTCACACAATGCCAAAGGGACGATGCATTTTGGGGGCACTGACTATTCAGATTAGAAAGAAATGTAGTTTTGACACATGAGTGAACTGTTTTAGGGGAGATATGAGCTTTTGCAGGTGGACCATGTTGTTGTGATCAACCATCCAGGTTTATTTTGACAAAAGCACCAAGAATGATGAGAATGTCCGATCTGTGTCGAGAAATGAGCCAAAGCTATTGAGAAGGATCTTTGCCATTTTGGAGACACTGACTGTTTAAATGAGAAAGGGATTTAGATTGAAGCCTGAGTAAACAGTTTTGGAAGAGATATGAGCTTTTGCAGGTGAGCTATAGTGTTGTGCTAAACTGTAAGAGTGTTTTGCCAAATGATCTTAGAGTTTTGAGAATGTAATTTCTGTTTAAAAAAATGAGCCAAACCAATGGAGAAAAACTGTAACAGGCTGACTCTCATCTGGTCACACAAGTGAATACTATAAAAGCTGTTATGCAACTTTTTTTAGGTTGAGGCTGTGCTAAGCCACTTTTTTGTTCTGTTTATTTAGAGCATTTTTTAAAAGATTTGTTTGATTTGGTCAAAGTAAAGATCTATGATAGATTTCAGTGTTAAGCCAAGAAGGCAAACACAAGCAGTAACCTGCTGCCCCAGACATCTGAACCACACTACTTGATTTAAGACACAAAATCAAATAAACTCAGGTTCAGGCAGGTCTTGCATATTGAATTATCAAGACTTGGAAAGGACATAATGTAAGATCTTAAAAACACTGTCATAAAGAAGAAAGTAAATGTAGTTTTAGAGCTGAAGAGCTGCTCCCTGGCTTATTTTAATGCAATTCAAAGATGACCTGAAGGAATTGAGAATGGACTTGGGAGTGTATTTTATTGCTTTTGAAAACCCAGTATAGGGTAAGTGCAGTCTCTTTTTCATTCATTCACTTAACCCCAATTTGATTTATTTTTTCATATATAGGCGTGTATCAGTCATATCTTTATTAACATGCCTTATCCTGTGCAGGTCACTTCCAAAATCCAAATGTGCAAAACTGTTTTCAAAGGTAAAAAAGACTATTGTAATCCTCAATAATTCAACAGGTTAGCGTGGTTTTTGCTGTCATATAACCTTAAGTTGGAAGTGGAAGCAGGTGATGTGGATGATGAAAGATGCAGAGGTAGGAAGAAACAGAGATGGAGAAACTAAAGGAGAAAATGACTGTGAGATGAAAGTATCTCTGGTATGCACCTTCACCTAAAGTCTAACCAGACAAAACACACACACACACACACACACACACACAACCTAGCTTATTTCTGCAGTATATGATAAGGTAATAGGAGCATTAGGTTTCCACTCTTTTCCCCACAAACATTATCTGATTTAGGGGGCTTCCTGCTCCCTTCACTCTTTGATATTTATACTTCACAGTGCATGCTGCTGCGTGCTGCTGCACATGTGTCCATGCCAAAAGCAATATACACCTTATAAAAGTCAGTCCTGTGCTAAGGTGTGTCAGTGAGCCATGTGTGTGTACATTTCTGTAAATGCACACACACCCGATTCAAGGGATGACTTGCTTTATTTATGAGATAGATAGATAGATAGATAGATAGATAGATAGATAGATAGATAGATAGATAGATAGATAGATAGATAGATAGATAGATAGATAGATAGATAGATAGATAGATAGATAGATAGATAGATGTAAGTCAGCGGATCACAATAAGTCAAGTGGATAACAATTTATGATCTACACAATTTTTGTTCTTACAAATTAGCATATCATTATCTTTTAGACATATTGTGATGCAAGAAAAAATAGTGACACATACCTGATCATCTACATCAGTATTCTTTATGAAGGGGAGAGCTGCAAAGTCTTATATCAACTTGTTGAACTGCAGTGATACCCCGGGGCTGCTATATGCGACATTCTGCTAAAGCCTTGATATCAAGGTCATTTCTGAAGAAATGCTACACACAGCTTGTTGGCTTGCAGCTGCTACAGAGGAACAGCCACACTTTTATGTGAAAAGTTCAATCCAGCAGCATGAACCTCATTCACATGCATCACAGTTAGAGCCTATGCTGCTGTATTGAAGTAATCTAGAGAATTTATTGTGCAAAGTTCTTTAGACACCCCGCATTTCTTTATATTTTCCTAGGAAAATGGCAAATGGGTGCTGCAACTTAATGAAACACGGGGCAAAAACAGAGCCTGTACAATTCAAACAAGCCTGGAAGGAATATTAGTATGACGCTTTACACTTCAACACACCCTGAAGCTTTGTTGTTAGTTCTTTATCTATCCAGGTATGTTTTTACCGCTCTGCCAGTGTGTTTGGTAATTTTGTTGTAATTATTGTTGTGCTGAAAAATGCAGCCAATGCAAACCGCACACTTTTGGTGGAATCTGATAGAAACATTTCTGGATTCATATTTCCATCAGTCTTGTCACAATCCCCAACACCACCTCCCCACTGGCTGAAATGCAAGCACAAACCATGACATATCCTCTGCCATCAGCAACTTCACTTGGTGTTCGCTCGCTCTGTGGTATAGTATCGCTTCCTGTTCCTGCTCAAACACAGTGGTGTTTCTGAGTAGCTTATTTGCTTAGCAGTTTAATTAACAACTTCTAAATACATTCTTTTTTTCACAGTATAATCTTCACGTGCTTCATCCGAAGCACACTTTCTGTGTACTCACTACCTAATTTATAGCCAAAGTATTCACTCACTGTCTCTGTACTGTTTCGCTAGCTTAGCTCGTAGCCGACCCGTTAGCACCATGGCTACTTCACCTGTCCCTTCTGCACTTTCTTGCTCATTGTGTCAGATGTTTAGTTACTCCTCGGCCTCCTTTAGCGGTAATGATATCTGTAACAAATGTAGCATATTTGCAGCTCTGGAGGCCAGGATTACTGATCTGGAGACTCGGCTTCGCACCCTGCACTCACCCTTAGCTAGCCAGGCCCCTGTAGCTGGTGCAGCCGAAGATAGCGTAGGCCCCGCTAGCTGTTCCCCGGCAGACCCCAAGCAGCTGGGGAAAGGCTGGGTAACGGTGAGGAGGAAGCGTAGTCCTAAACAGAAGCCCCAGGTACACCACCAACCCGTTCATGTGTCTAACCGTTTTTCCCCACTCGGCGACACACCCGCTGGGGGTCAAACTCTGGTAATTGGTGATTCTGTTCTCAGACATGTGAAGCTAGAGACACCGGCAACCATAGTCAATTGTCTTCCAGGGGCCAGAGCAGGCGACATTGAAGGAAATTTAAAACTGCTGGCTAAGGGTAAACGTAAATTCAATAAAATCATAATTCACGTCGGCAGTAATGACACCCGGTTACGCCAATCGGAGGTCACTAAAATCAATATTGAATCGGTGTGCAACTTTGCCAAAACAATGTCGGACTCTGTAGTTTTCTCTGGTCCCCTCCCCAATCAGACCAGGAGTGACATGTTTAGCCGCATGTTCTCCTTAAATTGCTGGCTGTCTGAGTGGTGTCCCAGAAACGATGTGGGCTTCATAGATAATTGGCAAACCTTCTGGAGGAAACCTGGTCTTGTTAGGATAGATGGCATCCATCCCACTTTGGATGGAGCAGCTCTCATTTCTAGAAATATCGACAAATTTATTAAACCCCTCAAAACATGACTATCCAGAGTTGGGACCAGGAAGCAGAGTTGCAGTCTTACACGCCTCTCTGCAGCTTCTCTCCTCCTGCTACCCCCCCAAAAACCCATCTCCATAGAGACTGTGTCAGCTTCCAAAAAGACAAAAAACAAACTAAAAACCAGCAACAAACAACTTAAACATTTACAAAGAAAGAACAATACAGTATCCACATCTGAACCAAAGAGTAAAACAGTGAAATGTGGATTATTAAATATTAGGTCTCTCTCCTCCAAGTCTCTGTTAGTACATGACTTAATAATTGATCAACAAATTGATTTACTCTGCCTTACAGAAACCTGGTTGCAGCAGGATGATTATGTTAGCTTAAATGAATCAACACCCCCGAGTCATTCTAACTACCAGAAATCTCGAAGCACAGGTCGAGGGGGCGGTGTGGCAGCAATTTTTCACACCAGTCTATTAATTAATGAAAGACCAAGACAGACTTTTAATTCATTTGAAAGCCTGATGCTTAACATTATCCACCCCAGCTGTGAAACTCAGAAACCAGTCTTACTTGTTATCATCTATCGTCCACCTGGGCCTTACACAGAGTTTCTGTCTGATTTCTCAGACTTTATATCTGATTTAGTTCTGAGCTCAGATAAAATAATTATTGTGGGTGATTTTAACATCCATGTAGATACTAAAAATGACAGCCTCAACATGGCATTTAATCTGTTGTTAGACTCAATTGGTTTCTCTCAAAATGTAAAAGAACCCACCCACCACTTTAATCACACTCTAGATCTTGTTTTAACATATGGCATAGAAACTGAACATTTAACAGTGTTTCCTGAAAACCCTCTCCTGTCTGATCATTTCTTGATAACATTTACATTTACAATAATTGATTACGCAGCAGTGGAGAGTGGACTTTATCAAAGTAGATGTCTTTCTGAAAGCGCTGTAACTAAGTTTAAGAATATAATCCAGCCACTGTTATCATCGTCAATGCCCTGTACCAACACAGAGCAGAGCAGCTATCTGAACGCTACCCCAACAGAGGTCGATTATCTTGTTAATAATTTCACCTCCTCACTACGTACGACTCTGGATACTGTAGCTCCAGTGAAAACTAAGGTCTCTAATCAGAAGTACATGACCCCGTGGTATAATTCTCAAACACGTACCCTCAAGCAGACGACTCGTAATCTGGAGAGGAAATGGCGTGTCACAAATTTAGAGGATCATCATTTAGCCTGGAGAAATAGTTTGTTGCTTTATAAGAAAGCCCTCCGCAAAGCCAGAACAGCTTACTATTCGTCACTGATTGAAGAAAATAAGAACAACCCCAGGTTTCTCTTCAGCACTGTAGCCAGGCTGACAAAAAGCCAGAGCTCTTTTGAGCCAACCATCCCTTTAACGTTAACTAGTGATGACTTCATGAACTTCTTCACAAATAAAATTTTTATCATTAGAGAAAAAATTACCAATAATCATCCCACAGATGTAATATTATCTACAGCTACTTGTAGTTCCATTGATGTTAAGTTAGACTCTTTTTTTCCAATCGATCTTTCTGAGTTAACGTCAATAATTACTTCCTCCAAACCATCAACGTGTCTTTTAGACCCCATTCCTACAAAACTGCTCAAAGAAGTTCTGCCATTGATTAATTCTTCGATCTTATATATGATCAACCTATCTCTAATAATCGGCTATGTACCACAGGCCTTCAAGGTGGCTGCAGTTAAACCTTTACTCAAAAAGCCATCTCTAGACCCAGCAGTCTTAGCTAATTATAGGCCAATCTCCAACCTTCCTTTCATATCAAAAATCCTTGAAAGAGTAGTTGTCAGACAGCTAACAGATCATCTGCAGAGGAATGGTTTATTTGAAGAGTTTCAGTCAGGTTTCAGAGCTCATCACAGCACAGAAACAGCTTTAGTGAAGGTTACAAATGATCTTCTTATGGCCTCTGACAGTGGACTCATCTCTGTGCTTGTCCTTCTTGACCTTAGTGCAGCATTCGATACTGTTGACCATAATATTCTATTAGAGCGATTAGAACATGCTGTAGGTATTACAGGTATTGCACTGCAGTGGTTTGTATCATATCTATCTAATAGACTCCAATTTGTGCATGTAAATGGAGAGTCCTCTTCACACACTGAGGTTAATTATGGAGTTCCACAGGGTTCAGTGCTAGGACCAATTCTGTTTACATTATACATGCTTCCCCTAGGCAGCATCATTAGAAGACATAGCATACATTTTCACTGCTATGCAGATGACACCCAGCTCTATCTGTCCATGAAGCCAGATAACACACACCAATTAGTTAAACTGCAGGAATGTCTTAAAGACATAAAGACTTGGATGGCCACTAACTTTCTGCTTCTCAACTCAGATAAAACTGAGGTCATTGTACTCGGCGCTGAAAAGCTTAGAAATTTGGTATCTAACCAGATTCTTACTCTGGATGGCATTACCTTGGCCTCCAGTAACACTGTGAGGAACCTTGGAGTCATTTTTGACCAGGATATGTCCTTCAACGCACATATTAAACAAATATGTAAGACTGCGTTCTTCCATTTGCGCAACATCTCTAAAATTAGAAATATCCTGTCTCAGAGTGACGCTGAAAAACTAGTTCATGCATTTATTACTTCCAGGCTGGACTACTGCAATTCATTATTATCAGGATGTCCAAAAAACTCACTGAAAAGCCTTCAGTTAATCCAAAATGCTGCAGCAAGAGTACTGACAGGGACTAGAAAGAGAGAGCATATTTCTCCTGTTTTGGCTTCCCTTCATTGGCTTCCTGTTAAATCCAGAATTGAATTCAAAATCCTGCTCCTCACATACAAGGTCTTAAATAATCAGGCCCCATCTTATCTTAATGACCTTGTAGTACCATATCACCCTATTAGAGCACTTCGCTCTCGCTCTGCAGGCCTACTTGTTGTTCCTAGAGTATTTAAAAGTAGAATGGGAGGGAGAGCCTTTAGTTTTCAGGCCCCTCTTCTGTGGAACCAGCTTCCAGTTTGGATTCGGGAGACAGACACTGTCTCTACTTTTAAGATTAGGCTTAAAACTTTCCTTTTTGCTAAAGCATATAGTTAGGGCTGGACCAGGTGACCCTGAATCCTCCCTTAGTTATGCTGCAATAAATGTAGGCTGCCGGGGGATTCCCATGATGCATTGAGTTTTTCCTTTCCAGTCACCTTTCTCACTCACTATGTATTAACAGACCTCTCTGTATTGAATCGTATCTGTTATTAATCTCTGTCTCTCTTCCACAGCATGTCTTTATCCTGTCTTCCTTCTCTCACCCCAACCGGTCGCAGCAGATGGCCGCCCCTCCCTGAGCCTGGTTCTGCCGGAGGTTTCTTCCTGTTAAAAGGGAGTTTTTCCTTCCCACTGTCGCCAAAGTGCTTGCTCATAGGGGGTCATATGATTGTTGGGCTTTTCTCTGTATCTATGAAGCGCCTTGAGGCGACATTTGTTGTGATTTGGCGCTATATAAATAAAATTGAATTGAATTGAATTGAATTGAATTGAATGTTTAACACATAGAGTCACACTCATGGTTGTGCGCGCCTCCTGACCACTTTCATACATATATACAACTGGAACCACTAAATCAGACCTGTTGCCACTGATATTCAGTCCAATCCCTGTCTCTCTTCCTTAAGAATGTGCTCTATACAACTATATACTATTTGTCTATAATGGTGGTGGAATAGCATCATAAGAAATACCATGTGAAGAGTTCAAATTTCAGTCAGGTTGTATTTTCAGGCTGGATGTAGTTCTGTGTAAGTGTGTGTTTAAAGTTGGATTGACTTCCACTTCCTCCGTTCCTGTCATATCCACTGCCCTCACTCTTTCCTGTTTACATGAGGCGACTTCCGCCTCAACATCGGTAGAACCTCTCTTCTCTCTTTCTCTTTAGATCCAGATAAGTCCCTTAATAATAATGAAGGTTGATTACAGTAAGAAGGCTATTCTCTGGCTCTTTTGTCCCCCTGAGAGAATTGATCAATGAGCAGGAAGTTGAAAGTTAAAGCAGCTCAAATGGCCAAATTTTCTTTCATCTAGCTTCCTTTCATAATGGTTTAGTGCGTAATGCGCATAAACACACACACACGCTATTATGAGAGCCTTCTAATGTCCTGCCATGCAGGTGTGTGTTAATCTTCTAAATCCAATAATAATGGCAGTCCTGATCTTCATATGAGCCGATCGGGATCAGTGGAGCAGCTGTACAGTATGTGATTACACATTAATAGGCACACAAAGGTATAAAAACACACACATATAAAGTACTGTAATACAGTACTTTATATGTGTGCGCTCCATCTTAGAAAGAGTATGTTAGAAAGAGAGGCGGGGCCTTTTTTGTCTTCATAATCTGTTAATTGTAAGACAATTTAGCTCCTTTTATACTGGAATATATATATTACAGGCTTTTTAGTCTTTCATTAAACTGTCTCACATTAACAGAAGACTCCTTTTTTAATAATGTGATAGTATTATACTAATAGCAATAATATCATCAGTTAATGTGCAGTTGTTTATTCTACTGACTGACCAGTAGAATAAACAAAAGTTTTGTAAAGCTTGAATTAAACTAGAATCTCCTCCCAAGACTGAAGGTCATCTTTAGCTGTATTTTTAGATCTAAAACGCTTCCAGCAGATAACCCACGCTGCTTCACAAGAAACTGGATCATTTTATGATATGTGAATAATTCTCTATGAAGGTGAGATCTGCAAAAAATACGAACAAGGTGAAATAAAAAAAACACCATCAGTATCATTGCTGTTCTATAAAGTCGCAAACAACATTACAAGGACATTTATGCTGCACACCTACTATGCATATTTCAGAAAACACACACACACACACACAGGTTTCCATCTGGTGAACTTTTTAATCATCACTTTTGAGGACCACCCTTTCTCTAGAAGCCTTTTGTCCCCATAATGTCATGATTACCAGAACACGCACACGCACACACAATTGCAATGACCCACTGTATGGAAAGGACTATTTGTTCATAATAGATGGGGGGGAATTACAGCACTGAGACAATGGAAGAAAAGGTGAGAATCAGAGGCAGTGACATCACTTGCTAAACCTCATAAATATTTTAACGTGTGAAAGAAAGAGGGAAGATGAAACAAAGAAGAATGATATCATACATCTCACAGGAAAAATATAATAATACATTTATTATAAAGTGAAAATCATGGAAACTGGGAGGACAGTGATAAGAATATGAGCAAAACAACTGAGTGACATTACAAAGTACAGAGTGAGAAAATAGTGCTGATTAAACCAGGATAGGACAAGAGAATGGTTAAACAGAAGACAAGGGTTACAGTAGATGTGATGGAAAGATGATAAAAAGATGAAAAAGAAGTCAGTAAAATCAGTTAAATATTGTTTATATAGCACTAAATCACAACAACGGGTGTGTTATATTACTATATTACTACTATGGTAAAGACCCTACAATTAGAAGAAATAAAGGAAGGTGGAAATTACTAAAGGAAAAGAGAGATCAAAGAGTGAAGTGATAATGATAAATGATGCATTAAAATAAATAGTGTGTATATCCAGTGTATAGTGTGTAGTGGAAGCAGAACAATGTTTAGAAATCCATCTTTTTACATCTGTGAATCAAACATCATCTCAACCTATTCGAGTACAAGAGCAGCTTTTACAATAACGTGCTGGTCTTCGTGATCTGATCAGCAAACTTTACAGGAGTGCAGTGCCTTGGCGATGTTTGCCAGTGCAGTCATCAACTCAAACTACTCCAGTCTGTTTATCAACATCCTGCCTCTAAGTTTGCTTTCATATTGAATTTATGCTTTGAGAACAATTCTTCACAGGAAATCAGAGTCAGGGAAAAGGTCAGCAGAAACATGCACACATCTCTTTTTGGGGTTAGAGTTTTTGAAGCTTTTCAACTACTTGACAACTTACAAAAAAGGAGCAACTTAGCAAATTAAGTTCAGCAAAGTTTGGATAATTTGTTTTATTACAATGCTATCAACGTTTTTTTAATTGATTTCTTAACAATACGAGTTGCATATTCTATCATCATCACCATGTCTCTGTCCTGGTAGTCAGCCTCCAAGTTCTTATTTGATTGTTCTGTTCTATAAGTCCTGTACATATAATCATTAAGAACACTGTTCTAACATCTAACCAGCGCAGTAGGTTATTATTATCCAAGGATATATGATACATGAGACACTAGGGTTCTGGGAATAAGTGGGAGTGAAACTCTAGTAGTAATTGTCAAGGTAAGCTAGCAAAAGGAGCCAATGGTTGAGTTCTAATAACAGTTGAGTACAAAGGATGGGTGCTGAAATGTCACAGCTGAGCTTTGGTTTCCAAATGTTTGAACACACCACCCATTACTTCTGCTCAGCAGCTCTCAGTGGGCAGCAGTCAATGAAGAGATTACTTGCTAGTGATAGAAGGAGGAAGCAATGTACTGGTAATATGTACTGATAAAAACTAATAATGGCCACTCTGTGTGCTGATAACACTTGAAACAGGAGGGTCTACACTCTCTTTACTCTCACCCTCATCTGTCTTGTTTTTAAAATCCCACTTAACCATCACCAAATAGTGATGCCAGTCCAAAAGGCACAGTCCCATCTACCAGACTGTCAGTCCCTCCATGGTTATGTACAATGACTTCTCTGCAACTCTTAGCAGCCTCCTCTGCATAGCTTTGCAGAGATGTCTCAGCAAACAGCTGCTTCTCAAAAATGGAAAAGTTGGTGAAAGGAAAGAAGAGCAAAGAGAAGAGAGGAAAGGAAGCAGGCCATAAAGGATGTAGGGAGGGAAAAAAGAATCCAATTAAATGGAGGGAGCGAAAAAGTGGGAAAAACAAGCTGCTCATTAACCCTCTCAAGGCAGGCGTTGCAGATTTGCAACAGTTAAAAGCTAACAACCTGATTACCCCACATACATATTTTTTTTACTCAGAAGTACCACTGCAGGTATTCTTTTGTGCATTAGCAACAAAAACTTAATTTGAGCCTGAGAGGGTTCAGTGAAGGCAGAGAAAGTAACACGGCACCTCTTTCAGCGCTGCTTTGGTGTGCGTTTCCGTGTGTAAACGTGTGCATATCTCTGTAGCTGCATGCCTGATGTTACGTGTATTTAGTCACAGCCCGAAGGCATGACTGGGAGAGTGACTAATTGTGCCGTCTGCTTAGCATAACACGCATACATGCACTCACAACGAGATTATGCAATCGCCATCAGGATAATCTCTGTGGCCTGGTATTTTTTCCCCCCAGAGGATGACTATCGACACGTCTAGATTACTCGCTCGTCTGAAAATCCTTCTCTCGTTTTCCCTAATCCCTGACCTGTACTTACATTACACCATCCATCCGCATATCCATGCCTTCTCAGTCCATTCCCATGCTCATCCAGCTCAGAATAACTAACCTGACACAAACTATTTGTTCAGCAAGGTGTTAACTCACAGCTGTCATCTTGTAGTGCAATATTCAAAAGAACTTTGATGTAGCCTCTTTTCTTTTGTTTTCTTTTGCAACAGCTTAGTTTCATTATGGGGATCATTAAAGTGTTATCTTACCTCTGATGTCACAAATAAAAGCTTTTTGTAGTTTGCTGACTCCTCTGTTTGATGTGGAGTGGAACTCTGTGGGTGATCGTGGCTCAAGAGTTTGCAGTTTGTCTTGTGATTGGAAGGTTGCCGGCTCCGACAGTCTTGGATGTTGTGTCCTTGGGGAAGACACTTCACCTGTTGCCTACTTTTGGTGGTCAGAGGGCCTGGTGGCCCCGGTGTCCGGCAGCCTCGCCTCTGTCAGTGCGCCCCAGGGTGGCTGTGGCTACAATGTAGCTTGCCATCACCAGTGTGTGAATGGGTGAATGACTGAATGTAGTGTAAAGCGCTTTGGGGTCCTTAGGGACTAAGTAAAAAGCGCTATGCAAATACAGGCCATTCTTTTATCATTAGTCACACAACGCCAAGTTTGGAGGGAGCAATATCTGATTGCTATCGATTTCAAGGAAGTGCATGACACGTAGCAGGAGTGCACATGAACTATATTCCTAAAATAAAAAAGATTGGGGGGTTTTAATCAGGTAAGCCCCTGAAAATATTTCTGAAATGTTGAGTTTGATGTTATGATGTCTGTTTTGATCTTGCATTTTTCACATCAAGGCCATTTCCTACATCACCATCGCCTGCATCTCCTGCCTTCACACTGTTACCTTTCGGGGGCGATCGTGGCTCAAGAGTTGGGAGTTTACCTTGTAATCGGAAGGTTGCCGGTTTGAGCCCCGGCTTGGACAGTCTCGGTCGTTGTGTCCTTGGGCAAGACACTTCACCCGTTGCCTACTGGTGGTGGTCAGAGGGCCCGGTGGCGCCAGTGTCCGGCAGCCTCGCCTCTGTCAGTGCGCCCCAGGGTGGCTGTGGCTACAATGTAGCTGCCATCACCAGTGTTAATGTGTGTGTGAATGGGTGGATGACTGGATATGTAAAGCGCTTTGGGGTCCGTAGGGACTAGTAAAGCGCTATATAAATACAGGCCATTTACCATTCACCATTTCTGTTCCACCTATTTTCTAAGGAAAATTAGCAAAACAGTGATGGTCCTGGTTATGTGACATTGGTGGGGTTAGGGGTTGGAATTAGCTACAGCTGATGATCTAGGGGTTAAGATTTAACATCGACTGAGTTGTTATGCTTAAAGTAGTAATATTTGAAGTTTTCCTTGAGAGTGGGTTTAGAGAAAAGGTCATGTAATTATCAAATACAGTACACTAATTAACATTACAATTAGCCAGAACTGGACTTTACAGTACCCACAGCGTGGTTGTTGGTTTTACACCAGCATACTGCTTGTTCTTCTCACACTTATCAACCTTTGTGTCATGAGTCAGCAAAAAATGTTCTCAGCACAGTTTTGGATGGTCAAGGTGTTCACTGGAAAGCTTCGATATTCATGTAATTTGAATCTGAATCACAAATTTAAATGAGTCTGCAGTACTGAAAATGCATTTATGCCAATAAAACACAACAATTCTGAATCAACACCTGACAGTGGGCCTGCATCAGCCAATCACAGCTGTTCCCTGCACCCTGCAGTGTGAACAATTAAGGTGAAGAGCTTCTCCCTTGAAGTGGATCTTCATCCACTGTTTGGAAATTCTTTGGATTTAGTGCAACTTTAAACAAGAAGAAATCATATGCAAAGAGTTCTGTGTATTTGCAACACAAGGCAACACAACTGAATTATTCGAACAATTGAATTGCACCATGATGCTACTTGTTACATTACTTTTGTGTTACTCTGTAATATCAACCTCTTATAATTATCAGATCTTGATAAACCTGAAGCTGCAGTCCCACAAACTGATAAAGCTCCATCTTAATGACCATACATAAGAGTTTTCTTTCAGTACTACATACTAACTCAAAGTGGACAACACAAAGCAAAGATGAAAACAACACAAAGAGACTTTAAAGCGATTGCCATGATTCTACTTCAGAAACATGAACACTGACTGCTCATCGCTGCTTTTGTTACCTGTTCAGGATCAGGGTCTAGGTGCTGGACTGGGGTCTGCATTCACTTAGCGTTATCATCACTTGGCTAGCTTTGTGTTAGCATGCTGTCTGTGCAGATGCTTGCAAAAAGGCAAAGTTGCACTACTAGTATAACATGGTTGTTTCTGTCATATTGGCAATTTACTCTTTTAAAACACCCTCTTACTGTTTTGTGGAATAAGAATATTACTAATATCCATATCTCTCGTTCTCAAAACTTGAAGACCACATCAGCATTTCTGTAATTCATATACAGGAACTAAAATTAGCTGAGTGCAATGGTGCATTGAGACATGTTTAACTTTTTTTTTTCATTCTATCTGCCTGTTGTGTGGACAATTGAAGAGTCTTAATAACAACAGCAACAACATAATTGTAACTTAAATGTCACTGAACAACTGTGCAATAATGTGTTACATTACTGCATTATTGCAAAATGTGTAGTGAAGTTAAAAAACAACAAAGAGGCTGGGCAAGACAGTGTCATATTTAGAGAATACACATTTAAAGAGAAACTAGAATACAAATACAGATTCCTCTAATCATTCCTCGGGGTTGAGATATACATAAGTGTCAAATTCAATTTATTTTTATTAAAAAAACACCTTACTTCTAGAGTGAGCTCAGCGAGCTCAAAGTTAGAGAAGGGGTCACTGCAAGTCGATCTGAATGACCACCATTCTCTTCTGATGAAATGTTCCTTCGGGATGGGAGCGGTCTGATCGAGGATGTCCCCATCCGTAGTGCAAAAAGGGGTCACTGGATAAATATGCTATCATCTTAACAGTCACAAGATCTCAACCCAACGGAAAACACATGAGAGATTTTGTGCCACATATTAGACAGCGCTCTCTATGAACAAAAGTGTTTAACGTTAGGGTAAGGGTTACTGTGTGAGTGTGCATGTGCATGTCCTTGAGGTGTGAGATAAAAGAGTGTCAGCCACAGTTCAGGTAACACTGAAGAACAGAGCAACAAGGGAAAATCAAAACACTGGCAGGTGGTCCCACACACAGAGCGGGCAGTTTACTGTGGAACAGTTAGCACGGACAATTGGAAACTGCAAAGCAGTGCAGATAGATTTGTGGAGGTGACAGACTGGACAGGAACAAACAGGAGGTACAAAAAGAGTTCAGTTACTAATTGCTCCTATACGTCTCTCTGCTAGTGCTGTGCGATACTGCAAATGTCAGTATCGATCCTATGCCAAGTAAATACAGGGCCAGTCCTGATACTTTTGAACTTACAAAGGCAGCTTATGTAGGGCAGGGCAGAGTGGAATCACTTATGAGATGAGTCATCAGCTTATAAAACCTCTCAGATTTTCATGTATTTTGAAAGTTTTGAACTTTTCTCTAAAGCACTTTGGGTCTACTGATGTTTTTTAAATGTGCTATAAAAAGAGCTGACAGTCAACACACAACGATTTAGACATTTTTATACTTCATGTTTAAAAAGGTAGATTTCTTTCATTCACAGAAAAAGAACTTATTTAACACAATTCAATATGTTATTTGAATGAATATAACCTATAGGTAACACATCTGCCAAAGTAAACTATGATACTTTATCCTTATCAATAATTAATGTTAGAGTGTGACTGCATGAGAGGAGCTGTGTTTCCACACACTTAAGACTAAGATGACAGAAACAAACTAAAGTATCAATCCTATTATGCTCATATCTATCTGATCCCAATACCAGCATTGGGATCAATACAGCTTTTACTGTCTGCAGCTCAGTCTTTCCCACTTAAGACAGGGGGCGTGAAGGAGTCATGGCAACAGACATTTAACAAAATAAGGCTCATCTTCTTGTGAGCTGTCATTTTAAAGAGGCAAATTCGGGGGTGGGGCACTGCCACATCATTTTGTTCCAGCTGCTACAGCTGTGCTTTGCAATCTTTGTCAGACGAGCAGAAATAACTTTTATGATCACTAATGTGGATGATGGACCAGCTACGCTAATGTGTTCTGCCTCATTGCTCCTCCAACCAACCTTCTCTGTCCTGTGCTCTAGATTTAAAGTGAGACATCTTTCAACATGTCATGCTGAGATGCACTTCTTCAGATCAGACGTATGAGAGGGAAGACAGGATAATAGCTGACATTTATTTTCTTTTATAAGGAAAAAATATAAGACATGTTCTACATTCAAGTTAGTGCAATGTGCAGTGGGCTTCTCACAGAGTCATTCCTGTAATGAGCAACATGAATGCTTCAGAAAATGCTGACAGTCTAAGGTTTGTGATAATGAATCAAAACACTGAAGGCTGTTTCCATGGCTTTGACTGTGTGGTTTTTATGCCATTTAAAGTTGTAATTTAAAGAGACTAAATGAAGGAATTGTTAAAAGTGGTGTCAAGATAATGAAAGTCAGCCAAATATTTTAAGTAGCAGCAAAACATGTGAACAATGTTTGGAGGTCATGGAAAAATCAAACTCTCTCTGAGATCGTGACCCAGGCAAACATGAATGTCTGGCCTTTGCTTCGCACTCTACATCTGGTGGATTTGTTCTTGTAAATCTTTCCCCCTCACATACTCAGACACTCGCGCCCTCTCATAGTCTCCCTCCATCAGTCGTGGCCTTTCATGTATCAATGGCTCCATTGATAGGCTTGCATGAGTCTGTCTGGGTGGATCCTGCTTTTGGGATTTTAGTCCTCTGTTAGACATCCTTACCTAATGTTTCCACACACAGACACACGCTGTCCCTCTGCTTATCTACCAAAATCAACGATTCTTCTTTACAGTCACTGGCTTTAATGCAAGTGCACACTTTTTATGCCCAAAAGATAAAACCAAGTCATAAAACCTGCAGTTCCATAAACGGCCACATGAGGTTTGAGTCCCTTTGGACTCCTTTGTTAAAATGTCAAACTCTACAGTAGAAATGAACACATTTGCTGACAAATGTAAATATTAATAGTTATACACAAAGATAGCATGAATCGCATGAAATCTTTGCTGCAGTTTGGGAAGTAAAATTGTCATATTTTGCTTTTACATTACTTTGCACTAATTAGTAGCTATCTCTATGTAAATCCACACAGTTTATTAATGCTAGCTACTGATAATTTAATACTCCACCTTCATTCATATATGGTACGGAGCCCCGCAGGGGACATGGGAGAAAAAAAATTAAGACGGACTTTTGCGAGATTCTTCAAAAGTCCGTCTTAATAAAATAAAATCTCGCAAAACAAACTCGGGATCTCGCAAAAGTTTTGTGAGATCTCACAAAAGTTTTAGCCGCATTCTTCGGAGGCCGCCAGCTCGAAGCCGACCAGGAGGTTGAGGCACGATGTGCCGGAAAAGCGGTGTTCCTCTCGGCTGTAGTAGGTCTCGACCTCCCGTTAGCTTCGAACGTCGGAGCACTTTTGCAAATGTGTGATGTCTTGTAAACAGGTATCTGACGTTTACACAACTACATTCACGCCTCAAAATATCTTAAAAGTGTATTTTGTGACCCAGAAAGAGTAATATTACAACGAAGTAGCTACAAGTTTTGCGAGATCCCGAGTTAGTTTTGCGAGATCTCGCAAAAGTTTTGCGAGATCCCGTCTTAATTTTTTTTCTCACATGTCCCCTGCGGGGCTCCGTAATATGGTCACTTCTGCCTCCAAAAAGCTAAAATGTTAATAGAGAAAATACTAAACTTCGGTCCACAAAGCAATGGGTAATGACATCATGGTGGTTACTTTCATCCTTTATAAACAGCTAATAACTGAATTTTTGATACAGTTGAGCAGTTAGAAAAACTGCAAACATTGTTACAAGAATCGCAAACAATGAATGCATATGTTTATGATTCTTTACGATGAGCCTTTTGTTTTATTTTTATTTTTATTTTTGTTGTAAATGATCCCTCTAAATACAAACAGTGTTGCTGTTCTATCCCTTCATCGGGCAGGCTGTGGCAGAACTCCAGACGTGAGCTCATAAGGAGACTCCCTTTGTTGTGGTGGGGAGGTGAGAGGTGAAGATTTGTGGTGTCTGCAGCACCCAGGTGGAGATGCACAGTTTAATAACTTGTATACCGTGGTGACGCTCAGAAACACACCCACCGGGGTCTATGCGTGCATACACTTGCACATCTGCATTCATCCATAGACTAGTACTTCATGTGTGCAAAGGTAACTCAAACACAGTGGAAAAGTGGAGGAAAGTTTGGTGACCTGAATGCTGACCGTTCTAAAGGAATGTGTGTCGTGAATAGACAATATTTTCCACTTTCCCAAACACACATTCAGCAAAAGCCCCAAAAACCTGCAGCTGCCCAGTTTCCAACAGCAAGCTTGTGGTGTTCGTAGGTAAATTCCAGGTAGAATCCAATTTATACTCCCTCGAGTCATTATGGTTAAAAAATAATAATAAATCGTCTCCTCTTAGTCACACACTCCCTCATGCAATCATCAGACATATGTCAAATTTTCCCTGGGCATTGTCTCAACACATTTTACAACCCACTCTTCCCCTTGATGTTTCTAAATTGCCGTCTCTGTGTATGTTTACTGATGTGGTTGTGTCTGTCATTAGGGTACATCTTACTCCAGCTATTCTTAGAGGCTTATTGTGATGCACCCCGTGTTTCTTGTTCACACCCCGTCTTTATTTGCAGTGATTCATGGAGTTGTGCAAGTATGAATCTGAAGATGACTTTTACCTTCTGTATACAGGAGGTGAGTGACAGGCTTATGCAGCATTCAGTTTTCTTTTTCCTCTTTTATCTAAAAGTCAATCTTGCAGAAGAAGAGCTCTGAAAGAAACTAATGATACCCCACGAAACAAGAGAAGCAATGCAAACCTATTCCAAATAGGCTGAGGCAGTGAGCCAATAATGGCTTTAACATGGTACATTTTCTCAGTTTACGAACTTGTTATTGTGAATAAAATACGGTTTTATGAGTTTTACATGTAACTGTCATTTCCTTTCACCTTTCTCTGTATTTTCCATTTTTCAGCTTCTTTTTTTGTGAGCAAAACATTGAAAAAAATTCATTAGCTCTAAATGATGATTTACTGTGACATTGATGGTGCAATTACTTAAATGTTTAAGCCATTCTTGACGGCGTAGCTTGCAGATACATACGTGTAGCGGCTTGTAAAATAAGTCAAACTGAGAGGAAATGCTTACACCTTCTCACTCAGTTTAAAAAAAATGAAGCTAATTATTTTCACAGTCAGTGACTTTGAAATAACACTGAGGTGACCTGTACTTTTCTTCCGGTATACTCATCCTGAGGACAATCTGAGGAAGCGGAGATGGTGTTAGGGGGTAGGTCCAAACAAATAACAACGCTGATCTCCTTTTAAGGATTCTTTCCTCTTATTGCGTGAAACCCTTTGTGCCGCTTTTCTGTCACGGTCTGTCCACTACCTGTGGTGTCGGTGATAAAGAAAATTCCCCACTGGTGAGATAGCAGGGAGGCTCTGGTTAATAAGTGACAGTATGTGGAAAGGACTTACTGGTCTCCTGTAACACAAAAACACACAAACAGACAGTGTCTCGTTTTTCTCATTCGCTGAAGTCTGTCTTACTTAGACACATGAAATCACACACATAACAGTGAGTAATATCTTTCCTCATTGCTCATTGGACCTTTTTAAAGCAGTAAAGGTAACATTGACACATTCATAAAGACCATCATAAAGTTGTGTGTCATTCAAGTTTCACTCAGCAGACTGGGGTTAGACTCCATTATGGAACCATTGCTTTTAGTTTTACCTCCTGATTTCAAGCATTTTATTTTCACTCGTATTTACTTCATTTGCTGCTTTTTTTAGGAACTAAAATCTCTTAGCTGGGTGAACAGGAAGGTCATAGTTTGGACTAGCATAGAGCTTTTCACTATGTTAACCACATTAAAAGCCTACCAGAATTATTGAACATTGTCTACATCAGCGGTCCCCAAACCTTTTTGCACCATGGACCGCTTTAATGTCAGATGATATTTTCACGGACAAGCCTTTAAGGTGTTGCGGTGTAACTTTATTAGCGACATCCTCCTCTCTGCTCTCTGGTTGCTTTGGTAACGTGTAAATATTTCTTTCAAAATAAGACACACAACTACAACATGGGAAAAGACCCAGGGAAACCGAGTTAACAATAAAAACCCTGAAAACCATAAACACACCCGAGCCTCTACTATCGTACCAAATGACTCACGGACCTACCGGTCCATGGCCCGGGGGTTGGGAACTGCTGGTCTACATGTACCATGGTCCTAGGGTTTTATGTTGTTTTTTACCTCTGCTAAGGGACCTTTGTTTTTGATAGCGCTTGCATAGCGATAGCTTGATAAGTTTGTCGGAGTCATGTTAACAATCCATTGAAATTTGGTCAAGGTCAGTTTATTGGTCAGAAATTGATCAATTGATCAAATAGAAACTATGATTCTAACAAGTGCAGTGTCTTGGGAACATTTAGAAAGAACTGTATGATGATTTAAAATAACACATTTGACCTTTGACCTCTTCTTAGAGGCCATTAGATTGATCTATTAAAGTAGCTATTTGCTATCTGTTTCTTTCTGCCACTGATTGCATTGATAGCACAGAGGTATATATGAAGACTAAATATCATGTTAATAGCATGTTTTTGACCTTTTTCCTCTTCTTCAAGGTCAAATAAGGTCAAACTTTTATAAAATGTATTTTATATTTATAACTGTGTTTAAAATTCTACTGTTTTTGTGTTGGCAACATTTAGGAAATGATAGTGTTGTACGGGGATACTATTGATCTTTGAGCTCACTTTACATTTGTCATCTGCCTGTTTTTCAAGTTGACCCCAGAATGCGTTATATCTTTAAAGAAAGTACAGTCGAGAGAAAGAGCTGGTTAGAAAAAGTACAGAAGTTGCATAATAAGCTCAACTTATTCATTCCCCCTAATTTACCGCTTTTTTAGGCCTCAGTTTGGTTTTTTAACTTATATTAGGCTTTTTTCTACCCATTGTGTGCTTCTTCTTCTTGTTATTCAGTAGAGCTCCTTGGCTTCTCATTTTTGGCTAGAGAAATGGCCAAAATTGATTTTTAGATTTCGAATAGTCCGCTAAAGAAAAACTATACAAATAAAGTAAAGATGCTCTGTAAAACCAACTCTGAGGACCTTATTTGATCCAATTTTGATACAAAAGCACAGATTATTTCAGGTCAACCAGAAACAAGAGAACTTATTAATCCTGTACCATCCATCTGTCCCCAGATGGAAAGTAAGTCCTTTACCTTAACATTGCTCCTCCTCCTCCTCCCTGGCCGTCATTACTCTCAGACTTGTCTGACTCACCTTGATGACATCACCGCAGTGAGGTCAGTGTCCTGCTAGGCTGGGAGCGGATTAAATCGGTGGCCTGTGGCTGTTGTTGCACAGGTCTCAGGGTAGCTTAAGTGTGACTACATGCGGTCACTCTGTGAGGCTCAGCAGATTAAAATGTGTGCCACGCTGCTGGTGATGTCATGAATTTGAGCCCTGCACCTGACCCACACCACCTAACATCCTTTTTCTTTACTTTTTGCACAGTTTCCAAAGTCATCTGTTTAAAAAAAAAAAAAAGCAGATTTTTAAGAAAACATCTTAGTTAAAGTCTTCCATATGAAAATAAGGGTCAATGTTATTTTGCAGTTTTGCATTACTGTGTGTCCCCATTACATAATGTGCTGTCAACACTTTTAATTTGAACAACTTCAAATGAAAACACACAGCGGGGTAAACACCCACTATGTGTAAGTCAGTTGGTTTTGGGTATGGGGTGGGGAGAAGGGATCCCTTTAAGTGAGAACTGTTTGTTGGCCGCTATGAAAAGAAAATCCATCCTGTTTTTGCACATTCCAAAAATTCCAAAGGTCATTACGCTCACGGAATAACAGATTGGGAGATGGAAATGCCCCTTGGTTTTCTCAGGAAAGACCATACAAGGGGAAAAAAAGAAGAAAACAGCAGATGCTAACATGGCAACACTAGTAACAATGCATCGGATTTTTCTTTTTATGTTTCATTGTTTGATCCATCAGGGGAAACTCCACCGATGTTTCATGGTCATCATCGCGGACGCAGGAGATGAAACAGTTTCGCCAAGTCATGGGACAGGACAGGAAAAAATATTGCAATCATGTTAGTTTATCATTGTGTTTATTTCTGATAGCATTCCATGAAAGTGCAGTAATCAGCTGCTTTTAATTCCTCTGATAATGAAGTAAACATAACTTCAAAGAGAACATCAGTGTTTGGCTGAATTCTGGATAATCTTTCTAAATTGGGCTTTTTTTTTTTTCATATATGCTACAAAAAAAAACAGCCAAAAACGAGTCTGTTGGGAAGTTAATATTCTCTTAATCATATGTGTGCAGTCAGTGCTGCAAATTCTTACTCCAGCATTGCAAACACTGCCACACAGGTGGGATCCAAAGAGGTCTAGACTCAATCCCAAATCTAACCCTCTAAATTTAAGTGTCTCACCAGACTCTGTGCCATGAAATATTTACTGAATGTGACCCAGAATAAATGGAGCAAAGCCAGTGAGCCAGTTCAGGCAGACAGTGAGCTGCAGACACTCACATGACTGTTCCACTGCAACGCACGTCCAAAGCACATTTTCAGCAAAGGTGTCCTCAATCAGCTGTGCTTAGACACTGCTGGGTACAAGCTGCAGTCCCTCTTCAGTTCGCCTTCAGTTTCAAAATGATGCCCCACTCCCTTACTGCGTATAGGCAGGTTTCTAAATCCTCTTGATTTGTAGGTGTGCTGTACTGTGCCAAACTGCAAACAGGCATCAGAGATCATTCAGGGTGCTAAGATCCCTCCTATATGTGCCTCAAGTGAGGTGTTTCAGGTGAGTCCAGCTGGGAAGAGGCCTCAGCACAGACCTAGGACATGCTGGAGAGTTTATGATTATTTTGGTAAATGCCCCCGAAAGACCAGGAGGAAGTGCAAGGAGAGAGGGAGGTCTGGACATCACTGTATAAGTGCCAGAAGAGATGGATATCAAACGCATTGCAGAATTGGATTGAAGGTATAACAAGTCCACAAACGTGTGTAGTAAATGTCATGTTTTGGTAAAAATAGCAGTTTTCACACGCAACATGTAATCAGCATCACAAGAGTACAGTCTGTGCATCCAATTCCCTGCAATGGATTTAATGCCCAGATCTAGATAAGAAGTTGTGGTGATGACTCAGACTGTGTGTGTGTGTGTGTGTGTGTGTGTGTGTGTGTGTGTGTGTGTGTGTGTGTGTGTGTGTCACCGTCTATAGGTGTGCCCCAAGTCTGTTCAAAGATTTCACTCTCTCTTTCCCTTTTTGCCCATGTGACACCCCCTCCCAGATCTTCCCTCCATCATGTCCCCTTTTTCTCTCATAGTCATCCCTCTATCACTCTCATGCTCTCAAAAACAAACCCACCCTACACACACACACACACACACACACACACACACACACACACACTTCTGGCTGAAGTCACTGAGTTGGAATGCAATCAGAAATAGAGTGAGTGAAATGTGTGTGTGTGTGTGTGTGTGTGTGTGTGTGTGTGTGTGTGTGTGTGTGTGTGTGTGTGTGTGTGTGTGTGTGTGTGTGTGAGTGTGTGTGTGTGCCCATGACGTCAGCTGTTTGTTTGCGTACTGTGGTTGTGTCTGGGGCACCAGCTTGGTAGATAAGCAGGGTGGGAGTCTCTCTCTGTGTGTGTGTGTGTGTGTGTGTGTGTGTGTGTGTGTGTGTGTGATAGGGTATTGAGGGAAAGAGGGAAATGCCAGACATGAAAGTGCGCATAAAAAAAGGTTTTGTTTAAAGTCAGTGGGGCTGGCCTCAGGAGTGATGGGCTTGTCAACTTTTATGGACTCTTCATTGTTGAGCGACTGATGATTGAGTGTATTCCCATGTCTCTGTCTCTCCTGCTCTCTCACCCCGGCCAAAGGAAACTGCTGCATAATGAGAACACACTCTGAGACAATGGGTTCAACTGGCATAAATACACGCGCGCGTGCGCACCCATGCAAGACGCGTAAACATGCGCCATAACTGCCAGAGCTCAAGGGTCAGGGGTCGGGCCTGTGCTCCTGATAGTCTTCAGACCTTCTGAAATTATTTATCAAATATGGAACAATCCGGACATACCAGTAGCATTTCAGAGGTTGGGTTTTTTTTGGTCACTTTTCCTTAGGTGACTGTTGGAATAAAGAATTATCCCTCTCCCACCTTCCCTCCCCTGCCTGGACCTGGTCTGCCCAGTGATAAGGTCAGATTAGATTTATTTTTGGGCTCCTTGCAGTATTGCAAAGAGTACCAGAGCCCTGAGGGTTTTGCTTAAAAGCATTTTGTTGTGTTTTTTGGGACTTTTTGCCTGTCACGTGTGATGAAGACACTCAGAGGGGGAAAAAAGAAAAAGAAAAATCCAAAAAATGGCCTATTTTTTTGAGTAGTTTGACCTTGATCTGGTTGCATTACCTGTTCCTGGAGCTGCAGTTTTTCTCTCATATTGTATTTTAGTCTTCTGTGTGTACATTTTAAAAGAAATGAACAAAATAGAAGCTGCATCATTAAATCAAGAGCACTAGTACCAATTAGTGTCACATATCCAGTAAGCATATATATAGGCTATACCAGCAGCCATTCTAACCTGAATTGGTATAAAGCAGAATGTATTATTCTAACTAAGGCAGGGGAAATAGATGCAGTGATGCAAGATTACACATGGATAATAGATAAGTGTTATCAAATGTTTGAATTGCCCTCACACCTAACCAAAACAAATAAATCGACTGTGATAGGCAATCAAAGAGTTACTGCATGACACAGTATAGATTTAAATGCTGTTCTAAACGCTGCAAACTGCAACATGATAGTGCAACAGAGACATTAACTTGTGGCAGGCCTGCTCAGCACGTAAGTTACTCGCGGAGAACTGGCGCCACCGTGTGGCAGCATGTCTGAATAGCAGCTTCTGGAAAAATAGTCCCGAAGGAGCAGACTTGTCGCCGCTAGATGGAGCCATTCGTGTATCTGTTGTTTGCTACCGCTGGAACGAAACCGGAAACGGTTTCAAAGTGTGCCGCATCATAGCTGCGGTCGTGTACAGAAAATAAAATAAATATATAAAAAGCTTTAAAAAGGCACTCTCTGAACAAATTTCCGGTTAAAATATCTCTTTAATCTTGCCATTTTTTTTAAAAAAAATAATTGAAATAACAAAAGGAAGAAACACGAGTTTGGGTTAATTATTATTAATTTTAGAACATAAATGATAATCTGGATGCATAGAATAATATGTCTCTCAATTCTGAGAGAACTAGACAGATGTGGTGTCTATTATTCAAACCACACTTTAAATGTTTAGCCCACTGTCAAAATTATATTCTCTTTCAGAAGTTAGATATGCAGAAAAAAATGAATTTACATTTATTTCCGTTGTTCAAATGCGAGGAATCGCGTGGGCGACCGCTATTTTGCAAACCCTTACCGGAAGTGCTTCTCTTCTTCGCTCTAGCTTGACTCTGCTGCTGTCAACATTTGTTGCGATGAAACCTCCGAGCTGTCACAGCAAGCGTCTGTTGAGCCCAGTCATGGTCAGGTTTAGACTTTACTTGTGGAATTCGTCATGAACCAGGTTGCTATTTTGGGACTAACTAAACACAGTTGAACAAAACGGGCATGTTTGTTTAAGTTCAGTCTCCGTGCGGATTAATATTTCTGGTTAACCGTCTTTGCTGTTCGTTGGCGTGTTTTTTTTGGGTTTTTTTTGTACTATTATTATTTATCTGCGACGGACTTCACAGTTTAACGAGGTAAGTTACGGGCACGGGGTTAAGGAGTCCAAGTGGTAATTCGTGTTTTTTCAGTTTCTTAAGGTTGAATTTTGGACTTTTCGTGTCTCCCTGCATCTCAGCTGCGCTTCAGGATGCTTTTGTCCGTTGGCTGCCCGTTGAGTTTAGCGACTACAGTTTATTGTCAACATTAGCTGCCTGCAGCTCCTGCTCACTCTGAAAGCATGTGGGGTTAGCTGTCTGCTGGAAATGTGTGTTAATTTAGCGATGAATGTAGTTAAACAGCGAAGTTAAATGTCAGCGTGTTATATGTAGGCGGAACTGGTTTGTTGTAATGGGTGATTAACTAACCTGCTATACTTTTGCATAGGCTGCTCTGCTAGTCCCCATAAGACCACTACTTAACAACTTTATGAGGGAGTGTTTATGTCTTATTACCATTTTATTATTATTATTATTATTATTATTATTATTATTATTATTATTATTATTAGTTGCCATATATTACTTAAGTAGCATTTAGTCTTATTTGTCCACAGCAATACATGACATGAGCTTGGGCATTGAGGGCTACTTTAGCCATACTGAGCTTGGTGCAGGTGCACAAAAGGTTAAATTGCACAAAAAGCAATAATTTTTCTGTACTTCGATTAACGAAGGGCATGCTGGGACCACCAGGGAATATTTAAGGCCCTCAGAGGGTGTGTCAAAGAAAGTCAAGTGCAAAATTGGTCAAACTGGCGATAACTGTTTTGCTGTAAATAACATGTTTTAACCTTATTGCCATATTAAGTGTGTTGTGTAGGGAAGCATTGTTACATGTACTGGCTAAACAGGTGTTTATCTTTTGTCTCACATCAACCACATCACAACACCAGAAAGAAAAAAACTACTGGGATTGTCTGTCGTTACGGTATCATACTATTGTCTTTCAATATCTAACCACAGTTTTTTTAATTAATTAATTAATTAATTTATATATTTATTCATTTTTGTAAAGGTATGTTTAGGTATTGCAAAATCTAATGAAGTGCATAAATCATCCCTGCGGAATTTTCTTTTTGTTTTTGTTTATTTCATGTAAGGATCATAGACTGTATGTAAAAAGTAGATGTAAACACTATTAAGTTAGACGTGACTAGTGAGGGCTTGATCAAGGGACCATTCACTCTGCTAGGGCAGCAACCCCTCAATCTTTAAAGCACACCCTGCCTCATCATCCTCGATCGCTTTTAACTAGAGTGTAGTTTACAAAATGAATAGCGTGTTGTATTCAAAAAGTCCCCAAACTGCAGATTGAGATCATTAGTATATGCGTGTAGTGTTTACTGTGGTTGCATCTTTGAGATATGTTTACCATAGACTTTTCCACAGTCTTATTTCTTTTTACTATCAGAGCTGTTGTCTCCTGCTGGAGTTTAAGAAGAATGCTTCAAAATGAGTTAGCATTTTCTACTTCTGGTTTCCATAGCCTGAAGTTAACATTTTTAATTTTTTTAGAGGCTTTTAACTTTTGTGATCAAAACACACAATATCTTGATCTATAGGATGTATTTCAATAAATACACAATCATGAATATTGAAGCCTTAAGTGTTTTTGTAAAGGTGTTCACTAACAAAGGACCATGGAGACATTGAGCACAGGGTCGTAGTGAAGTCATACAACTGTCATGTAGTAATTTTCTAACCTAACATTGGTCTTTTACTTTGGGGATTGCAATTATGTGTTAAAAATCAGGGTAGGCTAGAAAAACACATCATTCCTGCAGCGGTCTATATTACAGATAAATGCTACTATTAAATGGGGGGAGATTTTGGCAACATTGTATCAATAATTAATACAGGAACACCAGATATTAATATTTTATTAAATAAATTGAAATACTCTGGGAATACTATGAACAACAGGGGTCATCTCACCATCCTGAGATAACAATAATTCGGCTTAACCAAAAAAGTCATCCAGCACTGGACACGAGTAAAAACAGGGCAGCAGGAAAACTCTGCAAACGGTTGCAGCCTAATTTCGACAAATTTGGATCAGCGCAGTTCATGTAATCCAGCTGTTGTTCAGTGTAAGGGAAGTTAGACTTTTTTTACAGTTAAAATTAAAATTGTGATTTTTTTTATGCAATCAAGGGCTTGATTTGGAATTATTAGTATGGAAATGGAAGGAGATTAATTCAGAAGATCTTTAAAATAAGGATTGTTTCAACACATTACTTGAAATAAATGAGTTTTGTGTGAGGCTGGAGGAAAGCAGATGGGCCTGCCTGAGAGTCTCGGGCAGGGATGGTAAAACAGCTTCGCAGCCCTGACAATAAAGTTTCTTTCATGCAGCAGACTATTCAGAGAGACACTGAGAGAATGTACATTAATTAACTGGGTCACATTGTTGTAAACAGACCTGGTTAGGTAGCAACATAGCTAAAAAACTGTGCTTAATTATTTTCTCCCCTTAAACTTTACAAAAAGATTGAGGTCCTTTTGTTAGAAGGCAGTGCACACTGATGACTCATCCGCTCTCTGTGAGTGAGTCATATTTCACTGGCACGGTACTAATGTTAGCCACAAACCATGTGCCAGGCTGGTTTGGTTTGATGAAGACTAATTCTCGGCATTCCTTTCTTCCCCCACTCCTTAGCGTACCATTTTCCCTTCATTTCTACACTTTTTTCTTCTTCTTCTTCTTCTTCTTTTTCTGAATTGTTTCAGTCATTCATAAAAGTGTGAAATCATAAAAGTGATTTCACACCTTCTCCATCACCAGCCAAGCTTTCATCTTTGTTGGTCTGCCCGTTCTGTCTCTTCTTTTCTCTCCAGTGTCTCAGTGTCTTTGTCTCAGTCTGCGTCAGCTCTTACTCTTCCTTACATCTTTGTTGTTACAGGCCGTGTCAGCTTTCCTTCTTTGTCGCTGTCCTGACAGTGAAACAGTGCCCCTCTTTGCCCAGCCCTGAGCAAATAATGCTACTACATCTCAATCTCCGCTCTTTGATTTTGTCCAATAGAGATTCCTGCCGTCAGCTTTAAGGGCTCACATGTGTTTTTACATGTGCTTGTGCTTGGGCTGTAACGGTCCTGAACCATTTGGCTTGCACAGTTCAGTTTGGTATGATGTTTCCTCACTTTTATACAGCCTGTGAGTCATACTGTTACTGAAATATAGAAGTCTATTTTTGCCGGCATACTTGGGTTTCTGGAACAGACATTTGAGGCTTTATCTGTAATCATCTGTTATCAGCTGCTGATAGACAGCCTTAGCATGCTAACAGGAGTGGTTGTGAAAGCTGGACAGTACTTCCACTTTTACTGAACATTTATGCCTTCATTTACACACAAACAAGTTTGGTGTGTGTGTGTATTTGGTTCTCAAAATTTTTTGGACCTGCACCACTTCAGAAGCTGAAAAAAGTTCAAGCAACACAGTGATTATTGATTATGAACCACTAACTAGCTTAGAGTTCTTTCTTATAAACAGTAGGCTTGTTATGACAAACTAAATACCTGCACCCAAGACAATACTTGATATTTTTAAAAAGGGTCATTAGTGTCTCCATAGTGTAGTGGTTAAAACATTGGCTTAGTGAAGTGAAAGGTTACTGATATTTTATAAATGGGTAATTATTTCTCCTAGGTCATGCCAAAAGCATGGCACTGGGTGTGTTAACATTTACAATAACTGTTTAATACTTCTGTGTTGATGTAACAGGAGATTTACTGGCCTCTTCAATTCCTCTTTAAGAGTTGTTCAGTGTTGTGAACGTCAGCTGTTTCAACTGTTAGTGAGGGAGGGGCTGTGTGTCTGCAGCAGTACCGTGTCAAGTCTGCTGCTATCATTGCTGTCACAAATGGGTGTCTAACCTGATAATAATTCTTAGTTTTGAATAGTATCTGAACCTGTTTTAATGGAAAGTAGCAGCTTTTTTGGGCCTTAATGTTACAGGAAGAACTGGAGTAGCCAACTGCAGTGAAAATGCAGTGCCATGATCCCAAAACTGAAGCACATACCAAAAGTGTTTTTTTGTTGTTTTTTTTTGTTTTTTGCTTGTGTGATTATTACAGCTTAATCAATATACTGGCCTATCACAGATGTAATAGTTTTCCCGTATCCAGGAAACCACATTTCCATCTATTGAACCAGATGTTTGGTGACCCTGGTATATTTTTACAGCACAGATCTTAATTCTATTTACTGCTCAGATGACTCTTTAAGATAAAACTGTGAAAGCGAAAATGCTCATATTGTTGAGCCCTGCTTACTATCATCAAATCCTGTGTTATGTTTTCCACAACACTGTTGACCCGAGGAACACTATAAAAATATAAGTAATTCAGACTTTACTGATATCAAACCCTTCATGCCACTGCCACTGTCTCCACCGTAGCACAGCAGGCATCGTAGCCGAGCAGGGCGATGTTGTGGCGAGGCGACGTGTGAGCTTTGTTCCAGTAAATTTGCTTCTTCTTCTGCTTCTTTTGGCTTGTTTTACACTCTAAGAGACTATACTAATTATACGAGTCAGTATATTTATATGGGAATTTCTTACTCTGACATTCTGACATTTTTGAATTATTTTTGTTGGTGTCGAATCATCCAAAACAAATTCTTTATACAGCTGTTTATAAATGATTCCAGTACAGTAAATCCTGTGATGGGATGTGAGACACCAAATGGATAACTGGTGGATTTCCACACTGTTTGGGAGACTTTTTCATCTTTCATTTGGACTATATGGCTGAATGTGATGCACTTGTCACTGTTGTCCTTCTTCATGATTGAGGCAGATTTATTTCTGTGGGAGCTGTGCAGTTTGTGCTGCCTATTCTTGATGAAAAGCCGCTTTTGTATCTTTCTGCACCTGATTCCCACAGGACCTGGCTTCTCTGTCTCTGACGGGGGGGGGATGTTCTCATCCTCACATTTGTACATTATTGGCTTTCCATACTGCACATTCTCGTGGAGGAATCAGACCTCATTGACAGATCCTGTGTGCAGTGCAAGGGTGACCAAGGCAGAACATGTTTTCTCAGCAGCTCTTTAGAAGTGAGATGCTTAGAAATTAAATGAAAGGCCTCAAATCAGTCACGCGGGCATTCCAGGACAAAAACAGCTCTCTCAGTTTACAGCATGAACAGACTATTGTAAGATGTAATTGGGTTTAAGATCAAGCGGACTGGACGACAAGCCCCAAATAAGGAAAGTAAACCTACACAAGAATGTGGGACGCAGTCAAACACGGCTGCAGTGTTTCAGTGGAATGAGCAAAAGAGGAGGGACATCTTGGTGCAGCAGTGTCCTCTGTGTGGGGTGGGGGTCGGTGATGTTCAGGAGGAGAATTGTGCTGAGCTAGGCTCCACTGAGATGCCACTTAAAGTGTAAGGGAGGCTTTAGGGGAATTAAGTCCAAAATGCTCCCCCTCTCTACGCTCTTAGCTTAAGCCTCTTGACGTATTAAGAAGAAAGAAATACTAAATGTGTGTTTCCTCAGCAGCAGGTCCAGGCTGCTTGCACTGTGTAGTCTAAATAAACATGACCCTTGTTTTTCTGTTTTGTTCTAATGATGGGATCTGCAGATTAGATTGTTAGACATGATGGGATTTAAAAAGAGCTCTTACTTGTCACATGCTACAAGAGCCCCTCCATCTAATTTAAATTTAAACACCTTCTTCTCTCTATCATAGAGAGAAGAAGGTGCAAGTTACAAAAAAATAAACAGATTTAATATGCATCTTCATAGTAAAGATGTATTGGAAACGCAGCTGTCTCTGCAACAGAGCAGTTTCAGTATGATGGTGTGTTTTCCTTATTCACAGTAAACAGAACAGGCTGGCTGTAGCAACCACCGCAGGGGCTGCAGGGCGTCGTGAAGTACAGTGTTGCTGTTATTAGCTGTTTACATCAAAACGGTGTGGGTGCTGATATTTACTCTTTTCTCTCTTTCAGTCTTTCACCCCCTCGAGTTTTGAATCAACAGACGAGCGGAGAGTGACAAAACTAGAGGAAAAGTATGTAAAGAGTTTGTGTGGTGTTGTTGAGCATGTTTGCTGGACAAAGTTTGTTTGTAAAGCAAGGTCATTATTTGTAAGTAATTATATTAAACAACAACAACAAGGCGATCGCCCATTCTTTTAAAGTGAGCGTTTCGGCGCGCATGTGTCCTCGTGCATCAGCTTCCTGTCTGTTAGATGCACAGACGCAGCTTCCCTTTTTGTCATCTTCTGCCGCTCATTTCAGTTGCACAAGTCTGCAGTGATCGCATCCCCGGCTAATGACATCAAGGCTTTTATTGGATGTCAGCTCTGATTGCGTTAAAACTTCAGAGACAGGAAGGCTGCTTTCATGAGAACAGTCAGAAGCTAAAAGAAAGGATCGCAGAGAGAATCTTAAAGCTGGTGGATTTCCTGGGGGCCTCTACTTGTCACTGAGCTGAGAAACGCCCCGTGCAGCTAGCATTTCTAACTTTCAACGTCCTGTTACTGTCGAACGCCTCGCTTTATTCAACAGATTGTCTGGCACTGTAGCTGCAGGTATGTACTGGTGCTCTTCATTTGGTCTTATCAGTGATGTGCAGCAGGAAAGAGGGTTAATGTGGAGTTGAATGTTTTGACCCCATTGTCAGAGCACTGCTCGTGTTTTGTGTTTCTGTAATGAATTGAATGTTGCTGCAGGAGCTGTCAGGCGGTAAAGCTGCTGCTAATTATCCACACTGTAAGAGCACATCGTGGACCAATGGGATCACTTAGCTTAAGATGCTTGTTACATAATCTTTACGATGGCTGCCGTGCTGAACGTTAACCTCATAGATGTTTTGTAACAACATAGAGCTGTTCAGATCCTTCTCGCTACCTGTGATAGTCTCTGAAGATTTTCTGAACTTTAAGTATGCGGGGTCTGTTAAGGTATGCATCTGTCTGTGCATGTGTGTCTGTCTATCATGTATCCTATACTGTAAATGTGTCTGCACTGTAGCGTAATGAAAGTGTGTGTCCTTGTTTTTTAAGCTTTGCATGTACAAATGCCTTCATGGTGTTTTGGGGGGGTTATATTTACTCTGTAAATCTTGGTGCTGTTGAGTGTTTGTGCAGCAGGACCGATTAGCTGGATTACAGGCAACCAAGATTAACCAAAAGAGCATCTGTCAGTGACATACTACTAATATTACTTCTACCACATCACTATTACTGCTACTGTGTGTTTCACTGTGCTGCTGCTTTACTGTTTTATTGTAATAATAATGCCACATTCTTAAAGGTGAACATATGGTCTTATTTATTTAATGTGATTACAGGAAATATCATTACTGAAACATGCAAGTCCTAAAAGATGCATTGAGCTGCCAGTTTGACTTACTGGGGTCACCAGTTCTTGACTCCCCGTAGAGATATTTATGAAAAGAACGAGAGAAAAGTTGATGTGAAAATGAAAAAATGTGACCGAGGCAATAAAAAGAAAGAAAACATATTGCTCAGACATAGCAGATGGAAATAGCCACTGCAGTCATTCACTGGTTTGTGAAGTCCCATTTTGAATTTGAATTGGCATTATAGTATTCAGTCTCTGTGTGTTCTGGAGCTAGAATTGAGTGTATTTGAATAAGAAGGTGTTTATCAGCAAGCTTCATTAGTAAGCTGTGCCCAGAGGCGTATTGGAGTAAAGCTTATTTGATGGTTATCACGCACCAAGTTGTTTGTCAGAAAGTTTAACTAAAAATGCTCCAAAGGGCAACAACACCACAGACATCTGTGGGAGGTCCAATTCAGTGGCTCAGAATTGGACCTCCCACCTCAGGGTCACAGTGACCTAAGGTGGGACGTGACTCCTAGCGGAAAGCTACTAGCCCCCTACTACATCACTGTTCTATATGTCTTTCATATTTAAAACTGTCTTTAATTCTTGAAACTGTTTGATTGTGCTTTACTCTACACCTTCACATATAACACTGAAGTCTTGTTCCACAGTATCTGTACATTGACAGTCACTGTTTATCTTATCTCATCTTTTTCTTGCAGATGATTTCTAACTTTTAAGCCAAGCATATTAAGTTATATAGAAGAGGCACAATTACTAATTATATTACTAATTATATTCTGGGCAATTTCTTTGTTAGTGATGGTGTATTCACTCTATCTAAATTAAGCTGGCAAATGAGGTTACTGCAGTGAAAACTGCAGTTTTATGTACGCCTGAGGATTATGTATTAAGAGTAGCTGAAAGCAATCTAAATACAATGCAGCAGTGTTTGCTGTGGACTTCAAAACACCACACTGAAATCCTATTCCACTGCTCTGACTAGGTCTGCTGATTTCAGGGATTATCCAATTTCAGTAACTCTGTTATGTATATTGAGTAAATTGAGACTTAACTATTTTTTCCTGTCTGTGTGTTTCAGTCATGCCTCGCAGAAGTTCTCGCCTGGTTTCTGGTGGCTACTATAATTCAGATGAAGAATCTGACTCAAGCAGCGTGACCAACATATCTATATCCTACCGTGAAAACCCTGTTAAGTAAGTTACTGGTTTCTGTGCCCTTGTGCTTGAAGCTTTTTTTTCTACATTCTGACTGTCAGTCTGTAATGTAACCCTGCCTTTCTCTCTTACCAACTTTTTCTTCTTCAGGGTTTTCAAGAAGAAGGCCGGGACCCGCAAGCCCGCCTCCCGTACCTCCAGCAGAGCCAACAGCAATACTAGCTCCGCTGCCCCTGACACACCTGTCACTCCAGGTCAGTATGCTGTGATGGTGCATGAGTGGTAATGACATAATATCACAATCTGAAAGTTTTCAGAGTAGGTTAAAGAGAAAGTTTCCAAACTGTTGCCTATAACAAAGCTCTGGATTACTTCTAACGCCTTATCGGTATTTTACTGACTGTCAATTATTTAGTTACTCTTTGTAATAATGGACACAGATGGAGTATTGGTGCAAGGAACCTAATTTATTATTCATTTTCTGCTTCTTTCTCTCATCTGGCTCTTAGTCCCATCTCCATTAACCATTGAGAGCCGACCTGTCATGAGGACCGTACCTTTCACCCCATCCACAGCCACCCCGCGGCCTGCCCTGACCCCATCAAAATCATCAACCCCGAGGCAGACACCCCCTCGTTGCCACTCAGCATCTCCAGGAAACAGCTCTCCTGCAGGGCACTGCAGCTCTAGCAGGCCAGGATTACACTTTAGACCCAGCCATAAGGAGCTGAGTCAGAGTGGCGTGGACAGCTCAGGGTACTCGTCCTCTGAGGGTACTTACAGGAAGCCCATGGCAGCCCCCTTCAGCACTGATAGAGTCAGCAGTAACACTGGGGATCCCAATACCGGATACAGAAGCAGAATCAAAAGTGCCTTCAACAGCCTTAGCGGTGAGTGTTGACGTTTGCTTGTGTTTGCATGTCTTTGCGCTGCCATGTAATAATCTCTTTGTTCCTGTTTGTTCTTTTGGCAGACTCAGCCCTGATGCTCAGTGCGACAGTATGTGCAAAAACACATGACGTGGCAGCGTTAGGTATGGTGTTTGCATATGATCATTGTTACTTCTTGTAGCTGAAGCTCAGTGTGCATCTACGTGTGCCTGTGCATTATATACAGATCCTACATACCTGAGTGTTTTTTCTTAGTTGCTGCATGTGATTTGGCTCTAGCTTATCAAAATCGCTGCAAATCAACGTTCCTTCTCTTCCCCGCAGCTAATTCTCTAATCAGCAGTCGCATGAAGAAGGCTTGTGGTGTAGCTCTCCTCCTCCTCCTCATCTTACTTTTATGTAAGTAACATAAACGTAATTCAATATATTCTGTGTTTTCAGAAAGCCGCTGTATTTTCTGCTTGATCTACTTTCCTGAAGACAGTACAGTAATCTTCTATGAGCTTGGGGTTTCCCCTCAAAAGTAGGTGTGGTAGGTTCTGCCACAGAGGGTTCTTAGACTTGCAAAGCAGCACTGCTTAGTCTGCTCCCTGCATCACGTGGTGGGGTTTTACTCCCTTCTCCACCTCATTGTGACTGTATGAGTCACTGTAAATGTCAGTCACTACAAGAGGCTTTCACTGTTGAATATTAGAGTTGGGTGATCTTTTTTTTTTGCTTTGTGTGCTTCTGAGTGCTGTTGTTCAGGAACTATCCCTTCTGTTTTCTCCAGGTCTTTGGTTGTTCCTTCCCTTGCTCGCCTCTTTCATCACCCGCATGAATGTCACAAAGAGCCCATCGCAGACACAGCCTGTTGTCCCTGCTACTCCTCCTCCTGCTCAACCCAACAACATCTATTCCAAACCTGTGGTGGTAGGGCTCTGCAACTGACTGTTTTTCTTGCTGGTTAGATTGATGGGTGCTGGATCAATCTAACTGTCTGAGTGACTAAGTAGATTGATTAATTATAAATGACAAACTTTTATAATAGTGCTCGAGCTCAAATCTTCAAGGCCTGCACGAGGGGTTATTTAACAATGCCAAACCACAGCAGCAGTCGTCTCAAGGTGTAAAGTTCAAATCCAATAATACAGAAAGAACAAACAGCCATTTGCTCCCAATACAATACATTTTTTTAAATGAAATCTTGATATTGTTTAAATAATGGTAATAATGATATAAATCATTGTGTAGTTGTTTGTTTATATGCAATTGATAGTCCTGTCTCACTTTATCCGTGCACTTGTATTTTAAATTTTATTCATTTATCCAAAAAAAAAAGCAGACAATGAGTTAAAGATGAATTTGACTGTTAGCAGTCATCGTTGTTTTCTTCAGTCTAACCTGGTATTATGGCGGCCCAAGCTTGAGATTTGTTAGTGTAGTATTTTCCCAGCACACATTTGTGGATTTTTAAAGGTTCACAGAGTCTGTTTTCTTCATAATGCTCCACTGTGGGTGGTTTACAAATTGAAAGTGAAAGATCAGCAGTTTGATCCTGAGAGGAGACACAAATCCCAGCAAAGCTGCCTGCTGTGGTGGTGATGAATTGGAAATAAGAGAGCTGCTGAAAGGTGCTTTTTACTGTATTTTCTTTATAAATCTTTATAAGCACATCACGTTTTCAGTTAAAAGAGTTACAGTTTGAGAACAATGACACTCTCATCAATGTCATTTCTCTCTTACCAAGCTACCTTTGGTTGTTCTCTTATTCACAAGGGGTTGCGACAGCAGGTAGCGCCACATGTTTGATTCACAGGATATTATGCACCAGATACCCGTCCTGACACAAACCCAAATGCAGCCACCTGCAAATGTGTAAAGCGCTACACTTTGGAGCCCCACTGTTCTCTAACCAGCTAAACAGAGTCAACAAGGGATGGGATTTATGATGTTTATGATGAAAACTTTGAGACTTAGTTGTAAGTCCTTCAAGAAGTTCACCGGTTCAGGGACCTCTCAGTCAATTCTGAAGCATTTTTATAGGTCAGATATATATTTAATGTAATAGCTGTTCTGATTAAGCTTGCTGTTATGAGACTCTTAATATGTTTGTATGAAAATTTGGGTTCTTTTTTTGTTGCAGTAATAGTTTGTTGTTTTTGTATTTTCAAACAGGATCCTACCATTGTGTCTGCTGTAGTAGATGAAAAGATGCAACGTCTTCTGGTAACAAACCATTTCCTTGCAGTCAGAAGTAAAAAAGTCTGCACCCTCCCTCCACACACGCACATGCACAAACAAAAATTAAGCTGTCTAACCATATCAGAATAAAACAAAGGAAAACTAAAATAAATGAATTGCCGTTACTTTGAGACCTTGCATGTTGATCTATTTTGAGGTGAAAGTGATGTGGTGCATCTGTTACAGGTGGAGCTGCAGATGAAGCAGGAGCTGCTTCTCTCCCAGGTGAGAGAATCTCTTTCTGGTTAACCCTGTGGGTGGTAGACCTTCTGCCCACGGATGTCAGAAAAAAACACAGGCTAATAGTAACAGGGTCAACCCTCAGGTATGCTAGAGTGACATCTAGTGGTTAACATCTACAGCAAACGCAGAGGTTTGTTTACTAAACTACAAGCACTCAGGAAGTGCAGTTGCTGAATAAAAGGCATAATTTCTGATTTGAAGAGAATTTATTTTAAAGAAATTTTAATTTGATTTAAGGTGAAGAAACAACAAAAAGGCTTTCTGATAAACAGTTAACCATGGTTAGCTTTTAGGATGAACATATATGACTTAAAAACCTGGCTTTAAAACATGAGATCTAAAATCTATGAAAGAGACAGCCTGGTATCTATGAGCTCACTTCACCTATCAGCACGTCATGTTTTCCTTCACTCTGAATAAAAGTCCACTTGTTTTTTCTAACAGATGAAGGAGAGACTCCAGCTGGAAATGCGCGATATGAAGGCCAAGCTTGAGGCCACAGACTCCGACAGTCGGCAGCATCTGGAGCAGCAGGTCACAAGGTTGAGCAGGCGGATGGCAGATTATCAGTCAGACAGCAGCACTGCTGCTTCCAGCCTCACCCTCAGAATCCAAGCTTTAGAGGATCAGAATAATAAGGTAAACGTCCTGATAGGTTCAACTTATCTATATTTAAAGCAACCGAAGGTTAATGAATGCAGTCTCGAACTTTGCCTGGGTTTTATGCATAGTCTTTTCTCTTGCAGTTGGCCCAGGAGTTGTCATCCATCCAGGTGATGCCTCCTCCAGCCCCCTGCCCTGATCCTACCAACACACCTATACACAATCACCTCACACCTGAGCTCCAACAGGCCATGGAGAAGTGGCTCACTGACCGCATCAAGGTAACTAGTAGTAACTGTATGTGTGTGTGCGCTTATGCTGCTAGATATGAGTTGTTACACCCATCAATACTTAATAGTATACTCTGTTTGTGAATGTGAATAAGGAGCAGGATGCAATCAGGCTCAGCAGAAGTGGAAGCTGCGCAGACTGTGGACGTCCCATGGCTGATAAAGTGGCTGACTTTGCCCTGGAGACTCAAGGTCAGGAATGTTTGGATAAAGATCAAATTATTTTTGATAAAATTCAGTGTGTGCATGTGTGGGTTTGCTGTTTTTGCACCCAAAAAAAACTGCTTTTTATCATAAATATTTAGTTATTGGTTGTTTAATTTATTTGCCTGTTGATTTGTCTTCTTTAATTATTCTAAATGACATTCATGCATCTTGTCATCAGTCATCAGCAAAGATTGTTGTCATTTAATCTTACTTTTCTCTTACTACTCTTATTGCCTCTTATTGCCCTGTGTGTGTGTGTGTGTGTGTGTGTGTGTGTGTGTGTGTGTGTGTGTGTGCGTGTGTGTGTGTGTGTGTGTGTGTGTGTGTAGGTGCCAGTGTGGTCAGTACCAGGTGCTCAGAGACGTACCGCATTCGATCAGCATGTGTGACCTTGTTTGGTTTCCCTCTTTGGTATCCATCTGAAAGCCCGCGCACTGTCATTCAGGTATAATGACCATCAGTTTGCTTATCTGTCCCCTTATTGTCATTTTACCCTCCAGGGCTTTTCACTTTAGACTGTTAGCCCTTTCATTTTTACTAACTACATCTCCCACTGTCTTCCTCCCCAGGGTTACCCAGTGCTGCTTCCAGGGAAATGCTGGGCGTTTCATGGTGTCCAGGGAACACTTGTGATCTCTTTGTCCCACCCCATACGGATAACTCATGTGACACTGGACCACCTGCCACGCTACAACTCTCCCACTGGCCGAATTGACTCAGCACCCAAAGACTTTGAAGTCTACGTGAGTGATTCCAGTGTAGAAACAGTGTGGGGACACATGACTGAAAAAAAGCTGCCTGCAAGTCAACCTGAAGCAGGAAAATAACCAGTAGCTAGCAGTCAGTTCATCATTAATGAGAGTTTGTGAGCTCGTGGGTCTTAATGACTCAGATCAAACATAGATACGTGGAGGGAGCAGGGAGGGTACTCGTGGTAAGGAAAGAGCGAACCCACCAGGTCTGTTTGTCCTCAGCCAGAGCATCACGTACCCTTTAGGATATACAGATGTACTACAATATCTGTCAGACGTAAAGATGTGAAATTATACCTCACAGGCAGCATTTGTGGTTGAGACATTTAAAGCTGCTGCTAAGTCATGCTGGTTCCCAAGTACACATGCTTACACAAATTAACCAAAACATCAGAATGAACTGCACACAGTACACATGTGATCACATTTCCAGCAATAACTGAAGTAACACCGCACACTCTGCATTTGTCCACAGTGACAGCACACACTGGATTTTAAAGCTTTAGCATTTTGGCCTCTGCCATGTTGCATTATTGGTGTCAGAAGTAAATGTATATGGATGAAAGCTAGCAAGCATGGTTTGAAGCTGGATCTTAACCTTGTACAGCCTGAACCATGACATAAAAATATTTTTTATTTATGTATTTATCTATTTTAAAATGGAAATTAAATCTTCTGAAATATGAATTGAAACAGTAGAGAAATATCAGTTTGCATATACGAGTTTTCATATGTATCAGTTTTGCTCTGTCTGACTATTTATTCAGGTGTTTGAAGACAAAAATCCCATTGATCATGTAGAGGTTAACACTGTTAAGACTGTTTCACTCACCTTAACTGGACCACAGCTGTTTGTAAAAGTAACCGTGCAGCTCAGATAATTCCATGAAAAATCCACCAGAAGGCACCAAAAGAGCACACACATCTCTAAGTTTAAGCCTTTACAGTTAAAGGTTAATACACTCCATACACTTGTTGTAAAGGCCGAAAGTAGCTGCAGGCCAAAACTACCTTTGTACCATTGTGCTGTAAATTTGCGCTTTTTACCACAGGAGCCAGCTTCAAGTGTAACCTTGAGCAGCTGCAGTTTTTTCTGCTTGACAGTCATGCATACCTGCCAGTTATTACATTCATTTTCTTCCACTTCTATTAAAAAGCCTCGGCACAATGTGATAGCTACAAATTGCAACTTTTTCTGATATTTGTTGTTCATGAATTTGACTTGTTTATTATTTCACTTGTCATTTTTTAAATGTGGATGATCTAAATCTGCCATTTATCAACCGTAGGACCTAATATAGGAGTACTGTATGGAATTAAGTCTCAAAGAAAAACTTTGAAAGTGACATAAAGACAATTTTAATTTTGAAATCTGACCCAGGTGCCATTTGTCTCTTTCCAGGGGATGGAAAACGACACAGAAGAAGGAACATTGTTGGGGACGTTCACTTACGATGAGTATGGAGAGCCAACGCAGACGTTTAAGATTCCTGTAAGTTCAACTGAACCCATCTTAATATTCACGCTCATTATATTTACAGAGACACAGACCACGAGCAGACTACTTCTGCTTCTGTATAAAGTGTAATAATCATAAGTGTTTGTTGCATGCTCTCCCTTACACTTAGATTTTGTTGTTTAACTTTCTTTCCTATCTTTTCTTTTCTTCTCCGCCTCACACAGAATCCGAGCGACATGGTTTACAGAGTCGTGGAGCTGAGAGTTCTCAGTAACTGGGGTCACGTCGAGTATACGTGTCTTTACCGCTTCCGTGTGCACGGAAAGATCGCCACCACGTGAGGCTTCAGACTCACTCGGAGTGACTTGAAGCTTTGCTGGTCTCAGGGCCAAATGCTACTGAAAAAGTGTTTTAGTGTTCACACGCACACCTTTGTTTCAGCAGTGTTTTACTGGGGTTTTTCTAACCTCTTAATATTAAAGGATAAAAACGCGTAAGATCCTTGTTGTGCAGTGCACATTTGCTTTGATAAAAGTTCCTGAAAAACAAAAGTCTACATGGAAGTTTAAGGTTCTGGCAACTTTATGCTTTCAATTATATGATTGTGCCACAAGATAATTTTAAAGCTTTTCTTATTACAAACTATTATTATTAACAATCTTTTATTCCTACTTTGCATGTGTACAGCGCTCCATCCCACCTGAGAGTTCTCTGGTAAAATAACATCTCTTTCCGTTTTGTTGCTGGGAAGCCACAGAGGAGTTGAGTTGAGTTGCTCAGTGGCACAGTGACAAGTCATAAAAACAGTCTCTTATTTTATTTACTTGTCCTGGTTTCTATAGCTGGTTATTAGCTTTATTCATCTTTCCATCTTAGACCACAAAAGAAATGGAGTGACGTTAATGAAAGCTTGTTTCTAACACGCTCTGTTCATTCATAGGTATTTAAATGAGTCTCAGTATTTTATGTTTTTACAATTAAAACACAAAAAAATCTAGTTTGTCTAGCGCTCAGTCACATATGTTGCCTGATACCTGAACAGGTTGAAAACACTGTTTTGTTTTGTTTTGTTTTGTGCTTCTTTTTTTTTTATTTGATGCTGATGTGACATCAGCATCAGCATTTCCACACAGGTGGAAATAGGGGCAGCAGTGAATGTTTTCTAATCAGCAGTGCTTGATGTTCTTAAAGGAAAATGTAATTTCATATCACTATGAAAGGTAAAATATGCAGCTTGGTAACATTTCCTTTCAGCACGTTTTGACACATCAGTGTGGATTTTCCTTCTGGTACTTGAATACTTGAAAAGCTGTTTTTCTAACCTCTTTGACAGACGTCGTGTTGAAGCCATGACAGCTTTGTTTTTTACTCTGTACATAATGCTTACATTTGTATGAAATGTTTAACCAGGATAGAAAAAAGTGCTATTTATGCATAAAACAGAAATTCTTTTACAAATTCTTTTTGCTCCGTCCATTTTGTAGTACCAGCTCGAGAATCATTGTATTATTGTACATTATTGTCAATTATTATGTCAGATCTTTGGATTGTGTCATTCAAAACCCAGAAAACACAATTTCACACAATGACAGAATTTTTGTTTTTATTTGTTGTAAATTTAGACAGAAGATGAGAGAAAGTATCATTTACAGAATGACATGAAATGTTCTTCCTGATTTCAAGCAGTTCAGATTTGGATAACTTAACAAAGGATCAGGTATTCAGAAGTATTATTATTATTTGTGTTTTGTCTATTTAATAGATGCTGATATATACAAGTTGTTAAACAAAGAAGACAGTGTCATTAACACATGTTTTCAAAAAGTAATGTTAAAGTGAAATGAAGATATATTTTTGCATTGATGGCTGTTTTATAAATGATTGTTTACATTCCTAAAAAGCTTAATAACCACTCTCCTGGTGTACTGCAGGCTATAGATAAACTGAACATAATTGTAGACAATACAATACACGCAATAATACACGCTAATTCTGTTAAATGTGTTTAACATGTTCACTTACAGTTTTCACTTTAATCCTTAAATAGCTTGATTTTGCATAACTAAACATTCCAACATGTGTCTAATAGACTCACATTTGCTGAAGCATTGTTTAAAAATGTAAGTATCGATGGGAGCCTAGAGCCTACACCTCTGAGTGTATCATTCCTCTTATCTGACCAGTGTTAAGGTTTAGGTAGATCAATCAGGTTCATTTTCTCTATCCTCAAATGTTAAATTGTTTTTGTTTTTTTGGATCAAGCAAAACAATAAAAACGTTTGTTTTCTATTTGGATTTTAGAAATCTCGTCTCACACGGAGCCCTAAAGTGTTCTGCAGAGTATTTGACAAAAGTTTTGTCTGTAAGCCAAATTTGGATATTTGAGTTCTAAAATAAAGCAATCCAATATGTCTTTGTTGTACTTATTGTACATCCTGTAAAGCTCATCGTGGTTATTGACAAATTTACTTCCTGGTTCCTGAGTCGAAGATATGAGAGAGAAAAATGTCAGGTTTGCATTCAAGCATTTAGAGGCATAAAGCAGCTACCAGTAGATTTTTTTAAACTGCAGAAAATACCAACAACTTAGCATTATGGTTAAAAATTAATTTTTAAATATTGCTGATCACTGTGCAGGTTGCAGCTCAGCTTTTCCATCACGTTATCAGCCGCTCTGCACTCTTGCATCAGTTTTAGTCTCAGCTGATTTTGGGCAGCTGCTTCGTCCGGATGAGAAAAGTCAGAGGCTGAACAAAGCTGCTCATGGAGAGAATCCAGTAGGCCACACAGGTGACAACTGAATAGGGCTTGAAAGAAGGGGGACCAAGCTGCCTCAGCAGGTATTCTCCAATGGGGGGGAGGTAGTGGACGTTGATTATGACCAGCGCAGACAGCACTATTTTGAATGCTCGCTTTTTAACTGGGTGGACCTCTTTTCTGCTGGGCCCTGACTGGCGGAGAGACTTGAGAATCAGGGTGCTGCAGGTTGTTACGACTACAGTGGAAAAGCTTATGATTGCTAGTATCACATTCCACTTATACCCTGCAGAAACTTTGACCAGAAGGCAGCAAGCAGCAGTGATGGCACTACCCATCAAGCATAAAGACAGCCGCAGTTTGGGATCTTTGAGCCGCAGAAAGAACAGAGGATGGCAGACTGCTACGTAGCTGTCCAAACTCAAAAAGCAAAGCAAAAGCGGCCCCCCTCCCTGGTTTAAACCCCACGCCAGGAAGCTAGTGGCCTCCATTGACTGATTAAACCAAAGATCAATGTATTCACCCACGACTGTGATACAGAACAGCATATCGATTACTGCAAGGTTCAGTGTGAAGATCTCTGAGGTAGAGCAAATACCAGGTTTGCCCAACAGGAGGTAAATGACCCAAGCATTAGTTGGCAGTCCTAGTGGTGGCACAGTCGCTACTGTGGGCAAGAAGTACCACAAAAATATTTCAGTCGCTGCCGTGAAGTTTCCCATGTGTCTGCGTTGAGATCTGTCAAAAACGGAAGATATTTTACAAATTGAAATTTCAACTAAATACTAAAAATAACTAAAACACGACACTGATACATTATTACCTTACAAAGTCTTAACAGCGTGAAATCCACCGGGCACTCGCTCCAATTCCAAAAACCAAATCTTTCTACTCTAGACAGATAATGACTTCGACTCATCTAAACAAACACTGCTTCTTTATTTTGCATGTCACATCTTATGCCAGGTGCTGTTTTGCACACTTTGTTTCGTTTAAAGAAATGATGCAAATTCACTGTATCTGTCACGTATTTAGCAGCTCTACTGTTATCATAGTTCTGTTTTCAGCTTCTCATTTGTTTAGGTGATGTGGTCTCCTGTGAGCTGAACAACAACACAGTTTGATTTAACCCACCGTTTGCTGAAATCTATTAACAAATAATCCTGATTAATTAGTAGAATCTATATTTTTAACAGTCTTATACAGAACTGTGCAAAGTGTTGTTTATATTGTGCTATGAAAATGTGAAAATGTGATATTGGTTCAGTAATTTATAGATATATGTGCAAAGAACTGCAACAAGCAGTATGTAAGAAAAAATAGAATTTGTACAATTTTAACAACCTTGTCAATATAATATATACCTTGCACTCATAGATAGATAGATAGATAGATAGATAGATAGATAGATAGATAGATAGATAGATAGATAGATAGATAGATAGATAGATAGATAGATAGTCCATTAATTCAAGATTGGATCAGTTTTATTTATATTCATTTTATTCATTTGAATATCCACAGCCAGAACTGGCAGATGGGGCATCATACAAAACTTCCTTCCTTATTAATGAAAGTGAAGGGCTGTTTTAAAGTTTGTGATCTCTATGGTTCTCTATGTTTTTGCATAAAGATGTCATAAAAAATCATCAGATTTTCCCAAATTAAAAAGATTACACTTCAATCAGCAATTTACAAGGTCATCCCAGGTTCCTTTGTGGCCTCCCAGCCTCCCTATTGGCGTGATCTCTTTTGGTCAATCACTACTGGGAGAGGTAGCAGTGGTCTTGAGTGGATTGTACACTGACTGTCAGACTGTAGATGGTGAGGGCCAGCCTCTTCAGAGACGGTTCTGTTAACCTTATTTTACACTGGCGAGCATCAGTAACTGTCTTTCCGATACCGAACATTCACTTCTATTCACATTAGTGTTTCAACATAACAGTCAGATATGACGTTAGCTTCTCTGTCATTAGGAGTCGAAGGATAATGTGCATAAAATGTGTCAACTGTTCAGTTTGTACAGAAGTTGTCTAATAATTTTATGTTGGTATTACATAAAGGTAAACGATTGGCATATATGTCATATATTAGTCGAATATGTAAACATTAACAAACATATAGGATAGTTAGTATAAACGAGTGTTTTTCATGGCTTTGCAGGCTCATATTCCCTACAGCGTTACCCTTTTTAAACTTTGTACAAGCAGTTCAGTAACACCTTGCATTAGATTTCTCATTGATGCTTACCTTGCATCACCTGTTTACAGTGTACAGTTGCATCAGTGAGATGAATATTTCACTGCAGTTTTACTGTAGGTAAATTACCCATAGGAACAGACCTGGGATCAGCTTGCCTTATACACCCTATGAGTCATAAATGAAAAATATGAAAGCACAAACCTAGAGAGGCAGCTTGGTGCAACTATAAGACCAATGTCTTTATAATAATGCAACAATATGTTATGCAGCTACACAACTTACATATATCATGTTCACAGTACAAAGTAAGGTGAGTTGTTCAACAACTACAGACCCTTGATGGCACTGCATCTAGACTGTATTTCATAAGTACTTTTTAATGGACACAATAACATTTCAATCTAGCTCAGCCAAAACAGGCTGTATGTACGCTACATATCTGAGTTATCCAATCGCTGAAGCTGTCTCTGCATCACTGGCCAATCACAGCTTGACATGACATGATTTTGAAAAGACGTCGTAGATGTCGTCCAGATTGGCCAAACACAAAAGTGACGTTAGTCCTTGTGCAGCATGTTTATAAGTGAACTGCTGGTAATTATGGGAACATCCTGCAGTAAGTGGCGAAGACTAGGACCACAAGACAAATCAAAACCTTTTAAGGTAAGATATCTTTGTGTATGTTTCATCTTTAGATTTAGGCCATAAGCAATGACATTGGGCCACTGTGTGGAATCAAATAGCAATAAGTTCCTCCATGGCTCTATTATTTGGGTGCTAAATGTAAAATTAAAGTGTATAGCAAACGAAAAGTTTCAAGCATCAGAGTTTTTAATCAGGTTATGAAGGACATTATAAAGACTAATAGTTCTTGAAACAACACAATTCTCTGGTGCAAAAACATTTTGAAAAAGCAGATCTGTGGAATGGGCATGAACTTCCATCTATTTTTTTGTTGGCTGCTGGTTTTCAGCCTATTTTCTTTAAATACTGAACAGTAAAACCTAATTTTTAACAACTTTCCAGCTCCTTTGTTCTGCAATGTCCAACAACACTCTGAACACTGCCTACAATCATTCTGCAAACTCTACCAACCCCAGTGTGGTCCACGTTCGTCCACTATGGTACGAGTTCCCAATATGCGCCGTGGCCCCTTATGGCTACATTTTCTACTATGGAGTCAAGGTGTTCAACCTGGCAGTAGGGACTCCGTGTAACATCTTGGTCATCTGGCAGATCATTACCAAGAAAAGCGACGCTTTCACATCTGACACCTTTATCCTCAATCTGGCCATACTGGACGCCTACTTCTGCCTCATGACGCCCGTCGACCTTGTCAACGGGTTATTGCTGAACAACAACGACATCTGGTACTTTAAGCGATTGGCATATGGAATCAAAGACTTGGCGCCACTCTTTCTGGTGAGTTTTTCATTTGTTGCACTAGTGTATCAGATGTTTTCAGATAGTTTGATGTGCGAAGAAGTCAGACCACTGGAGTGTTTTTTGTTTTGTTTTGTTGCTCTCCCAGTTCAATAAAAAGCTAAAGCTATAAAATTATTATTACCAATTTCGTTATTTTTCAAAGCACCATGAAACACAGTGTTTCTTCTTGTCTAACAACCCAGGTGTGTATTTGTCTGGACCGCTACATGGCTGTGGTCCACCCCGTGCTCTTCGCTGGCATCCGTGACAACAAAATCCGCATCGGGATTTCTGTGCTGGTGTGGGCCCTCATATTGGCTTACGCCCTGGTGAAATGCATCCTGGGACGCATGCCTGTCGATGGCGTCTTCAGTGGCATCATCCTTTTTGCGTTTGCATTGATGATCTTTTGTAACATCTCCCTCATCTGGGCCCTTCGGCACTCTGTGACGGGAAAAGAGGTGATGCACCCGGTGAAGAAGAGGGCCTTCAAGATGGTGCTGATTAACCTGGCCATCATCGTGGTCAACTACCTGCCGCCCGTGGCGCTCATGCCCTTTGCGTCATACTACACGGCTGTGGCGTTTCAATGTCAGATCCGCGTCAGTGTGTACTCCATCATGGATCTGAGCTGCAGCATTGAGCCTCTGCTCTACATCACAAAGATGGAGCGTGTGGAAGGCACATGCTGTGGAAAGAGTGTCTGTGAGAAGCCGCTTGATGTCACCACATAACTGAACCTCTAGTCATAAATCCATCACAAAAGCTTTTCAGAGAAGACCGTGCATGCACTGTTATATTTTTATTTGAAGAATTTTGTCCTGTGCGATCCGGAGAGCCGGTAAGAGAACAACGTCAAAGCTCTTGAGCTGGTGGACAAACCTAGCTTTAGTTGAAATGTAACCTAATTACTATCTTTTTCACTAGCTGTTATGTGGTTGTTATTCTTACTCCATGTATATGATAATTAGTAAATAGTTGCAATATCCAGAAGAAATACATAATCATACTACACGATTTTCAACAAACCACAATTTAGTAATTCCTTGAGTTAAAAGCAACTTTTTGAGAAACTGGAATAAGTTGCCTTATGCAATTAGAGAATGGGCTTCTATTCATAAATTTAAATATATATATATATATGAAAAGAAGTGATTTTTAAATTTTAAAATCACTTAAAAGCCTATTTAGGCAGCTTTTAGCAGCGATATCATCTGAATTTCAGGAGCGGGACCACTCCTCCTTCACGCCCCCTCCGGCCTGAGGCTATAAAATCCCCCCTTCTCCAATACCTGCTGTTCTCATTTTCATAGTGATATTTATATGCTCATATTTTCACAATTGTAAAACCTTACTGTGAATGTAAGAGCCAAATTATGTAGATATTTTGCATCCACTTTATTGTGTAATATTTTATTTGATTGTATTTGATGGTTTGGGCCCCAGGAAGACTAGCAACCACTGTTGTGGAAGCTAATGGGGTTTACTTATAAATAAATAAACAGCATCCACCACAACCAGTTGTTTCTTATTCACACTTGTAGTTTGTGTTCTCATCTACTTATCCTCTGAAGGTTTATCGTAGTTATTGTTTGGAAACGATTGTGTTCTTTCATAAATCCTCATTTGAATTCAGTAGCAGAAGGCTAGTGTTTCAGGGGTTATATCAGCTAATGGGATAACAATTCAGCTATCCCAGGACTAGCTTATGAGCACCAAGGTAGGGGAATTAGAGGTCTTTTATTATCATCACTTAGATTTGGCTTTGCCTCTAATGGAACTGTTGACATTTTACTTTTATGTAGTTAAGCTGTCTTTGTGTCAGGAATTTAAATTCAGGCTAAATTCTGCTTCTGACATACAACGACTTGAATCATCAAGCCCCATGTACATCATAGTACCATATCCCCCCAATAGAGCACTTCACTCTTAGACTTCGTTCCAAAGGCGATAGAGGCTTCATCTAGCAGGCATCTCTCCAGTGGAACCAACTCCTAGCTTGGATTCAGGACACACAGCCTCTCTACATTTAAGATCAGACTTTAAAACATATAGTTAGGGCTGTCCTGTCTCCATCTGCTCTCTTCCCTTTCCCCTCACCCCCAGCTGCTCGAAGCTTATGGCTGCCCCTCCCTAAACCTGGTTATACTGGAGGAGTTTTTCCTTCCTACAGTTGCCAGGTGCAAATAGAAGCGATCGTTAAAGAAGTAAAAGAAGCTGTTGGCTAGTGAGCACACCAGACGAGTAAATAAATTACTTTGAACCATGGAGATTACTCCTTGAAGACTTTAGCTAGCTCTCTGCTTTTTCCCCATTGCAACCAGCAGCAGAAACCCTCCTCATTAACTCATGAACATCTTTTGGACCATTATAATGACAGCCAGGGGCACTGCCTGTATTACAGAGTACCGATTAAGCACTTTATTAATTAAGTTATTAATTAAGTCTTACAACAGAATCACACAGAGGGACCAATTAGTAGATGTGTAATGAGCGAGCACACAGATTATGCAAGCAAACGATCTAAACACATAACAATCTAATTATTCAGGAACATAAATAGCACAGTGTAATGATGCACTGACATAACTGAGCTTTTTGTTCTGTATTTCTGAGGTAAACTGTACATGTTTGTGTACAGTGTGCAATGACACTGATGTTTTAATCTTAACATTGTTGGATTTTAAAGAATGCATTTAATACGTGATTTAGAGTAATTTGTAAACTTTAATCAGATATTTGAGTCACTTAGAAGTACTTAGATAACCAGCTCGGGTGTAGTCGTTCAGTCATGATTGTGCGAGAATGAGAATGGTGATTATTTGGTAAAAACAGTATCAGAGTCAGAATCAAAGAGCATTACATTTGACTGATTTTAGTGTGCATTATCTTCAGACTCTCTAAGCTGGCTTCAGGCCCATCTTCTGATGTCACATATCCCGGGTAAGTGGGGTAAAACTGGGGAGACGGTGGTTTATCTGGTTTATTTTCACCCGCTGACAATGGCGGCAGGAATAGCGGTACCAGCTTGGCATGAGCGTAGTCGATCTCAAAACCCTCAAAAATAAGCCCCACCCCCCAAGCGCCCAACCCATCCTCCAGGAGCCGCGACACCTTCTTGGCGGCCAGCACCAGTCTCTCGTAATCTTCTTTTTCCAGTCTGAATATATCGGAGGTCAAAGGTCGGCGTGGGACTAACACAGAGAATCCAGGGGAGTTGGGGAATGGAGTGAGAAAAGCCACATGACCTTTATCCTCCCACACGCGCCACTGCTGCTCCTCACCACGAACAATACGTGAGAACAGCGAAGGGTGAGCCGGATCGTCCCCGAGGAAGGTCAGATCAGCAGGGGCATCAGGCAGCGGCAGTTTGGCTCGAATCCTGGTCTGGATTTCAGTCAGGCTGGAGTCACTCCATCGTGGGGCGGTCCTGGAAGTGCAGTATCCCGGGTCATGGGCGTTGTGCTCTTCTTCCCCAGCCAGATGAGGGCGCCACTCTGCGTCCAGCCCACACAGGGGGAGGATACGGATCTGTAGTGAAGACACGTGTGTTTGCTAACTGAAATTTACACAGAGGGAGCTGTCTCCATGCGTTTACACATGCTGTTAAAATGCATCATCAGCCTTTCAGATTGCCACTGGTTACACTTTACAGTAAACAGGTCCACCCAGTGTTCAGACCCTCACCTGAGCAGGTCTATCTCTGTGGGGTCTGCTGACCAGCGCACACCTCCGAACTCCCAGCCTGTCACAAAGCAGCTCTGCCACAGCTCTCGCCCCAAGCAGCCAGGACAAGTACTCTGGCTCCCCCAAGTGGAAAATGCTGCCTCCTTGGGTCCCGGGGGTGCTGCTCTCCAGGATGACAGAGCCTGGGGTCCAGGGCCGAGGGTGAAGGTAGGCTACCAGCCCATCTGACTCCCAGATGACGTGACGCTGAAGAGCGGACGACATGCTGAGGAAAGGGAAGAAGAGAAATATGAATCAGTTGTCTTTCTACTCATAGATGAAGTTTGCATCATTAAATAATCTTTCACATATAACATTTTCCTCATCTTTCAAGCCACAAAAACGCTCTTCCCAATAGTCTAAGATGAATTTAGTGAAAACTGCTGTTTCTGACTACACTACACATCTGACTCAGGCGCACGTGCTGGGTATTGGAGCACGTGACCACTGTGAAATTTAGTCACTAAATTAAAACGCATGATTTTAATGGAGTCATCCTTTTAATCGTTTATGTTTAACTCTGTATCAGACAGCTGCATGCCATTTATAAAATAAACAAACAAACAAAAACCCTGAAGTAATGTCTGTGTCGTGTCAGTAAGCGCCACGCTCGCTAAATTATTTCGTTAATGCAAATAAACGTTGTGCCGATAGAAACCTTTGACTCAAACAAACACGTATGAATGTTGTCACTTGTGCTGAGATAAAAACATGTTCCTGGAATAAAACAACAGGTTTCAGAACAGAGTTTGGATTAACAGTCTGCCATTAACATGAATGTTTGCGTAACTTGAATCGACATACCTTCTAATAATAAGCCTTGTGAATAAAGTTGTAGTAAAGAAGGACATGCGGACAACACCGACCTGCCTTCTTCTTCTTCTCCTCTAAGCTGGTTGTCAAAGTTCATGTAATAAGCACAAACAGCGACGAAAGCAGCGGCAGCGGCAGCACTTAACCACATCAGTCAGACGTGCCGACGATACGAAACTGGGACACTTGAAACCAACTTTTACACAATAAAGAAAAACACAAGAACTAGAACTCATCCATTTTCAGCTCATGCCTCAAACTTCTGCTCATCTGACAGGAGCGGCTTCTTCTTCTTTCACCTCTCTTAGCAGTTTCCAACAAATTGGCACATTACCGCCACCACCTGGAGACAGTTTGCAACAGCCCGTCTATCTATGACACCTGCTTCCTGACTCTTTCTGTAGTGCTGAGAGCACTTTTGTATGATGTCAGTGAGATCCACATATACATATCTATATTTATCTTTCCTTCTTTGCTTTCTTTCAGCCCCATATTTCTAACAACGTAATATAATCAGTGAATACAGGGGTTATATTATTATATGAAAAATAAATAAAGCCCTAAAGTGAATAAGCAATGTCCCAGTGCTGAAGTACTGGACATTCTGTCTGCCATTTGTCCAGTTCAGGGCTAATACAGACACTGGCACCTATACTCAATTTAGATCAACCGGTTAACCTAAGAGGCATGACTGCAGGAGGAAGCCACACAGACAGCATACAAACACAGGTGTAAGGACCTTCTTAATAGGAGGTGACATCACTAATGACCACACCACTGTGCTATCTGAGAGAAATCAGTATTTCAGTATTATCAGTAATTAATATATTGATGCGTAGTTGAAGTGCATTTTCAGCATTTATTAAATAAAAAGCTGAAAAGTAAAAATGCTTTATCTGAGTTCAGCATCAATTCTAAAAGTGTGACTGAGACATAAGTGCTTGCAATAGTAAATGTGCAGCTTTGGCGAGAATGCTGCGGATCACACTTTGTGGTTCATTTTTAGCCTGCAGTCTAGCAGCTTCACATCTCTGTCGGCCTCAGAGCTTTAAAATAAATTAGTTTAACAGCAGCACTGTGTATTTTAATTTATTTTGTTGGTCAATAATAAAAAAGCATGTATACAAACATATGAACACTTTTGTTGCATCTTGTATGTTAAAAATGAACAGAAAACTCTTTGCAGTGTTCTTGAACTTGCATACAGGGCTTGTTTGAGATGATCGAAGAATTCCACAAACATAAATTATACACGGGAGAAAATGTATGTAAATTCATGTAAAACAAATCAACTGTACTTGAGCTGAGAACATTTGAACTGTGTGAGGACATTTTTAATGGATGAGTCTGCAGACTCACGTTGCCTGAAGTGTTTTGTGATGTTATCACACAAAACAGTCTCGGTCGTTGTGTCCTTGGGCAAGACACTTCACCTACCGCCTACTGGTGTTGGCCAGAGGGACCGATGGCGCGATATGGCAGCCTAGCCTCTGTCAGTGCGCCCCAGGGCAGCTGTGGCTACAACTGTAGCTGCCTTCACCAGTGTGTGAATGTGAGAGTGAATGAATAATGGTATTGTAAAGCGCTTTGAGGGGTCCCGAAAAGCGCTATATAAATGCAATCCATTATTATTATCATGATCATTATATTATCACAAAATGTTACCAAAAAAATAACTTCAAATTCAGAATTTTAATTAATACGTTATGTTTTCCAGGCCCTCCTTTGACTTATCCTTTTATTTTCTCCTAGGAGCTGTTACGTCTCTGACTTAAGGTCCTGTGACCTGTGCTCGCCTGATGAGTGTTGGTTTTCAACACAGACAGCAGAGGGCGCCAATGGAGCGCAGACAAATGTGAGTGCCTGATACACAAACACCATCACACACCACAGACATTTAAACTGCTTATAAACAGCACAAACTGTCTGCTATGGAAACACCTCTTTATCAGATCACACATCACAAGCGTGTTGACTTTCATTTCTGGCTTACTGCCAGCAGTGTGAACTCACTTCCTCTTTCCAAGGAATGTCATCAGACAAAAACCCACAGAGCACTTCTCGAAATACTGTCAGATGACTCATTCCACACTTACTATACACATACATGCCTTTACCAGCAACGAGAGGGCGGGTAGCGCTGTAGTCTCTGTGCGTGTATATATGTGTCACCGTGGTAAAAAGTACTACAACTAAAACATGGCCACGTGCTTCTTTGTCTCTATGAGTGACTCCGTGGCAACAGTACGAGGCGCAGTCACCAAACTTTAAGTGTGGATTAGAATTAAGGTTATGATTACAAACTAATCCTAATTAAGTTCTAAATGAACATGTTGGCATGGCAGTTGATAGGTGTCATGAGGATCCTTATTGAAATATTGGATTCCTAATCCCTAATCCAATCCCTTTTCATATCACCTACCACCTAACCCTAATCCTTAGTCTTAGCCTAACCCCCTAATTTTAATTCTGCCTTTAACCTTTAAGGGAAGTTTTAATGTTGAAAGAGTGATTTGAGGAAAGGAGGAGCAGACAAAAATATCACCACTCCCTCAAATGCCCTTTAAACCTTGTAAGGTTCCTCACAGACATGGACAAATCAAATCATAGATTTCCGAATGTCTGCGTCTGGTAGCAAAAAGATTCCACTGAGCTTGAACTGCTCCATGTAAAAGTATAAAAAAGTGCACAAAAATTTAAAGGTAAAGCATGAGTCTCTCTTTTGATACAGTCACTGTAAAGCAACTGTGGAGTGTGGTGGTATTATATGTTTCAGAAGTGTGCAAAATACAGTTCCCTCTGCTCTACTTCATACAGGGAGACTTTCAGAAAGTTTGCATGTGGTTTCCTGTGATAGACACTGAGGCACGGTGAACAAATGTGTCGTCCCATTTTATGGAAGTAAATCTGTCCTAATCTGCACCCCGTGACCTCAGTAATGAGCTCAGCTGCTCGGGGATCCTCTGTGGGCATTGTCAGCTGAAGACCAGTACGATGAGTAACTAAGTCAGAAGGGGCAGAATTTAAAGCCCGAGTGAAACACCGAAGTGTAGCAGGAAAACACCAAAATGGTAGAAAATACTATATATGATGCAAGTTGGTTTTAAATGAACTCAGACTAAGTTTCTGCTGTATGTGTCACAGTTTCTTTTCTCGCTTCCTACAACAAGGCAGAGGCGTCACAAAAAAAAAGGAAATAAGCCAACAAAAATGCACCGGGGTCAGACGAGTGTTAAATCTCGAGGAGAAGCTGACATGAAAAAACTTCCAGTACATGAAGCAAAAACAGAGTTTGTAAAAAGTCTAACAAGCCTGACAGTCAGTATTTAGTATGACCACCTTTATTCTTCAACACAGCCTGAGGTCTCTTGGGCAGCTTTCTTTTAATTAGTCTTTAGGAATAGTTCTCCAGGCTTCTGGAAGGACATTCAAAACTCTTCTTTGGATGCTGCCTGCCTTTTGTGCTTTGTTCTGTCAAGATGAAAAAAACACGATTTCAGTTGCTTTATGGTCCAATCCAGTGGCATTGTTCTGTGTTCATAATTCCCTTGATTTTGACAAGATTCCCAAATCACTGGGGGGCTGAAGCCTATCTTGGTGTCTTAGGGAAAGATATGTCAGAGAGAACATGGAAACTCTACAAAGACAGACCCGGCCTGATGGTGGAACTTGAACTAAGGATCTTCTTGCTGTGTGGCAACAGGGCTAACCACCGTGCTGACATTCCTCAGCAAATGGTCAGGTACAAGGACTGGACTGAAAAAGTGTAAAAGCAGTCAGTGGCCAACAAAAGCTTTTGAACAGGCCTCAGAAATTCTGGAGAAATGTTGGTTAAGAGCACTTTAAACCATTACAAGAAAGTTCAGCTCCTTGGAAACTTAATATGGAGAAATGAGTGGTGGCTCAAGACTTTTGCACAGTACTGTTTTCAGTTGTAACTGCAATTTATTGACATGTTTAATGATTTACCCACATGTGGTTTGTGTGTGTATTCAGCTGTGTTGGTCCTGCTCACAAATGGCAGGAGCTAAAGCGTGAGGCTCCGTCACACGCAGTGTGGCTGCCACGCTACCAACTGTTTCCCCACTTCACAGTTAACATCCCATTTTTAATTTTGATGCAAATGTAAAAAATATGGTAAAATAAAAGAGTTACATAAAACATTTCTGCAGAGTGTAGATCAGTGAGCTTTAAGATAATAAGATAAGATAAGTCTTTAGTGTGGGCTGTAAAATCAGACTACTTTTGAATTAAGAATTTGTAAATTTACAATAATAAAACAACGTGGCAACATTTTGTTTTCAAGCCAAGCAAAACTATATAATCTTAAGGTATAGATTTTACTTATGGTTATGTTACATGAATTTACAAAGTCCCTGGATACAGTGGCCCTGAGAGGTCAAATGCACTGCAACTTAAGAAAACACCAGCAAGTAGAAAAACATGAAAAACACAACAGAAGTTAAATAAGAAACAACAAAATTAGGTAAGTGTTTTTGGAGACACACAATTTAATGGACCAGCTACACAGATACACAAAACATGTGGAGGACTGCACAGAGACACACTTTTTTGGGTTGTTTTATTACCACTTTGGTTTATTCTGTATTTTTCTGTTTGTCAGTGTTTTCCTAGGTTGCAGTGCATTTGTCCTCTTAGGATCCCCCCGTACACAAAGTGCCAAAAAGTGATATTGTTTGTTTCAACAACAACAACAATAATTTAGTATAAATTCATCTATTCTTGCTGCTCTTGCCCTTTGCCACCATCACCTGTGCATACTGAAGGACAGCATTTAAAACTGCATGATGCACAGCTGCGCAGGAAGTGCTTCTGGCTGGTGATCACCTGTGTACACATGCAAAAACAACAGAAACTGAAAATTAGGGTGAGGCCTCTTTGTAAGTTATGTGGAACATATGTCACTGGGCATTCACCTGCGTGCACATGTTAGCCTGTGTGCACAAGATAAAAAATACAGCTTCCAGGACCTCTGGTTTCTAAGCCATCTTCTGTTTTTGATTGGTTAAACTTTTAGTCAACAGCAAAACTGCATGGATAGTGGTAAGAGGTAAGTGTCACGTGGTTGGCCAGTTAGACTTTATTTACTGTAAACTGCAATGAACTGTATCCTGAAAACAACCCTCAGGTTCGGGGGAAGATATATTGGTGGAGTCGCCTCGCTGACACGTTCCACTGCTGGATGTTTTTCCTGTTGGCGATAAGGAAAGTGAGTCTGTCATATTGTCTGCTTATGTGTTGACTAATGGAAATGTCATCTTTTCACTCTCTATGTTTGTACACGACTTTAAGGTTAATCACTGATTAATATTAATATCTGCTTCTTTTGCCCTGTCACCTTTGGCTGCTCTGCCCTGAGCCTGCTTCTGAGGAGGCTTCTTCCTTTTAAAAGGGAGTTTTTCCTTCCTCTGTCACCAAGTGCTTGATCACAGTGGGGATCATCTAATTGAAGGGGCGTTCTCTGTATTATTCTAGGGTCTTTACTTTACACCATTAAGTGCTTTGAGGTGACTGTTGTGATTAAATTAAATGAATTTGAAATGAATTGAAGTGAAAAGAAAAGAAAACTGAATTTTAATCCTTTGTTCTGGATTTTAGTTTGATATGCTTGATTCTCATATCTAAAAGAAAAAAAAATATTTTAATGCTTTACAGCAACTGCTCCAAATCAGATCACCTTCAGCTTTCATTTTATAATCCAAATATCTGCAGGAGTTCAGAGCGGAGTAATAATCCATAAATAGGGCCGTGAACGAATGTGTCAGTTTGCTTGGCTGTCACTGACTTACAGTCAAACTATGAATAGCCATAAACCCTTACTAGGTTTCATGCCTTTGGTCAAGCAGATACCATGAAGTCTTGTGATACAATGTGAAATAGAGTTGCCTGCACTTTAACATTCAAAGCTGTATAAATGTCCGGGTCAGAAGTGTCTTTTTTTGTGTTGCAGTTTCAGGCCTCGGGGCTAAGAAGACACTGGAGGAGTGTTTGGAAACTCACCCGCCCATTACTTGTGTACACTTAGTCAATGTGTACTTACTGACTTACTTACTTTGGAGGTTCCTTATGTGGTTGTCTGTGTTTTCTGCTTTCCTCATTTCCTTTCTCCTGCCCTCATTATTTTGTAACTCAATCAGACATTACCCTTCTCGCGATGTCTGTTCAGTCTGGGTTTATTCTTTCAGTTTTTCCCTCATTTCGCCTCTTTGGACTTTTACTTTTCATGTTTTGGACTGTCAAGGATGAGCCTTTGTAGCTAAAGTTTTGTCTCCTCTGGTGTCACATTTTGACCCGGCATTTTGAGTTTTTTATGTTTGATTTTTTTATTATGGGTTATATTCTTAATGTCTTGTTGTGTTTGATTATTATTTCTTAGTCTTTGTTTCAGTTAAGGGTTTTGTTCTTGTAACCTCGTGTTTACTATAGCTTTAGTCAAGTCGTTTAGTTTCATGTTTCCTGTTTTATTGTGAAGGCCCATGTCTCTTGTGAGTGCATTCTGTTTTACGTCCCCCTGTCTGGTTAGCCCTAATCTCTCCCAGCTGTGTCTCCCTCCTGTTTCCCATTCCCTGATTACACCTCAGTGTATTTCAGCCCCGTGTTTCTCTGTGTCAGTGTCCTGTTGTACCTTCACGTTCACTGTGTGTTTCGGTTGTGTTTGTATTCTCAGTTTAGTTAGTTTTCTGTTCAGTTGCCTTCCAGCAATAAAGCTGGCTGTTTTGAGTTACGTTTGCCTCTGTGAGTCCTGCATTTTGGGTCCTCTCTCCCTGCCTGCCTGCACACAGCCATGACATCTGGTGTCTGCAGCCGTCCTTGTATGTGCAAATATGTTATCAGTTTGGCTCAAACTGGTAACAAAAAAGGAGCGTCCAGACATACGTAATCAGTTTATTTAAGTGTATCACATCAGTTGTCACATGCAAGCATTGATGATAAAACATGAATGTGAGTCTGGGCTGACAGAGAAAAAAAGGCCACTTTGGCAACCTGCCCGGGTTAGTAATAAAGACAAAGACAGAGCAGGAAGCTGCTCTGTCTTTGTCTTTTGCAATAGAAAATAGAACATTGCAAAAGATTTTATGGTGTCACATTTTATCCGGGCTTGCAACAGTATCACAGATTACCACGCAAGGCCATATTCTCATTAGTCCGATTGATAACTGTGCACGAAAATATGATTGTGCAAAACAAACAAACAAACAAAAACAAGGCCCACAGTATGAGATATCAGCATCTATTTAACGATTGTATATAATTTCCAGGGTATGTCCTTTTCCCATCTACAACCTGTGGCATGACATATGTAAAACAAGGCCTCAGTTCAGACCAGCTCGGGCGTGAAAATCTCGCAAATGGAGACACATGACTGCACGGATTCTGATCTGACTCTGTTAGTCTGGGAAACAGCAAGAGGACAGCGATAAAACTGAAACTGGAACAGAGGAATATAAGCCAGTGCTCTGCTCAGAGCCAGTACAGCTATCACCTGCTTATAGAAAACAAATGTTTCTATCGTAACCTTTGTTTATCATTTCAGAAGTTTTACCTCACAGTATGACGTTGAATCAACACGTCTCTTCTTGTCTTTCCTATCAGCTCAGCCACCCTTCTTATCTGGACCACATACAAATATGAAGTTCAGGTCTGGATTCTTAAGGTCATGTTTTGGATAGCGTCCAATTGTCCAACATCAGACAAATAAGCCAATGCTATTGGACAGAGAAATGTCCAAATGCATTAAAAAGCTTATTCATAAATAAATAAATGTGTTTTTATAACACACCCACCCAGATAATGGAGTTCAGAGCATGGTCATCCTTTAGTGACAGGTTTCCTAACACCATCTGCTAGGCTTCACCTCCGCTAATTGGAGTCACTGAACTGGAACTCTCTCCTTCTTATCTGCTGTGGACACCTTCTGAAGCATTTGTCTTACAAATAATAAGCTTGCTGTTTGCTACAGACCATCCAATAAGTTTGAGTTCAGGATCAGTTTGATTTTTTGTCACGTGAAAGTCAGCACAGGGTCAACATTACAATGAAAACTTGAACGAGAGGAATACAAATTACAAACTTTCACAAGATAAAAACTAAAGGAATAAGAGTTTTAAACCTAAGGTGAAAAAATAAAGAGAAATAAGATAAAAGAAGTAAATAAATCAGCATTCTTGAATTTACGTTGTACGTCAGGTGTGCGGTATCCAGCATTACTGCACATGAGAAACCTGACAGCAGCAGTACCAGTGTCGGGTTAGACAACACACAATATTCATTCCAACCATACGATTTATGAATACAGCTTGTTAACCAAACTTGCCAGCCAAGCAGATAAATTAGCACTCCACCCTGTCGTCCAAATATGGTAACTTCTGTCTCCAGAACACCAAGAAGGGGCTGCGCAAAGCTTTGCTCCTGCTACTGCTCACATAAAACTCCCTCTCAGCTGTTATTAAACAAGCAGGAATAGTGGAAAACACAAAGGAAAGTCTTAATAACTCTTAAACTTTCTTTATAGCATTAAAGTATATCAGTCCCTAACAGATTTTTAGCATGTTCACAGCTAACCAATAGACCATGCCATGCTCGGTATAGCCTTGTCATTTGCACGCCTGATTTTGTGTGTAAATGCTCACCATTGTGTATACTAAATCATAGCTGCTTTTCAGCATGTGCATGGTAGGAATGTGGCGATGCCTCATTCTTCAGTGAGGTGTTGCCGGGCATTGTTCCAGCGCAAAGGAGAAGAAAAGTCAAATTAACCGTCGGTGTGAAGCCCTACCAGAAACATCAGATAAATAAAATTATTAACTACTTCACTTTACTAACAAGTCTCATTTGAGCTCTACATAGCATTTTTTATGTTATATTATTATTATTATTTTCATATAACTGGGTATGTGTGTTAGCAGAGAGGTGAGGTGCATGTGAATTTGGTTGTGGATTGTGATGCTTAGATTTGAGTTGTCAGATTGATTTGGTTCTAGTTTTTAAGTTTTAAATACACTGCTTTGTTTCTGTACTAGTTAATCCACCTGCATGCAGAAGCTCTTTAACTGAAATTATATTTTAATGCTAAAATTGAATTATTGTTGTCCACCGTTCATTTTGAAATTTACCATTAAGCAAAAAGACACAACGAACAGGGAAAACACATTATTGTTAAGTTTTGATAAGTGACACTTATTTACCAATGCCAGTGTTTGGGCTCAAATTTGGGCATAAAAATGTGAATTCAGTTTACTATTTGTCTCATAAATAAAAATAAAAAGGCCCAGGGGCCTGTAACTAGAAAACTATTCATACTCTGATGGTACAGGTTTGACTAACTTCATTAAATGTGCAAAGGTTACTGTAGACAGAAAAGCAGCTGATTCTGAGCGACTCAGTGGGAAGCACTGATAGATGTTTTAAGAATGACTCTATAACAGCCACAACAGCGACATAAAGGCCCTTTGAAAGTTTTCAGGTAAAAGCCTAACTGCAACAATTAAACACATCAGAGAGCAAATCCTTAACAAGGACTTCAGGGTCCACATAATACCAAAGCAGACCTTTTTCCTCATCTCTCTTCTTTCCTTCCAGCTTAGCCACTCTTCTTATCGCTATCTTCACAGGAGGGCAAAGCCTTGCTACTGAAAAATCTGTTAAGGAGGAGTGTGCATGTGTGCGTCTGTGTGTGCGCCTGAGGGGTTTTACTGACAAGACTAAATTTACACAGCTGGTCAACACAAGTCAGCACACTGAGGTGGTTTTAAACCACACACACTGGGATTCTTTACACCAACTTAACTGTAAGTTAAAATACTAATTCATTCTTAACACACAAGGTATGATCAAATTAAAAAGTTTCCAAATGTGGCTTCTAACACACACACTGTGAACAAACTGTGCAAACATCCCGCCCCCCCCCGCCAAGTCACTCTGACACCCTGTGCGAGCCTGGGGAGTGTTGTCTAGTTTCACACTTACAAGGACTTTCCCATACAACCTTGGCCCATCTGTTTCTTTCTGTTCTTGTCTCATTTCCAGATAGAAAAGCTGCTTTTGCAGCTCCAGATGGTGTGACACAAGTTTCAGTTTTTGTGATTTAACTTATTTAGCGGGTTAAGTCAAGGGGAAGTTGCACACACACTCACTCTTTGTCAGTGTTGGGACTAACGCGTTATTAAGTAACGCGTTACAGTAACTACGTTATTATTGTGGTAACGAGCACGGTAACTAGTTATTATGCCAAAATCAGGAACGCGTTAGTCGTTACTGGGATTTAGATAGGGTCGTTACTCGTTACTTCGTGTGGTGGCTATCGCGGAGCTTCCACCACAGATTCTGTAACATTGGCAAGTGGTGGAGGCCAGCAGGTGGATGAGGGAAAGGGGATGCAGAAGGAAAAGAGACCCGAGGCGGCCGCCAGTCCAAGTGTGAACTGAACTTCAGGTAAGAAGTTGTGACCTGCAGTCTATCTGGGTCAGATATAAACCAAGTTTAGGTGCAGTTTATTTTCGTTATTCTGACTTTTTCCATACTGCGTACTAGCTAGCATGACGGAGTTTCTATACAGCTGGGTGGGTGCTATGAAGTTAATGATGTTGAACTTTATTTTGTTTGTTGCCAACCGTCCCGTCTGGTATTCAGAGAAAATATTACGCGTTTCTTATTGAGGCGAAAAGGAACAGTTTGTCCCGTAATTCAGCTACAATGAAAAAGACACAAAGCTGGAGTTATTCTGTCTTTACGCTGCACAGCTGCCTCTTCTTCTTTCATTCTCCCCCCTCCCTCTCCCGTTTCTACTTCAATCATGAAAACTGATCAATGATCAGCTGATCGGCTCTCTTGTTTGTTTATCGCCCACTTTGCGCCAGAAAGAGGAAACCAGCCGGTGTCACGCTAAACAACAGCAGCACTTTTAAGCTTGATCAGCTGTTGTTAGAATTGATTTAATATTAATTTCTAGTATCAGCTGATGTTTGTTGGAGCCACAGCTGCAAAAAAGCTGCTGGTCATGATATCGGTTTGGTTATCTGGTGAGAGGGAAACATGAAGATGAAACCAGGAGATGTCCTTACTGAATCATCAGAGCTGAACAGGTGATGGAGAAACAGGTTTACCTTTTAGGTGACATAAATGAGTTGAAGGGAAGTTATGAACTGATTCTGAGAAACAGATAACACCAGGATCCTTTTTAGGTAGTTGACAGCTGGTAACTGTGCAGGTGCGGATCTAGCAAAGTTTTGCCAGGGGGGCCAGGTAGGGCATTAACAGGGAGAGGTGGGCACAAAGAAATACTTTTCTTTCTTATTCTCATTTAAAATGTCTAGCTTTTAAAAAATAATTATCTCAATCTTACAACAAACGATTGATGCATATATACCATCAAAACAGTGAACATCACTGTCACAACAGCGTTTGTTTTCATTCAAAGGCTTTATGATTTTTCCTATAATGGTGGGCCAGTCTCTAGTCAAAATGCCCGGGCCGATTTTTTGTCCCCGTCCAGCCCTGTATGCAGCTCATCTGCAGTCTGGTGTTACCTACATCTTCCTATTCAGAAGGCAGAATTTCCGAGTTACAGTACAGTAAGTTGAGTACAATCAAAGCATCACGACTGCAGTTTTTGTGTTGGATGTAAAAGGCGCACATGACGCTGTGACGTAGGCTAGAATCATGGCAGCAGTCAATGACGGTCCAGGCGTGGGATTTCTCTCGTGGAAACATGCACATTATCTTTTCCTTTCTATTGGTAGGTGGCACAGTGCACTTGTGGCAAGTAAGCAAGCTAGAAGACTGGCAAAGTTATGGAAGCAACACATTAACAAGAGAATTCTGAGTAAAACCAAAGTTACTTTCCCTAGTAACTAGTTACTTTGAAAGTAACGAGTAACTTGAAGTAACTGAGTTACTTTTGATAGAAGTAACTAGTAATGTAACTAAGTTACTATTTTAAAGTAACTTACCCAACACTGCTCTTTGTATAAAGCAATTTTTACTTCTGCTTAAACATGTTGAACACGATGCATCGAGGCCTTCAACTGATAAAATGTGTTGCCCTCACTCTTCTTCACATATTCCTACTGAGTAGTAAACCAGACAGACTTCTTCAACACAATAACATTAAGAGGAACTTTGACTAACACAGAGAATATGTAAATACTACTGTAACGCAGCTCTGGAAAGAGATTTGTTTTCATTCCAAAGGTTTGAGGCATTAGCAGATCTGGTCTGTGACAAGGCAATACAAACCAGGTAAGGTACAAATGTAACCGGAAAGGAAAACTTCAAAATATACATTTGTGCACAACTTTTCCAAATACAAGGCACCATTTTTATTAATAACATTAACTTTCATAGCCTTGAGTTATAAGTTCAAGTCCTAGTCTCTGGCTTAGTAATTGATCCTTACATGACTCATTTTTCGTCTCATTGCCTTCTGCAAATGACTCAGCATTTTTATAAACATAAATATATCACCAAAGGATTTGTGTTAAGATTTTATTTTTGTCACTGAAACTGGTTCATCTTAAAAATCTCATTTTTATCTACCCAATGTGTGTTTTACAGTCTGTCGTATCATTTTTCCAGAAAAGCCTGACAGACTTGACTATCAAATGTACTCAAAAAAAAGAAAAAGAAGACACAGATTATCACTGGAGTACTGATAGATATTTAATAGAAAAAAAGACCAGCAAAGCATTTTTTACAAGCCAAACACCAGTGCAGGGAGACAGAGCTACCAAAGATGTGCTAATATTTTATCCAGCATTAAATAATAATTAAAAAAAGGGGGAAAATACCCACAATCTGCAAGCAAATGAGGAGAAACTATATACATAAAAGTGAGTCGAGTGTAATATCATGGATTCATAAGTAGGCTGAGGCCCCTTACTGGAGGTCAAGATGTTAAGAAGAAGGCCATAATAGGGTTGCATGGGGTTAGAAGGTAGTAGGAACGGGGTAGAAGTGGCGTTTAATTTTACTGAATAAATGTATTTAAGCCCATTGGACGTCTGTTGATGAAGTGGTGCTGGAGCAAGGGGATCTCTGTCAATGAGTTACAGGTCTACAACAATACCAGGAGCTACGGTGACTCGTGCTTTGCATGCCTAGTCTACAAAGACAAACTTACACCCTGTTTTTTGTACCAGGAATAAGACAGGGGACTGAGAGACAAGCATGTACAGATGCTTCACCTCACAAACTCCCAGCCCCCTAATCTACACTACTAATCTCAACTTCTATACGAGTTTGACTTTTTATCTGGCTATTCCTTCTATTCCACCAAGTGGCAGGTTTCACGCGCAGCTCTTTTACAATTTTCTTCAATTACTAGTTTGGATTCCCTTTAAGCATGTGATCACTGAAGCAGGAACACCACTCTCTCACTACTTTCTTTTTAAGCCACTGAGTTGGTCTTTACACGGCGGTGCTTTCGAACCTCTTCCATCAGGTCCTTGAGGTACTGGATCTCTCGGCTGATGGACTCTGCTTTTTCTGCCAGCTCGTGGTTCTTCTTCTCCAGCTCTTCGCACTCTTTGTGCAGCTCCTCCTGCTCAACCCTTTTCTTCTGCCGATAACGTGTGGCTGCTGTCTTGTTCTGTTCCATTTTCTTGAGCTTCTTCTCCACCCCTCTGGGAGCACCAGACACTGATTTGACCTTGGAGGTCTTGGGAGAGGTGGAAGCTTCAGATTTGGAGTAGGGTTTGGTCCTAGAGGAACCAGCTGCAGGGGTAGGTGGGGTAGGAAGAGGAGAAGGAAGGCCCACCGGAGAACCAATGACTGACTCAATGCCAGAGTCACTGTCGCATTCGCTTGGTGGAGAGGTTTTAACAGCTTGATCGGGGAGAGATAGAAGGGAGGGCTCTTCTTTGTTTGAGAGAACCACCACAAAGTGACCAGAGGTGGGGATGGAGAGAACAATGGGGGTCGACTGAACGCTTCCACTGGGGTCTGGGATGATTGTGAGGGATGTGGTCTGCTTGTCAGCATCTAGGACATCTACTTCGCTTCCCAGCTCCAATGTGTAGACTGGAGATGGGGGAGATGGAGAGGGAGGTTCAGATTTAACTTCATGAGCAGGAGCAACATCCATCTTCTTGGCCTCAGCTGCCACAGGGAGAGGGAGCTCCAGAGGGGGACTGGGAATGTCAGGCAGAGGCAAACTCAGCTCAAGGCTGCTGTGTGGGACGGGGATGTTTGTGTTAAAGGGATCTAGATCCAAATCCATGGAGGAGTCCAGGGAAGCCAGGAGATCTTCAGGAGAGCTGGGAGACTCATCAGAGGAGCAGGATCCAATGAAAGACTCCAGGTCAAATTCACTCAGGTCGATTTTCTCTGACATCCAGTCCATGCCGGCAAAAGCATCATCTGCTGGCAAATATTATTCATTAATACTCGCAATAAACAGTTCAGAAATTTGGATCATTATTCTTACAGTGAATCATTTCCATGCAATACTCCATAAAGCTACTCATTTGTTAAATACCAGGGTTGTGAATTGTACTGGATCAATTTTTACAACCTATAAAAAAGCCGTATGACAATATCAACACTATGTGGGTTATAGTCACGTTACTACATATGACAGAAAAAACAATGGGCAGATGTAAATTACTGATGTGGTTACACGGTGAAAGCTGCTGTTTAAAATATTGACCCAAGATACAATATCCCAAAATACTATGAGAGCTGCTGGCTGCAAGCATTAACAAAACATACAGTGTTTATTTTTTATACATCAAATTTTCTTGAAACGTTGTGATCCAACCGTATTCAACACATGACCTCAGGCGTAAATTTGATCTCTCCCTCGATTATGCTTCTGACGTTTTCAAATACTCAAGTGAGACTAAATCCATAAAACAAGGAATTTTACACCTTTAACTGATGCCAGGAAGAACAAAGGGCTAAATATGTCATTTCACAATGACGTCTAACAAAACCAGTTTGAGCCGGTCATTACAGCACAACTCTGAGCCACACCCACCACTCACAAACCAATAAATGTTTGTTGCCCTACAAACATCCGGGTTTCTCACTCACGGTCTTAACGTCAGGTCTCAGCCTGCAAGCAAACCTCAAACACGTAACTGGCAGCGGGCCTCTCCTCTGAAATACTCACAGCACAAGAAACACTCCCAACTTCACAGTCTAATGAGAGTGGAAGATGTAGTTTGGTCCTAAACATACTCCAATTAGTAATCTCACGTCATTTCTTTTATTTGGTTTCTAATCAGCTCAACAAGTAGTCAAATTATTTCCTTTTGAAAAATAATTGTTAAAATTTAGGACTTGCCGCATGCTCATTAAACATGTATTTTAAGGCACTCTCACCTTTGCCATCATCTGCTCCAACATGGGCGTCGAGCAGGTCGCCGGCACCCAGCCAAGAGAGGGACAGCGAGTCCGCTCCGGCCTTGGTTCCCAGGAACGAGGAACAATGGGTGGGAGGGGGAGAGGGAGATGGGGAGGACAAAGACAGCGGGGAGAAAGACATAGTATGATAAGGGGACGAGGAGGATGGATAAGTGGACAAAGAAAGGGAGGGCGAAGCTGGCGCCTTCCCCTCTAGGGAGGAGGGAGAAAGAGCTTCTTCTTCATCTTGGTCCAGAAGGGGCCCCATGGGGTCAGCCATCAGAAAGGAGGGCCCTGAAAACAAAAGATCAGCCCGTCAATTTCTAACTTTGGGCAGCCAATACATCCAATAACTCACTAAAACATCTAACCCATCTACAGATAATTCCATGCTGACCATATGGAACTGTACTTCATTGGCTTTAGAATTGTTGGGAATGGTATTATCATTACCAAATGTTATGCAAACAAAGCAGCACATTCAGCAGTGTTTGTACTAGTGCTTTGGCAATATGTGTCATCACAACACACACCTAAGTACAGGGCCTCCACGTCCTCCAGGGCTAGCTGGGAGAGGGTCATGGCTGCTGCTGGTCAGTGGTAACCGTGAAAAGGTGTACAAGAACAAAGGTGAGTCGAGAGGTCCAGGTATGCTGTCGACGGCAGCAAAGCTGAAGGTGGTTGCCGGGAGAGACCTGGTTGGAGGGGAGAAAACAGAAATCATGTTAATGGGAGAAAAATAAGGAATATAAGCAAATGTAAGTGTTGATTCACATGGAAACTAAAATGAAGTGACACATTTTATTGCAGGAAGTTGTGAAACGATATATTCAAACTTTATGAAAATTCGATGCTTGGCAGGGCCAAGTTTATTTGTAAATGCAAAGTTTCCCCAGAGCAGGTGTACTTCCTGAAACAAGCATATTGTTGACTGACGACCCTTGTGCAGACAATGTAGGCTTCTTTGGTGGTGTGTACCAGGGTCATTAAAGGAGTTGACATCCCGTTATGGGGGAGGGGGAGTTGTATCTAATTTTGGCTAATCCGTTCCCCTTAAGCGTCAAAGCTGTATTGATGGGAAACTCCGCCCTCCACCGGGGGATAACTTTGCCTAATTTGGTCATGCATTGGCTGGTAACTCCACCCACGCCTATGAGTCATGGCGGAGATGTGGGAAGGCAAACCGCCATTTTCACAACAGAGCCATCTGCGCGAGGCGGGGAACGAGCTAAAAACCCACAGCGCGCGCCATTTTGGACGCCACGTTGCCAATGTGTATACGTGTACAAAACACTAAAAATGTTTATAGTATCACACTGACAGCAGTGTCGCAGCCATGGGAAAAAATTACAACTTCAAATGAGACGTCTGAAATGTTTCCAGTGCCCAAACGACGGCTCGTTAGCATGATTCACAACACAAAGTAAGGCGCCGGCTCGGTCTACTTCAGCTGGTATACTGTAATTTGACACCTTAGCTCCAAACAAGGAACTAGGAATTAAAACACACTTAAGTTGTTTTGGTTTTTTTTTACAAAAACAAATAGCCTTGGTCAACAAGTTTAATAGCCAGTAACACATTCTAGTTGACAGGTTAGTTACTACAGGAAGTGGCTATATGTTTTTTTTTCTCTTTAGAAGACTGCAAACATAAAAAAAGTTACTTACGCCATTTTGCCAGAAAAAGCCAGTGCACTTAGCCGTTGCACTGCCGGTTTGTTGCCGCTGCAAGGTTAGCTGCCGCACGCCTCTACACTGCCATTTTGGCCCGCTAGAGCTACTATGCACAAAGTGTGTTTACTTTAGGAGCTGTAGGAACGAAGAGCAGGTAGAGCCGTCGCGTGGGGATTATATAGGACCGAAGTACTGCTGCGTATATCACTCCGCACCCAGCGCGAGGGCGTTCGTTCACTTTGTAACCAGCAGCGCGAGTGGGAGGTCTTCACAACAGTATTTATAACGTCAACAAAAGCGTGGCCACTCGACTATGCTGGTTAACTTAAACAAACGAGCCTTTTTTGTGAGTGCGATCCCTCCGCCTGACTCATGTTGACTGACTGGTTGGATGAATCATATCTTTTGCAACGGACAAAGTAGATCCACAGGCTGCTGTGACGTAAAATATAGGTCAAATCCAGGATGTAAACATTGAGTATTGAATATTTTATGGGCCTTTAGCTGTTTTACTGTTTGTAAAAAAAACCCCATCCAAATCGCATTTTTGCAATAATATTCATTGTACTGGAGCGAAGATGTCTATTGTTTTAACTGGCCGACAGTTAATTTAGATCACAACGTGTCCCATTTTATATTTTATTCACATACAGACGGACATGATTCACTGCTTATGTCTAACACATGTAGGGTCACACCCTTGTCATTTTGATTAGTCTTTCTCTGGTCAAACAAGCCTGGTAACTATTATTTGGACTGAACAAGACTGTACAGACTGCAGAGCGAGGAGTCTCACTTCATACATTTCATCATAATAATTTTTTTTCACCCTACATGAAGGTTTAATGTGGTTGGGATGGTTTTGTAAAGGGAAGATGTTATTTTAGATGACTGTCAAAGTAGTCAGCGAGGTAAATAAAAGGCTGATTGTCACTGAAGTGCACTGTTCCTTTTTTCAAACCGAAGATAAAGATGGTGTTGAAGCCAAATATTAGAGCAGCCCCCTAAAACCCAAAATTGGTATCTGAATGAAATCTTCAGTATTGTTTGTAGATACACTTATTAGAGCCAGTCATAGTGTAATAAGCAAGTAATGACAATAAAGCAAACATAGATAAAACAGCCTCCATCCAAAGTTGAAATAGGGGTGGAAACATCAAACTTGTTCTGCAGACAGTACTGAAAGATTCAAGCTGCAGGACAGTGAATCTGAAAGTACACCTGGGTCTGGTTTGTGCTTCTCCAAAACCAGTGTCTCTTGCTATGTTTTTTTGTTGTCGTTTTAATCTCACTGAGATTTTACCCCCATGATAGGTGAAGGATGTGACACTGGCATCAGGAAGTAAAAGAGACCATTTCTGATCATGGCTATTTTTAACTATTCATGTTATGAGAGAGCTGTAACTACGCTGTTGCAAGGGATTCAGTAGGATGCTATTGGTTCTGAAGGAGAAATTAATTTGGACCCAAACCCATTCAAATGACAAATGTAAAAAAAAATAAGTTTATAGCATAACTTTAATCAGTCAAAAACTGAAGGACAAAATCATAGACAGGAATATTGGAATAAACTCTGAGATAAAGTTTGACTACATTTCTGTAACTGTAATACGGTCTGTATGACACACAGTCCGGTCTGGTACCTGAGTAGGTTTATGGAGAAGTAACATTTAAAATATTTCATTTTAAGCTTTCAGTTAACAACCACTCATGACATATAAAGTCAAGCTAGGAATGTCAAAAGTTTATGTATTTTAAAAATGTGTACTCAGCATCAGTTGAAACAGTTTAAAAGAAGGACTACACTGCCCCCTGGTGGATTGCGTCAGTCTTTATTTAGTAGTCTTTTTTAAAAGATGTCATGAAATTCAGTTTAACACCTAGCTTAAGCTGTTAACTCATCTTGACCGGAAAAACCAGCTAAAGTAAGGGAGGTTAACACAATCTCAGTTTTATACAGCATTAATAACCACATGCCATTTAAAAGAAACTGCTTGAAGTTACAATTCCTAAAGTTGCACCAAAAGCTTTGTTCTGTTTTCAAACCTGTTGCCAAAAAAGTAATATATATATCGATCAATAAACTTTTGTAAAAGCTGAAAATTAACATTAAAAGACAACCCCAAAGCAAAAGATATTCAAGTGGAGAAAAATACCCTCCTAACAATACTTTTCAAACAGTTCTGTGATTTTGATGAACTCATCCAGTCCTTTCTGGAGATCCACCATCAAGGAGCGGAGTTTCTTTGCCAACTTTGACTCAAAGCCCTTCTTCACCTTGGTTCCATCTTTTCCTTTGGTGAAGTACATATCCATGCCGAGGGCGAAGCCTTCTATCATCCCAGACGCCTTAGAGTTTGCCTCCAAGGCCGTGGCACATGCACCTCCTTGACCACAGAACTCCAGCACCTTGGAGGCCCCCTCTGACTTCACCTTTGTGTTCTCAAGCGTGGACACACCATGCTGCCTCAGCTGCTCTATGCCCTCATTAACATAAAACAATTTCTCCTGAATGCCCTTACTGAGGGACTCGTAGTCGGTAAAGATCTTCAGAATTTTCTTCTGGTCCTGGTTGCAGTTCACCTGGAAAAACATGCTTCACAATCAGTTCAATACCAGAAATTCAGATAACTAGTGTGGGTAGTTTTCAGTTAGTACCATTTTTAAAATTGTGATAACATAAAAACAGGGCTTTTGATCTCGAGAGACTTTATATTGTAAAAGAAGACCTTCAGCATTTTAGATTGATGTCCTGGAACTCCAACGGTCCCCTATGATAGCAAACACTTAGACAGTGGGGAGAAGGGTTCTTGGCTAAGATACTGAAGCCCAAAAACTCAGATGCATCACTGGAGTGTGACAGTGATAAAGAAAAGCTGCGATTGTTTTTAACAGCAGAATTTAATCATTAAAGACCATCACCTTATTTGCGATGGCTGCTGATGCACCAGTAACACCGCCAGCTGCAGCCACGCCGACTCCGACAGCAGTTAGTGCCAGCGAGGCTCCCAGCGTGAACGGGGACAGGATCACCCCAGCAGCTGCTGCCACACCTCCTGCTACAGTTGTAGCACCTCCTGTGATGCCAGCAATTTTTGTCCCCTTTGAAACCTGAAAAAGAAAATGATTAAAAAGGGAACCCATGGACACAGATATACATGTATCCATAAATATATCCACACCTTCTTACCTTATCTAAGTTGTCAGCGATGGAGCCAAGCTCTTTAATTTTTTCTTGCAGCCCGCCTTGACACCCAGATGTCGTCGAGATGTAAGAATTGAAAGCTTTATAAAGATGTTCGGCTTTAACTTCTATGACCCTAGAATGTGTTATAAAAACTTTATTAATTCACCTTTAATATCAGCAAAACCATTTGCATTTTAAACACACTTATTCATGATCCGCAGATAACAGACTGTAATAACTTTGATGATTTCCTAAAGCAGGAAAAGCACTGCATTTATCACAGATGTCATACCACACACTGCACTTCAATGTACAATCTAAGTCTTCATTTTCTTCACGAGGTGCTTCTTTTGTTCATGGTAGATTATTTGGTGAAGCACGTGTGTCATGACTGCCTGCTGTGAGTATATCTTTTCTTAAGCAGGTCACTTAGTTTTACGTGTTTCATACTATTAAGAGTTGTTTTGTATTAAAAGTCTGCTTTTGTTTTGTTTTTTTCTCTACAGAAGTATTTGGACCAGATGGAAAGCAACACTCAGGACACTATTTGACAATGTCTGTTGTGTAAAAGAAATCAGTGTGAATCTGCGTGTCGTTAATCATTTGAAGCAGGAGGCATGTAATGAAATTACAGGAAAGACTCCTCCAAACATCTCAAATCGACAACTAACGTCAGATGTGTTTAGCCGCACTATTCTGATGAATCTCATTTAGTAAAAATAAATACTTAAAAAAAAACAAAAAAAACTGAACGTCTAATGTTTGGTTGCTAAGGCAAATAAAATGTTCTTTGTCCATGTTTATGGAACTTATTCCTGTTTAGCTTGTTTAACTTACTTTTAGAAAGTGAAACTAATGCTAAACAATAATGTATTCATATGTAACTAGATTAGAGGTACGAGAGTTGCGAGCATAGCCTTTTTTCTTAAAGACATTCTTTATGAAAAAAGGCTATGTGAATGGCTGGGAAGTAAAGTTAGGCCTGAACTTAAACACATGCAATCAGCTGTATGGTATAAAAGAAGTGCTGTAGTCAAAGGAGTGCACGAGTAGGTTCATGACAGTACTGTCGGTCTGTCCACCCTCTGTTAAAGACTGAAGTACAATGATGTCTGAAGAGAGGAAAAACTTTACATTTGTGTGATGTGTCTGCATGTCACTGAATTGAATTGAGCTGCATTGAAGTGAATGTGCATTGAGGAATCCAAACACATATTTCAGGTAAAAATAATCCAAAGACAAACTTAGTGCCAACAAACAGTCATTTTAACTATAGCTATTGTTCCCACATGTAAAAGCATGGATGAAAAACTTACACTTTTTCTGGCACTCCTCTAAGTTGGAGCTCACTGGACAGAGTTTTCCAGGCTAGAAGCAAATGACACTACAGTTCAGCAACAACAGGATACCACAAAAACATCCAATTGAAATCTTTTCAAGCTGGATATTTTTACTCACGTGTTGACTCTTTGTAGGAGTTTGACAGACTCTCAGCATCCTAATTAAAGAGAGATGATTTAAAGTGACTACAACATGACAAAACAATCACTTGATATCAGTTTAATGTGTTTATTTTAAGTAATTACCAGGGGTTCATTTTCATCATCAAGCTGCAGTCGATGGGGTTTAGAAGGCAGTGGAGGGAGTTCACCTTTATCCTTAAAACACTGATCCAGCATCTTAGAAAAAGAGAAACAATCCATGTTTATTAGATCAACCTTGAACATGGTAATCCTGTTTGAACTGTGCACATACTTCATGTGTTATCTAACATGACAGAGTTTGATCAGAGACACCAGTTTCAGATTCTTTGAATGCACATGTCTGACCTCTGTACTGCTGCAATTCAACTGCTTTCAGATAAACTACATTTCTGTGACGCATTAAAAGCATTCATTGTGTGAGTAGATGCGGACAGAAAAAAAAAAAAACATTAGATATAGACCAGCGGTACCTTTATTTTTTCCACAAAAACTTCATTTCCTGTTGAACTCTTTCTAACAGTCCACTTCTTTGGTGCCACTGGTGGTGGACTCGAGCAGATGTCCTGAGTTTATAATAGAGAAAAACAATTCACCAAATAATTAAAAATGATTAGAATGCAACCATATATGTTTATATATATAGCTACTGCTTAAACTTCTGAGAGTGTAGGCGACTGAACCCAAACCTCTCCAGATTTCGTGGGAGACAGGGGAGCACTTTTTCCTGGCTCATCAAGACTGATTGGAAGGGAGAGTTGCTTCCTTGGCAGGGGAGTTGGACGTGGTGAGGGAGTCGGAAGCTTTGGCTGGAGAAAAGAGGGAGCATAATTGAAGGTGCTGCCACAACGTGACAAAGATAGTTATGTAACACAGAATAAGTTTATCAAAGTAGAACTGTGGTCTACAATTTCAATGGCCCCCTCCCTGAACCTACTTTTAGACACCATGAGTGCATGTTCATGATACAACATTGAGTCAAATCTAGTGATCTATACATTTTTACAGTGAAATTTGCCTCAAGACTACAAATCTGAACACATTATATTTCAATTCAGAGTCAGCTTACAGAGCTGAAATTCAAGACAACCAAACTGTTAATCTACCTGGTCAAGCCCGCCAAACAAGGCTGCTTACATCTCTGAAGCTAACACGCCCATTGTGGACTGGTTTCACTTTTGCTTTGAGTGCAAATCTAATCTAATTCAAATTTTTTTAATGATTCTGGCAACAAAACCTTTGCAGTTCTTTTGACATATGTTGGAACAAATTCCAGATAGGTAGGATATTTTGACCAAAACAATATGCATTTCAGTTTGAGTAAAAGTTGTTGTCATCTGAACTTAAACAAAATTAAATTGAAATTTCTTACCTGTGGCATTGTGTAACAGTGCCTGCTGTCTCTGTGTCACTACAGGATGCTGCACTTTGGCTGGTTGATCCACTGAATGAATGCTCATCACACAAACCAAACAGATTGCATGACTGTGACTGAAACGTCACGGCATGGTATCCATTCACCTTTTTTCATTCACTTCTGTTGTTGGACTGGAAAATGTTTTTAGGATAACAACACCTGCCACTTGTCGCAAGAAATATTAAAGGAAATCATTTAAAGGAACACTTTAGGAATACTGTGATGAATAAATAACAATTTTCTTTCACCACCTTTTTAAGTTTTAGACATGAAGTTGTTTTTTACTTTTATCAAAACCTTACTGACTTTGCAAAGGTTTCTGCAAAAAATGTGGGGATAATGCAGAGTAAAAAGGATCCAGACAGAAAAATTACATGTGAATTGTGAAATGGATTTATGTGAAAAATTGCTGAAATGGAGAAAAGCAAAATAATACTCGTGAAAACATACAGATCAGAAAACAGACAAAGAAAATATATACACAACCTGAGAGCATAGCACCAACTACTGTAAGTCACACTACATACATTCAGCAGCCACTTTATTAGGTATACCTGTTCAACTGCTCAATAATGCAAATACCAAATTAACCAATCATGAGTCAGCAATTCAAATCATTCAGGCATGTAGACATGTTCAAGACAGCCTCATGAAGTTCAAACAGAGCATCAAGAAGTAAGGTATGAAAGGCATGGTTTTTGGTCTGAGTGTGTCAAAAACTACTGGTCCAAAAAAGAGAAATATCCAGAGAGCAGCAGTTCTCAGGGTGAAAATGCCTTGTTGATGTCAGAGACCACAGAAGAATCACCAGAGCTGATAGGAAAGCAACAGTAACACAAATAACCAGCGATTATGAACAAACCATGCAGAAGAGCACAAGAAATCTTACCTTGAAGCAGTTGGGCTACAGCAGCAGAAGACCACACTTGAAGCCACACCTATCGGCTATGAACAGGAAACTGAGGATACATGGACTCACCTGTACACCACTGGCCTTCACAGTCAGCAGATCTCAGTCCAGCAGAAGGAAACTTCCAGGACACAGACAAATGTACGCAGACATATCATTATGCGCAGAGGTCCACCCTACTAACCAACTATTGGATCTCCATGTATGCACATATGAATGCGCCTACATTTAAACACGTGCAAAGTTAGCGTCTATCAAAGAAACTAAAAAAAACAAACAAACAAAATTAGCTAATCAATGGCCATGAGTACCACTCACAGATGGTTGAGGAGTGGCTGCAATCACAGCATTGTAAGATGGTGAAAGATGTACCTTTAGGCTCCCTCTTTAATTCAGAGATGGTCTTTCCCTTATCACGTAAATGGCCTCGTTGACTCCCCACTCAAACCAGAGTTCCTATGTATCCAGCATGTGTTCATCATGCCTGCAGGCATAAATAGACTGCAGAGTCCTGGCCTGATGAGTTAGGTCTTCTGTGTTGTCCCACCCGCTTAGCCAGATAGCATAAGGGTACATCTTTTTCCATCTTACAATGCTGTGATTGCAGCCATTCCCCAACTCCCCAACCCCATTGTTAGTGTCAGTCATTATTGTTCGTGTTGGTGTCAGTCATTAAGCAAATGTACTGTTTATGAGTTTGGGGAAACCTGCAGTCAGCTAAGACTGAAGAACTCACCGAGTTATGAAATGTTTCTCTCACTAAAAATACTACGTCCAAATGAACAGAATAAACTTTTGGAATTTCTTTACCCGGATGATTGAGCATGATTGACAATTAAAAAACGTAACTGGTGTAAAGGAAGGATAAAAGGAAAATGAATAGTGTAAAGGAAAAAAATACCCACCCATCCATCCATCTTCCAGGTCACAGGGGCATCAGCCTAAGCAGAGAAGTCCAGACCTCCCTCTCCACGGCCACCTCCTCCAGCTTGGCCGGGGGAACACCAAGACGTTCCCAGGCCGGCCGAGAAATATAATTTCTCCAGCGGGTCCTGGGTCTGCCCCAGGCCCATCTCCCGGTGGCACATACCCACAACACCTAACCCAGGAGGCTTAACTCGTCCCTGACCCGGAGGGCACTCCATCCTGAGGACGATGGCCTCAGATTTGGAGGTGCTGATTCTCATTCCCATACTTTACACTCAGCTGCGAACTGTTCCAGTGCGAGCTGGAAGCCATTATCTGATGAAGCAAACAGAACCACATCATCCTCAAAAAACAAAGATGAGATCTGAGATCACCCAAGTGACCAAGGCATGTCAACCAAGACAGCCCTACAACATCCAGAGCCTTCAGGAACTCAGGATGGACCTCATCCATCCCGGGGGCTTTGTTACCAAGGAGATGTTTTACTGCCTCAGTGACCTCACCCCCAGAGATAGATGAGCTGTCTCCCTCGTCTGCAGATTCTGCTTCCTCCAAGGAAAATGTGCCAGTGGGATTAAGGAGGTCCTCAAAGTATTCCTTCCACCACCCGACAATGTTCTCAGTTGAAGTCAGCAGCTCTCCACTCACACTATACACAGTGCAGGCAGAACACCACTTTCCCCTGCTGAGTTGCCTGATGGTTTGCCAGAATCTCCTCGAGGCAGTCCAAAAGTCTTTTTCCATGGCCTCTCTTAACTCCTCCCACACCCGAGTTTTTGCTTCAGCCACTGCCTGTCGGTACCTATTAGCTGCCTCTGAAGTTCCACAGCCTAACCAAGCCCGATAGGCCTCCTTCATCAGCCTGGTGGCTCCCTTCACCTCTGGTGTCCACCATTTGGTTCGGGGTTACCACCATGTCACCAACCACCTTGCGGCCGCAGCTCAGTAGAGTGGCTTCTGCAATTGAGATGCTGAACACGGTGTGTTCAGACTCAATGTCCCCAGTCTCCCTCTGAATGTTGTTGAAGATATGTGTGTTGAAGATCTTGTGGACCGGGGCCTCAGCCAGGCGTTCCCAGCACACTCGATCTATAAGTTTGGGTGTGCCCGTCTGTCCAGGATCCTCTCCCGCCATCTGATCTAACTCACCACCAGGTGGTGATCAGTTGACAGCTCAGGCCCCTGTCTTTACCCGAGTGTCCAAAACACATGGTCGTAGGTCTGGTGATACGATTACAAAATCGTTCATCGACCTGCAGCCTATGGTGTCCTGGTTCCACGTGCACTTATGGACACTTATGTTGGTGTACGTTATGGACAAACTGTAGTTTCCAACAACAAACCATCACTCAGGTTCAGATCCGGGAGGCCGACCCTGCCAACCACGCCCCTCCAGGTCTCACTGTCATTGCCCACATAAACATTGAAGTCTCCCAGTAGGACAACAATCCCCATGTGAAGCACCCTCAAACACCCTGCCCAGGGACTTCAAGAAGGGTGGATACTCCGTTCTGCGACCCGAAGGCGCAAGGCACAAACCCTCTCATCCACCGGGAGAGAGCCCAACATACAGGCAGTAAGCAGAGGAGATATTAGAATACCCAGCTAAGCCCGCTGCCTCTCACCAAGTGCAACTTCAGACTGAGACAGAGTCCAGTCCCTGTCCAGTAGAATGGTTCTAGAGCCCAAGCCATGCGTTGAGGTGAGCCTGACTATATCTAGTCGGCATCTAGCCAGCCTCATGCACTAACTCAGGCTCCTTCGCCACTAGAGAGGTGAAATTCCATGTCCCTATTGCTAGTCTTGGCAGCCAGTGATCAATCCGCGAGGGCCTCTGCTCCTGGCCGCTGCCTGGCACAGATTGCACCTGACCCTTACGGCGCCTCCTGCAGGTGGTGGGCCTGCATGAGGATGGGCTCATGTGCCTTTTTTGGGCACATGAGCCCAAAAAAGGCCCACATGAGGCATGGGAGACCCTACCAGGGGGCAGAAGCCCCCGGACAACATAGCCTCTGGGATCCCTGGGGCACTAAACTTCTTCACTACGATAACGTAGCGATTCGTGTGGTTCCCCTCCGAGACCCCAAAGGCCCCCCCAAAAAAAAGTGAGAATCCAAAAAACTAGCAAGAGGACACAACATTTAAAAGGAGACATTATGGCATAATAAAGGCACCAGCTCTAAGAGAAGAGCGTCATCAAAAATGTAACTTTTTTTCCATTAGGTTTTTTCTCCCACTCCTTCCAATAAATAAAATATATACCAACAAACAACAAACTTAAATTGCATTGATTGTTTATTTTAGTATCATTCTGTGACTTTAACCTTTAGGTAGCATATAATGTTTGACATTTTTTATAAATTTTTCTATAAAATACAGTAAATCGTTTTAAAAGGGTGCTGTTATTGAGTGAAAATTCCAAAGATTGCAGGTCTGGATTAAGCCCCAGCATTTCAAGATCCTAGTAACACTCCTGTTTATGTATCTTAAAAGATACAAGATTTTTTGGGGCTGACACTGTCACGGTTGACGATGGCCAACCATGGGGAAGTGAGGAGGAGGACCCAAAATGCAGGACTCTGCGATGCAAACAGTGCATTTATTTACAGTGTGGTTAACAACAGATGCACACAAAATCCCCTTCGCTCCCTAAACTCACGTGTGTGTGTTCCCCTCCGACGTCCGTGCTCGTGCTCCCTGCTGTCGTGTTTCTGCACACCCTGTGCGTACTGTCCTTTTTCTCCACGTTCCTCCTGCAGGAAAACAATAGAAGCAGCTGTTAAACACTGACCCCCGCGGGCACACACGATCCGCACTTCCTAATACTACACACAGTGACTTGGAGTTTTAACTTAATGATCCTGCGCCGGTGGGAGCTCCAACATTCTCCTAAATAGCTCCCCCGACGAGCCCTGATCAGCAGCAGGTGTGTAGCAGGGGCTTCGGGTGTGGCCAGTTCCCTGGCAGGGCCACACCCACCAGGCCTGAAGGCGTGTGTGCAGGTGTTCGCAGAAACACCTGCACACACACACACACACACACACATATCTGCAAACAGGCAAAATATATACATGCAACATATAATGAAAGATAAGTCCATAACTGCTCAGGGTCCCCATTTTAAAAGGGTGCTGTTATTGAGTGAAAATTCCAAAGATTGCAGGTCTGGATTAAGCCCCAGCATTTCAAGATCCTAGTAACCCTGACAGACTTGACGATTTTAGTTCATCAAAACTTTAATGTGATTTTAGTGTAAGACATTAAAGTGGCTACATTTTGGGTAAAATTTATAATAAAAGAGTGATGCTGGACATAAGCAGCTGGGTTAGTATGACACCCTGCATATTTTAAACATCAAGATAAACTTCAGATTCCACTGAATTTGTGTTCACATTGCCTTGATCTTTTGTTTCACACCAATGATGATGATGGTAATGATGAAGCTCTATTTGTCTCTTGCAGTTGCCTGCAGCGAAACGGGACCTTTTCTGACCATACATACATTTCATAAATATCACATCGGGGAGGCAGGTCAGAACAGGTAGCGTAAAGAAAAACAATGTTAAACTCCAGCCGTGCGCCTTCTTTTCACATTGAGTCACCCACTCTGAGCAGAACTTCGAATTTGGGATAGGGAGCTCCTGGCAATCGAGTTGGACCTGGAAGAATGGCATCCTGGCTGGAGGGAATGGAACAACCATTTCTCATATAGACAGACCAGAAAAATCTAATTTATCAATGAACAACTAAAAGGCTTAACTCTCTGCAAGCCTGCTGGTCACTGTTCTCTGCTCTTTTTAACCCCTGTCTCTCCTATCTCTCAGGCTCTCAGAATATCAAGCCAGACGTGCTCTCCTGCGACTATTCTCCAAACACCGAGCCATCTTCACCGGCTCCCATCCTACCTGCCACCTGCAAGGTGGGCGCCCTCACCTGGTGTATAGAAGAGGTCATCCGCCAAGCATTCCTGGGGGACCATGGTACCAGTCCTCCTGGAGCTGAAGTCAGCGCTCCGCTGCTTAGTACCCCAAAATCCCACCACCTGGGCCACATAATTACCTTGGATGGAAAATGCATATACCTCACTTATATCTTCTACTACAGGATTATCGCCATTTCTCTCAGCTATCAACCCATGCTCTTCCCTGAAAACGAGCTCAACCTTGCTGTCCCCTCCGTGCAGCAGCATCTTCAGCGCTGCCAACGAACTTGGTACAAGATGCGACAAGCTCTCCTCCGAACCAGGGAACGTCATCATCTCTTTGCCAACCGCCGCTGCACTCCGGCCCCCTTGTACCAGCCAGGGCAGAAGCTATGGCTAGCTGCCAAAGACATCCCTTCTCATAAGTTGGACCCCAACATCGTCGGCCCGTATGAGATTGACACTGCAATCAGTGTCTGCGGTTTGGCTCAAGCTCCCTGCACCCTGGCAGATACATCTGACGTTCCACGTTTCTCAAATTAAGTCAGTCCTTTGCAGTCCACTGTGCAGAGCCAGTTTCTCTTTCTAAGTTTTTGTTGTTGTTTTAAGCTCACTGAGATCCTTTTTTCCCCTGATAGGTGACTGAAGGATTTGAGACTGGCATCAGGAAGTAAAAGAGACCATTTCTGATCATGGCTATTTTTAACTATTCATGTTATGAGGGAGCTGTAAGCTTGCAAGGGACTCAATAAGACACTATTGGTCCTGAAGGTGACATTAATTTGGACCCAAACCCTAATTTATTTTTTAGGTCATTCAAACTTTTTTTCACAACCCAAGGTGTCCACACCTTATGATAGTGTGAAAATTTAAAAAGGTTTACAGCATAAATAGGTTAAATTATAGGCAGAAGTATTTGAATAAACACTGAGAAAAAGTTTGACTGCATTTCTGTAATTGTCATACTGTTTGTATGACACACAGTCCGGTCTGGGGCCTGAGTAAGTTTATGGAGAAGTAACATTTAAAATGTTTCATTTTAAGCTTCCAGTTAACAACCACTCATGACATATAAAGTCAAGCTAGGAATGACAACAGTCTATGTATTTTAAAACTGTACTCAGTATCAGGTGAAATAAAAAACAGAAAAAAGAATTACACTGCCCCCTGGTGGATCGTGTCGGTCTTTAAGTAGTTTATTTAGAAGTCATTTTTAAAAATGTCATGGTATTCTGTTTAACACCTAGCTTAAGGTGTGAATCGACAAAATCTGATTAGATTAGTTTTAGAAATAATCTTAACAGGAAAAATTGGCTAAAGTAAGGGAGGTTAACACAATCTCAGTTTTATACAGCATTAATAACCACATGCCATTTAAAAGAAACTGCTTGAAGTTACGATTCCTAAAGTTGCACTAAAAGCTTCGTTCTGTTTTCAAACCTGTTGCCAAAGAGGTAATATCTATATCAATCAATAAACTTTAATAAAAGCTGAAAATTAACATTAAAAGACAACCCCAAAACAAAAGATATTCAAGTGGAGAAAAATACCCTCCTAACAATACTTTTCAAACAGTTCTTTGATTTTGATGGACTCATCCAGTCCTTTCTGGAGATCCACCGCCAAGGAGCGGAGTTTCTTTGCCAACTTTGACTCAAAGCCCTTCTTCACCTTGGTTCCATCTTTTCCTTTGGTGAAGTACATATCCATGCCGAGGGCGAAGCCTTCTATCATCCCAGATGGCTTGGAGTTTGCCTCCAAGACCTTGGCACATGGCCCTCCTTGACCAAAGAACTCCAACAACTTGGAGGCCCTCTCTGACTTCACCTTGGTCCTCTCGAGCATGATGACACCATGCTGCCTCAGCTGCTCTATGCCCTCAATGACATAAGCAAGTTTCTCCTGAATGCCCTTACTGAGGGACTCGTAGTCGGTAAAGACCTTTTCGATTTTCTTCTGGTCCTGGTTGCAGTTCACCTGGAAAAACATGCTTCACAATCAGTTAAATACCAGAAATTCAGATAACTGGTGTGGGTAGTTTCCAGTTAGTACCCTTTTTATAAATTGTGATAACATAAAAACAGGGCTTTTGATCTTGAGAGACTTTATATTGTAAAAGAAGACCTTCAGCATTTTAGATTGAAGTCCTGGAACTCCAAATTAACAAAAGAACAAAAACAAAAGTGAGTCAGAACAGATTTGAAAAATGTATTTTCTCTTAAAAATTTAGGAAAACCTATCAACCTACAAAAACCATGAACAAAATGTTTTAAGCCAGTGCCTTAAAGACCGTCACCTTATTTGCGATGGCTGCTGATGCACCAGTAACACCGCCGGCTGCAGCCACGCCGACTCCGACAGCAGTTAGTGCCAGCGAGGCTCCCAGCGTGAACGGGGACAGGATCACCCCAGCAGCTGCTGCCACACCTCCTGCTACAGTTGTAGCACCTCCTGTGATGCCAGCAATTTTTGTCCCCTTTGAAACCTGAAAAAGAAAATGATTTAAAAGGGAACCCATGGACACAGATATACATGTATCCATAAATATATCCACACCTTCTTACCTTATCTAAGTTGTCAGCGATGGAGCCAAGCTCTTTAATTTTCTCTTGCAGCCCACCTTGACACCCAGATGTCGTCGAGATGTAAGAATTGAAAGCTTTATGAAGATGTTCAGCTTTAACTTCAATGACCCTAGAATGTGTTATAAAAACTTTATTAATTCACCTTTAATGTCGACAAAACCATTTGCATTTTAAACACACTTATTCATGATAACAGACTGTAATAACTTTGGTGATTCTCTGACTTTTCCTAAATTAGGAAAAGCACTGCATTTATCACAGATAACTGGACTTTAATTTACAGTGTAAGTCTTCATTTGCTTCACGAGCTGCTTCTTTTGTTCATGGTAGATTATTTGGTGAAGCACGTGTGTCATGACTGCCTGCTGTGAGTATATCTTTTCTTAAGCAGGTCACTTAGTTTTACATGTTTCATACTATTAAGATTTGTTCTGTATTAAAAGTCTGCTTTTGTTTTGGTTTTTTTTCTCTACAGAAGTATTTGGACCAGATGGAAAGCAGCACTCAGGACACTATTTTTATTTTATTTTTTTACTCAGGACACTATTCGAAATCAGTGTGAATCTGTGTGTCGTTAATCATTTGAAGCAGGAGGCATGTAATGCAATTACAGGAAAGACTCTTCCAAACAGCTCAAATCAACATCTAACCTCAGATGTCTTTAGCTGCACTATGCTGATGAATCTCATTTAGAAAAAATAAAAACACACACAAAAAACTGTTTTATTTGCCTTAGTCACCAATGTCAAATAAAATAAAATGTTCTTTTGTGCCCTTCCATGTTTATGGAAGTTATTCCTGTTTAACTTGTTTAATTAATTTAAGAAAGTGAAACTAATGCATATCATGAGAGATATGGGAGTTGCCAGCCCTGCCCTAGTTGTGTAATGTTCATGAACAAAAAGGTCACAGAGAACGAGCCCCTTCCAGCATCTCTGCATGCCTTCACTTTCACTTGCATTGTTCTTTTTCTTCTTCATTTTCTTTCATTCTTTCAAATGTTTTGTGAAATTTTGTGGTCTTGAAAACTGCTTTCCTCCTCAGCTTTGGGCAGCGAGAGCCAGTGTAGCATGCAAAGATGTTCTTTAAGCAAAAAGGCTATGTGAATGGCTGGGAACTAAAATTAGGCTTGAACTTAAACACATGCAATCAGCCAACCAGCTGTATGGTATAAAAGAAGTGCTGTAGCCAAAGGAGTGCACGAGTAGGTTTATGACAGTACTGTCAGTCTGTCCACCCTCTGTTAAAGACTGAAGTACAATGATGTCTGAAGAGAGGAAGATGCTCACATTTATGTGGTGTGTGTGCATGTCACTGAATTGAATTAAGCTGCATTGAAGTGAAGATGAAAATAATCCAAAGACAAACTTAGTGCCAACAAACAGTCATTTTAACTATAGCTATTGTTCCCACATGTAAAAGCATGGATGAAAAACTTACACTTTTTCTGGTACTCTACCAAGTTGGAGCTCACTGGACAGAGTTTTCCAGGCTAGAAGCAAATGACACTACAGTTCAGCAACAACAGGATACCACAAAAAACAACATCCAATTGAAATCTTTTCAAGCTGGTTCAAGCAAGTTTTTTACTCACGTGTCGACTCTTCAAAGAAGTTTGACAGACTCTCAGCATCCTAATTAAAGAGAGATGGTTTAAAGTGGCTAAAACATGACAAAACAATCACTTGTTATCAATTTAATGCTGTGTTTATTTTAAGTAATTACCAGGGATTCATCATCAAGCTGCAGTCGATGGGGTTTAGGAGGCATTAGAGGGAGTTCACCTTTATCCTTAAAACACTGATCCAGCATCTTAGAAAAAGAGAAACAATCCATGTTTATTAGATCAACCTTGAACATGGTAATCCTGTTTGAACTGTGTACTTCATGTGTTATCTCACATGACAGAGAGTTTGATCAGAGACACCAGTTTCAGATTCTTTGAATGCACATGTCTGACCTCTGTACTGCTGCAATTCAACTGCTTTCAGATAAACTACATTTCTGTGACGCATTAAAAGCATTCATTGTGTGAGTAGATGCGGACAGAAAAAAAAACATTAGATATAGACCAGCGGTACCTTTATTTTTTCCACAAAAACTCCATTTCCTTCTGGACTCTTTCTAACAGTCCACGTCTTTGGTGACACTGGTGGTGGACTCGAGCAGATGTCCTGAGTTTAAAATAGAAAAAGATTCACCAAATAATTAAAAATGATTAGAATGCAACCATATATGTTTATATATAGCCACTGCTTAAACTTCTGAGAGTGTAGGCGACTGAACCCAAACCTCTTCAGATTTCGTGGGAGACAGGGGAGCACTTTTTCCTGGCTCATCAAGACTGATTGGAAGGGAGAGTTGCTTCCTTGGCAGGGGAAGGGGAGGCTTTGGCTGTAGGAAAGAAGGAACATAATAAGATAATAACACAGAATAAGTTTATCAAAAAATGCATCTACAGTTTCAATAATCCCCCCCCCCCCTCTATTTTTAGAGACCATAAGTACATGTACACATTACAATGTTGAGTCAAATCTTGTGATCTATACATTTTTACAGAGGAATTTGTCTCAAGATCTCAGGTCCGCTAAACAAGGCTGATTACATCTCTGCAGCTGACACACCCATGACTGGTTTCACTTTTGCTCCGAGTAAAATTTGATAATGGCTGTTTATTAGTTTATTTATCAGTGGCATTGTTCCAAAGTCAGCCTTTGACTAAGAAAGCAACAACGCTGAAGACATACTAAAGATGCATTCAAACATACAAGCATTTCTAAGGGAATATGATGTTGGCAATGATGGTACCCATACAGTAAATATGGGAAGCAGTTGTATGCAATAGGAATTCCAATGATTTGTTCTGACTACATTATTACTTAATAACTCTTTTATTATTGACTCCAATCATCTTCAGCGTAATCAAGTGCACCATGCTTGTATATATGAATATATGTATGTCAATGTAACGTGAATGTAACATCTAAATAAAGTTTCAGAAGAAATCACCAAAAAAAGACATGACAAACAAGCACAAACAAGCAACATATTTAAGACATTTACATGTTCACACTGTAATGACCCCTCCCTACGTATGCTTGGTATTAAGCAGTGAAGACTATGTTTTTTTTGTGACTCAAGGTGAGTTGCATAAAGTTTGCAGTTTACAAAGCAAGCACAAAAAATGACATTTGAAAAGCCTTGCAGCAACATGGTGATATAGAAAATACTAGAAAGCAGTTCTAAAGATAACAGTTTACTGTGAGGTTTGCGGAGACTGAGAGCAGGACAGAGCCTCATTCTGCAGCGCAAAATGACCAAATTAACTGCCAAAACCTGATTTTTAAAGAAATATTTTATAATTCTGCCAAATAATATTTTGGAACAAATTCCAGATAGGTAGGATATTTTGACCAAAACAATATGAATGGCATTTTGAGTAAAAGTTGTTGTGAGTCATCTAAACTTCATTAAAATTCCATTTGAATTTCTTACCTGTGGCATTGTGTAACGTTGTCTCTTGTCTCTGTGTCACTACAGGATGCTGCACTTTGGCTGGCTGCTCCACTAAATGAATGCTCATCACACAATCCAAACAGGTTAGGCATGACGGTGACTGAAACGGCACGTCATGGTATTCATTCTCTGTTTTTCATTCACTTCTGTTGTTGGACTGGAAAATGTTTTAGCATAACAACACCCGCCACTCATCACAAGAAATATTAAAAGAATACTTATATTTTTACTTATATCTTTTTACTTTTCTAATGAAATTGAACGCATAAATGTTATTGCGTGAACAGAAAGACAACTTCCGCTTTTGCTAAAGTTTTTCTAAACTGGGATATACATTAGAGGGAATCTCATTAGTAACTGCTTATACACAGGTCTCTATGTGTGCCTTTTCAAGTATGTGAAGCAGGATAATTGTCTTTTATGTCACTGTAATACAGTTGCACCAGTAAGACAAAATTTCATATTTGTAACACAGTTTGTTTTGTTGTTTTTTAGTCACTTTGGTGGAAATCTCAGAGCTGGAACATTCTTCTCATCACTCTTTCCCACTAGTGATCATTGTTTTGAGAAAGCAGCTACAGATGTGAGAATTGCACAAAAGCAACTGAGAAAAACTGCAAACCTTTTCTCAGGTATGAGAATGAAGAGCTAATGTCATGCCAGGATCCGCTGTAATTCACGCCCTGGCTTTACAGGTTGTCTCAATCAATTAGGCACAATGTTCACAGCAGGAATGTTATTCTCACTGCACTTGATGTAGTTCTCAAAATAGTTTTATGACACAGACTCACCTGTACTAAAGACAGGACAATAACCAAAACGTTTTTCACATTTGTCAAATGTGCCAGTCAGTCAATCACTTCAACTCTGTGATTAATGAATAACAATCTTTCACCACCTTTTTAAGACTTGGACATTAAATTGTTCTTTACTTTACCTTACTGATTTTGCAAAGATTTCTGCAAAACTCTCGCGGCCCGGTACCAAATGACTCACGGACTGGTACCGGTCCGAGGCCCGGGGGTTGGGGACCACTGCCTTAGTGCATTAATAATTTGATTTTCTACAGTATGGTATTTGTTTAATAATTCATTGATTCAGTGCATAAAATAAGTTGATAAATAACATGTTAAATATCTAATAATCATATCAAAAAATGATAGTTTTGGGGAGAGTTTCTTTGACACATGCTGACTAAACAGAACAGGAAGTGAGAGCAGGGAGAACAAGAGTGAGCAGTTTAGTGAAAGGAACAGGAAAGGTGAAGAAGGTAGCATCCTAAAGATGAGCAAGAGGACAGTTTAAAAGGAGACATTATGGCACAATAAAGGCACAGGCTCTATCACCAGAGCTTCGTCAAAAGTTTTACAAACTTTACAAACAACAAACTCAAATTGCATTACTGTTTATTTCAGTATCATTCTGTGACTTCAACCTTTAGGTAGCATATAATGTTTGACATTTTACATAAATGTTACTATTAAATACAGTAATAGTATACAGTATTGACTGAAAATTCCAAAGATTTCAGGTCTGGATTTAGCCCCAGCATTTCAAGAGCATAAACGCCAGAATTTGTCCATAAACACTACTGTTTATGGACAAATTCTTAAAAGATACGAGGTTTTTTTGGTGCTGACTCAGTTTTAGTTTTTTTAAATTATTATTATTATTTTTAATATGTGCAGCAATTTATTGAAACATAAGGCAAAAACAGAGTTACAGGCACAATTCTAAAGAGTGTGAAAGTCACTTTTCAGTATGTCGAATTTTTGTTAAATATACATTTTTTAAAATAGGGAACATATAACACAACATGTACAACAAGAATAAACAAACAAACACAAAAAGCAAGGGATGTACCTACTAGTTAACATATGTACATAACAATTCAAAAATATAAGATACTGGAATATGGAGGTTCATACAAATCCATTTAGTCTTTCGGGCAGCCAGACTCAAAATGCCGTATAACAGAGCACATTGCTGATACCAAGTGTCATTTGAAATGACCATATTTGTTTCCCTTTCCCATTTCTGTTTGATGTAAATTGTATTCATATTCTTAACTTCCTGTAAACACTTGTACAGTCTAGAAATGACTTTGAGACCAGGATCCGCATGGTATGCCTTAACAAATATATTCAGAACAGGAAAAGAGAAAAGATCTATTCTCTTGGGTATAAAGTTATGTAGATGATGCTGGATTTGGAGAAACCTAAAAAAAAATCACTATTGCTTAACTGACATTGATCTTTTATTGACTGGAAGTCCCTAAGAGTTCCCTTATCATAAAATGTACAGTATACCTTTAAGCCTTGTCCTGCCCACTTTTTATATGTCACATCTAACTTTTTGGGTAAAAAATCAGCTGGATTTTAGTTGATCAAAACTTTAATGTGATTTCAGTTTAAGACATTAAACTGGCCACGTTTTAGATAAAATTTATAATAACAGAGTGATGCTGGACATAAGCAACTGTGATTCCCTGCATATTTTAAGGATTAAGATAAACTTCAGTTTTCACTGAGTCTTTGTTAACATTATCTTGAGCCGTCTACATCATTTTAAAATGTATTAATTTTGTTGTTTGTTTGTGTTGTTAAAAGAGTTTTGTGTTGCTGTGCAGAGTGAAAATCTCACCTGATGTAGTGTTAAGGTGATGTTCACCAGTAGATGGCAACAGGGACAAATGGCACAGGTATTTTCTATACAAACAAAATTTCACACTGAAAAGCCTCAGTGGGAATTTTTGTTTGAATAGAAAGAAAAGGAAAAAGTGTATTCCAGTGTTTTCAAAATTGTGTTTTTCAGATTCACATCAAAACTTCACACAGACACACACACGTTCGTTTTCACCTCTTAGTGAGGACACTGAATTGATATAATGCCCCTTAACCCACCATCAGAAATCAATGCCTAACCCTAACCCTTACTGTTATGTGATGGCTGTGTGCAGGCAGGAGAAGGACCCAAAGTGCAGACTCCGGAGACAAAACTTAAACTCAAAACCGCTTTAATGTTAAACTCAAATATAACATAACTGGAAATATCAAAATAAACTTACACCGGAGGATAGAAAAAACACACAGCTAAATAAACGGTAGATCGCGACAATGACAAACTGAAACACAGGGCTTAAATACATAGAGGGAGCAATCAGGGAATGGACAACAGGAGGGAAACACAGCTGGGGCAAATCAGAACTGACGAGACAAGGAAGCGTAAACTGAACACACTGAGATAAGACAGAGACCTTCAAAGTAAAACAGGAAACACATAACACAGACTGAACAAAAGACACAGACTCACATGCAGGCACTACAACAGAGGGAACAGAGATGTGGGACCAGGGCAGACACAGACACTGACTGGACACGGGGATATAGCAGACAGGGGAGACAGCAACTAAGGATTACACAGAGACAAACCATAAGACATGACTCTAACGAAAACCCAAAGACTAGAAATTATAAATAATATAATAAACTCAAAAACCCTGGGTCAACGACCCAGGCATCCTAACACTTACCCAAAAACCTAACCATGACCTAATGGCACCCCTAACCTCAAAACAACACGGTGAGCCAAAAAACTGTAAAATTGCATGTATTTCTCATTAATTTTTATTGAGATTCTAACCATTTTTAGCTTTCATGGAAAATAACTGTTATTCATGACATGACATAATTTCAAATAACTTCTTAAAGTCAGTAAATAGCTGCCACACAAGAATAAATAAAATCAAAATCATTGTCACTGTACCTACATTGCAGTCATTTAACCATCTGTACACACTGCCTTTATGTATTCAAACATAAAAATTAAAATGCGCTGTTTAAGACATTTGCTTAAAATAAAATTTGCCCAATCGAATCCAGAAAAACACAAAATAAAGACTGTCAACACTGCAGTCCTGAAACCAAGCATGATAAAGTATACACATAATAGAGTACTCTGGTTATTTGTCTGTTGTAGCATACAAGGTAATCCGGTCGTTAAGTCTGACATCACTAGCCGTGTCTGGTCCTAAACTCCGCTGCAGGTCCATATATCAAACGATCACTATGGCATTACTGAGAGTTGAAAAACTGTCTAAAGTCTTTCATCTTTAATAAATTGATCAGCGTTCTGCTCTACCAGGTGTAACAATTGAGTTTAACATCCAGGCATCCATGAAAGCGGAATTTATGATATTTAACGGAGTTAGAAGTTAGCAGGAAGTTAGCTCGCTAGCTTATATCTAAATACAATATAGCATGTCCTGACTGCAGGGTTTTGGAAACAAATTAAAACGTACAGCTCTGTATTTGGTTGTGTATATTGGGGTGGGAATGCACGTTTGTGTCTGCGTGCGCCTGTTCGTCTGTGTCTATATGTCAAGTTGGGTCTTAGACTCAACCTCTCAGGGTACATCTCAGGCCCTCCAAAGTACGGAGGCCTGTCTCCCCTCACCACACTCCCTGCCGGTGGCTGATGCCCTCAGACGTTGGTGTGTTGGTGGTTCTTGTCGACTGGGGCTGGGCGCTCATGTATGTACTGGCTCACTCCTGGTTGCCGATCGGCGGAGTGCCGCGCTAAGTATGTATCAGCAGCAGAATGGAGCTAAAAATAAATGTTTGTTTCAGTTCTATGAAGCTTCGAGTATTTTGGATTAGTAGCAGTGATGTGTTTGTTGTGTCATATTACTGTAACTGTTTATATGCTTTATATATTCTGAGGTAAGTTGATCTATAGTGTTACATCATATTCTATAAGGATGTTATGTGTTTGTATACTTTCTGCCCAGTTTGACCCATTTAGCAGAAGTCAGCCTGTTCAAGGCTCTGATATCTATTCTGTATGACTGAAAGCAGTTATGACATGGTCTGATTTTCTCACCCAATAAAGGAATATTTAATATATCAGTCTACTCTTCATTCTTCAACAGTTATCACAGCTCGTACATTTGCTTTTTACACATATATGTAAGCATTGAGCCAAATTTAGTAATGCCAACATACTGAAGGAACATTTGTCTCTTATATATAATACATCTATATATACACTGTCAAAGATACTTGAGTGTCTTTGAGTGAAGATTTAAGGTGATAGGACATATAAATAGCTGCAACTTGAATCTTTACTGAAGCTCAGTATTTGACACAGAGTTCAAACTCACTGCTGTAATAACTAATAATGATTAATATAATAACTATAATATTGGCCATATCATATTTACATATATTTACACTGACTTTAGTCTCATGAACAACATTAGCTAATTGTTATTTACTAGCTAATCTTATATGACTGTTCAGTACAGATATGAAGCCCAACAATCATGTTTTACAGTCCTGTGGTCTCAGCCTCAGATACTCATTAAATCACACAAAGCTCATGTAGAAACAAACGAACAAAATATGTTCTCCTTCATTTCTGTCAACCACACGTTTCCCGCTATCATGGTTGCTAGGCAACCTGGGCAGTGCGACGGAGGCTAGACCGTCCCATTTCACAAGCCTCACACTTCCGGCCTTAGTGGTCTTTGAGTACGCGGCCCTTGAGGACCGTTGAGGCTGCGTACTTTAAGGCTGCAGACCTTGAATTGGGATACAGCCATTCTTAGGAGAGACTGTCAAAGTAAAACAGGAAGTACACAGAGGTTCAGACAGGAGGAGAGAGAGCACGGGGAGAGCACGGACATAACGGGCTGGGGAAAACATGGAATAAAACACAAGGAGGGGAAACAAGGGTTCACAGATACACAGAGGGGCACACAGGGGGTTACTGAATAAAGAACATCTTAACTAAACAACCTAGGAACCAAGGCATAAATAAAGAACAAAATACAAGAACACACGAAAACTATGAATACTGGGCCAACATGGCCCAGGACCATGACAGGTGTTTTGTTTGTTTTTCTTTCTTTCTTCCCCCCTTCCTCACCGTCTCTTCTCCCCTCTGTTTCTTTCATTCTTTCTCCCTGTCCTTTCCCCCAGTCATGTCTGTCCCGTTTGTAGCAACCGAAAATAAAATAAATACATAATTAAAATAAAGGTCAATCAAATGGACCAATATGGCATGGCCATGATGATCCACTTGGTAAAATAAATCTGCTTGGCATCTTTCTTGGCCTTAAGACGACAATTCTGATGGCTAAAGATCCAAACGGGACAACAAAAGAAAAAAAAAGGATAAAAAATGTGCACTGGAAGCTTCATGGTATGGATTTAAATAGCTCAATATGTATGTGGCCAAAAACTTTAATCCATGTAGGGAAGTTTACCACAGTTTACACAGATTTACAATTTGACACAGACTTAATTTACAGATTTAATACACCCGTTACAGCATAAATATTGATATAAATATATAAAAAACAAAAGTAAAATACATTCATGAAACTGTCAAAGTTGCTGAAAACTGAGCAGAAGAGAAAGAATTATGTGATGTTACATTTTCCTGAGAACTGACTGACTGTGATGACTCCTCCAAGTGCTACATGCTATTTTGTCCTGCTAGTTGAGCCTGCTGTCTGTTCTCAGCCCTCCTCCTGTTTCACTGGCATATATCCATCACCAGAGGGCTCCACCGACCTGCCTGTTGACATCAGAGCAAACCCCTGTGTCATGTGACCTGGCTGGAGGTGCAAAGCTGGACTCAGTCGTGGCCCAGGCAAGTTCAAAGGTAGTTGTGGAAAAGAGAGCAGGGAGCATGGTAAAGCACTGGAAGGATGAGGTGGAAACAGGAAGCGTGTAGATTCGGTGGACTTATCAACATCCTCCATGCCCTCATCCTGACTCAGCTGCTCCTCTCCCCCACTGCTAACACCTGAATCCAAGCTGGGAAGCTCCGGGCTGTCAGCCTGCTGTTTCTCCACTCGCTCATAGTCAGAACAAACCTGGATAGACTTGCCAAACACACCTCCGCTGCTTCCAAACAGCCTTTTAAAATCTGCCTTTTGTTTATTCCCTCCCTCCTTCTCTTCCTCAGCCTCAGGTTCCTCATCATGGCTATCAGTCATATTGATGCTATCTGCCTCCATGCTCTCTTCACTGACCTCTTCACAACTGCACATGCCTGAATCTAGACTCTGGAGCCTAAATCGATCATTGTCGAGCCTCTCAGTTTTCTCGTAGTCTGAAATCACCTGCACTGGCTCACTGTTACTGCTGCCTTTGAGCAGCAACATTAACGTCTCCTTTTCTTTCTCTCTCGCTTCATCGCTTTCCTGTTCTGCGCTTTTTCCTTCGCCCTGAGCACCAACAGGACCATAAGGCGTGTCAGCCGCACAGGGCTTCAGATTCCCAGCAGTGAGTGAGGAAATAGGAGGAGGGCTACAAAGCTCAGAGTAACTTGGGTTAGTGAAGGTGGAGCTGGTGGAGTCATAGCTGCCTTTGTTCAACACCATCTTCTCATCTGGCTTGTAGACCACAGCAGCATCAACAGGCGACATTAATTCTACAGTGATCATTTCCACTGGTTTCAAGAAGGAGTGAAAGTATTCACTGGGGAACCCACTCTGGAGGAGAGAAAGTCACAGAACAGAAGAGATTAGAAAGATTTGAAATATACAAGATATTCAATCTGCACTTCAAGAAAAGGATTAAAAAGATGAATGGATCGGTGATCAATTTCGTTTGTCTGGTTAGACTGTCTGCAGCACAACTTTCAGTAATTCTCTTTTTATGTTGCATACTGTGTCTGTTTATGAGCTGCAGTTATCTCATTTTTATTTGTAGATGGTTATGACAAACTATTTGAACTCAAGACTAAAGAAGATTCAGTATTCGACTGTAAACGACCACGGCAGACCCAGTGACATTTTAATCATTCTTTATTAATACTTGATGGTTGCTGTCCACAATACACACAGAGCTGCAGCTCTGCTACTGCCAGCTCAACGTACCAACCACATGCAGGACCCACTACAGTATTTAAGTAGGCGGGGCATGATTGCGGATGCCATGCAGGTGCGTCTGCCCTCCCTGCACGGCACAGCAAGCCACGCCCTGCCACATCGACTTACAGTCATATGTGGCTGACACACAGCTCAAAATAAATGCTAAGGATAGCTGCTACTCATGTACATTTACTGCAAACATGTTCACCATGATAGTACACAAATGTCATTTTTTACTGCCCTGAAATGGCAGTTTCAATTGTTTTTCATTTTAAACTGTAAACTGTAACCTGATTACATGATTTAACAGTAGACAGTAAAGAGGACGCATCTAGAGCCTGTATGCTTACCTTAAAATGTACGTTCTGCAGGGAGGATTTTCCTGGGTCTGGTACGGGCTGACCTTTCATTGTCTTTACTACATAAACCCTGAGGCAACAAAATTACAATCAAAACCGAAGTCGTCAAAAATAATCTTTTTGTTTTTAATACATCATACCAGAATAACTAATCACAATATAATGCACATTGAGATATTTTTGGAAAAGTTTGCTTACCAGTGTTTTTTAGTTGTGCAGAGAATGACTGCCATTAACACTACAAGACCTGCTGTAATTATGCACACAACAAGGCTACGAACATCTGAAAAATACAAAAAAAGAAAACAGAATAGAATAACTTTATCGTCCACACTAATGGAAAATTGTCTTTGGTTCACCAAGTCAAAAATCAAGCAGGCAATAAAATCATAATAAAAATATTGGTAGGAATCAGACCACATTCAAACCTAAGCATAAATAAAACTCCAATATACATATAGTATATGATGGTTTTTAAAAAATATTAAATGCTTTTGACACAAAGGATCTCTTATAGACTTTTTTGCTAGCTAGAGGCATCTTGTAACATCATCCTGACAGCATTAATTCAAAATCAGAGTGAAGAGGGTGTTTGGGGTCAGTAACAATAGACCAGGCTTTCCTTAAGACAGCTTGAAGATACTAGATTCCAATCAAGGTTGTTATCGACCAGTAATTGTTCTGGTAGTTCTAACAAGTTACAAAATAACAAAATATTCTCCAATTAGCTTCCCTGTAAATGGAATGAGCATAAAAAAAATAAATCTTGTCCTTAAAATGTGTTTCCAGATACTTAAAGATATTAATGGCTTTCACAGACTGACTAGAAAGTGAAGCCGGTCATGGGGACTGGGTAATTCAAGACAAGCTTTTTCATTTTTAACGAGGAAATAATGAAATTTACACCCTTCTTTCAACCTGCATCCCTGAGCAAAATCATTAGGGCTCGAGTTCCTATAGAAGACCAACAATAGCCATATCATCAGCATATTTTCACATTTTCACTTTCCTATCTTGGAGCTGCATGTCATTTACATAAACAGAGAATAACAATGGTACTGACTGTACTGACTATGACTTCATCAGGTAAAACAAATACAGATTTTCTGTGGGCTTTAGTTGCTCTTATAAAATGTGTGTCCTTGTTGTACTGAAACAGAAGACAGAGCCGATCACGTTAGCTTAGAAAAATGAGAGAAGGCAGGACTGAGAACTCTGCAGAGTTTCTTAAACTAAACTATTTGGCTTTGGAGCCATTTGGCAAAAAAAAGTACCTGATGGTGGTTTTCTTTTTCCTACTGGTGACTCCCATGATGCAGTGGGGCTCCAGTCACTCCAGGCTCCCTGTTTAAGTTCAAGTTCAACAGACCGCACACGAACTCGTACCTCGTACTTCTCGCCTTGTATCAGTTTGTCTGGCTCCAGCTCTGCCCTGCACTCATACTCGCACTGAATTTTTTTTTTCTGCACGGTGGGATCCTGACAGACAGAAAGATTTTTATATCACTTTATTTACTCTTGCTATGAATTCACACAAACACAGGGCAAGGATCATGTGTACACACTATTTAAACGTGCACTTTCAGGATCTCGACTTCATACCCAAACTCATTCACATTGTGATACAAAATCTAAACTTACACTCCATGACTGATTCTGCTGCTTCCACTGCACTTCACTTTCGTATGAACTGATCATTTCATGTTTGGGGTCTTGGGACAACCAGGAAACAGAGGTGGCGTTGACTTTTGGCTTCGAAGGAGGATTCACCTTTACTGTAAGAGTGTGCACATGAACACACACACACACGAATCACACAAATATGTTCCATGGGCTCCGTAAATAGGTCATATTGTAAGTAACAATGAGGTAGTATATTATAGGTTACACTCACTGTGACAGGATGGCATGTAGGAAGTGATTAGACTCTGCTTCATATGAGCACAGCTCAGATTCATGGACAAGACATAGAAAGACAGAAACTGAAAGAAATTGTTTTGAAAAATTCAATAAAATGATCCAAAACTAGTGAAGATCTAAATCAATTGGTAAATTTAAAATGTTTTGATTTAAATCTACAGATAATAGTTTCGATGTAAATCTAGAAGTGATGTATATATGCTTGAGGCTTGAGGTTTTCCTTGGTGTCACAGAGTGAAATTCAGATTGTGATCACAAGGGTGGGACCAGTTATGCTTCTTCTTCATTTTTGACATATTATTATTTCATATGTGCAGGTATACCCGCACATATTAGAAAAAAGGGGTCCAGAATGCTCTCTCAGTTTAGCTTCTACGTTTTGAGAAATGAGCATTTTCACTTTCTTGTCAGGAATACTGATAGTCTGTGTCTGCACAGAGGCCATAATTAGCTTTAATTTCACTTCATGTGCAGAAAAGTAAAAATAAAAAAGAAGCCTGATCCTGTCTGGGTTATACTTCCTGAAATTCTTACATAGATACTCTAATATAAAATGGAAAGCAGTGTGCTCTTAAATGTCCTGCTGGCCATATGCTCATCACAGGATTCTTCACATCTGTCTATACCTTAAAAAGCAGATGATTCTTTTTTTCTCTCTTGTACAGATTTTAAACATATTTTTAATAAACAGGGTATCCACCAACAATGCTAGTTGTTCACACACTCACAGTGTATTCCATTTCAAAGATGAGGGAGCACTCCTTTAGGTCTGGTCTGGACATGTCAACAGACTTTAGGTCACAGGAAGCGCTGTAAGAGCTGAGAAGAAGAATATTCATTTGATTTTGCTGTAGATGATGTTACTGATGACATTTGTGACTCGTGTATTGTAGGTATTATGCATCTAGGTTTTCTTTGTGTGACTGAGATCCTTACAAGAAGTGAGATTTATATTGAGCATGTATGGTGCATGCAGTGTCATCAGACACGTATTTGCTGTTCCACAAACAGGTGATGTTTCTATTGTAGTCAGTGTAGCAAGTGAGATCTGTGAGAATTAAAACAGGAGAGATGAAATGAAAATGAGTAAATATGTCAAACAACAGATCTTAAAATCAGTTAAACATGAATAAAGAGGAATAAAGACTAACTCTCTGGAAGCCTGGGACACTCATCACTTCTGCAGAGCAGCAGCACAGGCAGCAGAATAAACAGGGAAAGGCTTTTCTTATTTCTCTCCATTTGTTAAGTCCTCAGTTTTCTTTCTTTGAGGCCACTGGGATGGTTTGTTTCCAAAGCTCAGTGACTGGAAAATTTGAAGGATTGTAGTCGCTCCAGACTTTGGCTCACCGCTTCCCAATTTTTCTCATCCTGCCCAAATCATCTGGTTGACAAGATGGAACAATGTGACAGAGGAGTTTGTCACATTTTTTTTTCTGCTTCTACACAACTGCAGCCTACAAACACATCAAGAATAAGTTGTAACATAAGCAGTCGATGGAAAAACAGAAATAGAAGTGTTTGAGATAGTGCCCCACTCCTCTGCGGTTCCACATCTGTACAAATGTGACATTTGTTCTCTTGCAGAAACAGGATAAATGAACAATGATGATTTGAGACAACAAAGTTCCAATGTAAATCAGGCTTATGCATCAAAATCAACACCAAATACAATGCCATTGATATTTCCTTTTTCAGGGTGAAACAGGACCAGCTGTTTTTTCTGAAAGACCACACCCATTAAAACAGGTAATGAAAAGAAATACTCTGGTCAAATTCTCATTTTACACTCAGCCACGCACACTCAAGGCATGCAAAACCTTTCATCAGCTTCGTTTTTGGAACATACAGCAGTCTGCCTTTTTCATCCCACCCACATTTGTGCAAAAATGTCTGTATATCAGCAGTTTCCATTCAATCTCCATTGGAAGTCAGTAAAACTATTTAATAAAATACAGTTTAAATATCAAACAGTTCTCTTAATAAAATAATAATAATAATTGTGTCAGCTACACAAACCCAAACTGATAAAAGGGGGGGGGGCGGGGGGGGGGGGGGGGGGAGGTTGAATTCATTGCTTCAATTCAAGCAATTCAAACAATTAACACTGTAGAGGATCTTACTTTGAATCGGCACTGCTCTCCAGACTAAAATGTGAACTTCTGATTAATTATTCTTCACTTCTGAGCATCTGAAGCACGTTAACACATGTTTCTTACTTCCTATCATTTCCTTCAACTGACAGATAAGGTTAAATTTAGTAACTGATGACACATTTAAACATGCAGTCAGGTAGAAACTGGCAGCTTCTGTGTTAATGTTTCAGTTTTACACTTCATCATCATTTATTAGTTTGTTGACTACAGCCTGCCATTTCCCCCAGCCTGTTGGATTTTTAACCGTGCACAGCAATGCACACAAAGGGCATGCTACAGCTAATACTTATAAACGTATTAGCTGCAGCTGCCTTTGCGTGCGGACCGCAATGACATTTAAACTCTGTGAAAAACAGGATGAAAAAAAAAAATGTGTTTGTGTGGATTCGTGGTTCTTGTGGTTTTGCAGCCAAGTGCAAGCTGACCCACAAACACCCACAGCCTGACCTAAAACTTTCACGTTGTGCGTTTACTGCAGTATTATTTGTAAAGACTTTTTTTTAAAGCATTTTATCTCTGCAAGAACACATTGATATTCAAGCGAACCTTTCTTTTCATTGTGATTAACGCAAACATATTAAGTTTATACTGCACAGCGCTGACGTAGATTCTTTACATGTTTAGATTCACATTCATAACATAACATATATTCTGCTTTGTAGCATGATAGAAAACCTAAACCTGCAGCTAAAACCCTAAATATTATCTTCAGCCACAATCCATAGAATAACTGTCTAACAAACTATGTTCCAAGTGTCATGCAGAAGTCAACACTTGTGGCAGTTCGTGGCAAGTATACCATGAGTTGCTGCAGTTTAAAATGCAGTGGAACATTTTAAAAATCATTTACTGATAAATATTTGTGGTGCCAGTAACATTTCTTTAAAAAAAAAAAGAAAAAAAAGAAAAAGTGTTGTTCTCCTTTTTTTTTAGCCTAAACAGCTGCACACTACTGTTTTTCTTCCATTTCCGTGCACAGGGGAAAGCACATTATGTTGGTGCTTCTACGGTCACCTGTCTGCAAGGTTTAATAAAGGTCAAAATGTTTTTCTGAGAACTCAAATGTTCCATTATTCTGACAGGTTCACTTCCTGCTAACGGCACTTCTTAAAAAAACTTAATCTGATCGCATGCAATGAGCTCAGACTTGCAGGATTTTAATAAATGGAGTATACAGTTTCCAGTCATGCACATTACAAGAAAATGTTTTAGTAGTCAGGAAGTTGATAAGCTTAACAGGAGGCACTTTGTGTAAAAATTAACAAGATGTCAGTTGATACAAAAGGTGAGAGGGGGGGGGGGGGGAGGTACACTAACTACATCCTCTTAAAATGTACTATTAGATTGAGTCATGTGCTGCAGCATAAAGCAATATCAGTTCCATCCTGACATTGAGATTCTCTGATGAGAGCTCTTTTAGGGTGACAATGTCGCATGTAGTGATCCAAGAAGATAACAGCCTTGCAATCTTCCAGAATAAAAAAAAGAAACACCAGTTAGGAAATGAAGTAGATTACTTATTGTGTCAGATTATGATATGAGACTGCTTATATTTTATTCGTTATCTGATCTTCCGCATGCAAATGGTCTGTCAACATACACCTACCCGATACCTCTAATGCACTGCTGCTCCTCAGTGTGAGGAATCTGTAGAAACGGACCTTTCACTCTACCAGATCTATAAACGTCGCACTGCAGTCACATCAATCTGTAGCAGACGGCACAAACAAGGCACATGTTTGATGTGGGTGTTTTGGTTTAATCACAGCTAACTCTTTCTTCTTGCCTGGGTAGAAGTCCTCTGCAGTTAAGGCATTCAGACAGACTTTCAAAGAACGGCGAGTCTTTTAAATGCAAAAGATTCATCATGAAGTTCCATGAGCTTCTGTGCCAACACTTACCTTTATTCAACTTCAACAATATCACTAGTAAACACTGCACACATTTTCATAGCTATGATGACAGAGCCAAGCTATATTTATCTTTGAAGCCAGGTGAAACTGTCCATTTAGTCACATTTAAGCATTTCTTAAAGACATAAAGGTCTGGATTATGTAAAATTGTCTACTTGTAACCTCTGGTGTTGTGTATGGAATACAGAGCATGACATGATTCACTGTAATTACTTTGGATAGGAATGCCTCAGCCTCAATTATTCCCACTCTGACAAACCATTTTTTATACCCTTACAGTGTCATCAAAGCCAAGTCTTATGGACAGCCTTGTTTGAGCTGAGTAATATTGTCCAATTATGTCCAATGTTTCTGAGTTCAAGTATCTCGGGGTCTTGTTCGCAAGTGATGGGAGGAGGGAGCCGGAGATCGACAGACGGATTGGTGCTGCGGCTGCAGTGATGCGGACGCTGCACCGGTCCGTCGTGGTGAAGAGAGAGCTGAGTGTAAAAGCGAAGCTCTCAATTTACCGGTCGATCTACGTCCCTACCCTCACCTATGGCCACGAGCTGTGGGTAGTGACCGAAAGAACGAGATCGCGGATACAAGCGGCGGAAATGAGCTTCCTCCGAAGGGTGGCTGGCCTCTCCCTTAGAGATAGGGTGAGAAGTTCAGCCATCCGGGAGGGGCTCAGAGTAGAGCCGCTGCTGCTCCACATCAAAAGGAGCCAGCTGAGGTGGTTCGGGCATCTGACAAGGATGCCTCCTGGGCACCTCCTGGGTGAGGTGTTCCAGGCATGTCCCACCGGGAGGAGGCCCTGGGGCAGACCCAGGACACGCTGGAGAGATTATATCTCTCGGCTGGCCTGGGAACGCCTTGGTGTTCCCCGGATAAGCTGGAGGAGGTGGCTGGGGGTGTCTGGGCCTCTTTGCTTAGGGCTGCTGCCCCTGCGACCCGGCCCCGGATAAAGCGGAAGAAGATGGATGGATGGATGGATTGTTTGTTTTTGGTTAGACTTCAACAAGACTTTTTCTGTTCTGGTGGATTTTTTTAAAAAAAAGTTCATAAGACTAAAATCACAAGTCTGTTTTTAATCAAACCTGAAGTCATGTGATTAATGACACTCATCAAAGTCATACTGGACAATCCACAGACTTCCCCAACTAACAGGAGATTTGAATGATTTGCGTCAGTTCACCACTTATCCAATCGTGGAAAACCCGCTTTGTTAATAACTTCAAAAAATCAAGATTCCTCTTCTCGCCTCTTCTTATCAGACACTATCTTAATACTTTACCTTCTAAGAACCATTTTTCATGTGTTAAGCACTAGTTCTCTTTATATCATTTGTGTACTGACTTTTGGACTTCCCCTACACTGGTCCTACAGGAAAGTGAAAAAGTTGACACTCTTTGATCTCTTTTTTTTCTCTTTCGTCTCTTTCTCTCTTTCCTTACTCACTTCACTGACACACGAGAAAAACAACCACAAACTGAATGCAAATACACACTAAAAACTTAAACCACATCCTAACCCCTTTGTCTTCCCAGAAAGGTATGTTTGTTTCCAATAACAAAAAAAGCACACAAAAAAAACCTCATTCACAATCCAGAAAGTCTGCTCTTCATTTCTTGAACTACTTTTTTCTTGACATTACTGGTGCAGCGGTTTTTGAAACCACAACTAGTGGTGAGCTGGAGTAACATGTTTTACTCCTTTCTGTGGGCATACAGATCAGAACTGCTTCATAATAGTCATCATGTTAAGCTTAAAGTCCGGTCCACCCTGTCAATCTAAATGACTGACAAAAATGTCACTCATTAGATGGTCAGTGTCAGGAAATGCAGATTTTCCCTAAGCAACTGGTGGTTACCAGAAAGTTGCTGACCTGTCTGGGTATTTTTTCTTTCCTTCTTTTGTTTTTTGGCTGATGTTCAACCAAAAAGAGGCAGTAAAGATGACTATAATTAGCTAAAATGAGCCGGGTTGTCAGTTGGTGGAACCTTGTCTTGTTTACTGTAAGTGATTAATGGAGGCATCGTTATTATTATTATGGTGTCATAGACAAGAGCAGAATCTGCAGAGTAGTTTTTATGTGATCAGATACTTGGAAATGAGATGGTTGGATTGATTATGCCGCTATGGCTTGAATTCTTAACTGAAAGGGTTGAAGGTGGGAGAAATTAGCATATCATAGCCGCAGTCTAGGAGTAGGCGTATCCTGAAACAACAGCGGCAGCAGCAGTATGACTGTTGAGCATGCAGGGACACATAATTTTGTACAGACATACAATAAATCCCCTGAGCTGTTTCCTCTAATGCTGCTGGCAGGCAGACATTTGGGTGTTTACAGCTTACCACGAGCTTTGTGACATGTCTGAATTGAATTTGTTTAATACTGTTTATGTGTAAAATCAACATGATAAACTTGCTTGTTAGCGTGCTGACACATTTCAAACTGCAACCCCCAAAAAAGCTTCTGTGTGCATGGACGACTTTTGTTTATTTGACAAAACTATCCACATGTCCTTTTAGAAACCCTTTAGCTCTGGCGTCCTTTCCTTCTCTCGCTCCTCCACACTATTTTATGTCTTTGCTATTCTGCCACCTCCCCCTGCCTCACCCCCACACCTGTTTTCCTGCTTCAAAGTGCACCTTTCCGAGTTAGCATTTTTATTAAAAAGACAGCATTAGGTATCTTACTGGGACTAGTTTTTATATCTAAATATATTTCTGTCTACTTGGACCTTTAAGGTTATCTTTAGTGCAGAATATATTACAATTACAATATAACTGTGAAAAGTCTTGTTCACAATTATATTGTGGAAAATACAGTGAGAACTCTTGGATAAACACAATAGGTGAGCTTTAACTTGTTATGATTTTATGAGTTAAATACAGAAAAAAAGAGAGCCTTTTCCATTCATCACATGCACGTAACCAACCACTTCTAATCTCGCTTCAGAGTAGACTTTATCACTTTCTCCATCACGACTGTAACTACTGCAACGCCGTCTTTCCTCACCGCAGGTTCATTCATTCATAGCAACTAAAATTGTGTTTGATGTCTCTTAGAAAAGAGCTGATAAACCAAGTAAAAATTGACCTTACCGTTCCAGAGTTGTTCAGCGTGCTGTCATTTCCATGTCTGTAGGGTTATTCAGGCCGTGTACCCTAAACATTTCTTTGACTAAAGTTTTGCCGTCTTGCGTCTAGTGACGTATTGGAAAATTTTCTGAGAAAAGAAGAGGCTGCGGTGCTGTGGTTTCCCTTGGGGTTGTAACTCGGTGACATTCAATCAGCGTGTCAAGAAATGTGAAACATGGTGAAAACCCCTTTTTCTATGTTCGCATAAACACTTTCTGTTCCCTTTGCACTGAGTTTCTATTATTTGTAAAAAAAAAAAAAAAAAAAAGGCATGTTACTATGACTTGGTAAGAAGTAAAAGTAGTATGCTAGTGCAGAAACTATAATTTCATGCCTCTGTTTTGTTTGCTCTTCTAACTGAAATTCAGAGTCAACTCTTTTTAGGGCCAGATTAAATGATTAGTTGGGAAATGTGCTTTCTTACTGAGAGTTTGATGGAAAGTTTGATATCTCATATGTTTACATAAGAAATATGAAGGTTAGCTTAGCAAGTGAGAAAGGCTGAGAATGGGGGAAACAGCTGGCTTACTAAATAAGCTTATTGGTTAATTTAATTAAAGTGTGAAAACCTCTATTTGTCATCCCACCTGGTTTTTCTGTGGGTAAAAAGCAGTGTTGTTGTTACTGTATCACAATGCATTTACTTGTTACTGAGTAATACAACACATCACTGTCCTAAATTTAGTTTTGTTCTCGTGTGCATGCACTCACACGGCAATCATTCCACTGCAGTTTCCTGGAGGCACGATATAAGTGGCAGAACAGTCTATATTACAAAAAAGTGACTGTGCCCAGTTATTAAACAACTATCCACTGCTGGTGAAATGCTATCAGTTTGGGTAAGAACTTGAAATTAGAAGTGCTGAAGCGTGCACGTGTGCTAGAGTGTCGTACTTTTTTTTAATATGCCACTGTTGCAAGTACCACATCCAGCTGCACACAGCAGATAGAAATAGACAGCCTACATCTGACTGAACTGGGCCTCACAGGCGAGAAAGCATTAAACACAATATTTTAACACAGACACCAAAACAAATATTAATCATGTGCTGTGACACGTCAGACACACACAAGCAGATAACCAAAAAGTAGGCCAGTCTCACGATTAGGTTCTAGTAAGTTAACTTGTGCATAACTTACTAGAACCTGGCCAGACACGTATAAGACGTTTAGGCAATACATTTTGTTCATGAGGGGTTGAATATCCTGAAACCCTTAACCCCTCCAAAAATGATTTTCAACATGAGCTATACCTCTCATGTACTCATTTTCAATTCTGTCCATCCTGGTCACTCTCAGTAAAACATCTTCCACCTCCACATCAGCCTCCTGCCTTTTTGTCAGTGCCACCATCTCCAAACCATACATCATAGCAGGTTTCACCACCACACTGGAAATCTTTCCATTCACTCTTGTCACACATCAACCTTGACCCTCATCTCCACCCGCTGCACTCTCTTCTTCACCTCTGTTGTCTACTATATGAGGCTTTGGATGGTTGACTCCACCTTCACCACCTCTGTTTACCGTTCCACCTGTATCCCTCTCATTCTCACTCATGTATTCTATCTTCTACTGACTTTCATTCCTCTATTCTCCAGTGCAAACCTCCACATGTCCAGGCTCTCTGCTACCTTCTCGCCACTGCAAAATATCATCTGTAAGCATCGTTAGTCCACGTAGACCCTTGCCTGACTTCACCTGTCAGGCTGTCCATCACCATCAAAAACAGGAAGGGACTCAAAGTCAAACGTTGATGTAATCCCATCCCCACCTTGAACTCATCTGTCATTTCTACCACACACCTAACCCACTGTCTCGCTGGCGTCCTGCATGTCTTGCGCCACACTCACATACACTTCTGATTTCCTAACACGCTACCTCAGGCGCCCTATCATATGTTTTCTCTGGATCCATGAAGACACTGCAACCCCTTTTGACGTTCCAGCAACACTTTTTTTAAAAAATATTTTTTGGCCTTTTTCTGGCTTTATTAGATGGAGACAGTGAAGACTGACAGGAATGCAAAAAGAGACAGAGGGGGAGATGTGCAGCACATGGTCGCCTGCTCATCCAACTATGCTAAACCGGTGCCCACCCAGCAACACTCTTAAAGCAAACATTACACCTGAAGTGCTCTTTCACAGCATGAAGCCATACCGCTACAGCTTTTCACATCATCTTTGTTCTCGGAAAGGAATGAAGAAGATGTGTACTTCTTCTCCATTACTCATGGGTCCTCTCAATCTCCAGGATTGTGTTAAACAATCTAGTTAAAAAGTCCACTGCCCTCTCACCTAGATACCTCCGCTGTATGTCATCTGGATTAACTGCCTTTCCACTCTTCTATAGCTGCCTCACTTCCTTGCTACTAATCCTCTGCACTTCCTTATTGGCTAACTATCTACTTTCCGTCCCCCTCTGGCTCTCATTTTTTACATTCATTAGCTTCTTAAAGTATTCCTTTAATCTTCTCAGCACACTCTTCACTTCTTAGCACATTGCCTATATTATAACTAATATTATAATAGTATAATATTATACTAATATTTTGTACTGTTGTGACATCTTGTGGCTGGTATTAGCTGATTGCTCATTGCACCTTTTGTAACTACCGTTGACTGCTATGTAATGTCATTTGTCCATGATGCTTTACATTTTAAGGAAAAAATATGATTATGTCATATTTTTACTTTCTAAATAATGCATTTCTGAGACGGATGAAAAAAGGAGCAGTTTATAAACTGTTTTTACAACTTTATCTTTTATATTATTTTCCTGTCTGCGATGTCTGCCTTTGCACTGCTGCGAACAGAACATTAGATCTCTCTAAGCATCAGTAGCATGCTAAAAACAGCTAACAGCAAGAGACCAACCAGAGATGGAAATATCTCAAGACTCTAGTTTCAAAAAAGCCTTGAACTCTAAAGAAAAAAGACCTGAGGAAACACTTTCCTGATGGGTCTTAATGACTAGTTCCAACATTTATTTAAAACGGGATTTATACAAGTTATGGTGCCCATTAGACTCATAAAGGACATTAAAGCCAATTAAGATCACCAACTGTACATTAATAGTTATGTATAGACAAATAAATGATCGTAATATGAATTTAATTATGTAACTATAACCAAAAGATACTTAATAAATGTCAAAATGTTGGAGGTGTTCTTGAAGAAAAATCTTCATTTACTGTTTGACGAGTAAATGTTTGACTGTTCCACAAGTTTTTTAACAATGTCAGTTTCAATTCTGTTCAATGTTATTTATATAGTGCCAAATCAAAATAACAGTTCCCTCACAGCACTTTTTATTGTGATGTAAGGCCACTATAATGATAGAGCGAAACCCCCAACAATAACATGACCCCCAAATAGCAAGCACTTGTCGACAGTGAGAAGGAAAAGCTCCCTTTTAACAGGAGGAAACCTCCAGCAGAACCAGATTCAGGGCGAGGCAGCCATCTGCTGCGACCGTTTGGTTGAGATACGGCAACACTTTAACAAAAACTATTTAAGAATTAAAGCCATTTTTATACAAAGTAACACATTTTTCAAGTGGATACAATCCTGAGACAACTCTGTGTGTAGATGCAGGTGCTCAGCAAAGCTGCTCAGAGAAACTAATTAAAAATACTCGTGATTAAATGTTCAGACTATTTCACCTGAGCTCCTATTATACAACAGTGCTGAGTGCCAAGGTTTAAAACTCTAGTGTAGTGCTGCCCTCGAGTGGAAGCTTTAGAAACACAAACTCAAATGGCATTTAATGTTGGTCATTTTAAAGTGGAAAGGGATACATATTAACTTCACAAAGATAACTTCACATTAAAGCCCTGAAAATATGATCAGTGTTAAAACAAGCGAGCTTTTTCTTCTTATTAGTATTTTTGTTTTTAGTCTAACTAGAATTTAGGTTGTGTTTTGAAATAAAATTTAATTAAACTTAAAATGTAAAAAAAACCCCAATTATTTATGACATAAAAAACAAACCAAGAGATTATCTTGGGACTTCACTGCTGTTCTTAGTTATCACCAACAACTTTCCCAAAGGAGCTCATGTTCACAGCAAGATAACAGAAATCCTTTATCAGAGCAGCACACTCACCAGTTAAGAGCCAGGACAGGGTGACTACTCCCACACTGCAACAGCACAATAATGTCTTCTCGGTGACACGTGTACAACTATACTGCTCAGAAAAAGCAAAAGGCTTTTATTAATGCGAAAGAGGAAGAGAGGACATTTGAGTCTCACTTCCTTTTCACAGGTCAGCTTTAACATTTTAACTTATGTACAGCAACTCCTTTGCTATGCAGTGGAAAAAAGCCTGTAATGAAATACGTGTGACTATCACCAAGTACGTCACAAGTACTTGGTGATAGTCACAAGTGGGTTTTGACGCCACCTTTTTGTTTCCTTTAGCTTTTAATTGTGCAAGACTATTTTATATCTGTTCATGCTGAGCTTTACTCAAGAAATGATTATTGTATATGGCAAAAGTGATTTACTTGTTATATTAAAAGCAATATTTTTAGCATCAGCATTGCATCACTGAAATCATTTTAAGTCACCACAGAAAAACAGTCTTCTAAAATGCTGTACAGTAATTGGCAATGTGTAACATGACACGAGACAGTAGCAATCATGATGATATATTAATTTATTTTTTCTTTAGACACAAACTTCTCAGGATATCTGACTTTGGAAGGGGAAAAAACAAAAACAAACAGAAAAACATCACTATCCTTAGGCTCTAATCAGTCAACAGGTCAAAAGTCCATTGTTTAAACTGCATTACTGTAAGAGCCTAACAAAGTAGACTCTGCTCTTTGTCTATTTTCAGTCCTTTTTAATCAGTAACTGCGCCGATAAACATGTTCATATTTATTTTACCAAAGATTACACAAGATTACAAAGTGTAGGTGTCTTTGAGTCCATGAGCTGCCAACAAGAAGTTCAGTTTAGTGTCCACATATTGATGACTTTAATCACAAATCATCTATCAGTATATAATAGATGAACAATTTAAAAAAAAATCCCCAGTGGTGTATTATTAATACAGGAGCTTTTTGGACATTCTGGGAAATTTTGCTAACCTGCTGCTGGCTGTGGCTTCACAGGAGGAAGTCATACAATTCCCAGATGACCAAACTTCAACAGCAACAACAGCACAAGTGATCCAGCCTAAAACCATCGGTCACAGGTCCTTCCTGTTATCACAAATGTTTCCCTCTCCCATCTGATATGACGTGCTCGGGCACGGCGCGGGTGTACCACTCCGACCATCCACCGTCATACACCGACACCCCCGGGTGCCCGCACTCGTGGGCCGCCAGTGCCACGTGGCACGCGGTCACTGCAGAGCCGCATAAGACACAAAGCGGGCGGTCGAGATCCACACCAGCACGGGCAAACAGAGCCTGGAGTTGTTCCTTTGGCAGGAAGTGGCCAGAAGGTGACAGGAAGGCGTGGAAAGGAATGCTGATGGAGCCAGGGATGTGGCCCGGCTCTGTGTCTGTCAATCAGAAAGAGCAGATACATTCAGAATATGATTAAATAATCTGAAATAGCAAATGTGTACTCTTAATTAATTAAGAAATGGGATATTGCACAGAAACATGAAATTAAAAAGACTTTTAGAGATCTTGATTAGCCTTGGTGGCTCTGAGGCTTTTAAGTCATGCTAACCCTGTGTTGATCCCTTCTGTTTTTCTCAGTCTGGATTATGTTCTACACTTTGAATGTAGACTACAGTAAAATTCTTGAGCTGCTGCTCTTTATTCTAAATATTTTGCAGGGAAAATGGAAAATATGTGCAGCAATTTATTGAAACACATGCAAAGATACATGGAAATACAGTATATGAGGCAAAAACAGAGTTTGTCGTTATTTGGTTAGACAACCTTTATTCTTCAACACAGCCCGAACTCTTAGACAAGCTTTCTTGTCATTTCTTTAAGTAGCACATAGTAACTATGACATCACCCATTGACTAGTAAGTGAAGTCTCGCTGTGACGCATTTTCATCATTGTGACTGTGGTGTTTTAAAACCACATGTGGCAAGCAACTGTGAAACCAATGACACTGCACAATCACTGGGTAAAAGCTTACTATTGAAGTTGTGCCAGCCATTAAAAAGAATCCAGGTTTAAGGCACTTCTGTTTTGGCTTTACTTTTTAGACCTTTCTAGCTACACCCCTTCTTGATGTAGTCTCTAATCCTGGAGTGACCTTTTACATCACAAATAATTTTACCACATGTTTAGTGCCATTAGTAAAACTGTTATGATCCCCATTTCTGAATAACTTGTTATAGAGTACACATGATTAGAAAATCATTATAATCTGCCTTTTTATTGACTGCCTCTTATTATGGCATCTCCACTCTGCTAGCATCAGAAAGAGTAAGAAGCGTAAGTTATATTGGTCCAGCTCAGCTTTATTCGACTCTGAATAAATCACTAGAGAGGCATGAGACAGAGGACTGTCAAAGTCCATGACCGAAGATGACAGTCTTAAATATAAGATAAAAAAAGGAACATAATGTGATCATTGATGACTCAACCTTGTGACCTTTTGGCTACAGAAGGACCATGTGGACGAAACCCCAGAAAGGGTTTCTTCAGATCACATTTTAAATGTGAAAAAAAAAATAGCCAGGTGTTAATAAACCACAACCACACTGGGACAGGCGGTATTTAGTCTTGACTATATCAGTTATAGTGGGAAATTGGTTCCGTGTTTCAAAAGCAAAACTCTGAATCGAGGAAAAGAAAGTGAAACCCGCATTTGCTACGTTTTTACTACCACAGACAAATATGTGTGTTTGTATCGATGTTTGATATGAAAACAGACATTACAAAAACTGATGCTTATACTCCCAAGACAGTCAATCAGAAGAGCAGATTTAGCATGTGAAAGTTTTATTTGTTCCCCCCAAATTAAATCCAGGCTGGATTTACACATGCAATGAAAAGGGAAGTTCTTTTTTTTAAGAGAGCAGTCAGAAAGGTCACTGCTCAAACTGCTTTCAGAAGTGTTCTGCCTGCAGAGGAGCCCTGCAACAGCACATCAGAGCGTTACCCTCTAACAGTGTGTGTACTGTGGGAAGTATATGGATAAGACATCTATACCTTATCACTGTTTTGTCCATTCACTGAGTGCAGTCTTTAAAAACATCAGCAGATCAAAGGTTGGACTATTGCTGCATCTCAATGTTTAACCATTCACTTTGTCTGCTACTGTGGTACAGCAGTGTGTGTGTGTGTGTGTGTGTGTGTGTGTGTGTGTGTGTGTGTTTGTGTGTATGGTTCATTGGCTATAGCTAAAATGTGGGCTATCTAAGTACGGCCTGTCTGCCTGACCTCTTTTCATGTTTGTGTTGTTCAGTCATCCAAGCCCAGAGCAAACTCCATAAAACACTGTGTACAAGGAACTAGCAAACCATTATCTTGTCCCCCCCCCCCCCCCCCCCCCATTGCATACCCGTGTCGCCCTGACGTCACTGTCAGAGTCAAACTGTAATTGTGTTTTATAAGATAGTAATTATTGTCCATGTTTGTTCATTAATTACCCCATCACTAGTAAAGAGAGTGTCAGGGGTAAATAACATAAAATATCATGAGCCATGATACACTCCCCTAATAACAATAATAACTTATTGTGACACGTTTGTGTGTCTATCCACCTCCACTGCCATGAGTTTGAAGTCTTTCTTTTGCAGTGTACAACTGCCAGAAAAACTAATCTGCACAGACAACAGGAAGACATTTGGAGAATTTCAAACTGGTAATTGATACCCGCCTCCAGCTGCAATCCTCGAACCAGTTTTTGATCGGTCATTCTTAAACACTCTTAAACAAGTTGATTGGTTCAGTCATTCTGTTTATTTTAAAAACAGGTACGATAAGATCATCAATGTTGTCTATAAATCCTTTAATGGAAAAACTGATGATCAGCAATGTACGTAATAAAAGCTACTGTGGGACGTTACTGTGAGTCACTCAGTCATCACTTTGACCAAGATAAAAATTCCATAAAAAAAATGCATGTCACCATCTTTTCCAAGGGAAAAGAGTGTAACGTTGGGTTCTTTAGAAGTATTTCAGTTACAAACGGACACGAGTCAGACCGGAAATCCTGGCACAAGTGTGTCCCAACAATAGCTGAGTTATGAAGTTATCTTAATCATAATCAACGCATTTGTCATCAAGAGGCAATAAGAATAAAGATACAGTACACGCCCCCTCATGTCAGTGTGCCTGTGCTCTGAGGATGCTATTTGAAATAAGGGTGTCAGTAATCTGAAAATGTAATGAAGTTCTGAGAAGAATGTATCTCTTCAAAAGCCTGAGTGGGGCATACAGGACATAAAGGCTCTAATGCAGACTACTCACTGTCTCTGGGTTCAGGGTCCAGCCCTTTGAACCTGCCTGTGGGCCTGGCATCCACCACCTGGAACTTTTTAGTCTCCAGGTTATCCAGGATATCCTCATAGGTTTTTATCCACGAGCGGTTCAGAGAGGCTTTGAACTCGGTCGCTGTGGGTCTGACGTACCGGTCACTCACAGGTCGACCCTCCAGCTCCCAGTTCCTGAGCCCCCCATTGAGCATAGAGACCGCACTGTGCCCGAACACTCGGAACATCCACCACACGCGTGGCGCCGAGAACGCCCCGAACTCGCTGCCATCGTAGACCACGACGTGCGTGTCCTTTTCTATTCCCAATTTCCCGACGTATTCCGCAAAATAGTCCTCTGAGGGCAACATATGGTCCAGAGGAGAGGTTTTATCGCAGCACTGGTCAATGTCAAAGAAAGCTGCTCCCGGCACATGCTTCTTCTTGAACTCGGTCTTTGCGTTTCTCCGCAGTTTGGGCAAATACCACGAAGTGTCCAAGACCCGCATTTTCCCCTGGACCTTTACAGCCTGAGCCAGCCACTTAGAGGTGACCAGAGCGGTGGCTTGGAGAGCCATGGTGAACTGGAGATGCTGACAGGCTACAAAGTTTACCTAGGTTTCACAGTATTTAACAAAACCGAGCCAAAAGTCGGGAGCGGTCGAGTGAGCAAAGGTACTAATGGTGGCGAGAGAGCGCATGCCAAACCGTCACGCCCCTCGGCTCACCTGACACTGATAAAAGTGAAAGGGGGACACAGTAAAAATGGCATTAGCCTACATTTTAGACAAAGTCTGAACCGACACTCATTCATAAGCCTGCAGCGAGACATGCACATTTTTTCCAACTCCAACAGAAAACGTAATCTATTAACCTCCGTGTGAAGTGAAAATAACAGAGGATTGGAGTCACTTGTTCCATATTTGCACAACCGACTGTTATTAACAGGCCAGTAAACTTGGACACCTCATTGGCTAATCTGATTCACCTAATCTGGAGACTGCTTCGACCTACATTTTAAAATAGCATGACTAATCATTTTACTACACTTTCTTCTTGTCCCACAGTTTTCATAGTGCGCCTGTTCTGTTTTGATGCTACTATTACTACTAAAATGGCCTGTATTTGTATAGCGCTTTACTTAGTCCCTAAGGACCCCAAAGCGCTTTACATTTACATTCAGTCATCCACACATTCACACACTGGTGATGGCAAGCTACGTTGTAGCCACAGCTGCCCTGGGGCGCACTGACTACTACTACTACTAAGAAGAAGAATAAGAATAAGAATAAAAAATTAAAACTAAAGTAGTTGAAATAGCACAACAGGTCATCCAGGTAGGAACTTTGTTCATTTTTACATCGTCAAGCCGACTGCTTTTAACCGACGCACGCGAGCTTGCCGGATGTTTATGGAACCACATGTTGTTACCCGGTTATAAAAGCACATTTCTGTGACTGTAGTTTGTGGAAAGTAGAAGAAAACGTTTGTAGCTTGAATCAGGATGTCGGCTTCGTTGATCAGGAGAGGACTGGAGCTGCTGAGCAATGACATTAAAGGTCAGTTTAGTCTCTTGAGCTTGCTATGCCAGTTGGCTAACAGTATTGGATATTAGCGCTCTCGCTATTATAATTCTGACCATAACTTGTGACTGATCTCTGTTTTTTATACATTGTTATAGTTAGGCCGTAATAGAGGGGGTTTACAATGTTGCTTTAAGGTCTAAAATTGATTACTTGAATATTATTTTTGGAGGTTTTCACGTTGTCGTCATTAAACCATAGCAACGTAGAGCCCGAAGAAGACGTATTTGAATAACGGTACTATGCTTAACCTCAACCTACATAACATTCCTGTGAGGAAAGCAATTCCTCATCCGGGTGAGCGGGTACTTGGTCTCAGCACAGCTGATGTCAGGAGGACCCTGAGAAGGACTGACGTACCCAAGCAGCGCCTCGGGACTGGTGCTCAAGGAATGCGCTGACCAGCTGGGTCATGTCCTCACAGACCTCTTCAATACCTCACTGAACCATGCAGTTGTACCATCATTCTTCAAGAAGTTTACCATCATACTAGTTCCTAAAAACAGTCCACAGTGCCATGTCTTAATGATTATCACCTTTAGGACTCACAATGTGCATTTCAGTTCCGCATTCAACACAAATCATCTCCCAGCATGAAAGCATGCGGCAAGTGAGGACAATTGATGGAGACCGGTGTACCACAAACAGCACTGTCTTACATACACAGCTTCTCATCAATAACATTGTGGAGGAGGTGGAAGGCAGCACTAAGTTTCTAGCTTTGTAGTTCTCTTGTAATGGGAGCACAGCAATCTCTGCACTTCCTGTCTCAGATGAAGAGAGTATAGTTGGAGCAGAAGAGCCAGATTCTCCAACAGTTTCTTTCTCATAGCCATCAGGCTTCTAAATTCTATTTTTTTACCCCTCCCATCTACACACACACACACACACACACACACACACACACACACACACACACACACACACACACACACACAGAGAGAGAGAGAGAGTGGACCACACTTGGACTCATCTCCCTGCTGCTGCGATACTCCATTGCTATCTATGAGTGTAATACACTGGTAATTTAACAATGCTGCTGTCTTTTATACAGTATATTTTTATGCATTTTACATTAATTTTTTTTATAGCTCTGTTTGTTACTACAATTTTTATTAATGTTGTGAGCCAGTGCAACGCAATTCCATTCAGATATGCTATGATTAGTGTATAGCTTTTGAATGACAATAAGATCGATTCACACTCTTAAAAGAACATGTTTCCTTGTCTGCAGCTTACTTTGGGTTTTGTGTGTGTCTTTTTGCCATGTGTTTCCTGCCAGATGTCACTAAAGTGAAGAAGAAGCAGCAGCAGACCCCCAGCTCAGCCACAGTGATGGAGCTGGTGAGCACCAAGCGGCAGGGAGTTACCAAGCAGGTCAAAAGACTGCAAGGCCGTCTCGGGCCTGGCAAGAGCAAAGCCACTGTTAAAGACAAGAGGATCAAGTCTGCAGTGGGTCAGTCTGCTTGCTGTATTTCAGTCTGCTTCATGCTTAGAATAAAAGACAGCTGTGAAAAAGTAAAAATAATGGGTACAGAGGCTTTTGCGGTTTTATGTAAGGACCAGTAGGTGGCAGCATTGGTCTTAAACTCAGTTGTAAATTGTTCAGCCTTTCACTGAAAAAGAACTTAAGCCTGAATAATTGTTCTGTTACTCTTTTACAGTCTAGTTGATGTTGTTCTAAATTTCTTGTTCTTTTGTTTGAATTGTAGAGGAGTTCAGGAAGAAGCAGGGGAAGAGCCATTTGAGTGAGAACCTCAAATATTTTATGGCAACTGGCTGTAAAGCAACAGATTCTGACACACTGAAGGTAACCAGGTCATCAGTCCCTCACATTTTAAAAGTACTGTCATTGTCTGTGACTTTTATCTATTCTTGGAACACTGGAGTCCAAAATGTTAAGCAGGATTTAAAAAGAAGAGTCATATTTACATAAAAAAGCAGCTTGCTCACAGACACAAAGACACTGGTGGCATCCGGTGGTACTAGGGCTGGGCGATATGACCCAAAATTCATATCTCGATATATTTTACCTGGACGGCGATATAAGATATATATCTCGATTTTTTTTTTATTTTTTTTTTAATTTATTTTTTTTAAGCCATAAAGTAAGAACAAAAAGAGAGTTCTTAGTCAAAGCTGTGTCCCAGATGTCACACAGGCACTTTTATTAACATAGAGGATAGATGTACATAAAATTTACTCAAAAATAAATTATGAGCATTTATTAAATAATAATGCTCCATAAATAAAAGAAAACAATGTTGTTTTTGTGCATAACAAAAAGCTCACAATTGTGCAGTCAAAATGTAAACTAACAGACGCAGAGCATAGTAACAAAGACAGATTTCACAGCTGCTCTGTTCCCAACTTCTACTGTGTGACTGACAGCCTGGAGTTTGAAATCCTCTTCGTAACCACGTCTCTTAACAGGTGCCATTTATGGTCCTTATACACAGTAGGGTAATATTACGTTGAAGCACAGTACGTATCACTCCGCGAGGCTCCTCGGTAGCCGTAACGCTCTGACAATCCATCAAGCGGTGCAGCACCGTAGCTTACCAAAGTCGTACTAAAACATTTTTTGACAGATTGCTGAGCGCTGTGTACCACATAAAATCGGTTCGCGGCCATCAAGCACAACCAGAATTCATACATAAGGCGCGCTGTCAACTTTTGAGAAAATCAAAGGATTTTAGGCTGTGCAGCGCCTCTGGGCTGCATGGCGTTAGCGTGGTTAGCTCATTAGCGTGGTTAGCTAGCTAACACGTTGACGCCGTCCAGCCCCACGCACGGGGCGATGCGCAGTAACTCGTTAACGGAGATTTGCCGTGTCCATCTTGTCGCTTCCTGCAGGTGAAGCGATGGGGGAGGAGGGGGAGTTGTGTTCAGTGAAGGAGGGGCGAGGCCGAGTAATGTTGCGTAAAGTCAAAAGTGGACGAAAGAGAGGCAAACTTGCGGCTCCACAAGTATAGTTATAACGTAACATAGACTATATCGATATAAAGGATATTGTCACATCTTATATCTCGTATAAAAATATATCGCTATTTTTTTAAAAACTCGATATATCGCCCAGCTCTAGGTGGTACCTCAGCCTGCTCACAGATTCAGCAATGGTATCAATTTTAATTTCGGCAAACGATAAACATCCTGTACAGTAAAGATCCAAATCCCAGGATTTTATTTATTTATTTTTTGCATTATTGATAACCCAAATAGATTCATAGCCATCACTGGCTACTGATGAACTCCTTTTGTTGTCTACAGGTGGCCCTAACGTGCTGATTTGGCCCTAACATGCTGATTTGATTTCTGTCTGACTTAGATCGTGAACCACAATAAAGGGAGGCAGTCAAGAAATCACCCGGACAGGCCTGTGAAGAAGACCAAAGAGACAAAGTCTTTGTTCACAGAGGAGGAGTTCCAGCAGTTTCAGAAGGAATACTTTGGCAGGACTGTGGAGGAAAAGAAATAAAACAGACACAAAGACACTGCGCCCACAGCAGAAGCTCCAGGGCTGCATTTGGAGGATCGAAGTGGATTTCTGGACCAGATTTTGTTCTCATTCATGTTCATGTAGTGTCTGTCTGGTTTGGGGTTTTTTTTTTTTCTTCTTTTTTTTTTTTTTTTCTTTCAAGGGTGTCTGTGTGAGTAATATGTGTACATTTTGAACCAACCACAGGTTGAAGTTCATAGACAAAGTATGAAAAATCATTTGCAAAGAGAGAGGAAATGACTGAGATATGACTTGTGTCAGTCATAGCTCGCGAGTCCTTTGTTTCATTGTTTGTGAACTACAAACGTAATGAAGCTCACCTTTAATTCACAGCCAAGAAAAACACCATATTCATGGCTTAATAACCAGAAAAGCTTAGCAAGAGCCATTACAGGGCGGTGTGAGAGAGCAAATTCCTGAAATTATGGGTTTATGGATGACTTATACAATACATTTCTGTTTCTCATCCCTTCTTCTTTGATATCTTCTTAGACTTTTTTTTTTTTTAACATTATTGAATTATTTTTTCAATAAAAGCTGTAATTCTGGGAATAAAACTGCATGAAACACTCGATAGATCTAAAGATATTAGAGTTGCTAATTAATCAGTTATTAAATAATATCACAGTCAACACAAAGGTTTGGGATTTCTATTGCAACCGCCTTGAATTAATAGCTTCCATCATTTTCATCATTCCTCCTATAAACACGTGTTTTGATATGGTCGTCCTCAAACTTGTTGCTTTATTAAAGTAATGAAATAATGACTCCTGTCATGGGTTTATTCTTGTTCAGTTCAGATTAATATTAGTTCACCTTTTAATCTAATAAAAGCAAAATAAAGTTGGGAGGGGAAGAGCACAGACATTTTCACACTTTACATTTTTTTTAAAGATTAACCATAAAAAGCTGTTTCATTTAGTGAGCTCTCAACTGTTTCCCCTTCGAGATGGGCTTTTTTGTTTAAGGGAAAGAGTGTCAACATAGACCAAAAGGGTTTTTACCATTTTTCATGTTTTTTTTAATTACACATGTCGTCAAGGCAAATCAGAGCACCACATCCCCTTTTCTCAGAAAAAAGGAGTCAAACTTGAGTCGAAGAAATGTTTAGGGTACAACGTGAACAACCCAGACATGGACATGATGGCACACTAAAGCACTGGTACGTTCTTAATGTGATTTTTCGCAGTGGCTGTTTGGCTAGTGTGCATAAGTGACTTTAGAACCCTGAATTTCATCATATTTATATCATTAACATTTTTCTAACATTGTGTTTTAACGTTATATTAATATGGGACATAATGCTATGAATGCTACACATTTGTTGACAAAAACAATATTTGAGTAAATTAATCTGCAGGATTACATAATATTTCATAAGGAAGTCATTTATCATCTGTATCATCTTTAGCCTTTTAGACCCTCTAACCCCAAATAACATCAGCCTGTTTAATGCTCTGATATAGTTTCCATCTTAAGAAAATGTTATTTTATAGTTCAATGTATATAAAGTATAATATCAATATAATGCAGGACCTATCATTTGTACGGGCAAAGTGAGATTGATACTAGTCTTATCAGCTATGTTAGCAAACTAGTTTACTAGCTAAAGTTAACAATACTGATGGCTAAAGGAACTCAGCCCACGGCCGTCGTATTCTCCCAGACACATTGCATACCGACGAAACATCTTAACTTTCTACAACAAATGACATAAAATAACATTTTCTCTATTTCTGTCAAACATTTAGCTGCATGAGCCTTGCACCTGAACCCTGGGTGCACTTCTTTTAAAACATCTCTAAAAAGTACATCTGTGCTTCTGTGCTGGTCCCAGATATACAGTCCTCCACAGAATCTGTATTTTCGCAAACAAACTTTAAATATTTTACACACCAAATTTATTTATGGTTTAACTGGCGATTGTAAGACGTCACAGTATATTTTCAAATACAGTTCAGTATCTCGGTCCATTATTCTACCATTATTCCATTATTCTGAATTTGAGTCCAAAACTTGACGTCAACCATTGTTACATCAGTTTGCAGAGATGTCTCTATGGTCCATATCAGAAATCAGAATCAGCAAACTTTATTAATCCCTAAGAAAATTATGTGGGTTACAGTTGCTCCAGTATAAATAACAGTAACAGAACCAGACTAGACTATTTAACAATACTATATGTTACAGATTTAAGACATTTAAGAAATAGCACAATATATACAAATCACTCAATAATAAATATCAAGGATTGACGGAGGTGATTATAAATAAATATCAAGAATGTTGACTTGGTGTCCTAGCATGCAACAACATAGAGGATAGCACTGACCACAAAAGACTCACAGAACATCCTGAGCATTGTCTGACAGATGTTGAAGGACCTCAGAAAATAGGGACGACTCTGGCCTCTCCTGTAAAGTGCAGTGGTGTTTGTAACCCAGTCCAGTCCAAGGTATTTATAGTCCTCCACAATGTCCACATCGACCCCCTGGATTGAAACAGGGGTCAAGGGCTTCCTGGTCTTCCTAAAGTCCACAATCAATTTGTTGGTTGAGCTGCAGAGGATTCTGCTTGCACCACGTGACGAAGGAATCAACCACAGCCCGGTACTCTATCTCATCACCCCTGCTGATGCATCCAGGTGATCCTGATGTGGTCTGACTACGGGTCGGAGCTGGTCCAGGATGATTTTTCCAGGGTCTTTATGATGTGGGAGGTCAGTGCCACAGGCCTGGAATCCTGGGGGCCACTGGGACGTGGCGTCTTTGGTACAGGGACGAGGCGTGATGTCTTCCTCAGCACTAGGACCCTCTGCAGACTCAGACTCAACATGAACAGTTTCTGAAAGACTCCACAAAGCTGGGGGGCACAGACCTTGAGGACGTGGGGACTCACCCTGTCTGGTCCAGCAGACTTGCCTGATTGGAGTCTCCTCATTTGCCTCTGAACTTGGTCATGAGTGAAAGTGATAGGTGGGAGAAGGGTGTCAGGACATTCACCAGAGGCAACAGTGCAATGTGAAGAGAGAGCTGGAACAATGGAGTCGGTGCAGCAGGTTATGTAGTCAGTGATACTCTCGGTAAGCCCATTGATGTCCTTGGTGTGAGGCTCACAGAGTGTCCCGGTCAGTCAAAACAGCCCTGTAGACCCGCTAAGGCCTACTCTAACCACCTCCTAATGTTTCTCGTGGTCACAGGGCGATCGTGGCTCAAGAGTTGGGAGTTCGCCCTGTAATGTTCCATATTTGAACACGATCAAATATTGTAGCATTGTGGAGGTGACCACAGCATATTTGATTTGAGAGTTGGCATTTCGTCTTGTAATCAGAAGGTTGCCGGTTCGAGCCCCAGCTCGGACAGTCTCGGTCGTTGTGTCCTTGGGCAAGACACTTCACCTACCGCCTACTGGCCAGAAGGGCCGATGGCGCGATATGGCAGCCTCGCTTCTGTCAGTCTGCCTCAGGGCAGCTGTGGCTACAACTGCCTCCACCAGTGTGTGAATGTGAGAGTGAATGGGTGGATGACTGGGTGTGTAAAGTGCTTTGGGGTCCCTAGGGGGGGACTAGTAAAAGCGCTATACAAATACAGGCCATTTACCTTTTACCATTTACAGGTCACAGAAAGCACCAAAGAGGAGCTTCCTGACAGAACCACAATTCAAAGTCTCTTTTGTTTGGCAGGGCAGCTGTCATGGATCTGGATCATTTGACCCAGCATTTTGACTTTCTTGTGTTTTGGTGATTGTTATGTATTATAATGATGATGATTTAAGATTCATTAGGTAGTCCTGAATTTATTCTATGCTCTGAGTTCCTTGTATTCCCTGTTTAGTTTCTTTTGCTTTGGTCTCTCCTCTGTGTAGTTTAGTGGGTTATTGCTACAATGATTACTGTTATTGTAGGTCACACAGCAGTTTGTGTTATTCTACTGCTGTTATACATCCATCGTGGAATCACTTCTGTAAAACGTATTTTTGTCACTGTTTTCACATGATACTAGTTTCTCACATTGCCCTATCAAAAACATCAGTATTTTTAGTTATTACTTAGATCAAAATTAAATGTGAATCGAAAAGCTTAAGTATGTTGCATAGTTACTAAAAAAAAGCTTAATAAGTAACACTGTTCAGCTTGTTATTAATATCATCACAGTGAAATGATTCAGGCAGATGGCCACATGAGGTCATATAAAGTTTCCATCACTAAATAAGTATTACCAGGCTTGAATTTGCCATTGGATTTAATAGCACTGATTCATTGAACTCAGAGAAATTAATTTCTCTGAGTTCAATGTTAGAGAACCCCTCGCCCTCCCCCCTCCCAGAGTCTAGGTACTGGTGGTGATGATGAAGACTGAGGCTTGAAAGGAATTTGTGTATCAGGTGGAGATGGGTTGCATGAATGAGTCTGAAAGAGGATAACAGCAGTTTTAATATACAAAGTGCAGACTGACTTTCCCAAAGGAAGCAGGCAAGAAGATGATTAGACTAGAATAATGAAGTCAGTATTGAAACTGGCAGTGTAGGAATGCAGTGGTGATGTAGAGAACAGAAAGCAGCAGCCTAACACCCAGGAAAGCTGGAAGATGAGCAATTACAACAACATGCGCATAAGCTTCATTTAAAAGAAAGAAAGAAAAGTGTACTATATTCCAAACAATGAATTAGCACTTGTGCATTTTCAGTATGGTAGCGAGAAGAGTAAATTAAAAGCTTAATTTAAAATGTAAAAATTTGGTGCCATGTTATCAGCAAATAAACAGTCAAAAGGGCTGTATTAGTGAGCTCTTAAAAAGATTAGGGATATTTGCAATGCTCCATCATTGTTTGGTTCAGTGTATGAAAGTTAAAAGCATAAATATGAACTCTGAAGTTATGTTATTGTTATGTATTATACATATTACATCCTTATTCTCATGATTACAGACCTTTTCAAGATTTGGGTGTCTTTGTACTTATTTTTAATCACCTTAAAATTTCAGGATCTGCACTTTTGCAGTACTTGGAAAGTACTGGTTTTAAACAAAGACATCTTTGTTAGTCTTTATAATATTCAGGTCCAGCACAATACTCAATTTTTCTAAATACGTTCAGTTTTGAAGTCTCTTAAGCTTACAAGCACAGAGTATTATTATTGTTGTCTTTTATATAAGAGACACAGAATGTCTAAATCCCTGCTGTTTTATTAAAGGTCATTGACATGAATACTGAACCAGGAGCCAGTATTAAGACTTACAATGTTCACAAGGTGCATGGCTTTGGGGAAAGTCCAGTGAGATTTGGGAGTGCCTAATACATGTGTTAATAAAAACAAAAAACAAATCCTTACACATGTCTGATGTTCCTGCTGCAGAGACAACGCTTTGAGAGGAGGTTCCTTTCTGGGTAACACCTGAATGTGTAATAGAATTAGCAGTATTGTTATCATTTCAATATTAAAGACGTTTATTAATTCATGTTTTACAAAATGAGGATACTTTTAAAATGACTTTACTTACTTTTTAAATACCTTTTTTAATATAAACTGCTTCTCCAATTTAGGATAAAGTGGGTGCTCAAGCCTGCCCCAACTGTGACAGTCCAGCCTAGGCAGGTAGCCAGTTCATTGCAGGGATAACTAATAGAGACAACCATTCATGCTCACATTAATACCAATGGGAAATTTAGAATCACAAATTAACAGAACATGCATGTCTTTGAAGTTTTAGAGGAATCCATAGTACCTGAAGAGAACCAACACAGGTACAGGGGCACATTTCTCCACACAGAAATGAATTAGTCCTAAGTGTCAATTTGAGCTTGAATGGTTGTCTGCATTTTTGTGACTGTACATGTTACCAGCGTTGGGGAGTAACAGAATACATTTAAAATACAAAATGAGTAACTGCATTCCACTACCGTTTAAAAAGGTGATAATTAGAAGACAGTTACTTTGCTGAAATAAATGAATTACATGGCAATCCTTTCCTCTTTCATATGTTAGGCTATCCCCTCTCTAATTTTGGTAATTCCATGCATTGCCAGAAACCCAAACAAAACACGCAATAAAAGGCTCTAATGTAAGCATCCTGTTTATGTTGGTGGCGTCAGTTGCAAAATGGACCTGGAGCCAGCGCAACAGAGCCAGCAGTGCATGGGCAGGAATGCATTTCTTAATTGGAAATTCTGACACCACTTCATATTTAAAGAAGAAAGGGATGGGCGAAATCTGACCATGCAATGCAAACTCTGTTCGTCAGCAACCAAGTTGCTCTCAGCGTCAAAAGGCTCAACCTCCAACCTAAAGAACCATCTGGAAGTAAGTTCTTAAAAAAAAAAAAAAACAACAACAACAACAACCACCTGTAGTTAGCCTACTGCAACTACCTTGTTTCAGTTGTGGTAGCTACCTGGGTTATGTGCCACTTTAGTATCTTAGATGTACTATTGCTGTGTAATTTATTACTATCACTGAAGGCTACTCGCCACCAAGCTAACATTATTAGCTGGCGTAGCTGAGGTTAGTTCATAGACTGCAGGCTGTTAGACTTGATGGATAGCATTAACATCCTGCTGCAACTAATCATGTGCAGTTCTGAAAGCAGTCTGAACTAACCTCAGCTAACACCAGCTAACAATGTTAGCTCAGTGGCGAGTAGCGTTTACTAATGGTAAAATCACGCAGCAATAGTACATTCATGTAGTTGTAAGAAGCATGCCAATATGTCAAGTAATCCAAAGTATTCAGAGTAGGTTACATTGAGTAACTTAATTGAATATGTTACAAACTAGATTTTGCCATGTAATCTGTAGTGTAATACAATTTAAAAGTAACCTCCCCAACACTGCTTTTTACTTAGCCACAGTGTACCACATTTCTCACCCTGTGCCAAGTCTGTTGAAAAAACAGGACCCAAATGCAGGACTTCCAGAACGAAGCCAGTGAATTTATTAACAGTGAAAAGCAACACAGTGCAAAACAGTTCCAATAAACGTGATATTCTTAGCAGTGACTTTCCAGCTCCCGGGATAATGAATCCTTTTCTAAAATCTTTTCTCCACAGCTCCCACAGCCATATTTACAACAACACACTTGGCTCCTTCCACATACTCTCCCACTGTTTGCTGAGCATGAACAAAACACAGCTGTTAGTTTTCCTTACTTGCCAAGGCACAAGAACGTTCCACAGCTGCACAAGCTGGGGTTCACTGGCTATTGTCACACAATAATCCAGCGGTGACTGAAGCTCAGCCAGTCTCTTAATTAGGTGTCGATAGATTAAATAAAATTTAAAAAACGTAATTAATCCCTCGGGTGGGTTCCTCCGGGAAATTCGGAGCTCATCACAAGTACATGCAACCTGATGAGCTCATCAGAAGCAGATGCATGTGATTATCATCAGGTGTGGCTGGCTTCAGAGCAGGAAACTCTCCAGGCCCATGTTTGCATGAAGGTGCGTGCACACAAAAAGATCGAAGAGAGTGAAGAGGAGCACAAAACAAACAATGAGAAACTGCAGGTCAGTCGGATATGGCAGGAGGACCATGATAACAGGTAACATGCGTTAACACATCTACATCCCTGAATTATAGTCGTATAGACAGTCCAAGTAGGCAGCATGTTTGCATGGTGGTTAGTTGCTGTTGCATCACAGCAAGGTTCTGGGTTTGAACCCAACCTCTGGCTGGGGCCTGCCTGTGTTTGTGTGGATTCTCTCAGAGTACTCCGGCTTCCTCCCACAGTCCAAAGACATGAGCAATTTGGACTCTTCAATAATTCAATAATAAGTAGAAGAGGATGGTTGGATTTTAAAAAAAGTTATCTGCTATAGTATTTGCTAGTAAATATTTACCAATGTCTTGTAATCCTTATGTAACCACGTAGCCATAAAGTCTTACTATTTCCTTTTGTAATGACGTCCAGGGCCAAAATAGGCAACCTAGAATGTACATTTATTATTCGAGGTCTTGGAGCATTTTCTGTAGGACTTTTATATCTTTGGTGGTGAGTATTTAAATTTTGACTTAATAAAAACAAATCAAAAACACAGCATTTTTGGGACTATAAGGCGCACTTAAAATCCTTTAATTTTCTCAAAAGTGAACAGTGCGCCTTATAATCTGGTGCGCCTTATGTATGAATTGTGGTTGTGAAGGGTTAGGGTTAGGGGTTAGTGACCTCAAACCGATTATATGTGGTCCATGGTTCTCAAAAATTTGTCAAAAAATGTTTTAGTACAATTTTGGTAAGCTACGAAGCTGCACCGCTTGATGGATTGTCGGAGCATTACAGCTACCGTAGTCAGGAGCCTCACGGAGTAATCTCGGTCTAAAACTCAGTCTGCTTCAGGTCCCAAAGTCAAACGAACACTGCGGCATCACTGAGAGTTAAAAACCCTCTAAATTCAGTCATCTTTAATAAGATGCTGCGTTTTACCAGGTGTAACAATTACGTTTAAATCCAGGCATCCATGAAAACAGAATTTATTAAATTTAATGGAGTGAGACGTTAGAAGGAAGTTAGCTCGCTAGTTTCCATCTAAACATGTTCTGACTGAGAGATTTCTGAAAAAATTAAAACATACGGCTCTGCTATCACTTCCAACATAAATGAAGACAAAACTAAACAGCAGTGACGTTTGTAGGGTTACTGAAGTTGGACTAGCTGGTATGTAATGATGTGCTACGTGATCGCTAGCAACACAGCTATGGTAGCACAGCATAAACACAGTGAAGCTGGAGGATGAACGCTAACTTTTTTCCACTCGATAAAGGTTAATGTGAGGGTTCCCGATGGTTAGGGACAAATGCAATCGCATGGCAGGATGCTGTAAACGGACCAAACTTCAGTCAGGAGAACAACTGAGACAATCCATCCACAATACGAGGTTAGTCATTTATATACTCCAACAACATGGGAACAGGGCAGCTCTGAGAGAATTCAACATTAATAAATTAATGGTACGGAAGTGGAGGAAGCAAGAAGAATGAGTTGAGTAAAATTTGACTTATCTGACTGTTTTGTTTTGCTTAATGTGCCTTATAATCCAGAGCGCCTTATGCATGAAAACAGACCCATTTATTGACAGTGCACCCGGTGCGCTTTATAGTCTGAAAAATATGGTCGTAAAAGTCAGTTTGTTTACCAAGATATAGAAATGTCCATCAACAGCATGTTTAAATTAGTGCTGATGCTCCAGAGCCTCCATGCTCAAGGAGAATATGAACTCGTTACCTTCAAAGAAACAGGTAAGGTATTTCAGTTGATGTAGTTTGACACTGTAAATATTCTTAAAGAAATTAATTTGTAACCTAAATGAAACCACTTTCTCTTCCCAAGAAGTACTTCAAAAAAGGTCTACAAAAGGCGTGTAATGTTTGTGTGTGATGGATCATTGGTACTCCTCCAAACAATTTCAATTATGTTCTGCAAAATAAGTCTGGAGGATCTGCTGCAGAAGTACTTTTCAATAATCATTGGTCGGCATCCATCATAGACGTTCAACCTTCCTGGTCTTCATTGATGTTTGAGCCACATCATGAAAAATGCTAAGGATCTTTGTGTATATATGTGTATATAATGTGTGTACATTTATATCAATAACTGTATGACAATTTAATATTTCTGGTTTAAAAGTACTACTAACAGTAGTTCCATGTACTTTTCCCTGCATTTCAGAAAACTGCAGGCTTGGAATGCATGTGTTTGGGCTCCTTAAATGTTGTTCTTTAATGAAAGACATGACATGGATGGGGTTGTCCATAGTGTAGCAGTAATGTTTTTGCAGGCCTTGTAGTGGCAGGAACGTAACAAAGCACTACAACTTGAAACTCCTCATGCAAAAAAGGGGACTCTGGATGTTGATGAAAAGTGATTGCTAAAGACGGGAAAGTAAGTTAGTAATATTACTTTGTCATTCCAAATGAATGTGTGTCATTGTCTCACAGAAACTGGGTGCAGGTTACATAAAAAAGATAAATTAACTGAATAAAATGCAATCTGTTCGTTTTTAAAAATAGAATTTTGAAATCTTACTGTCATGTGTATCTAAACTACCAAAGCCTTAATGAGAAATTTAAATAACACCACACATAACTGTGTATGAAAGTAAGAAATATTGTTAAAAATTGTTTCACACATTACTGAATATTCATTTACAGAAAGATGTTGGGGAAACCCCACCAAAGACCCATTTCCTGGAAAGTGTTCATGCAGCATTACTGGACTGTGAAGGTCCAGGATGTCATGGTACTTGTCCTGCCTACTTAGCTCAGTAAAGTCCATGACAAATTACACAATCCAAGAACCAGGTATTTTGAAGATGATACGTGCAGCAGGAGTTGTAGAGCAAATTGAAAATAACATATAATAAATTAACCAATGTACTATTAAATTTCAGAATTACACACAAGCCAGTAGAACCCAGCTGATTTTGGGAAAAAAAAGCCATTGGGATCCAAACAGAACTCGTATCCAATGGAGAATGACAAGGCTCGTGCATGGGAGGCAAAGGTGTGAGGATTGGAGGGATGTATAGGAAGATGAGATGAAAGCCTACATTGGAATTTTGATTCTAGCTGGCGTCTACCACTCAAGGCATAAAGCAACATGTGATTTGTGGGATGCCAAGACCAGATGGGCAATATTTCGTGCTACAATGCCCCACAACCGCTATTCTCAGATCAGTGCTAACATCCACTTTGATGACAGGCTCTCACCTGCCCGGGACGCTTCAGGGATGATAAGCTTGCTGCATTTCATATCCTGTGGGGAAAAATGGGTTGCTTGTTTTCCCCTGTTGTTCAGTCCAGAGGTTGATGTGCGTGTCGACGGACAGCTTGTTGCATTCAAAGGCTGCTGTTGATTTCGATGGTATATATGCTCAACAAGCCCGCAAAATATGGCATTAAAATCTGGGTCACCCGTGATGCGGCAACCTCCTATGCCTGGAAGGTGCAAATTTACACGGGGGGGGGGGGGGGGGGCGGGAAAGAAGGGGAAAAAAATCACACTCCCCACCCGGTAGTTCCCGGGCAGTTAACCAGGATTGTGCTCCAACTGACAGAAGGGCTCCAAGGACACGCTGTCACATGGGACAACTTTACGTAATTCACCTTGGCAGAGTAACTCCTCAGAAGGAAGAGGGAGAAAAAAAAAAATTGGCTCTGGTTGGCACAATCACAAGAAACAAACCAGAGTTGCGATAGATTTGTTCCGCTACAACAGGGGAAGACTCTGTCATCCGTCTTTGCCTTCACCAAAATGACCATGGCGGAGTCCTACGTGCCCAGTTGAGGGGAGAATGCTTTTGAGCACAAAGCACAGGCAGTGATGGGGAAAATATGAAGCCTGCAGCAATCCTGTGCTACAATAGGTGCAAAGGCAGCGTAGATGACCTGGACAAGGTTGTTGGCATATGATTGAAATACGATTTTTGATAAAATCTCTTTTTAACATGAATTGCAATGTATAATAGTTGATGCAATGCTCATTAAAAGGATACAAGCATTAACCCCATGGTGTGCTCTAGTCAACAAGAAATAGAGACTTGTCTCCTAAACTCCACACACTGCACAAAAAGTAATGATGCAAAAAGTGTCACTGAGCAGTCTTTACCTTCAAATTTAACCCCCCCCCCCCCCCCCCCCCCCCCGTGAAATAAAGCAGCTGGGCCTTTAGCTAGCAACACAATGTTGAATTTGAAATAACTTGCCACTTGAAAACATGTCTCCCTTCCTGCTTCCTCTTCTTCTGTAGAGCTAGCTAGATTTTGAAGTATTGCAACCACAAAATGCAGACACCTGCACTCCTTCCAGCCCGCTTTAACCCCTGAATATAAATAAATCTGGAGTAACGAATCCGGTTTAAAAATACGATGAGTAGAACCTACTGATCTTTGTTAAAAAATGTAGGTAGTGGGGCGTGGTTAGCAAGCAATGGCGTAAGACGTTTTTTGGAAGAGCTCCGCACCAGCCTATAATTTTTTACTGATATCCATCTGTTTTTTGACACCTTTCTGTTGATTCCTGACGTTTGTATATATTTTATAACAATGACGAAACCTAAAGCTTCAAAAGCCCGTGAGAAGACTGAGAAAATCGGAGAAGATGAAGGTGAGCCAGAGAGTGTGGCTAACGAGCACGCGCTAGCTGAGGAGCCATGTGCAATTAGCCCCGTAACTTCCCAAGCAGCTAACCCGACGTCAGCCGACATAATGAATGCAATTGCTAGATTGGAGACTTCGGTTGATAGCAAATTAACTGCTATTTCAACCACGATGAACGCTGTGGAGGCCACTCTTTCCACGGTAACTGGGAGGATACATGATATTGAGGAAGCTGTAAATGGGCATGACGAGAGGATTGTCATTTTAGAGGCGCTCTGCGACTCGCTCCAGAAAGGATACGATTTACAGCACAAAAAATTGGATGACCTCGAGTCGCGGTCAAGATGACAGAATATCAGGATCCTTGGAGTTGCGGAGGGAACAGAGAAAGGAAACCCACTGGACTTTGCTTCCGAGCTTATTCCTAAGGTCCTGGGGTGTGAGAACTTCACGGGCAGGGTCGTGGTGGATAGAGCACACCGTGCCCTGGGCCTCAAGCCAGCTGACGGGGACCGGCCTCGTCCTTTAGTTGTGAGGCTGCACTACTATCAAACCCGCGAGCGTATCCTGAGGCTGGTAGCACAAAAAGCTCCGCTGCAGTACGACGGGGCGAAAGTTTTCATCTTTCCGGATCTGACCCCGGAGGTGCTGGCACGGCGTAAGAAGTTTGAAGAAATCCGCAAACGGTGCAGGGCGGCCAATCTACGCTACGGCTTTATTCATCCGGCTCGATTTCGGGTGACGCTGGACGGGGTCACACAGACTTTTGATAAGCCGGAGGCAGCCAAAAGATTCCTGGACCAGAAACTGGCCGTGGGTACAAATGAGTAGGGCTTTTTAACACAGCGGTTTACTTCCTCAGGTATATGTTTTTTCTGCATAAGCCTTATTTTTGCTGTTCTTATGGGCGTGTTGATGTTGGCTTATACAGCTTAGGTCAGTATTATTGCTGTTATTACTTCCTACAATATGGACAGTATAAGCCCTCAGGATCCTTGTTTACTCTTTGATTTGCTGTATGGGAGCCTAGTAAAGCTCACACATATATGGTTTATACAGCTTTTGTTTTTTGATTTATCTGAATTTTTTATTTATTTATTTTTTAATAAATAAAGTGTCTTATAAATCTCCCTTTGCTGGTGTGGGGCTGCGGAATGGGTTAGGGGTAGGATTGTGGCTACTACTATGTTCCTATTGGATATTTTGGGTGGAGAAGGGCTTCGTTCGGGGAGGCCCCTCATTTTTAGTGGGACTGTTCTTCTGTGGTAATAGCTTTGGATGCTGAAAAAGCTTTTGATCAGGTCGAGTGGCCGTATATGTTTACTGTATTATCCAAATTTGGATTTGGTGATTCTTTTATCAATTGGATTAGAATTTTGTACAAAGGACCTATGGCCTCGGTAAGGACTAATAATGATGTATCAAGCCCTTTTCGATTGCACAGGGGAACGCGGCAGGGAGATCCCATTTCTCCTTTTATTTTTGCCCTGGCCCTAGAACCTTTAGCAGCTCGTATACGGCTAAGTTCTGATATACTACCGATTATACATCAGGGTATTCCTCATAAGTTCTCCGCTTATGCTGATGATGTAGTTTTATTCATATCAAAACCCAAGACCTCGATCAGTCCACTATTGCAGCTCATTAACGCATTTGGCTCTCTCTCAGGGTATAAGATAAATTGGACGAAAAGTGAACTTATGCCTCTGTCGGATCTGGTGGACATGGCTTATCTGCATAATACTCCATTTAGAATAGCGCTAGATAAGTTTGAATGTCTCGGTATCACAGTCACATGTAAGGTGTCACAACTTTTAAAGCAAAATTGGGATAGAAAAGTTAATCAATTGGAGAAGAATATTGAGTTTTGGATCACATTGCCAATTTCCATGGTGGGGCGGATTAATGCCATCAAAATGGTAGTTTTGCCCAGATTTTTGTACATCTTTCAGTCAATCCCAGTGTGCATTCCCCAGTCATATTTTAAGAAGCTGGAATCTATTGTATCCTCCTTTGTGTGGTCGGGTAAGGTTCCTCGAATTTCCAAAAAACATCTTGTTAAACATAAGACTTGTGGTGGCCTTGGACTCCCAAATTTTAGATTATATTATATGGCTGCACACTTAAATATTTTTTCATTTTGGCGAAGGTGTACTCCAGGTGCTGATTTGGAAGGACAACCTTCATGGTTGATGATGGAACACCTGTCTTGTAGACAAACTTGTCTTCCAGCCCTGCTCAATAGCCCGATAAAAGTGATGAATACACTATATGGCAGAAATCCTGTGATTCAAAATTCAATTAAGGTCTGGAACAAACTATTGGGCACAGTAAAGGCTCCTAAAATGTATTTGGATGCTCCAATATGTAACAATCATCCCTTCAGGCCTGGGCTGGAGGACATCACGTTTGTGACATGGCAGGGAAGAGGGATTTGTTCTCTCAAAGATATTTACATTGATGGACATTTTTCATCTTTTCAGCAATTGAGGGTGAAATTTAATCTTCCTAATTCACATTTTTTCAGATTTTTACAGTTAAGACATTTTATCAAAGCATCTATTCCACAATACAATTTGATTCCTCGAAACTCGGTGCTTGACAGCTTCATGTCAGTTGAGCCCTACACTAGAGGTGCTGTGTCTCGCTTTTACAGGGCCTTACTAGATATATACAGTCCTTCATCTGATACTTTTAGGGAGCAGTGGCAGGAAGAACTGGGGGTGGATGTTACTGATGATCTTTGGCAAGAGTGCATTAAGAATATATATTGTAGTTCTATAAATGCTAGACATTGTCTGATCCAATTTAAGGTTGTGTATAGGTTGCATTTTTCTCCCACTAAAGTGGAAAAAATATATAAGAACGTTTCAGCCCTCTGTGTTAAGTGTTCAAGTGGTCGAGGAACTTTATCTCACCTTTTCTGTCAATGCCAAAAACTACAGCTTTTTTGGAATCATTTGTTTGATTTTCTGACCAAAGCCATTGGCAGGGAGGTCCCATGTACCCCCTTTGCAGCATTATTCGGGGTGTCTGAACCGGGATGGGCAAGGGACAAGACAGAGACGCAGGTTGTGTCAATGACTACTCTTGTGGCTAGAAAGTTGATACTTCTCAGCTGGAAGTCTGATAAACCTCCTACCTTCGAAATGTGGTTGAGACAATTTGGAAATGTACTCCATCTGGAGAAAATCAGGTTTACCTTGTCTAACCGAGAGAGTGTGTTTTATAAGATTTGGCAACCAGTCATTAGCCTGATGGATAAACTTAAGTGAAATGTACTCTGTCTTACAATTTTTGTATGCTGTATTACCACCTTGTTGACGTGCCGTCCACCTTCTATTGTGTTCTTTTGAAGGTGATTGTTGTATGCTGCTCAATTATAAAATCAATAAAAAATATATTGAAAAAAAAATGTAGGTAGTAAAAGTAAAGAGAAAAACAAATAGCCAAGTATAGATTTAAGTACAGTTACCACCTCATACAGTATGAAATAGTGACGCAAACCACTGAAGCCATTTTCCAACCCTCCTCATATTTTCTTTTTTCTGTTACGTGTATTATTATGACTAAAATCTGTCCATTCAGAACAAACCGCAGACGTTCACATTTAATCAGTATCTGTTTCGAAACTTACCAGAAATTATGCGGATACATGCAGTCAGCAGTTATTTCTCTGACTAAAGTCATGAAACTAGTTCTCCAAATGATGAGCCTGTAAATGTCTTAAACATGTTTATTAGTCATATTTTCTTTATAAGGATTTCGCCTGAGACTTTAGTCAGACTATTTAGTTAATATCGCAATTAGAAGTCATATCATATATATCTGTATATACCAGCATGTAGCACTTGCTAAAACCGAGGATATGCCATTGAAGCTTACAACAAATCAGTTGTTAAGTAATATAGAAAAGTGCAACCAGCAGATTTCTATATTTGAATGAATAGTTTACTTCTTTTCTAATATCCTATCATAAACACCAGAAGTCTGAACAGGAAGAGGTACCCAGGCAGACCCAGGACTTGTTTTCGACAAATATGGCTTTCACAAAGCTCTGGGAAAATGTACAGGTCCCAGAGGTGAGTTGTCTAGGGAGAAGGACACAGGATGAGTTAATCCCAAAACTTCCAAATTTATTATTGATTTATTAGAAGGGGTTTGGGTCTGCAGGGTGGTGACTTTCTGAGGAGTTGTTGGAGCGTAGGTCGGCAGGTGAAGCGGTAGGTAATCATTGAAGGGTCCATGTGATGAGATGGAAAAGGAGGAGTACTCCTGCAGTCAATGAGGAGATACTGGAAGAGGAGGAAAAGGACTGCTAGAACACAAAAGGTAAATTTCACAAAATTAACTTGGTTTAGTCTGTTTACCATACAAAACTGGCAGATAATCTGATGAAGACTGGGAGGAAAGGAATTCAGTAAAACAGAGTTAGTACACAAACCAACTGACAGACCACAACACAAACCCGGATAAGTGGCACAAAATGGATGAATGAATAAAGACAGGACCTTTTTAATGTAATGATGGACTGTCAGTTTTTTTTACTTAGCTGATTGGTTCTTGCCATAATATGAATTCTAACAGTTGTGAAATCGGGCTGTCAGCAGGGTACCAACCTGGCCTGACAAGGCACACCTGTAAAGTGAAACAGGTGTGAGGTGACTAAATCATGAAGCTTATTAAGAGAAGGCCAGGGGTTTGCAGCGCTTTCAACAAAGCAATGGGTGGCTACTTTCAGCAATCTCCGATGAATGCATCAGAGGGCAATTTAGAGGGCAAATTCCGATGCATTCATCAGAGTGTGAATGTAGATTAAGTTTGCACTTGTGTTTAGAAGTACTTGCATGAGTGGGTGTGAATGGGTGAAGGAGGCATGTTGCATACAGCGCTTTGAGTACTCTGGGAGAGTAGAATAGCGCTATATAAGAATCAGTCCATTTACCATTATGTGAATAGTTTTTTTTCTTCTGTTTTTCACCATGCAATTCTATCATAAAGTATTGTTATTGTTAATTTATTTCAAACATGTAAACAATATACAGGTACATTTAGTAAAGAATATAAGAGGGGGAAAATACTATACAAAAGTCAATACATTTCAATATTGCTACTGTTCAGATTCATTTACATGTTGAAAGGGAAGAAGTACACACTTATTTAATCCCACCCCTTTGCCATACGTTATCAGTTAATATTTAGTCAGCTTCCTTACTGATATAATCTGTAATAAAAATAGTGAACAGATTTCTGATATATATACTATAATATCACATCATTATTTAAATAGAGACATTCACTTAATTTCAGTAATTTCCCTTTCTTTATAGTTTGAGAAGATCATATTTTTACAACTCTTTTTGAACTGTTTTATGTTTGGACGTTGCTTTAATTCCATATTCAAACTGTTCCACAGTTTCACTCCATGCACAGAAACACAAGAGCTTTTTCTTGTGGTACGTACCTTCCCTGTTTTAAAGTTACAAAAAAAACCCTCAAATTATAACTTCTTTCTTTACAGAAAAACAAAAAACATATTCTGAATATTACCTGGTTCAGACTGCAAAAATAGTGAGTTTGTGGGTTCCCTATAACCTGCATTGTGGATGATTCGAACGGCTTTTTTTTTTTTTTTTTGAAGAGTAAAAAGTGAATGTAATGTCATTTTAAAGTTGTTGCCCCAGACCTCTGCACAATAGCTTAAGTATGGTGAAGTAGTATAGAACAGTATAGAACATAAAATGATGTTCTGTCGAATACCTGCTTTGCCTTGTTTAGTATTGCAATGCTTCGTGATACTTTAGAATGAATATATGTTACGTGAGCTCTCCAGTTAAGTTTTTCTTCTGTTATTACCCCCACAAATTTATTTTCACTGACTCTTTCAATATCAACACCATTTATTTGAATCTTTGCATTTGTATTTAAACTACTATTTTCAAATAACATAAGTTTAGATTTATTCAAATTTAATGATAATTTGTTTTTATCAAGCCAGAACTTTACTTTACTTATTTCATTAGTCATATCCTCCAATAAATTCTGCAGATCATCACTAGAGCAAAAAAAGTTTGTATTGTCAGCAAAGAGAACCATTTTTAATACTTTGGACACTTTACAGATGTTGTTAATGTATATTTGAAGAATTTTGGACCCAAAACTGATCCTTGGGGTACACCACAAGCAATGTCCATACATAAGGAGCAACCACCATTTAATTTCACAAACTGCTTCCTGTCTATTAAAATCTCCAGACCCAATCTAAAACTCCCCCTCTGACACCACAACGTTCCAGTTTTCTTATTAAAATATATCATGACCTATAGTGTCAAATGCCTTTGTCAAGTCTATGAATAACCCAGCCACATATTGCTTTTTTTCTATGGACTTTGTGACGTATTCTATTGAATCTAATAGTGCCAATGATGTTGATCTGAATCCGTACTGACTCTCGGTGAGTAGTTTATGTTTTTTTTGGGGCGATCGTGGTTCAAGTGTTGTGAGTTCGCCTTGTAATCAGAAGGTTGCCGGTTCGACCCCCGGCCTGGACAGTCTCGGTCGTTTTGTCCTTAGGCGAGCCACTTCACCCGTTGCCTACTGGTGGTGATCAGAGGGCCCGGTGGCGCCAGTGTCCAGCAGCCTCGCCTCTGTCAGTGCGCCCCAGGGTGGCTGTGGCTACAATGTAGCTTGCCATCACCAGTGCGTGAATGGGTGGATGACTGGATGTGTAAAGCGCTTTGGGGTCCTTAGGGACTAGTAAAGCGCTATACAAATACAGGCCATTTACCATCTATAAATTTTTCCAGTCGGTTGTTTAACAGTTTTTCAAGAATTTTTGAGAATTGAGGTAGTAAAAAGACTGTCTATCAGTGTATCTGGTTTTTCCCGTGCTTCCCCAGGATCAGTGATTGTTCTTGCTAAATTTGGTCCAGCAGTTACAAAGAATTCATTGAGACTATTTGCCACAACATCCATATTGCATTCTTCATGGTCATTACAAATGAAATACTAGTTCTTTTGTCCAGCCCCACGTTTTATAACACTGTTCAGTATTTCCCATCTTTTAATATTATTTCTAGTTATATTTAATTGCTTCATATCCTTCATATCCTTTATCTATATCTAAGTATAATAGTTAACCTATTTTTATATCTTTTGTATCTGATTTCTGCATTTTTAGTTCTCTTTCTTAAGTGTAGAGCATTTTTCCTTATGCATGCATTTTGCAGACCTTTTGTTATCCATGGACAGTTCATATATTTATGATTCCTACTATATTGCTTTATTGGACAGCTGGTATTGTACACTAATGTAAATATTCTAAGGAATTCATTATACGCACTATTAACGTCATGTTCCTGATATACTTCACCCCAGTTCTGTTTCAATAAATCTTTTTTAAATGCATTCATCTTTCTTCTATTCTTACTCGCCTGTACATTTTTTTTTAAACTGTCCATTTTATTGATCTTGTAATTCCTATCATCGATTGTAAAGAGAATTGGAAGATGGTCACTCATGTCGTTAATCAGGAGTCCACTTATTTTCAACTTCATTTGTAAAAATGTTGTCTATGAGAGCTGCACAATGTGATGTGATCCTGGTGGGTCTAGTAATTTTAGAGAATAGGTTTATAAAGTACATTGCGTTTATAAATTCGTCAGTGGTTTTATGTTTATTTGGGTTTACCAAATCAATATTGAGATCTCCACAAATGAATAAATGTTTCTTCTATCCAGTCTTTAAATGTCTCAATACTACTACCTGGTATATACAGCTAATTATTACATTTTTACTTTTCTTTACAAATTTCAACTGTAATGCTTTCCAGTACATTATCAGTCACCATCGTCATCTTATCCACCACATTAAATTTCAAGGATTTATCCACATACAAGGCCACTCCTCCTCCTCCAGTACTTTAGTTGTCAGTGGTCTTTCATGCCAAGTAATTAGCATGACAAAATCAGTAAATATATCTATGTGGTAGTTTAATTTTGCTTGGTCATCTTAATGTTGGGCTCCTCCATTTGCATTAGGATCTTTCATATGAAGAGTTCCAGTAAACAGTTATCAAATATGGGTTTCAGTCAGCAATCAATGTGGTTATTAAGAAATATTAGCATTAATGTTCATGACTCGTACCAGAACGAGTTTTAGTATAAAATGTTAACAGGGCTGAGACTAGCTTCTTTACCACCTGTTAGAAGATGTAACCTCAGATCCTCCTCAAATACTAATGTGAAGAAAAAAGGATGAAAGGTGAAAAAGGAAGGACAGATTATTCTGAATACCAAATGGCTGTTTTTCTTAATAGAAACACTTATTTTTGAGTTCGGATGTGGTTTGACATTTTGTGTGTATTTTTGCAGATTGTAGTCATTTTCTTGCAAAGAAGGAAAGAGAAGAGGTGTTTTGTTTTGTTTTTTTGGTTTTTTTGCCCATGTACTGAGTTAGGGGAAGTCCAAAAGTCAGAAGATGGAAGGTGCCTCTGTGAAAATGGTGAGAGGGGCTAAAACATCAATATCAGAGGGGCAAAAAAAGAAAAAAAGTCATTATTCAAAGTAATTATACTCCACTTAGAAAGTCTGTATTTTGTACAAATTGTCATTACAATAAGTTTGTAAGTTTGACTGACTCATCCAGACCTTTATGTCTTTAAGATATACTTATATTTGACTAAGTGAACAGTTTCATTTGGCCTCATAGATAAATATGGCTGGGCTCTGACATCGTAGTAATGCAGTGTTTTTAATAATTCTTAAACAGCACTTTGTTTAAGCAAAAACAAAGTGCTGTTGACTGCCGCATTTATTTGTCTGTAAAATTTCAGATATGTGTCAGAGATTATCCCAAGGTTCCTAGCCTGTGTTTTAAGGAGTTATAAAACTCCCAGGTAATTCTTCAGCTTCTCAGTTAATAATTAATAGACCTCTGTTTTAGACTCCTTTATAGTAAAATGCAGGCCATCCATTTTTTGACATGAATCCATATGAAATTGTGATTTCCAAAATTCAAAGTGTAAACCTAATGCATTGCAATTAAAAAGGCTGTTATGTTGGCAAATAATTTGACCTAGAGGGGGCATGTACAAAGAAAAAAAGACAAGGTAGAACCCTGTGGAACTCCAGCAGTCATAATAGCTGATGTAGAAAAGTATTACCAGTGTTACCTGAAAAAGTCTAAGAGAAAGTTTAATTTAAGCCACTTAACATGAATCTGACTATGACTGGCTATATATAAATCACAACACCCAAATTATAATTCCTTTGACATGTTTTAGCCATCTGCTACAGATCATTGTTACTGCAGTTCGGCATTTATAGATCTGGTAGAACAAGTTATTGTTAAAATCAACTGCTTTAAATTGTGAAATAGATTTTAGCCAAAAATCATTTCCAGACTCTGGCCATATAGTCCGAATACAATATGTATATAATGCGAATGAGAATCTAAACACATAGAGAACCTAAAACTTCAGCACGGACCATTTAAACTTAACATGTTTGTATGATCATGATAAAATGTTTTCTAGGTTAGCTTGCACATGGATGCAAAACACTAAATCTGAACAAACATTTAATTTTTCATCCTGTTTTTAATACAGTTTAAATGTCAGTGTGGTTCACATGCAAATGCAGCTACTGCTAATGCATTAATATAGATAACACGCTGTGTTTTTGTGTGTGTTGCTGTGCACACTCAAAAATGCTACATCCTGGAGGAAATGACTCTGTACTTAAGTCAAAGAAGAAAAAGAATGAATAAACACAGATAAAACTGAAGGAAAAACCCAGGAGGAGGTGGTTTCCACCCTTATTAATCAGCTGAATAACTGGATTAGAGGAAAGTAAAACCTTAACGTTAAACATTTAGAAAGGAAGATCAACTTTCAGGAGTTCATGTTTGTCAGAAGAGTTTTGTGTATTCAAGAACTCGTCTCGACTTCTGGCAGTGACGTTTACAGTGACTTAACTTTTTTTGTTGTTGTTTGTTTTTGGGGTTTTTTCGGGTGGTTCAGGTGATACGCAAAGACGTCCCATGATGCTCTTTGACAGTATATCAGGTGGAATCAAATCAGCAGTTGAGAGCAGATCAGTCGCAGGTCAACCAGCAGGTAAGTCACTGACTGAAGTCGTTGACTGTTTTCTTAGTCTGTGTAAGTGGAAGCACAGAGGACAAAATGAGGCAGGATTTTCTGTTTTATCACCTGTTTATAGAACTTATTCTTGTTGTATTTGTATTAATGTATTTCTATATGTTTGTGTGTTACTGCATGCACAAAAAAAGAGTGAGGAATCAGAATCATCTGTATCTTGTCAGCCCCATGATTTTTTACTTTATTTTTTACGGTCTCTAAGTAAGAAAACTGACTACCTGAAGAATGGACAGAAACAAAAAAACCCTTTCACTGTTTATTCTGCTGCTACTGCTACTGGTCTGCAAAAGTGAGGAGTGTCCCAGCCTTCCAAAGAGTTAGTCGTCTTCTTTTCTCCCCTCTTGATTTATATCATATAACAAACTTTAAGATCTGTTTTTTGATATTTACTCATTTTCATCCCATCTCTCCTGTTTTAATTCTCACAGATCTCACTTGCTACAGTGACTACAATAGAAACATCACCTGTTTGTGGAACAGCAAATACGTGTCTGATGACACTGCATGCACCATACATGCTCACTATAAATCTCGCTACCTGTAAGGACCTCGGTCACAAAGAAAAATCCTCAACAAATACTCACAATACATAAATCACACCTGTCATCATGTGCACCAAAAAGAGATTAATACTGGTTTCAGTTCTTACAGCGCTTCCTGTCACCTAAAGCCTTTTGATGTCTCCAGACCAGAGAAGTGCTCCCTGATCTTTGGAATTGAATACACTGTGAGTGTGTGGAAAAATCTAATTGTTTTCAAGCCCCAGATATACAATCATATGTCCTATATGTCAGTTTGTAGTCTAAGTCGTGATCGATGTTGGATTAATTTAAAAAACTAGTTAGCCAAATTTATCAAGCATATACTGCAGTTAAAGAGAGAGGGGTCAATGAGCAGCGATCTTTAAAAATTGTTTTTTGCCAGAATCATGCTCTTTGACTTGCTCTTTGAATGTTCTGTATTTGAAGTGAAGTTTAGGTAATTATAGCTTTTGTCCTGCTTCTTTTTAATGGCATGAAAGTGAAATTGCAATGAAATCTGAAAGTACAGAAAATCCTTTTAAGTGAATCTATTATTTCTCATTTTCCACTTCTGATATTTTAATTTCTATTTTACTAGACTTTTGCCTGTTGAACAGTTCAAACTGCACCGCTTTAGTCTTGTACTGAGTGGTGATACATGTACTCGTTATCTGTCTAAAAGAAGCTTAATCTCTTCTTTCTTTATGGCTGCTCTCTGTTTATACCAACTCTGTTGTCTGATTGGCTATTTGTGACTCCAATCTTTGACTTTGGCAAACTTCAAATTTGATTTAAACATTTTTTTTTTCAGTTTCTGTCTTTCCATGAGTTGTCCCTTAATCTGAGCTGCAACCAAATGAAGAGTGTAATCACTTCCTTCAAGCCATCCTGTCACAGTGAGTGTAATCTACAGTATAAATACTGGCTCTTTGTGATTTACAGTGCAAGCTATTCATGGTGACCTAAAACAACTGTGTGTGTCATCTTGCAGTAAAGGTGAATCCTCCTGCAGAGCCAAAAGTCAACTTCACGTCTGTTTCCTGGTTGTCCCAAGTCCCTGAACATGAAAGGATCAGTTCATACAGAAGTGAAGTCGAGTGGAAGAAGCAGGATCAGTCATGGAGTGTAAGTTTAGATTTTGTGACACAATGTGAACAAGTTTAAGTGTAAAGTGATCTTAAAAGTGCACGTTTAAATAACAACCCTGTGGCCGTGTGAAATCCAAGCAATATTCATTCTCAACTCCACACTGCTTTTTTTGTGTCAGGATCCTGGTGTGTACAAAAAATGTGGCATTCAATGTGGGCAGGAGTGCAAGGCAGAGCTGGAGCCAGATTTGCTGATACAAGGCGAGAGGTACGAGGCACGCGTTCGTGTGCGGTCTATTTTTCAGCACCGCAAGGGAGCCTGGAGTGACTGGAGCCCCACTGCATCGTGGGAGTCACCAGCAGGAAGAAAGAAAAAAACTTAACATGTGTAATTGCTATAAACTTTCACAGCACACATTGCAACCTGTACCCAGATATTTAAAATCACAGATGTACGGGATGTATATAAAACTTAGGTTTTTGGTAGCACTTAATAATAATGTCACAATGTTAAGAATTATTAATGTTTTAGTAAGGTATTAGCAAGTGTTTAATTCATACTAACGGTGAGTTACTATCAGTGATAGCTGTACATGGTGTAGCAGTAACAGATGTATAAATATATGTGTATTTAAAAATGACATACTGGGGAGGAGTAATTATATATAAAACATGGAGTACACACTGTTAGGTTCATTTTTGAGAGAGAGAAGACAAACATGCTCAAAGTGTGTTGTCTTAAATGTATTAAGCATTTGAAGGCTCAAGTTAAAAAATGGCTGCAAAGAGCAGCACACCCAAATAGTATAGACTTTTATGGTGGGTCACTGAAACAGAATGTTAACATGATTGGTGGAATCAGTTGAGGGTGGCCTTCGGTCTAATACTGGTGCACCTTTCTTCTTCTGCACCTCTCTGGATATCAGCCTTATATGGAGATGACCCTTTCGCAGGCAACACTCCCATTACCATGGCAACCACCTGTCGTTCTCCAGCTTGGCCTGTAGAGTTCAAGAAGGAGGTTGTCTTGTAGCTATCACAACCTCCATCCACATTCCTGTGAAGGGTCTTCGCCCTGTTTATCTGCCAGCATCAGAGTGAATCCAGACTATTCTTCAATACATTGTGTGCAGTAAAGGATAAACAAATGTGTGTTGCCAAACATCAAGTGTTAGCCTTAAAGATAAAAATAAATCCCATCAACACTTATTACCGCAATAATGCTTAAAAGTGTAATATTATTATAAAGTTCTACCAAGTTTTTTAACTGTGACATGATTTTTTAAAAATTTTCTTTATTTTATTTTTTTTGCGAGGAGGGTTTGTTCTCCACCACAGTACGTTCATAATAAAAGAATCAAAAGAATACATTTTTATAGTCACACAACGCATGCTTCTTATTAAGTGAAGACAAAACAGAAGAAAGACCTCCAAACAAACAGTAACTGAATGATGCTGCAGTAAAGGAAGGGGGCAGTCTTATGCAAAAGATTTGAATGCAGACATTAATAATAATAGTAATTAAATGAAGGGTAAATATGTAAACTAAATAAAGTAAAGTAAAGACAGCACTGAAGCGAGAGAGAAAGAACATGAGAAGTTAATGTTGCTGTTCAAAGGCAGCAGTAACAGTGAGCCAGTGCAGGTGATTTCAGACTACGAGAAAACTGAGAGGCTCGACAATGATCGATTTAGGCTCCAGAGTCTAGATTCAGGCATGTGCAGTTGTGCAGAGGTCAGTGAAGAGAGCATGGAGGCAGATAGCATCAATATGACTGATAGCCATGATGAGGAACCTGAGGCTGAGGAAGAGAAGGAGGGAGGGAATGAACAAAAAGCTGATTTTCAGAGGCTGTTTGGAAGCAGCGGAGGCGTGTTTGGCAAGTTTATCCAGGTTTGTTCTGACTATGAGCGAGTGGAGAAACAGCAGGCTGACAGCCCGGAGCTTCCCAGCATGGATTCAGGTGTTAGCAGTGGGGGAGAGGAGCAGCTGAGTCAGGATGAGGGCATGGAGGATGTTGATAAGTCCACTGAATCTACACACTTCCTGTTTCCACCTCATCCTCCCAGTGCTTTACCATGCTCCCTGCTCTCTTTTCCACAACTGCCTCTGAACTTGCCTGGGCCACGTCTGAGTCCAGCTTTGCAGCTCCAGCCAGGTCACATGACACAGGGATTTGCTCTGATGTCAACAGGCAGGTCGGTGGAGCCCTCTGGTGATGGATATATGCCAGTAAAACAGGAGGAGGGCTGAGAACAGACAGCAGGCTCAACTAGCAGGACAAAATAGCATGTAGCACTATTTTGTCATCGCAGTCTGTCAGTTCTCAGGAAAATGTAACATCACGTAAACATAGAACAGAATTGGTCTTTATTGTCATTGTTACAAAAACAATGAAAGGCAGTTTGGCATTTCTCCATGTGTGTGAAGTACACAACAGCGTAAGTATTTACACAATAACACAGAAAAAGAAAGCTGCTAAGTTGTGGAGCGCGCCGGGCCGCTGCGTTTGCTCGCGCTGCCATCTTGAAGTAAAAAAAATAAAAAAAGCATGTTTCCGCCCGGTTTCGAACCGGGGACCTTTCGCGTGTTAGGCGAACGTGATAACCACTACACTACGGAAACCCTGTCAATATTTATGCTTGATTAGAAACTCATAGGCAAAAAAATAACGTGACTCTTTCTATAATGTAAAGGCTGCCCTCTCTGCCACCTAACTGACACAAGTAAACTGTGGTAAGATTCCCTACATGCACTAAAGTTCTTGGCCACATACATATTGAGTTGCTTGGCTATAGAAATCCATACCGTAAAGCTCCAACGCACATTTTTTAAACTTATGTCATTGGCAGAGGAAGTTTGGAGCTGTGCAGAGCCTTGGTGACTTTTACTGCACCCCCACCCATTTATTATGAAAAAACAGCGCAACTGTTTTTGCTTTTTTTTGTATAATACAAAATGATTTGTATGATTTAGATTTATACTTGAAGTGGCAGCTATTTACTGGCTTTAGAAAGTTATTTTAAATGATGTCATGTCATGAATAACACAAGCTATTTTCCATGAAAACTAAAAGTGGTGAAATTCTCAAAAAATGAGAAAAAAGTGTATGTAATTTTACATATTTTGTTGTTCTGTGTGTGTGTTTGATGTGTATCCGAAAAACTTATTGCACCACAGTTTTGAAAACACTGGAAAGACCTCAAAACATTTTTTTTTAACTTTCTATGTAAACAAAAATTCCCACTCAGGCTTTTCAGTGCAAAATTTTGCAAAATTACCACTACATCAGGTGAGTTTTTCACTGTGCACAGTGACACAAAACTAATTTAACAACACAACTGATTTAAAAAGATGCATTTTGATCATGAAGTTTATCGTAATCCTTAAAATATGCAGGGCGTCACATTAACCCAGTTGCTTATGTCCAGCGTAACTCTGTTTTTATAAATGTTATTCAAAACGTGGCCAGTTTAATGTCTTAAACTAAAATCACAATAAAACTTCAATTAACTAAAGAGGTCCCCGTGATGCAGCAAACGAATCATTATTAAACCAAACTAATCATTATTAAAGGATACGAGAAACCTTGTATCTTTTAATAATGCGGCCATAAACATGCGCGTTACTAGGATCTTAAAACACTGGGGCTAAATAAAGACCTGAAATCTTTTGAATTTCACTCAATAACAGCACCAATTTAAAATTATTTACTATATTTTATAGTAAAATTTATATAAAATGTAAAACATTATACATTACCTAAAGGTTGAAGTTGCAAAAAGATACTGAAATAAACAATCAATGCAATTTGAGTTCTCCTTGTTTGTTATATATATTTTATTTGGTGTAAGCAGTTGGAGTAAAACCTAAAGAAAAAAATAGCAAAAATATGAATGAATCTCTGGTCTTACAGCTTGTGCTTTTATTGTGCCTTAATGTCTCCCTTTAAACTGTCCTCTTGTTCGTCTTTTGGATGCTCACCTCTTCTTCACCTTTCCTTTCACCAAACTGCTGCACTCTCGTTCTCTGCTCTCGCCTCCTGTTCTGATTAGAACGCAGTCAACATGCTTCCCTCCAAATCTATAATGTTTGGTTTTTTAACATCTCATTTATCAACTTATTTTATACACTGTATCAATCAATTATCAAACAAATATCAGAATGTAGAAAAGCAAATAAGCAATTTCATGCCATAAGAGCTAAATGGTTATCAAAGAAAATACCAGTCAGTATTCATGATTCCACCAGTCAGGAATGGTGGCTAAGCTGTCGTCCATGTTGGACAACATCTCCCACCCCCTGCAGGAGACTCTGACAGCACTGAGCAGCTCCTTCAGTGCCAGCTGCGGCACCCACGATGTGGGACGGAGAGATTTCGCAGGTCTTTCCTTCAAACTGCTGTCCGACTCTACAACAAAGTCACTGCAGATGACCACACATGTGCAGACAGACAGACACACACATCCCAAACACAATTGTAGCCGTCTCCCTGTTGTGCAATATTACCAAGTGCTATTTTTCCTACTATAACAAAGCATGTTATTCTATTTTGTATTGTACTTTATTCTATTGTATATAGTATTGTATTTTTGTTGTATATATCATATTCTATTGTGGTTTTTTTTTTTAACTTTTACTGCTCTTAAACTTGTACTTTCTGTTGGGACCAAAAAATGTACCACATGTGGAACTAATAAAGGTTTATCTTATCTTATTCTGCACTTTCCACCTGATTACATCTGTCTTCAAAGTCATGTCACTCTTTTGTTAATTTATATTTACTTTTAAATGTGCAATTAAAATGACTTTAGTGACATAGTGCACACATTATTTCCTATGGACTGCTGGATTATCTTTGTTTATTTATTTATTTATTTAAAGTTAGTATTATTAAAAGGTGCAGTCAGTCATTTTTTAGGTTATTTGATAGAAAAAAAGGATCATGTAGTCATAAACATACATAGAACAGTGGATAACAATGACACATTGTTAAACACGGCATTGGTCACTGTTTACTTTCTCATTCTTTAAGCATTATTCATCCTTAGTTTGGAATTTATAAATACAGATATACATCCTTAGAAAGAACCACTTCTGAACCTGATCTCCTTACTCCAAGGAGCTTTTCTGAGTCGTCATTGTTCCAGGAGGAGGGCATTCATACTTTCATTTCACCTGAGTTCACCTGTGGGAGAAAACAGCACCGAACAGCCTGAATATTTCTTTTAATTCAGAAGTACTTGGGAACTAATCTTGAGTGATTACTGACTAAACTGACTAAAGATAATGAACCAGAGAAATTCTAAACTCTTAAACAACTCAGGGATATCTGAATTTGTGTCTGGACCTTCAGACTCAAGATATAAAGGGTCATACCTGCTTTACCTCCAGTGTTGTGCCAAAAAGAGATCGTCTGCCAAAAACTGATTTCCAATGTTTCCATGTGCTTTTCTGTGTAATGTCTTTACTTGTATTGGTAAATAGAATATAGTGAACATGATTTTCAAAGGATTTATATATACAATTTAGAAATTACCTGTTTTTTCCAAGTATCTTTATGGCAGACATTACTTTTTGGCACAACACTGGCTAACCAACAACAGCTAGTTACAAGCTAATATTATGGTTGAATATTATGCGACCTACCCTTACCCTTATTCTAAAACTCACACTTCCCCTCTGATAAACAATATGATTATGTAACCAATACACCAGCTTACCAAAGAGTAACTGAAACAATATCTATAACAACAGAGGATAATTAATTCAGGGTCTGAAAGCAGTTTACCACCTAAGTCCAATATCACATACAAAATTCTGGACTGGAGCACGTATGTCCATAAGAACTTGAAAGGTGCTCCTTGAGATGTTCAAAGCTTGGGATATTAAGGTTGCCAGGGACTGGCAGATGCAAGTGGCCTTGGATCAGAGGCGGGGAGGTGTGGGAAGCCAGATCGGGCGCTCCCCTTCAGTCTCTCCTCTCTGCTCTCTCCTATCTTGTCCCTTTTGTCTCACTTCTCTCCATCATCTTTTCTGTCCCTTTGATGAAGTGAGGCTCCATAAATGCTAAAGAGGTGAGTAGTATTTCTCAGTTACAGTGAATAGATAGGAGAAAATAAACCGTAGAAGACTAAAGAGAAGAAAGAATAAGAGAAATAACAATTTAACATAAACCAGTGACACACTCCGGGGCCTGATCAACCCTGGCAGGTCCTCCTTGGATGAGGGTGTCTAATGATAATGGCCGAAACACCCGATGAATCCAAGGTCCACTACTGACGATGTGTCCCAAATCTTAATACGACAACCTAGATCAGATCTCTAATCTCCCCAAAAAATGGCAGATTAGCCTGGGTAAAAGACCGAAAGTTGAGGCACACAACGATGTGTGCTGCTGGGAACGTTTCTGGGCTGCTTCTCCTCAATGTTCTGTAACAACCTACTAAAGCTGTCAGGTGTATTTATAATAAGACTAAATTTCACACTGGTGAACTCGATTATCTAGTTAGGTGACTTCTAAAGGCAACTGATATCACTGGATTCCTGCTCTTGTTTCCATTCTCTGCCATATTCAGCTAAAACCACATCACCTTGTGTTTATAGCTGTAAAATAAAAGGTCCATAATGACATATGATTTTGATTTCATTTATACTTTTGTAGCAGCTGTTTCAAGGCCATACAAGTGAAGGCATTTACTGACTACATTAACTTGTTTTAGATGATGTCATGTTAACTACTTTAACATGAAAATTAAAGTGATTAAATGCTTGTTTTTTAAATATATTTTGTTTGGATTAAAACAAACAAGCAATAAGATAGGGATAGGGAATATAGGAAATTAATAAAACAAAAAATCTAGAACTCTGTATGTCTGTGTGCAGGATAGGGTGAGCCTTTGCAGTGGCATTTACAGTTTTTCTCCATTGGTTTGGCTCATTTCTTGAAACAGAAATTACATTCTCAAAACTCTAAGATCATTTGGCAAAACACTCTTACAGTTTAGCACAACACTATAGCTCACCTGCAAAAGCTCATATCTCTTCCAAAACTGTTCACTCAGGCTTCAATCTAAATCTCTTTCTCATTTAAACAGTCAGTGTCTCCAAAATGGCAAAGATCCTTCTCAATAGCTTTGGCTCATTTCTCGACACAGATCGGACATTCTCATCATTCTTGGTGCTTTTGTCAAAATAAACCTGGATGGTTGATCACAACAACATGGTCCACCTGCAAAAGCTCATATCTCCCCTAAAACAGTTCACTCATGTGTCAAAACTACATTTCTTTCTAATCTGAATAGTCAGTGCCCCCAAAATGCATCATCCCTTTGGCATTGTGTGAGTACTGCCATACAAAATGTTTAGATGTTTTGTCACTATGGCAGAGGACCAACAATATACAACAGAAAAGAGTAGCCTCCAAGGTTTGACATCACAGATTGCACTCACACTACCAAGGAAATTATAACCATTTTTTATTCACACGCAAAGAAAGTTTCATACATATGTAAAAAGAAAATGTACATTACAGTAGTAAATTGTATGAACACAAAATCAAAAAACAAGGACTTATTCAGTGGTTGCTGTACTCATTCTCCCGCTGCACAGTGACTGGAATACTTCTCTAAACTGTATGAATTAGGTAATTCCATAGTTTACAGTAATTTGTTCAATATATTTCTTGTCATATTTAGTATCAAAACATTCCACTAGTCCTCTCCACCTGCTAGTATAGACCTACCACTGTAGGCAGATGCACACAAAATCTCTACAGTAAGTTATACATTTTTTGCCTCACGCATAGTGCCCTGTCCTATATAACATATAATTCCATTATAGATTACATAGAGTACATACCTGTTTTCCCTGCGAAAGGTTTGGATAATGGAGGAGACTGTAGAGCGAGGTACATTAGGCTGCACTCGACAACCTGCCTCTGACATTGTGAGGCCATGGTTTATGACATGGTCTATAATTGTGGCCCGAATTTCATTCGGGACAGCACAGTGTCTTCGTGCTCCTCGGCCTCCTCTTCCCCCTATTCCTCCACCACGCATTCTCAGTCCTCCTCTTCTTCTTCTTCTTCCTCCTCTTCCTTGAGGAAGAACTTCCCCTTGTCCGTTTGCTTGGCCTTGTCTATCCATGTTCAGAGATCGGACTGGCTCTGGTCAAGCTCTATATATCTGTGTTTGGCAGCACACAATCATGGAACACACCTGTGTGTGACACCTAGTTTCACCTGACTGTCAATGACTGTCATCAGTTTATCAAATATTCAAAGAAATTCATATTTGGTATTCATGGTATTATGTTCTTGACCAATTTTGACAATTGAACAGACGGTTGTGCATGCGAGTACTTATACAATGAAATCATGCTGACATGTTTTGGAGAGAATGATCATTAGACTGAGAATCAACTAATCAGTTTAGATCTACAAGATCTATTCATTTGGAAAATGTGCTAAATGTGGGCTAACTGTATAACTGTAGGCTACTTGTACTTAATCATTTGCAAAGATGCACTGAGACAATTGAGACATGTACTAAGGCATTTGCCATTTGATAAAATGAATGAGAAATGCCATTCTGTTGTGAACATTTGCCAAGAGGTTTGGAGGTTTGTCCATGTTATTTTGAGAATGTAATTTCTGTTTCAAGAAATGAGCCAAACCAATGGAGAAAAACTGTAATAGAAAGTTACTGTGCCAGTCACTCACTTATCTTTGCTGCTACTGCCATCTACTGGTCAATAGTTGCTGGATTTCACTGTACACAAAAGACACAAAAGTCTTTTAACAATAACAAAAAACTATTAACTAACAATAAATAAATAAATAGAATTAAATATCAGTATTTTCTTTAACTAAATATGCCCAGATTAATAACTGTGTCAGTATAAAAAGCCTGTTGGTATCTACCAAAGTGGAGCTATGCCAGCTTTGTGATCAAAAGGTGTGGACATGGAGAATTGTGATACAAGACACATCCAAATATGCTCCTTGTACTGGTTGTTACAGGCAGCCCGACTGGTTTTCATAGTGAATAACTTTCAGCCACAACTTACACACACAGAGTGATGTTTTTTTTAACTTGCACTGACAGATTGTCATGAATAGCTGTGTGAAACAGGGAGGAATGGACCCAAGCGCAGACTCAAAGACACAAACTGAACTCAAAAGGCAGTTTGGCAACAGAGAAACCAAACAGCAGGGAATGAGGGAGAAACAACAACAGACAAAGGGAAACAGAGGGTTAGAATACACAAGGAATGATGAGGGAACGGGAAACACAGCTGAGACAAATTAGACACAACAAGAAACACTGAGCATGGAATGCAAGACTGTCCAAATAAAACAGGAAACTGTGAGACGTGGACCGAGACACGAGCTTGACACAGGAGTGGAGGAAAGGTAGACGAGAGAGGGAGCGGGGGGACACGAGAGAGAGGAGAAGAGAGGGATGCACATAAACATGAAAACACAGAGAGCGACACAGAGACACAAGGGGGAGCTAATGGCCAAGGAACAAAACAGTGAATACAAGAACTCGAAACATAGAATAAACTCAAGACTACTAAATGAACCTAAACTACACCATGATACATAATAGACACCAAAACACAAGAAACTCAAAACGCTGGGTCAAATGACCGAGAACCATGACACAGATCTGTTACCAACATACTGAAATGTCATCAAAATGAATTTAATTAATAAAACTCAGAAAGATCTAAAAAGTCTGTCAGATTAATGCCCGAATGTCACAATATGGTTTACTGACATTAACAGTTCCTTCATTAATATGTGTATGCATCATGGATCTGACACTAAATAAAGTTTCATTTTCTTCCTTTGCACATCCCCAAACTGTTATTCTTACGTTTGTATAGTGAAAATAGAAAGATCCTGCCTCAGAGTTATATTGAAAAGCTTATTTGTGCATTTATTACTTAATATTTAAATTACTTCTATTGTAATTTATTATAATCAGTCTTTCCTAAAAACGCCTTCAGTTGATTTAATCACTAAAAATGATCAATCACAAGTTCTAAACTCTAGCTTCATCAGCATACATACATCAGCATACATACATCATATCCTGTCACTTATCAATCAGTTGGACACGTCTGTTCATTCACGCTTTCCGTGTCTGGGAACAGCAGTACTGAGTAAAATTGCATTTTTGGGGACGAGTTGTATTAAGTTTGTTTTGATTACTTAGCAAACATTCAGCAGCACAGCAGTAGTTGTTAACAACGTCTTCCATGTTTAATGAAATACTAACTCCCACAATACTTTGCTAGTTTTATTGATGTAGTATCAGGTGCAGCTGTAGTTTCCAGCCATGGTATAACCTACTTCAGCGATGTCAAACTCAATTTAGGGCCATGCACAGTTCACTTTGATCTAGTAGGCTAAACCAGTGAAAGTGCCCTTTCTTTTGGTGTAAAGATGTTTAAATACGCATTTAACCCCAATGAATATGAGATAAAGAAGTGCAATTTTGGGTCATATGAGCTCTGGTTAGTTAGTTAGTTCAGTTTTCTGCCAAAGCTGGGTCTCTTTGTCAGTGTGAAGCCAAGCGTACTTAAATGTTTTAGGTCTGTGAAGGTTCTCAGTCATCCAGGTCATCGTAGTCAAAGGAGCTTGCAAAGAAAAGCGTCTGGACTTCTTTAAGTTACTTGAAGACGTGGCAAGGACAGGACAAGACTCAGCAGGATAAAGGACACTCTTTCGAGGATGCCAATGTTCACATTTTGGACAGAGAGGACAGATGGTTTGAAAGAGGAGTGAAAGAAGCCATCTATGTCCACTGTGAGCGACCATCTTTGAACAGAGGCGGTGGTTTACGACACCAACTCTCTGCCATCTATAATCCAGTTTTGAGTTCCCTTCCCAGACGCCTTAACGCCCACTCACATCCTGGGCCATCTGACCTCAGGAATTCGCATGATAAGGTGGGGCCAGGTTTCACAATGAGCTCACCCGAAACTCTGGCTGATTGGGACCCACACCCAGTTTCACACCTTGGCTCAGGCGATTAGAGGATCATCAGGGTGTCCTTTTGTCCCTCTGTGGGGGGACACTCCCACTAGGTTTAAATCTGGGACTCCCCACCATTTGACCTTAGAACTGAAGAAGCTTCTCGGATGAGAGGTGAAACGTCTTCAAGTAACTTAAAGAAGTCCAGACGCTTTTCTTTGCAAGCTCCTTTGACTTAAATGTTTTAGCATAAACCGAGCAGATGTTACCAAACGTCTGGCCCGTGAACTGTGGTGAGAACACGGACTCAACCATGCTGTGCTGAAGTTTGTAGTTAAAAGAGCTCTTGTCCTGTATAAACCACTAATATTGAGACAGACAGTAAATGGAGAAGTCCTCCAATATTTCTGCAGGATTGTATGCCCCGTTTCCCCTTAATTTTTTTTCTCTGATTAGAATACATAAAGTGTGTCCATGTGATTCTATTAGAAAACTGTTTTCATTCTGCAAGTTAATCGATATTTGATAAGCTTCTTCTGCTTTTGTTCTTAAATGCCATGGTTGATTTCCTTTTGCAAATGTCCATACTCAGGAGAGACTGAGGAGGTGAGAGGTGATGGGACCCTGGTGATACACCAGGACTGATTCAACAGTGTGTGAAGAAGAGGGGGAGAAAGGGGAGCCAGCAGCTGCTAAGAGATGCAGAGGAGAACAAGGGGAGAATAGACAGCTGTTCTCTGTAGTTGAGGAACTGGTGAAAACATTTAAAACAGTTTCTAAAAATTTGCTTCCTGTATTTGCAGAAGTATCTCCAACCCAAACTATAACAGCTGCATAAAGGGAACCATTCACTGATGTTTATGTTGCAGGACAGGATTTGACAGAGAAAGAAGGAAAAATACAGTGAACCACGGACAAGTTTGATAATTCTTTGATTTATCCAGAATATATTTAGTTAAACTGTTGTTTTCATCAAAGTGGGATTGTGCTGGTTTCAGTGGGAAAAGTATGAAGTCTATTTAAATAAAAAGTTCAAAGAGCTGTGAAAGGTCGTAAATTAATAAAGTGTGTCAGTATTTTATAAGGATGTCATGTTTCTGTATCATATCTGTCCTGTTTGAGCCTCTTACCCAAACTTCAGTCTGTTTGGTGCTCTGATATCTTCAATGTCTTACGTAAATTGTACTGCAGATTTCTCATCCAATAAAAGAATATTTACTTCATCAGTTTGTCTTCAGTTTTATGTGAAACATACAAGGATCAAATCTTTTTAGTTTATTTTAGGGATATGGGATATTGTCCTTAAATATAACTAAAGCTTTCAGACAGTGTGTATGAATATTTCTCTGTCAGACAGTCACACAGGTATAAATGATACAAAACAGAAATGTATACCTTGAATTTTAACTGAAATACAATATTTGAGACAACTGCATTTTTTTGTTTCAAATTTTTTTGTATATATAGTAAAATCTCAATAATGTAAATCCTATTACATTTGTAACATCACAATGAAATGAGACTCGTTTCAAGAGCTACACTAGCAAACTAGTTTACTAGCTAGACTTAGCATAATTGTTGGCTAAAGGGACTCAGTGCATGGTTGTGGTGTTCTCCCAGAAGCATCAAACAATACAATTTTCTCTGTTTAAAGTCAAACAAATGATATGTCAAACATGAGCTGTCCACCACAGCTGTAGCTGCTTATGGCGCGGTTGCTAGGTAACAGAAACTTTCAGTAGCAATGAGTAATAAACCCTATATTATACAGAGGTAAGAGATCACAATCTTCATATCAGAACTTATATTTAAGTTTCAAAAGTAAAAAAAAAACAAAACAAAAACAAAGAGATGAGATGTTTAAACGGTTTAAGAACTAGTTTTGAAATCATAATACTTTCACTTCACTGCTTTCACAGTCATAGTAACCATGAAACAATTTTAACAAATAAAGAGTTTCACTTTAACAAGTCTACAAGGTGCCGTTGGTGGCTGACGTGTTAAGTAACTTGATAAAGAGTACAAAGGGAATTGAAAAAAAATCACATACTCATAGTGGCTGTTGTGGTGTTTCACAGTTCTTCATATGAAGTTTCAAAATATGCGACCAATCATATGACTAAGTTACTGTCGTCAGAAAAAAACCCACAGTTCGTAGCTTCTTCTGTTCTTTTCTTTGAACTCTCTTTCATAAGTCACACTAGATGTAAAGAAGTGTTATATAGGACAAAGGTAAAGCTTGAATTATCTTACAGACATTGAAATGACAGAACACTGAACACACCCGGACTGGTAGGTTCTTAATGTCACTTTATGTTTTTTTAAATTATATTTTAGTTTAATAGGCAGGCAAAACAGACAGGCTAAGAGCAAAGTGCTCTGTTAGGTTGGAGGTCTTTAACATAAGACCGTGTATGTGAGGAGAGGAATTTTAAATTATATTCTGGATTTAACAGGGAGGCAATAGACCCTGTGCACGAGAAAATGCTAACTTCCTGGTTTGAGACCGGATGTGGGGTTGTACTTTTCCGGTAGCTTTACTTTGCGGTCAATCGCTACTGTGAAGATATACTCCAAAATCATGTCCAAACCTCGAAAACGGAAAGATCGCGTTAAGTTACAAAGAGCAGAAGGTGGGAACACTCACCACTGTTGTGTCATAAAAAAATCGAATGATCAATTTTGATGTTTAAAGAGTTTAGATCGATCGGTTACTTGCCTACTTGATTTCACCTATGGCTGGTTAATTTTTAGAACATAACACCCGCGATAAACGAGGGACAGCTGTTTACAGATACTGAGAAATATAAAATTTGAATCCATTTTCTCTTTTGCTCTGAGGCGCAGGGGAAAAAATATAGACAAGTGCAGAGAGCGGATGTTGCTGCTTTACAACAGAGCTTTGCAGGCGCGTTCTCCCCCCTGCCCAGCCAAACGTCTCCCATTGAGCATCGTATTGAAATGCATCCTGGCATGACGGTGCGTTCATGGCCCTAAAGGCTTCCTGAACATAAAAGACAAATTGTTCAGAAGGACATGGCCGACATGCTGAAAATTGGAGTAATAGAAGAGTTGCACAGCGCCTGGTGTAGTCCCATAGTTCTCATGGTGAAGAAAGAAGGTTCTATGTGGTTCTGTGTCGACTATCACAAGGTGAATGAGGTGTCACAGTTTGATGGGTACCCAATGACCCAGGTTGATGAGCACCTAGACCAGTTGGGCACTGCTCACTTTTTCACGGCACTGCATTTAACCAAGGGCTACTGGCAGATCCCCTTGTCTGCAGAGTCCCGGGGAAAATGGCCTTCTCCACTCTGGATTATAGATGGCAGACAGTTGGTGTCGTAAACCACCGCCTCTGTTCAAAGATGGTCGCTCACAGTGGACATAAATGGCTTCTTTTACTCCTCTTTCAAATCATCTGTCCTCTCTGTCCAAAATGTGAACATTGGCATCCTCGAAAGAGTGACTTTTGTCCTTAAGATGCAGATGGACAGCTGAGTCTTGTCCTGTGGAGGTGGCTCTTCTATGTTGTGCCATGCGTTTATGAAGTGGCTGTTTGGTCTCTCCGATGTAGAGGTCTGGGCATTCCTCGCTGCACTGTACAGCATACACCACATTGTTAAGTTTGTGTTTAGGAGTTTTGTCTTTGGGATGAACCAGTTTCTGTCTGAGTGTGTTGCTGGGTCTGAAATACACCGGGATGTCGTGCTTGGAGAAGATTCTCCTGAGTTTTTCTGATACACCGGCTACATAGGGGATGACAATGTTGTTGTGTTTGTCTTTCTTATCCTCCCTACTTGGTGTCTGATCTTCTTTTCTGTGCATCTTTGCTGACTTGATGAAAGCCCATCTAGGATAACTGCATGTTTTAAGTGCTTCCTTTACATGTGTGTGTTCCTTCTTTTTCCCTTCAGGCTTAGAGGGAACATTCTCTGCCCGGGTCCTTATTACTCCAAGTTTGTGTTGCAGAGGGTGGTGGGAGTCAAAGAGGAGGTAATGGTCCGTGTGTGTGGGTGTCATCAGCATATTTCACAAAATTGTTGCTTGGATGGACAGGGCTGCAATCATATCTATAAAAAGAGTAGAGAAGTGGACTCAGCACAGCCCTGGGGTACACCAGTGCTGAGACTCAGTGTTGTGGATTTTATTATGACATATATACCTGTATACACTAGACATGTAATCATAGTTGCTTTCATAAATTGTGTGTAATCATATATACTCATATAGACTATGCATATTTACAGCGAAGTGTTTATAGAGTGGAGGCACTTTGTTAAACATTTCCTGTATGTTCAAATCACATGACCCATATATTTAGGTCATATATATCTCCCACTATATTATTGAAAAAGTTGTGCCACTTGTTGTATGAGCACATGTTGATTAATATGAATGGCCAACTGTGACTAGTCCAACAAAGGGTTAATTCAGCTTGGCACTGCTAAAGGATGTGCATAGGACCCTTCTCAGCATGCAGCTGCATTTAACTGTGCAGCAGAAGCATGCAGCGGTGTTTAACATGATTGCTTCATTGCGTGTGCTGCCCTTTAAATGGCTGTACAAAAGATGGCTGTAAAGCAAAGGCCTGCAGCCCTTTCTGGGGCTGTAAGATAAAAGCATACAGCCCCTTAAATGGCTGTAACACAAAAGCATTAATGATTGTAAAGCCGAAGTGTACAGCCCTTTTAATATCTATGTAAGACAAAAAACCTGGCCTTTACAGGGCATGTACCTGGGATTCTGGTTCTTCCCTCAAACACCAGAAGGCAAACAAGTAAACCCTCACTCAGCATGGATAGCAGTTTACGTCTGGCATGCAAGCCCAACAATATTGTTGAATGGATTAACCGATTAACTGCATTTCTGCAGACTTTCAGACTCACTTTGGCCATGAAACTGTCAAAGGGACCCAGTGCAATGATAGATGAGAGACTGGTTTGCAAGTTATGGTGTAGGGTCGTGTATATCATAAGTGGTAGATGAAAAGAAAACACAATGGATGAAAGGATACCCAACGACAGGAGGGGGGATCACTGTCCCTGTATAAGATGACTCTGATATGCACTGGGGCTCTCTCTTTTTTTCCTGCTGCTTCTTTCCTGTCTGTCTTTGTGTGTGTTTTCTGTTTGTGCTTTAAGGCTCTACACCCCGGGGTTGCTTCGCTTTTTGTTTGCTTGCTTTCTATGTGATATTTCTGCTTTTAAATGTACTGTTATGCTGTTCATATGACAATGTTTAATAAACCCTGTTCTACGAATTCTATGCCTTTTCCAGAGAATCATCATCAGTGATTTGATTTTAATTGGATGTGCAAAGTTTGGCCTCCACAGCGTTGGTGGGAGGTTATCATATTGGCTTCAAAATTTGTGACCCGACACCAGAGGATATGTGATCACTGACTTTCACTGTTGTGGATCCATAAACCGATGCCATATGAGTGTCAGCACAGAACCTCGTGAAACCCCATGATGAACTTTTTGTGTTTAAGTTCTATGAAACAACTGGAATCTGTCTGAAAGGTTTGAATGCAGAGGATTTCAGTACAGGAATAAACAAAGAGCTGCTTCACATCAAACACTATGTGATATGTTTCAACCATTGGGAAGATTTGGCAGAGTAAAAGTTCAGCTTCTATACCAACACTGAGGAGCAGCAGTGCATTAATGCTGTCAGTTAGGTTTATGTGGTCAGAACAATTGCAATGTGCATAGACCAGATAACAACCAGACAACAAAGCAGATTCACAACATAATGTACCACAATAAGTTTCTTCCTTCATGAAATTTATCTTGGCTTGATTGGGTCTCTTCTGTTTTTTATCTCTTGTTTTTTTCTTATTCTGTACAGTTTCAGAGCTTTTATCTTGTTAAAGTACTGAATGCCACGTTGTCACCTTGAGCACCCATGAGCGCTCACTACAGAGCCTCCCAGTTTGCATGAAACTTCAATATTTATAACAGTAGATCAGTAAGGAAGTGCACCTGTTACAGAAACCATAAACAACTGCCTGATTTGAACTATTTTTGTGAGCTGCAGCACACAACTGAAAGCTCTGAAAGCTCATTTTGAGAGGATCAATCAGCATAATGTCCCCCATCACATCTTTTATATCAACTTGAAAAGCTTTTAGAACATTTGAGTTCTCAGAAGATCCACAGTTTTTGTTCTATAGAAGATGTGATCTGAAGATCTTCTTTATGAGTCTGGCTCTATGTTTGGGGCAAAGCTGGAGTATCTAATGTGACGTGATATTTATTATGTGAATGAGAATCTAAACCAACTTCAGTACTATGCTGTTTAAACTTAATATGTTTGTATTGATCACTATGAAAAAAAAGGTTTGCTTGAACATAAATGTGTTCTTGCAAAGGTAACATGCTTAAAGTCAGTTAATGCATATTGTGAACACATTAGGTGAGGATGTGGGTGTTTGCTGGTTAGCTTGTACTTGGCTGCAAAACCACAAAAAGCACAAATCCACACAAACACACAGTTTAAATGTCAATGTGGTCCACATGCAAAGGGAGCTACTGCTAATACTTAGAAATAGTGCAGTGTGTGTGTGTGTGTGTGTGTGTGTGTGTGTGTGTGTGTGTGTGTGTTGTAGTTCTGGCAGTGACCTCACAGAATTCACCTGCCTTTTTTGTCTTGTCAGTTTAGTTGGTTACATTTGATACGTAAACAAAGTAACACCCTCATGTGATGCTCTTTGACAGGATATCAGGTGAAATTAAGTCAGCAGTTGGAAGCAGCTCAGCCAGCAGGTAAGTGTCACTGACTGAAGTCTTTCAATGGACAGCGTGTGTGCTTTAATATACAGCTATTATTATTTTTATAAAATAATTGTATTATTACAATTACAACATTAAAAATGTTTTACTGAATGTTGTTCAGTTTAAGATTAAGTGCAAATTTCTTTTGTGTAAGAAAACATCCAGGAGATCAGGTTGTTGTTATTTATGTATCAGTTTTATTTGATTTGACATGGTGGAGCAGATCAAACCAAGTGAACACAAACCGAGCAGCCAACAGTTTGTGAGGCTGTGGTAGAGATGCATGTCTGAAAGAAAAGACCAAAAATTCAACACCAATGGAAACATTAATTTTTGAAGCGCTTCATTTAAATTATGATTTCAATTCAATTTCATTTTATGTAGATGTCTCCAAACCACAATAACAGTTGCTGAACAGCACTTTGTATTATATAGTAAAGTGATTTGTCCAGGGTGCACCTTACCCCTCGACCCGTGCAAGCTGAGATAGACTCTAGCTTTCATCGCTGCGATGCTAGATCGGATAAGTAGGAGAAAATGGATGAAAGTAAATTAAAACACAGTAAGTTTAAGTGCTCCTTAGTATACACAGTAGGAGTCTGGATTACATCATCACTGCTTTTAGTTTTACAAACTGAGGCAGGATCTGAAACACTTGTATTCCTGTTGTTCCGTCCTCTGTTTATTCTGTGTTTATTTGTAGCCAACTGTTTTTCTTCTATGTGGGTTGATGTCTGACTGTTTGGAGAAATAAAACTGTGTCGTCTCTAATCATGATGCTAACATGGTAACATTTTATTTTATGTGAAGAATCAGAAAGCAGTCAGTCAATACCTAAACCAACTACAGTCCTTCAAGTCTTCCAGTCACAGTCACGAGTCACCATCCCAGCAGCCTCTAAGAAAGAAAACTGGCGACTTAATGGAGAGAAATAAGAAAAGCCTTTCCCTGTTTATTCTGCTGCCTGTGCTGCTGCTCTGCAGAAGTGATGAGTGTCCCAGGCTTCCAGAGAGTTAGTCTTTATTCCTCTTTATTCATGTTTAACTGATTTTAAGATCTGTTGTTTGACATATTTACTCATTTTCATTTAATCTCTCCTGTTTTAATTCTCACAGATCTCACTTGCTACACAGACTACAATAGAAACATCACATGTTTGTGGAACAGCAGATACATGTCTGATGACACTGCATGCACCATACATGCTCAATATAAATCTCGCTACTTGTAAGGATCTCAGTCACACAAAGAAAACCTAGATGCATAATACCTACAATACACGAGTCACAAATGTCATCAGTAACATCATCTACAGCAAAATCAAATGAATATTCTTCTTCTCAGCTCTTACAGCGCTTCCTGTGACCTAAAGTCTGTTGACATGTCCAGACCAGACCTAAAGGAGTGCTCCCTCATCTTTGAAATGGAATACACTGTGAGTGTGTGAACAACTAGCATTGTTGGTGGATACCCTGTTTATTAAAAATATGTTTAAAATCTGTACAAGAGAGAAAAAAAGAATCATCTGCTTTTTAAGGTATAGACAGATGTGAAGAATCCTGTGATGAGCATATGGCCAGCAGGACATTTAAAGCACACTGCTTTCCATTTTATATGTATCTATGTAAGAATTTCAGGAAGTATAACCCAGACAGGATCAGGCTTCTTTTTTATTTTTACTTTTCTGCACATGAAGTGAAATTAAAGCTAATTATGGCCTCTGTGCAGACACAGACTATCAGTATTCCTGACAAGAAAGTGAAAATGCTAATTTCTCAAAACGTAGAAGCTAAACTGAGAGAGCATTCTGGACCCCTTTTTTCTAATATGTGCGGGTATACCTGCACATATGAAATAATAATATGTCAAAAATGAAGAAGAAGCATAACTGGTCCCACCCTTGTGATCACAATCTGAATTTCACTCTGTGACACCAAGGAAAACCTCAAGCCTCAAGCATATATACATCACTTCTAGATTTACATCGAAACTATTATCTGTAGATTTAAATCAAAACATTTTAAATTTACCAATTGATTTAGATCTTCACTAGTTTTGGATCATTTTATTGAATTTTTCAAAACAATTTCTTTCAGTTTCTGTCTTTCCATGTGTTGTCCATGAATCTGACCTGTGCTCATATGAAGCAGAGTCTAATCACTTCCTACATGCCATCCTGTCACAGTGAGTGTAACCTATAATATACTACCTCATTGTTACTTACAATATGACCTATTTACGGAGCCCATGGAACATATTTGTGTGATTCGTGTGTGTGTGTGTTCATGTGCACACTCTTACAGTAAAGGTGAATCCTCCTTCGAAGCCAGAAGTCAACGCCACCTCTGTTTCCTGGTTGTCCCAAGACCCCAAACATGAAATGATCAGTTCATACGAAAGTGAAGTGCAGTGGAAGCAGCAGAATCAGTCATGGAGTGTAAGTTTAGATTTTGTATCACAATGTGAATGAGTTTGGGTATGAAGTCGAGATCCTGAAAGTGCACGTTTAAATAGTGTGTACACATGATCCTTGCCCTGTGTTTGTGTGAATTCATAGCAAGAGTAAATAAAGTGATATAAAAATCTTTCTGTCTGTCAGGATCCCACCGTGCAGAAAAAAAAAATTCAGTGCGAGTATGAGTGCAGGGCAGAGCTGGAGCCAGACAAACTGATACAAGGCGAGAAGTACGAGGTACGAGTTCGTGTGCGGTCTATTGAACTTGAACTTAAACAGGGAGCCTGGAGTGACTGGAGCCCCACTGCATCATGGGAGTCACCAGTAGGAAAAAGAAAACCACCATCAGGTACTTTTTTTTCCCAAATGGCTCCAAAGCCAAATAGTTTAGTTTAAGAAACTCTGCAGAGTTCTCAGTCCTGCCTTCTCTCATTTTTCTAAGCTAACGTGATCGGCTCTGTCTTCTGTTTCAGTACAACAAGGACACACATTTTATAAGAGCAACTAAAGCCCACAGAAAATCTGTATTTGTTTTACCTGATGAAGTCATAGTCAGTACAGTCAGTACCATTGTTATTCTCTGTTTATGTAAATAACATGCAGCTCCAAGATAGGAAAGTGAAAATGTCTCTCCTGTTTTAATTCTCACAGATCTCACTTGCTACACTGACTACAATAGAAACATCACATGTTTGTGGAACAGCAAATACGTGTCTGATGACACTGCATGCACCATACATGCTCAATATAAATCTCGCTACATGTAAGGAGCTCAATCACAAAGAGAAATCCTCAACACATAAAACTCGCATAACATAAATCACAGATGTCATCATGTGCACCAAAAAGAGATTAATACTGTTTCTCAGTTCTTACAGCGCTTCCTGTGACCTAAGGTCTGTTGATGTCTCCAGACCAGCGCTAAAGAAGTGCTCCCTGATCTTTGAAATGGAATACACTGTGAGTGTGTGAACAAATCAAGTTATTGTAGCGCCACCGAGATAAAATCATATATCCTATATCTCAGTTTGTAGTTTAGAAGTCAGAACTAATATTCTGCAGAAAGTAGAAAGTAATGTTCTCGGGGCAGTCATTGACTCCTTCCAAATAGTTTTTCTGTCGTTGGAAAAAATTAAGCTTTTGTTAAGCCCCATTTGAAGTTTGCCAGACAGAAACTTCCGTAATAAATGTTTTCTAACAGTAAATATTTTAAAACATTGTTTTTCAGTTTCGGTCTTTCCATGAGTTGTCCCTTAATCTGAGCTGCAACCAAATGAAGCAGAGTTTAATCACTTCCTTCAAGCCATCCTGTCACAGTGAGTGTAATCTACAGTATAAATACTGGCTCTTTGTGATTTACAGTGCGAGCTATTCATGGTGAATTAAAACAACTGTGTGTGTGATCTTGCAGTAAAGGTGAATCCTCCTCCAGAGCCAAAAGTCAACTTCACCTCTGTTTCCTGGTTGTCCCAAGTCCCTGAACATGAAATGATCAGTTCATACAGAAGTGAATTGCAGTGGAAGAAGCAGGATCAGTCATGGAGTGTAAGTTTAGATTTTGTGACACAATGTGAACAAGTTTAAGTGAGTTAAGTTGAGCTGAGTGATCTTAAAAGTGCACGTTTAAATGACAACCTTGTGGCCGTATGAAATCCAAGCAATATTCATCCACAACTCCACACTGCTTTTTTTGTGTCAGGATCCTGCTGTGTGCAAAAAACTTGGCATTCAGTGCAATGAAGAGGTGGAGTGCAAGCTGGGATGCAAGGCAGAGCTGGAGCAAGATTTGCTGATACAAGGCGAGAGGTACGAGGCACGAGTTCGTGTGCGGTCTGTTGAACCTCAACTTGAGGGAGCCTGGAGTGACTGGAGCCCCACTGCATCATGGGAGTCACCAGTAGGGAAAAAAGAACCACCATCAGGTACATTTATCTCAAAATGTTTTGTTTAACATAACATATTAATGGCAAAACTTTTCCATTTCATTCATGCTGAGCATGATTACTGCAGTATGGAATAATTATGTATATGGGAAAAAGTTTAAAGTGTGTTGGTGTGTAATACACAGCATAGAGGGGAAGAAGTCATTGTGAAAAATGTCTGATGCTGTAATTTAACTCACAGCCTTTAACTCACCAGAGTGGTGAGAGAGAGAGGGCTGGTTCTCAATTCAAAGTCAATAGGACTTTGTCACCAAAAAAAGTGGAATACTTCAGAAACGAAGAAATAATAGCCGGTCGTTATGAGGTAGGAGCGATCAGTCCACTGCAAACAGAGTGAGACTAGTTAACTGCCGAGAAGAAGAAAAACGGCAGACAACAATAACACATACTACCAATATTACAACTACATTAATTCTCAGATTCAAAGCATCAATGTCCACATCTGGACTGTTTCCTTGAGTTGATCAAAGTGTTTAGTTTCCATTCGGTAGTTTTTCATGGGGACATAAAATATGCAGTCCATATGGGGCACCAGTGCAAAGCCTTGAATGGGCTAAAAACCAAAAGAGACTTATCATAGAGGTCCTACAACAATTAGAGGGTTGTCACATCAACAACTCAGCAGCTTCATGGCACTGGCATGAAGCTGCTGATGGAAATAGTTAGCTGGTCTTTACTGATGAATGCTTACAGAGCAGCTACAGCAACAACAATACTTTCTTTTCTGATTCAGTCAAATATTACAAACTCACAGGATGGGCCTGTAATGACCCGAAACATGCAGCAAAAGGAACAGAGATGTTCATAAAAGGACAAAACGGTCACATGACCCCAGCCCAACATGGCGTACTTTTCACTTAGTGAAGACAAAAGAAGAAAGATCCAGAAACAAACAGCAACTGAAGGAGGCTGCAGTAAAGGGAAGAAATGGCATTTTGAAGGTTTCTGACTTCAAACAGTCACATACAAAAGATTTGCACTCATGGATTAGTAATAATAATTAAATCGAGGGCATAAGTGAAAATGTCTGTATTTTTGTATCCCATGCACTTCATGCAAAATTTATCCTTAGTCTCTTGATTAATAAATCACAGTCACATCTTGATCTCTATTTAAATTCACTGTATCGGCCTGCAGGAGCAAACTTGTCTGTGTCTCATGGACTTGGCTGTATGACCCAGTTTTCTCATGTTTCTGAGCCACTGTGACCTGTTCTGTCCCGTATTTTTCAGGTAATACGTTTGTTGTTCCTGTAACGATAGTCGGTGTGGTGGTGTTGCTGGCAGGCCTGCTCTTAAGCACTCACAAAACCACCCGGTACGTGCACACAGACACAAGTTTCTATAGCAAATAATATTATTATCATTTCTTCTCATTTGATGTAGTTATTTTCTGACAACTCTGATTGATCTTTAATTTTTTAGGGTTTACATAGTAAAGAAATTCAAAGGTCCACCCATACCAGACCCAGGAAAATCCTTCCTGCGAGAAATCCAGGTAAGCGTATGAACCGCAGATATTTCCATTGTTATAACATGTTATTATTCCATGCATTAGATAATACTGTGGCCACTTCAGGGTAGTAAACATAACATTTATGAAATACTGTGGTGAATTTGTTTGCAGTAAATCAAATTATTATATATTAGCAGGGAGCTACAGAGAGTTTAATGAGTCTAAAATGGTAAATGGCCTGCATTTGTATAGCGCTTTTCTAGTCCTTAAGGACCCCAAAGCGCTTTACACTACATTCAGTCATTCACCCATTCACACTCACATTCACACACTGGTGATGGCAAGCTACATTGTAGCCACAGCTGCCCTGGGGCGCACTGACAGAGGCGAGGCTGCCGGACACAGGCGCCACCGGGCCCTCTGACCACCACCAGTAGGCAAACATGGGGTTAGTATCTTGCCCAATCTTTCTAATCTCTTCTGTTCTGTGACTTTCTCTCCTCCAGAGTGGGTTCCCCAGTGAATACTTTCACTCCTTCTTGAAATCAGTGGAAATGATCACTGTAGAATTAACCTCACCTGTTGATGCTGCTGTGGCCTACAAGCCAGATGAGAAGATGGTGTTGAACAAAGGCAGCTATGACTCCACCAACTCCACCTTCACTAACCCAAGTTACTCTGAGCTTTGTAGCCCTCCTCCTATTTCCTCACTGACTGCTGGGAATCTGAAGCCCTGTGCGGCTGACACGCCTTATGGTCCTGTTGGTGCTCAGGGCGAAGGAAAAAGCACAGAACAGGAAAGCGATGAAGCGAGAGAGAAAGAAAAGGAGACGTTAATGTTGCTGCTCAAAGGCAGCAGTAACAGTGAGCCAGTGCAGGTGATTTCAGACTACGAGAAAACTGAGAGGCTCGACAATGATCGATTTAGGCTCCAGAGTCTAGATTCAGGCATGTGCAGTTGTGAAGAGGTCAGTGAAGAGAGCATGGAGGCAGATAGCATCAATATGACTGATAGCCATGATGAGGAACCTGAGGCTGAGGAAGAGAAGGAGGGAGGGAATGAACAAAAAGCTGATTTTCAGAGGCTGTTTGGAAGCAGCGGAGGCGTGTTTGGCAAGTTTATTCAGGTTTGTTCTGATTATGAGCGAGTGGAGAAACAGCAGGCTGACAGCCCGGAGCTTCCCAGCTTGGATTCAGGTGTTAGCAGTGGGGGAGAGGAGCAGCTGAGTCAGGATGAGGGCATGGAGGATGTTGATAAGTCCACTGAATCTACACGCTTCCTGTTTCCACCTCATCCTTCCAGTGCTTTACCATGCTCCCTGCTCTCTTTTCCACAACTGCCTCTGAACTTGCCTGGGCCACGTCTGAGTCCAGCTTTGCACCTCCAGCCAGGTCACATGACACAGGGGTTTGCTCTGATGTCAGCAGGCAGGTCGGTGGAGCCCTCTGGTGATGGATATATGCCAGTGAAACAGGAGGAGGGCTGAGAACAGACAGCAGGCTCAACTAGCAGGACAAAATAGGATGTAGCACATGGAGGAGTCATCACAGTCAGTCAGTTCTCAGGAAAATGTAACATCACATAAAACTTTATCCACTTCACGCTGTTCAGCAGCACTGGTGGTGATATTCATAAATGTATTTTCCTTTATCTTTTATATTTAAACAAAATAATTTTTCATATATCTGAACTTTGCACTTAAACTGTTACTGTTAAAAACGAAATGCATTATCTAATGAGAAACTAAACTCAAATTAATAATAATGTGGTTATAATAATAAAAGTGTTTGCGTTTATATTGTGGTTTTAGTGAGATCATCTAAATGGCATGTAGCTTATTGTACTGAAACAAATGTTGGTAAAGGAATAAGTTCCAGATAGCTGAGTGTGTGAACTGATGTCATTTAGAGGGTATCATGATAATCACATATTAACTATAACCACGATATTTGAAAATCAAATGCCTAGATATAGACTGGTATAGATATGTCTTGTGAAAAATTTGATATTGTGCCAGCCCCAAGGACAACAGCAGAATAATAACAGCTGTGTCTGTCGCCATCATCTGTCCCGTGTCAAATAAACATTAACATTTCTAACTTACATTTGAACAGCAGCTAACATAAAGTTTACTTCTTAACATTACTGATCTATATAAGAGTTTGCATTTGTTTTTTGTTTTAAAGAATTTTACTATTTTTTAAATAAATATACATACTCAACATCTTTAACACAAAGTTGTTCCTGTGTTTTCTGTGGCCATGCCCACTCTGATGCATCGATGTCGGGAGACCCGCCTCTTCCTCGTCCCTGTCGTTTGTCCAGGGTTGTGGGGGCGAGGGGACAAGGCTCCGCGCTGACACTGGCACATATGATGAATCTTGGGAATCCGAGGATTGACCAGCGTCACTGCTGCCGCTGTTTTTTGCGGCAGTCATGTCAGTACGTGGTTCTCGCTCTGACGTCTGTTTGAGAAGAAGTGATGAAAGATTTCATTTTTTCTTGGAGAAGAAAATGTGAAATGTATACGAACCCTTTCAACAAACATACTTGAGACTAAATATTTTATTCACAGCAGTAGTTATAAACAATTCCTTCCATGTTTAATAAGACATTAACTCCCACAACACTCCCAAAACAGGACGTAAATACGGTGACATCATCAGCTGGTTTCTGATGTGTCATTTTGAAGCCTAGCGATTTTCACCGTCACTACTTTCAAGCAACCGGATGAAGGTAAATACAGCATTATAACTTCTGAGCAGTGTTGGTCAAGTTACTTGAAAAAAGTAATCAGTAACTAATTACTGATTACTTCCCCCCAAAAGTAATCCCGTTACTTTACTGATTACTTATTTTCAAAAGTAATTAATTACTTAGTTACTTAGTTACTTTTTAAAAACACGATTTACAACCTGAATAGGTGATAAAACAATAGATCTTTCAGCCCAATTATACTTTTTCTGCATAATCCATCATACAAAATGTAATCAAATGGAAAAGTCTCTTTTTAAAACTTGTTTTATTAGTTTTAATCTTTTAACTTTATGCATCAAGCTAAAATTTAATTATATGCAACATTCTGTGACTGGAAGAAATTAGTTTAACATTTAAACCTATTTTCTGCACATTCCAGCACATAAAATATTTTTTTGTGTTTACACTCAGTCTTTCAAATAGATGCAAGTAAAACACAGCAGAAAATAAATAAAGTCAAAGACTAGCGGTCCTTTTGCTCTATTTTTACCTGTAAAGCAGAAGTGGGGCAGGCGGAGGTTTATTCTGCTGCAGGTGTGCTGCAGCGGTCAGTGGAAGAATCCGCGAGTTTCTCTGTGAATTTCCCATTACGTCATAGCGCATTTGGTGCTTGCTTGTAAGTTTAGGGGTTTTTTCACTGTAAAAAGAAGTTTTCTTCCCACGCACAACGGACTCTAATGTTTTTGTCACTTTTTATGGAATCAAACTCAAAGTAAGGTCAGTACTTCCACGCTTTAAACGCTGCATTCTCATACTCGCTCCTGCACTCGATATGTTATCCATTGTTGATCTGCACACAGCTGTTGTCACGAACATCGCACTCGCTTACGTCACTGTCATGAGACAACCGTGTTGCGGTTTAAATTGTGTACATGAACCTGTCGTGTCAAAATGCTCCAACTAGCGAATGTTACCGAGGACATAAAAAGCGTAAGCACCTGTCGGCTACCAGATGTGTCATTGTCAGTGTGAATGGATAGTTCGTTAACCAGAGTGCTTTAGTGCATGGACAGCCTGCAGAGTGCAGCCGCACTGAACTCTCACACTCGTGTTTGTGTGTTTGTTGCACCAAGGAGTAAATAAAATAAGTTATTTCAAAGTTATACACAACTCAAAGTGCCTTTGCGTCTAAGTGAAACGTTGGCGGCATTTCTGAGGTGATTAATGTCGTGGGCAACATCACCATAACGGAGATGTCTTAACTTTGATGAAGATACACGGGAGCGCTCGGGGGGGATTAGTACAATGGAAAAATCTGAAAGATTGTGGATTTTCCATTGACACCAACTCAAAGATGTGTGTTGAAGCCAAAATCTGCAGGTGGAATTGTCACTGCACCCCGATGATTAATCAAACTATTCACAGAATCCATGGAAAATCTTACTAATGATAAAGTACAGGATGCTTCAATGCATTATTTTAGGAAAATGTTAAACTGTGGATCCAACAATAGGTAGCACTGTCAAGAGTGAAGTGTTTAGCTGAAAGAAACATCTCCAGAGAAGTAGTGGAGCTCTACAAAATGAAATTAGGAGGGTGAGTAAAAGAGTGGACAGAACATCGTCAAGTCAGCTGACAACTCCGCAAAATGTGTTTCCTACAGCGGCAAAAAGGATTCAAGAAGTGACAGTAAGATTTCAAGATCTGTGGTCAGAGTAGGAAAACAAGCCAGTAGGACTCTGAGTGAAGCAAACCGTGCATTTGAAGTCATTTAGCTTGTGACCAATTCAGTCATTCAAGATAAAATGTGACCCGACTCTCCCTTAGTTAAAGGAAATATTGAAAACACATCAAAAAACTCATGACTTTGAATAACTCGTTGTGTTTGCATTGTGATAGCTCTGAGGAAGGGATCAGTGCAGCACTGCACAAGAGACAGTGAGGAAAGCTAGCCATCACTGTTCATGGGTCCAGAACCGCACCAAAATATAATTCTCCATTCCTGAAAGTTAGCAGTGAGGGAGGCAATTTATTAAAGATTTTGAGAACATATGTATTATGGTCTCTACTGTTTATACAGTCAATAATGTATTAATCTTGTGTGTCTATCCTAGGAATTCTAGTCAAAAGCACCAAACTTAGAGCATTTACACGATGGGGTGAGCAACAAGTGTCCAGAGCGCAGCGATGAAGACAGAGTGAAACAAGTTTCAAGGAAGAGGAGATACTCTCTGATCCTCTAGGTAATGGCACATAGATAAACTGAGACATATGTGAAGCATACAGTGGGTCTGTGTAATGGCTTATTGGATAGAAACAGGGTCAAAACCAGGGGTGTTTTATACAATTATATCTGGCCCATGAGATAATCTCAATTATTAATGGCTCGTTGTATGTGGGAGCCGAAACCATGCAGGCAGATAGTGTTGGGGAGTAACGGAATACAAATACGTTACGTATTTAAGATACAAAATATGAGTAACTGGTGGTGTCCAAATTCATAGGCTGCATCCTCCTGAGGATGTGGGCCGGATTCTCCGAAGGGCGGGTAGACGGGAAGTGAGCTGTTGTGAATCTGGATTGTCTAGCCTTCAGTTTTGCATTAGCAGCTGTCTCGGTGGAGTTTAATAAACTCAACCATTTGTTTCTTGCTATGTAAAACATAACAGGACATTGGCCTAAATTCTCAAACCATCTCACATTTCTGTTTAATCAGTTTTCTGTTTGACATTGATTCAACTGTGTGAAAACTATCACTTTAATGTCAGCCAAACCGATTTACTCACGAACTAATAAAACACTGAAAAAAGCCAAACAAGAACATTTTTAAGTTATCCAATTGACTTATATAGCATGTTTAACCTGAGTAGCGAAAGACCGTGAGGGGTTTGAAAACGATGTGCCGGGATTTCGCTGTTCTTGCCCCGGCTAGCTATCGAGCTGGTGGCTAACGGACATCTCTGAAAACGTCGGAGCACTTTTGCAAATATGTGAAAGTCTTGATAAACCGAGCAGATATTTGAAGTTTACACAGCTACATTCTCTCCTGAAAATATGTTAAAAGTTTATTTTGTGACCCGGAAAGAATAATAAGAGTAATATTAAATCTAAGTAGATTTACAGTTTCCGCCATTATTGGAAACTGGAATTGGCTGGGCCATGCTATGAATTCTGGGATATGGTGGGCTACGAACGACACACCCGACCCATCCTTCAAATCTGGGGAAAAGGAGGACACATTTGTCGGCTGCATTCGGAGGAGTCTGCGAATTTGGACAGCCTTCGTCACGTCGCTGTGACGTAATCTGCCTACAAATGCGGCCTAAGGAGGATGCAGCCTATGAATTTGGACACCCCCACTGTATTCTGTTACAGGTACTGTTTTAATAGGTGGTAATCAGAATACAGTTACTTTGATGAAATAAATAAAATACACATGATTGCCCGTTTAATATCTTAGGCAATCCCCTCTCTATGCATTCTCCAATTTTGGTGATTTAATGCAGTCGGGCGCAGGTTTAGCTCGGTTGGATGAGCATGTAGTCATATATCATGTGGCTGAGAGCGGTCGGTCCGGTTTCAAGTACGACTCGCTGCCCCCTTTTTTTTTTACCCGATGTATAAACCATGGCAATCCTCCTGGCACTTACAGTGGGGCAAAAAAGTATTTAGTCAGCCACCGATTGTGCAAGTTCCCCCACTTAAAATGATGACAGAGGTCAGTAATTTGCACCAGAGGTACACTTCAACTGTGAGAGACAGAATGTGAAAAAGAAAATCCATGAATTCACATGGTAGGATTTGTAAAGAATTTATTCGTAAATCAGGGTGGAAAATAAGTATTTGGTCACCTCAAACAAGGAAAATCCCTGGCTCTCACAGACCTGTAACGTCTTCTGTAAGAAGCTTTTCTGTCCCCCACTCGTTACCTGTATGAATGGCACCTGTTTGACCTCATCATCTGTATAAAAGACACCTGTCCACAGCCTCAACCAGTCAGACTCCAAACTCCGCCATGGCCAAGACCAAAGAGCTTTCGAAGGACACCAGGAAAAGAATTGTAGACCTGCACCAGACTGGGAAGAGTGAATCTACAATAGGCAAGCAGCTTGGTGTGAAAAAATCAACTGTGGGAGCAATCATCAGAAAATGGAAGACATACAAGACCACTGATAATCTCCCTCGATCTGGGGCTCCACGCAAGATCTCATCCCGTGGGGTCAAAATGATCATGAGAACAGTGAGCAAAGATCCCAGAACCACACGGGGGGACCTGGTGAATGACCTGCAGAGAGCTGGGACCAAAGTAACAAAGGTCACCATCAGTAACACACTACAACGGCAGGGAATCAAATCCCGCAGTGCCAGACGTGTTCCGCTGCTGAAGCCAGTGCATGTCCAGGCCCGTCTGAAGTTTGCCAGAGAGCACATGGATGATACAGCAGAGGATTGGGAGAATGTCATGTGGTCAGATGAAACCAAAGTAGAACTTTTTGGTATAAACTCAACTCGTCGTGTTTGGAGGAAGAAGAATACTGAGTTGCATCCCAAGAACACCATACCTACTGTGAAGCATGGGGGTGGAAACATCATGCTATGGGGCTGTTTTTCTGCCAAGGGGACAGGACGACTGATCCGTGTTAAGGACAGAATGAATGGGGCCAAGTATCGTGAGATTTTGAGCCAAAACCTCCTTCCATCAGTGAGAACTTTGAAGATGAAACGAGGCTGGGTCTTCCAACATGACAATGATCCAAAACACACCGCCCGGGCAACAAAGGAGTGGCTCCGTAAGAAGCATTTGAAAGTCCTGGAGTGGCCTAGCCAGTCTCCAGACCTCAACCCCATAGAAAATCTGTGGCGGGAGTTGAAAGTCCGTGTTGCTCGGCGACAGCCCCAAAACATCACTGCTCTTGAGAAGATCTGCATGGAGGAATGGGCCAAAATACCAGCTACTGTGTGTGCAAACCTGGTAAAGACCTATAGTAAACGTTTGACCTCTGTTATTGCCAACAAAGGTTATGTTACAAAGTATTGAGTTGTATTTTTGTTATTGACCAAATACTTATTTTCCACCCTGATTTACGAATAAATTCTTTACAAATCCTACCATGTGAATTCATGGATAAATTCTTTACAAATCCTACCATGTGAATTCATAGATTTTTTTTTTCACATTCTGTCTCTCACAGTTGAAGTGTACCTCTGGTGCAAATTACTGACCTCTGTCATCATTTTAAGTGGGGGAACTTGCACAATCGGTGGCTGACTAAATACTTTTTTGCCCCACTGTAACAGCATAAACTATTTTTGTTAGGAAACCTGGGTCGTCCACCCAGAGTTTTGGGTTTTGATTATTATTGTACTTTTATTTTGCCTTTATTTATTATTTCTAGTATTTTGGGTTTTTTTTTAGTGTTCTGCTTTCTGTCTGTGTTCCTTTGTTTCTCTGTCTCCCCTGTCTGCTATATCCCCTTGTCAAGTCTGCGTCTCTGTGTTATGTTTCCTGTTGTACTTTGAAGTCCGTGTCTCAGGTTATGGTTTTGCTTTCCCTGTCTTGTTAGCCCTGATTTGCCCCAGCTGTGGTTCCCTTCTGTCTCTCATTCACTGATTGCTCCCTCTGTGTATTTAAGCCCTCTGTTTGGGCTTAAATACACTGCTCTGCCACCTGCGCTGTGGTGGCAGAGCAGGTCAGCCACTAATCAGAAGGTCGGTGGTTCGATCCCTGGCTGCCTCCTGGCTGCATGCCAAATATCCTTGGGCAAGATACTAACCCCATGTTTGCCTACTGGTGGTGGTCAGAGGGCCCGGTGGCGCCAGTGTCCGGCAGCCTTGCCTCTGTCAGTGCACCCCAGGGCAGCTGTGGCTACAATGTAGCCTGCCATCCCCAGTGTGTGAATGCGTGAATGACTGAATGTAGTGTAAAGCGCTTTGGGGTCCTTAGGGACTAAGTAAAGCACCATACAAATGCAGGCCATTTACCATTTAAAGTCAAAATTCCTCCACAGCTTTATTGGAGATAAAGTATCGGAATTTCAGGAGTAGGACCACACCTCCAAACATGCTCCTTCCGGTTCTTTTTTATATATTTTCCCCCAGTTCAAGCTGTTCATTCTCGTTTACGTGCAAACAGGGTCCGTTCTCGGCGAATACCTTAACACAGCTTATCACTCAGGAGTAACATAATTTTACTCACCTTTCCAGTCGTTTACAATCACCCTTTCGTCTGTCGACGCATTAGACGAAGAACTACTTAGCTCTGCATTTGTTGTTTTCCTCCCCAATCCAAGAAACACACTGAACGTCATGGCAGCACTTCCGAGAGACCGAATGCTGATGGCCATCCCGGGAAACTTCCTAGCAGTTTTTTCGCCACCTGACATACGATCTGTTATGTCGATCCATCCAGTCGTCTTATCTCCGCTAAATCCAGTCGAGGATACTGAAGGCGTGTGCTGCTGAACTCGGGGAGCCGCTACAACAAATCTTCAGCCTCAGCCTGCCACTGGGGAGAGTACCTGCCCTCTGGAAGACCTCCTGCATCACCCCGGTCCCCAAAAAGAACCGGCCCAATGAGAGCTGAATGACTTCCGACCGGTGGCACTGACGTCACATCTTATGAAGACTCTAGAACGGCTCTTCCTCAACCTCCTCCAACCACAGGTACAACATTCCCAGGATCCACTACAGTTCGCCTACAAGGCGGATGTCAGAGTGGAGGATGCCATCCTGTACCTCCTACACAGAGTCCACCCACATCTGGACAAGGGAAAAGGCACGGACAGGATCCTGTTTCTTAACTTTTCCAGTGCCTTTACTACAATCTGGCTTTCTCTGCTCCAGGAGAAACTGAACAGGATGCAGGTGGACCCCTGCCTGGATGCTTGGATCTCCGACTACCTCACTGATAGACCACAGTACGTCAGGCTGAAGGACGTCACGTCTGACACAGAGAAGATGACATTAAAGAAACTGCTGGGCATCCTCTGCACATGGCCATAAATAACCAGAGGAGCCTATTAGGTGACAGGGTGCTTCTCCCAAAGTCAAGAAACGTCTTTGTCCCACACACCATCAAACTCTTTAACTCCTTGTTGGAGGGGAAACAGGGGGACAAAGGAGGGCGGGAACAACTGAGCTGTAGTGCTTTTTTTTACTGTGCAATATTTGTAATATTTTTTATATTCGACTGTGCAATAATCAATTTGCAATAGACTCACTCAAATGTGCAATCCACTGGTATTCCTATTTATCCCTATTATATATTCTGTATTTATATATGTGTATATTTATGCTCATACCGTTACTCTCATTCCCTTTTATTTGGTATTCCAACTCTGTAACATGCAGCTTCTGTCGGTGCTGTGCTACTGGAAACTGAATTTCCTGGAGGAACCCACCCGAGGGATTAATGAAGTGTCATCTAATCTAATCTAATCTAATCTCATCTAATCTAATCTCATCTCATCCCTTCTTGCACCAAGATGCCAGGTTCTTTCATTATCCTTCATTCACAGCAGCAAACGCAGAAGCAAGTGTAGCTGTTGCTGTTCTGTGAGTCTATGGTGCATGTGGTGTGATATGTCCATGTAGAAAGGACGGCACTGTGACGACTTGCCCGTACTCTGGGCTCCCTCTTTATTCTGGCAACTGGTACAAAGAAAACAGCACACAGTCGTCATCAACAGTGTGAAAAGCAACTGCAACATTCAGTTCACCAGCTTGGGAGTATTTTCCTTTTTTTCCCAAACATAACACTTAACAAAAGACTAATATATATTTTTCCACCACAACATCGATAAAGTCTTTCTTTAAAAGTTCAAGCTGAAACCAAACCTGTGATCATAAAGTGGCAGTATTATTTATTTATGTTTCTCCCTATGGTAACTAAGAGATGAGAGACATTATATCTCCTTTTTCCTAACCAACAACAACAATAACATATAAAAAGAGCTTTTCTCTTATAAAACTAAATCATTCTTCATCATTTTTTTATACAACAGCATCAACTAAAACTTGTACTTAACAGCGCCTACCTGGTACAAAGAAAATAGCATACAGTCGCCATCAACAGTGTGAAAAGCAACTGCAACATTCAGTTCTGTTAACAAGAATTAGAACTTCTAGGGCCCTTCAATTGACCCGTCACCCCACTAGAAAAATGATGGTATGACGGTATGACAGATTACCAGTCCAGCCCTGTGGGGATTACACATTCCTCCCTAGCAGCTGGTGACTGTATCGAATTCACTATAGTAGACGGCTCGTCAGCAATGTAATCATGACATCTTGTGAGAAACCACGATACTGTCACGTCATGACACGAATGTCAAAGTCAATAAAAATCATCAAAGTCAACCAAGAAAATCTTTGATACTTGACATCAAAGGCAAAATACGGGCAAGACTGCATTTGGTGCCTAGTTCCCACATTATCCTTATTACTATTATTAGCTAAAGCCACTAGCCACTACCTTAATAATGGCTGAACAGATGGCCAATGTGCCTTCACATAATGTTATTTTACGCTGCTACCCTTATTTCCATAGGGTTTCCTCAGTAGATGGATTCTTGTGCTTGATTTGGCAAAGATATAGTCCCAGATGCACCCCCTTACGCATCCCTCTAAAGTTTCCTGGTGACCCACTGGGTAAAATGGTAAAATGGTAAATGGCCTGTATTTGTATAGTGCTTTACTTAGTCCCTAATGACCCCAAAGCGCTTTACAGTACATTCAGTCATTCACCCACTGGTGATGGCAAGCTACATTGCAGCCACAGCTGCCCTAGGGTGCACTGACAGAGGCGAGGCTGCCGGACACTGGCGCCACCGGGCCCTCTGACCACCACCAGTAGGTAATCAGTAGGCAACGGGTGATGTGTCTTGCTCAAGGACACAACGACCGAGACTGTCGGAGCCGGTGCTCGAACCGGCAACCTTCTGATGACAAGACAAACTGCCAACTCTTGAGCCACGATCGCCCCTGCTAATTGCTAATAATAAAACAACTGACAGTAACGTATGTGCCAGCCAGGTTAACACTTGTAAAAGTAGTTGTTGCATCACTCCTCCCAAAGTGTTGTTCAGTGTAAACATCCTCTACTTCAGCTATTAGTGAGGGGAGGCGACGTCTGCCTGTCTGTAGCACTGCTGTGTAAAGTTGTGTGTCAGCAGGTGTGTTGGTACTGACACTGTTGCAAATAAGTATCTAATCCAATAGTAATTTTTAGTAGAAATTAGTAATGAGATCTCAAGCTTCTCCCAGCAAGAAGACATATTTCCCAAGGACTCTTTAAAAATAGCCTTAATAAAACAGAACTTATTATTTAAGTTTGAAAAGTCAAGAAAAAACAAAGACATGAAATTAAGGTTTGTGTGGCTGTTTAAACTGTTTAAGCACTGCTTTTGAAATCGTACTACTTTCACTTCACTTATTTCACAGTCATAGTAACCATGAAACATTTTTAACACATAAAGAGTTTCACTTTAACAAGTCTACAAGGTGCTGTTGTACCTGCCGTTGGTGGCTCACATGTTAAGTAACTTGATAAAGAGTACAAAGGGGATTGAAAAACTCACATACTCATAGTGGCTGTTTCATTCTCAGATATGAAATGTCAAAATATGTGACCAACCATATCACTAAGTTACTGCCATCAGTAAAAAAAAAACAACCAATGTGCGTAGCTTCTTCTTTTCTTTGAACTCTCTTTCAAATGTCACACTAGATACGAAAGATATAAAGAAGTGTTATATAGGGCAAAGGTAAAGCCTGAATTATCTTACAGACATGGAAATGACAGAACACTGAACACACCCGGACTGGTAGGTTCTTAATGTCACTTATTTTTATTTTATTATATTTTAGTTTAATAGGCAGGCAGTCTAAGAGCAAACTGCTCTATTGGGATGAAACAGAGGTCTTAAAGATAAGCTGGGGCCTGATTATTAATGACTTTGTATGTGAGGAGAATTTAAATTATATTCTAGATTTAACAGGGAGGCAATAAAAGAACCAATATGGGGAAAATATCCTCTCTCCTTCACTGTTGGTGTTTTAGGAAGTTGTTAAGACTACTTGATAATAATGAATTACAGCTCATTATCAAAAGTATTGATTATAATTTCACCTCTGCACATCACACAATCAATATGTGCTTGGAGTGCAGACTTTCAGCTTTATTTCAAAAATCAAAGCAAAAGTTTTGTATCTGTTTATTATCTGGTATTAAAGACATTTCTATACATCACCCAATGCTGTGTGTCCTCCACTGAGATGCTCTGCTAGGCCTTTACTGTTTGTGGGTCTCTTTGTCGTCAGTTTTATCTTCAGTAACTTAAAAGCATGCTGTATGCAGTCCTTGGAGAATATCCTTTCTTTATTTGAGAAACTCTTGGGTTGTTATGCTTTTACATCCATTATCTATTTGCATTATGAAGTGCTGGCCAGCCAATTCTGCAGCATTTGGCTGATTCTGAGCTGAGAGTATAAACCTGTACACTTCAGAATTTGTCCTTGCTATATCTATCAGCAGTGGCATCTTCACAGTGGCCCTGAGCTCATGAGCTGTATCTTCCCTTCTGCATACGTTTGTCTCGTCATCCTTCTGGTCCATCTTGGTTTCTCCTAGAGTCGTCTTCTCCTTCTTTCAGCTGCTTGGTTTAGAAATGATCACAGTGGATCATTGGCCTCCATTTCACCCTGCCCCGAGCATCCAGACTGTCTGGATGTTAGGACTCTTTTCTTCCTATCTTCTTGTTTTTCTGCCTTGCAGCTCCATCTTTAACATCTACTCTCAAATATCCCTCCTCTGCACATGTGCAAACCATCTCAGCCTTTGTCTTCAAACTGCTTAAGCTGAGCTGTCCCTCTGATGTTCTCATGTCGAGTCTCATTATTCTGGTCACTCACAGTGAAACCTTAAGATCTTCAACTCTGCTACTTGTTAGTGCTACCATCTCCAAACACATCTCCAAACACACGGGGCGATTGTGGCTCAAGAGTTGGGGAGTTCGCCTTGTAATCGGAAGGTTGCCGGTTCGAGCCCCGGCTTGGACAGTCTCGGTCGTTGTGTCCTTGGGCAAGACACTTCACCCGTTGCCTACTGGTGGTGGTCAGAGGGCCCGGTGGCGCCAGTGTCCGGCAGCCTCGCCTCTGTCAGTGCGCCTCTGGGTGGCTGTGGCTACAATGTAGCTTGCCATCACCAGTGTGTGAATGTGTGTGTGAATGGGTGGATGACTGGATATGTAAAGTGCTTTGGGGTCCTTAGGGACTAGTAAAGCGCTATATAAATACAGGCCATTTACCATTTACATACACACATAAACCATACAAACCAACTTGTAAAGCTTGCCTTTCACTCTAGTTATACGTCTGTCACAAATCCTTCCTGACACTTGTCTCCACCCTGCCTGATCCCAAATATTTAAACTCATCCACCTTCACTATCTCCACTCCTTGCACATGTCTCTCTCTCATTCACATGCATTTATTCTGTTTTGCTTCTACTGACTTGCAGTCCTCTGTCTGACATCTGTTGAGCTGTTTTTCAGCAGGAGGCTCACTGCTCCTCACTGATAAGCTCTTTCCCATAACTTCATGGTATGGATCATCAGCTTTATCCTTCTGTAGTTGCTACTGCTTTAGACAACACTGTCATACTTGAAAATGACCTCAGACATCCTCTCATTGTCCAGGATTGTGTTTAACAATGTGATCAGCCATTTCCTCCGTACTAATCATCTGCACTTACTGATTCACTAACTCTCTCTAGATCCTTTACCACCTGTTTGAAGCTGTGGCCTCAGATGCCTTTCAACCACTCGTGTAAAGAAAAAACACCTAATAAGAAAGGAAGGAAGGGAAAGCAGACTTTCTGGGTAGTGAATGACGTTTTGTGTGTTTTTTTATCAGTGGAAAGAAAATTGTTTTCTGTGAAGAGAAGGGGGTTAGGATGTGGTTTGAGCCTTTAGTGTGTATTTGTGGTTATCTTGCTTCTGACTCAGTGAGGCAAAAAGAAAGCGATAAGAGAGTGTCATCTTTCTCACTTTTTTCTTGTAATGCGTTAGGGGAAGTCCAAAAGTCAGAAGACGATATAAATAAAGAGAACATATGCTTCACAGCTCTGTGAAAATGATAAGAACCAGTTAGAACACAAAGATACAATTTTTTAAAAATGTCATGGTCAATCATCATGACACTGCTGGGCTAATGAAATTTGCTTCAGCTGTGGTTTTCTTGCATTTATACTTAATGCACCATGTTATTAGTAATCTGCAGGCACTTTAAAGGTCACACACTTACCTGGCCAACTCATCTGCATCAATCATCTGATGTAGACTAAAGAATGAAAAGACAAGCAGTGAGAAACCACAAACAACAAACAGTGGGAAGGTTGGTGTGACAGTAATCAGAAACATGTTTCTGGAGCTGGAGACACTTACAAACAGGTACAGAGTGAGGAAGAGGCCAGACTACAGGAAAGAGAAGCCACACAATGATCACAGATGGGATCACAGAAATGCATGGGAGGAGAAAGAAAGGAGAGCGGAAGGAACGTGAAGTGGAAGATGGCAGTGCCAAAGACTTGATCTGAGGATATTAAAAATAAATAAGATTGTCCGAGGGTAATCACAATGAGAGTACTTGAGGCAGAGGTTATACTAAATTTAGAGCTATATAAATCTAGATTTATATTGATCTATTGTCTTTACATAGTATCGATTCAAGAAGCTCAGTATTGTCTGAAATATTTAGACAATTATGACTTTAAGCAGTGGCGGTCCTAGCCTGTTTGGCGCCCTGGGCGAACACTCCCTCTGGCACCCCCCCCCCCCCCCCCACACACACACACACACAAACAAAACATATTAAGGATTGTACATTAACATAAAACTGTTGTATACACACACACACATGAAGAGAAAGAGAGTATGCAAACGGCTGCCAAACAGCCATCATAATTCGTCATACATTGAGAACAGGACAAATCAACAATTGACAGTGACTAATTAATATTAAAATCTGTAACATAATGTATTGTTTGGAGTTTAGTCTGTTACTGTTGCTATTTTTACCATTTCTTCTTGGAGCAGCTGTAATCCACATAATTTCCTTAGTGATTAATAAAGTATTCTGATTCTGATTGTTTCAGGATGACCGGCCATTATCCAATCACACATCTGCTTACCTGCATCTTTTGCTCGTTTCTCCTCCTCTTCTTTTCTCTTTTTTCTAAACTGAGGACCTGATGGCTTTGAACTTTTCTTGTCCATCTTCCATTGGTTTTAATTTTGCACTCCAGTATGAACACCCATCCCCCAACCCGAGGATCACCACAACATAATCTAACACACCTACACCTTAGTTCACAGATTCACTTTGTCTAGGGTGCATTTCTGAGGTTTCAAACAACCCAGGATTCAAATCATGAATACATAATGGACTTGGATTTACAACATTATAAATCAAATGTGCTCTATTTGGAAGTATTAAACCCCGATTCTTTTGTCCCCATGACAGAACAGAGAAAACCGACTCATAGTGTGTTAAAATATGGATATTTCTTTTATTCATTCATCTTCCGGAAGAGAGAGACCTCTGCACAGCTCAAACGCCAGTTGCAAGAGCTCTCTAACATTAGAATCATAAACTGTGGCTCATATAGGTGTTATTTTGGTACTTTACACCTCACACAGTCTCAAACATTGCTTATATGGCAAGTTCCTCATTTCAGTGTCTTATCTATTAATATGCCTGTGCACTAAAACTTCCTGTTTTTCAGTCTGGCTGAGCACTTAGTTTGTGAGTTAAAAGTGGCCTTGTTCTACAAGCCTTTATTAAAGTACATAAAACAATATAATGAGCAGACACACATTAAAAATATTTCTCTTATCCCTAACAGAAGCAACTGGACCCCCTCCCCTTTCGACGGCTTGTGTGTGAGACTTTAAATCATCAAACTGTAAATTTTAAATTGTTATTGATCCCTTTACCCCGAGTCCTAAAGTGTATATTTATTTTCTTACTCTTCTTATATTTATTGTTTGTTTACTTGCACTATTGTAACTGGAGCCTCGTCGTCTCGTCTCTCTACTGGACTGTAGCGGAGATGACAATAAAGTTTACTTTGACTTCAGCAGCGAGCAGGCGCACCGAAGGCTCACTTTTCGTGTACAGAATTTCGAAAAAACATCGGTGCAAATTATAAGTCTGTATTATAATGTCTGGTGTTTTCGTGTTTGTTGGTTTGTTTTTATTTTGTTTAACTTTGCGAGTTGGTTATTAGATGCTGCTACAGCCGGTCAGAAAATCCCCGCCCTCTCCTCTCTGCGCCGCAAGCAGCAGGTGCACCTCGCAAACGAAGGGCGCCCTTGCTCCCAGCAAATGGGCGATAGAAAACCGATCGGTGCTTATGCCATTCCCAGTATGCGCTGGCATGACGTCGGGGCAGCACGAGTACGAGCATTTTTTTTTGCCGATGCCCGTGATGCCGCCCCCCACCACGATGCCGCCCTGGGCAACCGCCCGTGTCGCCCGTATCTAAAACCGCTACTGACTTTAAGACACGCTTAAATTGGACTAAATGAACATTTTGTCTGGCCTCAAAGATAACTATAGCTGGGCTCTGACATCACAGCAATGAAAATGCATATGCAGTACTTTAGTGATATTGTTGAAGTTAAGCATGAATAAAGATGAGTGTCAGCACAGAACCTCGTGAAACCCCATGATGAACTTTTTGTGTTTAAGTTCTATGAAAAAATTGGAATCTGTCTGAAAGGTTTGAATGCAGAGGATTTCAGTACAGGAATAAACAAAGAGCTGCTTCACATCAAACACTATGTGACATGTTTCAACCATTGGGTAGATTTGGCAGAGTAAAAGTTCAGCTTCTCTACCAACACTGAGGAGCAGATCAGGTGGTCAGAACATTTGCATGTGCATAGACCAGATAACAAAGCAAATATAATCAGACTCACAACATAATGTACCACAATAAGTTTCTTCCTTCATGAAATTTATCTTGGCTTGATTGGGTCTCTTCTGTTTTTTATCTCTTGTTTTTTTCTTATTCTGTACAGTTTCAGAGCTTTTATCTTGTTAAAGTACTGAATGCCACGTTGTCACCTTGAGCACCCATGAGCGCTCACTACAGAGCCTCCCAGTTTGCATGAAAGTTCGATATTTATAACAGTAGATCAGGAAGGAAGTGCACCTGTTACAGAAACCATGAACTGCTTTGAAACATTTTTGTGAGTTGCAGCACACAACTGAAAGCTTTGAAAGCTCATTTTAAGAGGATCAGTCAGCATAATTTCCTCTTTCACACCTTTTATATCAACTTGAAAAGCTTTGAGCAGGAAGTGAACCTGTCAGATTAATGGAACATTTGAGTTCTCAGAAAGATCCACAGTTTTTGTTCTATAGAAGATGTGATCTGAAGATCTTCTTTATGAGTCTGGCTCTATGTTTGGGGCAAAGCTGGAGTATCTAATGTGACGTGATATTGATTATGTGAATGAGAATCTAAACCGACTTCAGTACTATGCTGTTTAAACTTAATATGTTTGTATTGAGCACTATGAAAAGAAAAGTTTGTTTGAAATGTGTTCTTGCAAAGATAAAATGCTTAAAGTCAGTTAATGCATAATGTGAACACATTAGGTGAGGATGTGGGTGTTTGTGGGTCAGCTTGCTCTTGGCTGCAAAACCACAAAAAGCACAAATCCACACAAACACACAGTTTAAATGTCAGTGTGGTCCACATGCAAAGGGAGCTACTGCTAATACTTAGAAATAGTGCAGTGTGTGTGTGTGTGTGTGTGTGTGTGTGTGTGTGTGTGTGTGTGTGTGTGTGTGTGTGTGTGTGTGTGTGGTCAGAAATACAACAGGGTGGGGGAATTGACAGGCTGTACTAAAGTCAAGGAAGATGAAAAACTGAAGCAACAACCCAGAACAGCCAGTTTCCACCTGATACTGCATGTTTGAAGTTATCAGCTCAGAGTTATACAGACAGGAGCACTGAAGGTACTGTTATATACAACCATTTATAAGTTGAAGAATTAGATGAAACTAAAGGGTTACAAGGCTTCAAGTGAAACTCTCAAATGTTCGTCAGAAGAGCTCTGTGGGTTGTGATCGAGAGATGATCTAGATTTGTGGCTGTAGTTCTGGCAGTGACCTCACAGAATTCACCTGCCTTTTTTGTCTTGTCAGTTTAGTTGGTTACATTTGATACGTAAACAAAGTAACACCCTCATGTGATGCTCTTTGACAGGATATCAGGTGAAATTAAGTCAGCAGTTGGAAGCAGATCAGTTGCAGCTCAGCCAGCAGGTAAGTGTCACTGACTGAAGTCTTTTAATGGACAGCGTCTGTGCTTTAATATACAGCTATTATTATTTTTATAAAATAATTGTATTATTACAATTACAACATTAAAAATGTTTTACTGAATGTTGTTCAGTTTAAGATTAAGTGCAAATTTCTTTTGTGTAAGAAAACATCCATGAGATCAGGTTGTTGTTATTTATGTATCAGTTTTATTTGATTTGACATGGTGGAGCAGATCAAACCAAGTGAACACAAACCGAGCAGCCAACAGTCTGTGAGGTTGTGGTAGAGATGCATGTCTGAAAGAAAAGACCACAAATTCAACACCAATGGAAACATTAATTTTTGAAGCGCTTCATTTAAATTATGATTTCATTTCAATTTCATTTTATGTAGATGTCTCCAAACCACAATAACAGTTGCTGAACAGCACTTTGTATTATATATGTATTGACTGTTTGGAGAAATAAAACTGTGTCGTCTCTAATCATGTTGCTAACATGGTAACATTTTATTTTATGTGTTTACCTTTGCAGGATGACAAGAATCAGAAAGCAGTCAGTCAATACCTAAAGCAACTACAGTCCTTCAAGTCTTCCAGTCACAGTCACGAGTCACCATACCAGCAGCCTCTAAGAAAGACAACTGTCGACTTAATGGAGAGAAATAAGAAAAGCCTTTCCCTGTTTATTCTGCTGCCTGTGCTGCTGCTCTGCAGAAGTGATGAGTGTCCCAGGCTTCCAGAGAGTTAGTCTTTATTCCTCTTTATTCATGTTTAACTGATTTTAAGATCTGTTGTTTGACATATTTACTCATTTTCATTTAATCTCTCCAGTTTTAATTCTCACAGATCTCACTTGCTACACAGACTACAATAGAAACATCACCTGTTTGTGGAACAGCAGATACGTGTCTGATGACACTGCATGCACCATACATGCTCAATATAAATCCAGCTACATGTAAGGAGCTCAATCACAAAGAGAAATCCTCAACACATAATACTCAGAATACATAAATCACACCTGTCATCATGTGCACCAAAAAGAGATTAATACTGTTTTTCTCAGTTCTTACAGCGCTTCCTGTGACCTAAGGTCTGTTGATGTCTCCAGACCAGCCCTAAAGAAGTGCTCCCTGATCTTTAAAGATACATACACTGTGAGTGTGTGGAAAAATCTAGTTGTTTTCAACACCCTGGGATACAATTATGTCCTATATTTTAGTTGAATTATGGGTCAGCGCTAATATTCTGCAGATGGCCTCATGGCAGTCATTGCATCCTTCACAATAGTTTGACAAAATCAAAAGGCTAATATTTCATTTTACCTGCTACCTGATGCACTCAGGTCATCCTCTGTCTAAAAGAAGCTTCATCTCTTCTCTTTATGCTGCTCTCTGTTTATACCAAGTCTATTATCTGATTGGATATTTGTGACTCCGATTTTGAATTTAAAGTAAAAATTGAAGTTTGCCAAACAGAAACTTATATAAATAAATTAAGTTTTCATTTAATTTATTTTTTATGAATAAAATTAATTTACTGCTGTCATAAACAGTAAATATTTTTACATTGTTTTTCAGTTTCAGTCTTTCCATGTGTTGTCCCTTAATCTGAGCTGCAACCAAATGAAGAGTTTAATCACTTCTTTCAAGCCATCCTGTCACAGTGAGTGTAATCTACAGTATAAATACTGGCTCTTTGTGATTTACAGTGCGAGCTATTCATGGTGAATTAAAACAACTGTGTGTGTGATCTTGCAGTAAAGGTGAATCCTCCTGCAGAGCCAAAAGTCAACTTCACGTCTGTTTCCTGGTTGTCCCAAGTCCCTGAACATGAAAGGATCAGTTCATACAGAAGTGAATTGCAGTGGAAGAAGCAGGATCAGTCATGGAGTGTAAGTTTAGATTTTATGACACAATGTGAACAAGTTTAAGTTGAGATTGTGAACCCCGCACTGGTTTCTGTGTCAGGATCCCGCTGTGCAAAAACCTGACATTCAGTGCGAGCAGGAGTGCAAGGCAGAGCTGAAGCCAGATTTGCTGATACAAGGCGAGAGATACGAGGCACGAGTTCGTGTGCGATCTATTTTTCAGCAACGCGAGGGAGCCTGGAGTGACTGGAGCCCCACTGCATCATGGGAGTCACCAGTAGGGAAAATAAAACCACCATCAGGTACATTTATCTCAACATGTTTTGTTTAACATAACATACCAATGTCAAAACCTTTCCAATTCATTCATGCTGAGCATGATTACTGCAGTATGGAATAATTATGTATATGTGAAAAGGTTGAACCCTTTAAAGCCGGTCGGAGCGGGCACGCTCCGTTTTCCCTAACTATTTTTAAATCCCGGTAGCACTGCAACCACGTAAGCTAGCGCAATCATTTTTTTTGCATATGAAACCAGAGGAGTTGTACTTGCATGGTATGCCATCAGCTTGTCCTAGGTCCCGGCTTCCTTCCACATATTGCTTTGCAAAAATTGCATAAAAAGCACTTGCAGCAACAAAAACATAATATTCCAGAAACAGGCTTTGCCAAACCGATCAGCTGTTCATAACACTTCCTATGTTGGAATAGACGTCAGCACGAACTATCGCATGTCCGCCATGACTTGCCTGAAACCGGAAGTGACGTCATTTTCGCAGAAATGTAGTTTTTTACCATCAGTGCCTTGTAAGCCTATAGTGGTGTTTTTAAAAGTTATGTTTGACTTTATGACTTTCTGTGTCGTTTCTGGGATAATTAGAAGTCAAATTGAAACGCTGGAAATAGTTTATTTTGATGCTGTTTTTTTGCAAATTTGCACTATAATATTTATTTTTGTTTTTCCTGCAGTATATAAAAATTGGTGTATTTCAAAACTATGAAGGCACTCAAAATAAATTTCCTGTGGTGGGAAACTATTTTGTGCAACTTTTTTGTATTTACAGTTTTGAGAGATAAGCCTCTTAAATTTCTCTACCTAGAAATATATGTAAAAAAAAAAAAAACGATTTTCAATTTTTTTGTAGTTTATTGCACTTTGTTGCAATTTATGTAATTACTATGCACTTAATGCATACATATTATTAAAATTTGGGCTATAATGGTTGTATTGATGTGTAGCAACTTGAAATGCTCCCAAAAATGGCTCTACAGCATGTAAAAATATAATATAAGCTCTGGCGGACTTGGTTCTATGGTAGGTCTTAAAGGGTTAAAGTTTGAAGTGTGTTGGTGTGTAATACACAACATAGAGGGGAAGAAGTCATTGTGAAAAATGTCTGATGCTGTAATTTAACTCACAACCTTCAACATACAAGGGAAAAGTGAAGGAGTGGTAACTGCCACTCAGCCACTAAGGGAGAGGGGAGAGAGAGAGAGAGGGCTGGCTCTCAATTCAAAGTCAATAGGACTGATCTAGGAGTGGTCTGTCTACAACAAACACTCGTTAGCTACCAAAGAAGAAGATAAACGGCAGACAACAATAACACATACTACCAATATTACAACTACATTAATTCTCAGATTCAAAACATCAATGTCCACATCTGGACTGTTTCCTTGAGTTGATCAAAGTGTTTAGTTTCCATTCGGTAGTTTTTCATGGGAACATAAAATATGCAGTCCATATGGGGCACCAGTGCAAAGCCTTGAATGGGCTAAAAACCAAAAGAGACTTATCATACAGGTCCTACAACAATTAAAGGGTTGTCATATCAACAACTCAGCAGCTTCATGGCACTGGCATGAAGCTGCTGATGGAAATAGTTAGCTGGTCTTTACTGATGAATGCTTACAGAGCAGCTACAGCAACAACAATACTTTCTTTTCTGATTCAGTCAAATATTACAAACTCACAGGATGGGCCTGTAATGACCCGAAACATGCAGCAAAAGGAACAGAGATGTTCATAAAAGGACAAAACGGTCACATGACCCCAGCCCAACATAGCGTACTTTTCACTTAGTGAAGACAAAAGAAGAAAGATCCAGAAACAAACAGCAACTGAAGGAGGCTGCAGTAAAGGGAAGAAATGGCATTTTGAAGGTTTCTGACTTCAGACAGTCACATACAAAAGATTTGCACTCATGGATTAGTAATAATAATTAAATCGAGGGCATAAGTGAAAATGTCTGTATTTTTGTATTCCATGCACTTCATGCAAAATTTATCCTTAGTCTCTTGATTAATAAATCACAGTCACATCTTGATCTCTATTTAAATTCACTGTATCGGCCTGCAGGAGAAAACTTGTCTGTGTCTCATGGACTTGGCTGTATGACCCAGTTTTCTCATGTTTCTGAGCCACTGTGACCTGTTCTGTCCCGTATTTTTCAGGTAATACGTTTGTTGTTCCTGTAACGATAGTCGGTGTGGTGGTGTTGCTGGCAGGCCTGCTCTTAAGCACTCACAAAACCACCCGGTACGTGCACACAGACACAAGTTTCTATAGCAAATAATATTATTATCATTTCTTCTCATTTGATGTAGTTATTTTCTGACAACTCTGATTGATCTTTAATTTTTTAGGGTTTACATAGTAAAGAAATTCAAAGGTCCACCCATACCAGACCCAGGAAAATCCTTCCTGCGAGAAATCCAGGTAAGCATATGAACCGCAGATATTTCCTCTGTTATAACATGTTATTATTCCATGCATTAGATAATACTGTGGCCACTTCAGGGCAGTAAACATAACATTTATGAAATACTGTGGTGAATTTGTTTGGAGTAAATTAAATTATTACCAGATATTCAAAGCTGTGTTTTAGCCAATAGTTTTAGTGCAATAGTGACTCTTCTTTAGGGTAGGGTTAAGAGTAGAGTGCTTCATCACAGTAATATCAGATGCTGGATAAGTTCATGGGAAAGTCTATTATACAATGATTAAATTTTCGTTCAGTACAGTTTTATTCATGCAGCACCATTTAACAACAACAGTCACCTCACAATATTTTCTCTGTTAACCTGTTGCCTGCTGGGAACAAGACTCACTGTATAACCACAGAGGTAGACTGCATCAAGGTCTAATTTTCATGTCTAAAAATCTTCATTTAAAAAAACTCTGTAAAGTAGCAGGGAGCTACAGAGAGTTTAATGAGTCTAAAAGCAAAACAAAATAAGCTAATGTAGCTTTAAAAGCAGACCAACACAACATGTACCATAAAAAGACAGAGCATTGCAGATAGATGTGAACTCTGTGGGAGGTGGAACCAGACAGACAAAGTGACTCACTGATCCAGCCACAGACTTATGACCTTTATGATCCAAGCAATTCAAATTCACTAAAGTTTGAGTGAAGCACCCCAAACACCTGATGCTTTCCTATTTAACTGATTCCATTAAAGTGAATATTTTATATATTTCAAATCTTTCTAATCTCTTCTGTTCTGTGACTTTCTCTCCTCCAGAGTGGGTTCCCCAGTGAATACTTTCACTCCTTCTTGAAATCAGTGGAAATGATCACTGTAGAATTAACCTCAACTGTTGATGCTGCTGTGGCCTACGAGCCAGATGAGAAGATGGTGTTGAACAAAGGCAGCTATGACTCCACCAGCTCCACCTTCACTAACCCAAGTTACTCTGAGCTTTGTAGCCCTCCTCCTATTTCCTCACTCACTGCTGGGAATCTGAAGCCCTGTGCGGCTGACACGCCTTATGGCCCGGTTGGTGCTCAGGGCGAAGGAAAAAGCGCAGAACAGGAAAGCGATGAAGCGAGAGAGAAAGAAAAGGAGACGTTAATGTTGCTGCTCAAAGGCAGCAGTAACAGTGAGCCAGTGCAGGTGATTTCAGACTACGAGAAAACTGAGAGGCTCGACAATGATCGATTTAGGCTCCAGAGTCTAGATTCAGGCATGTGCAGTTGTGAAGAGGTCAGTGAAGAGAGCATGGAGGCAGATAGCATCAATATGACTGATAGCCATGATGAGGAACCTGAGGCTGAGGAAGAGAAGGAGGGAGGGAATAAACAAAAGGCAGATTTTCAGAGGCTGTTTGGAAGCAGCGGGGGTGTGTTTGGCAAGTTTATTCAGGTTTGTTCTGATTATGAGCGAGTGGAGAAACAGCAGGCTGACAGCCCGGAGCTTCCCAGCTTGGATTCAGGTGTTAGCAGTGGGGGAGAGGAGCAGCTGAGTCAGGATGAGGGCATGGAGGATTCTGATAAGTCCACTGAATCTACATGCTTCCTGTTTCCACCTCATCCTTCCAGTGCTTTACCATGCTCCCTGCTCTCTTTTCCACAACTGCCTCTGAACTTGCCTGGGCCACGTCTGAGTCCAGCGTTGCAGCTCCAGCCAGGTCACATGACACAGGGGTTTGCTCTGATGTCAACAGGCAGGTCGGTGGAGCCCTCTGGTGATGGATATATGCCAGTGAAACAGGAGGAGGGCTGAGAACAGACAGCAGGCTCAACTAGCTCAACTCCTGCAGCGGAGTTTAGGCCCAGACACGGCTAGTGACGTCAGACTTAACGACCGGATAAGTTCTCAGGAAAATGTATTTTCCTTTATCTTTTATATTTAAACAAAATAATTTTTCATATATCTGAACTTTGCACTTAAACTGTTACTGTTAAAAACAAAATGCATTATCTAATGAGAAACTAAACTCAAATTAATAATAATGTGGTTATAATAACAAAAGTGTTTGCGTTTATATTGTGGTTTTAGTGAGATCATCTAAATGGCATGTAGCTTATTGTACTGAAACAAATGTTGGTAAAGGAATAAGTTCCAGATAGCTGAGTGTGTGAACTGATGTAATTTAGAGGGTATCATGATAATCACATATTAACCATAACCAGGATATTTGAAGATGAAATGTCTAGATGTAACCGATCATTAATAGCATAACTGACCTATATAAGAGCTTGCATTTGTTTTATAAAAATAATTTTACTTTTAAAAATATATATATATATGTATACGTCTGTAATGGAATGGAAGTATGTCAATGACAAATAGTCTAATAGTTTCCATCATTGTTCTGATCTTGGTTTCCCTGTATATAGACCGTCATGTCAGTCGTAAAACGTGTTGTTTACTGTGATGAACTTCACAATAAAATAAATGACAAGTGTAAATAACTTGTGGGCCTTTTATTTTTAAAGTTTAATGTAAACCGAAGAAAAGATTTTACATGAACATTTTCAAAAAAATGTGCTCCTGATAATGAATTGATTTGCAGAGGCAAAATTTAAATCAGTGTGGAGTGAGAAACTCCTTAGTCCCTGAGATAAAGACACTCATACCTCTGTGTGTAGTAGACTCTTGTTTGCAGGGAAAACTAACTCTGGAGAATAGAGACTGTAAATAACTTATTATTCCCTGCAGTCCTACCTGTGCAGGCAGTTGCCTGGGTGCACTGCTGTTGCTTGGTGATGATTTGTGATACCAGGTTGTGTACCTGACTCACTTTTACTCCTCCCAGTTATATCGAACCATCAGTTCTTGCTTTGCTGATGCATAGAGGTAAGTCAGCTAACTCTGAGTGACACGCTGAAGCCAAATGAGGTTTGGGAAATATTGACTGTCTTTTTTTGAACCTTTGGACTTGCAAACAGAAATGGGACTGCTCTTTGTCTGTCAGAGCAACATGTGCAGCTCTGTGATTACCAAAGATGGCTGGTAAAAGACTTTTGGTTGGAAATTCAGAACTCAGCGAACCCTCGTGGATGTCAAGATGATTTCTCAAGGACCAAGAAATGTGGTGTGATGCAATGGCACTTGGCCACGGGTCAAAGAAGTCCGTATCCTGTGACCAGGGGATCACACATGCTTCTCTAAGCAATGGGGTCAGTAATACTGAAACATTAAAACTGCAGCAATGCACTCTGATCTATGTCCTTTGTCCTACATGTCCTACATACATGTTTCCATAAACTGTGTCAATATGCTTTGTAACAATCAGGTGTGTTTGATTGGGATTTGCAGATATCTAATAAATATAATAACATTTTAAACAAATTGATACCTACTTCCCAAACATAACTTAACTAAATGTTAACTAAATGATTCACTAGTGAAACTAAATGATTCACTACCTTTTCATTTTTATTTAAGTTTGGTAGAATTCTATTTCAAAGAAAAACAAGACTCTCTGCTAAGTTGATGACATCACATTTTGAATTCTAAGTGGATGACATCACACTCCATTTGCACTCCCTGACATCACACTCCAGATCAAAGGATCAAAGGGAAATTGAGCAATAACATTCTCTCAAAAGTCATTAAGTCTCAGAACTGTGCAACTGTATAGGAACACACCACGAGCCAACTTTTAGACAAAGATTTGACACGTTAAGTGTATGCAACAAAACACAAACCCAAACCCAGATCGAATAGAAAAAATATCATTCGACATTGTTCGACAAAAGACAAGAAAAATGCAACATATGCAGCAAAACATTGATCCCCAGGAAGGGACCTCATCGGCCGCTGTTAGCCCTAAGCAGCAAAACCCAAACCCAAGAGGGAAAAACAAGGCACCAAATGAGGGGACTCCACCTGATGCTGCCAAACCAAAGGGTGCAAACAAGAAGAAGATGCAGAAAAATACAAACCCAAACCCCAGAGCCAGAAACCCTGGACCCAATCGAGGGCCTGTGCAACATCAGCCCAATGCCCACTTTAAACCCAATAATGGGCCTGGGCAACACTGGCAAAATCCACAGTTTTTGCCAAAACAAGGGCCTGTGCAACATCAGCCCAATGCCCACTTTAAACCCAATAATGGGCCTGGGCAGCACTGGCAAAATCCATGGTTTTTGCCAAAACGAGGGCCTGTGCAACATCAGCCCAATGCCCACTTTAAACCCAATAATGGGCCTGGGCAGCACTGGCAAAATCCATGGTTTTTGCCAAAACGAGGGCCTGTGCAACATCAGCCCAATGCCCACTTTAAACCCAATAATGGGCCTGGGCAACACTGGCAAAATCCACACTTTTTGCCAAAACGAGGGCCTGTGCCACATCAGCCCCATCCTGACCATAACACCAACGATGGGCCACCTCAGCCACAGCCTCACTTAACACCAAATGATGGCAGTCGTCCATACAATGAGACTGATGAACTGGGTGCGCTGAGATTCAACCTGCAGGAGGCTCAGCACATGTGCAAAACCAATCTTTATAAAATGACAGCTGCAAACCACAAAGCTGCTGCAGCTAAAACTCAGAATGATTGGGTTCGTCTGCAGCTACAGTGCTGCAGACAAAACGCTCAAAAAACCATCCTTGAGCTCCAAAAACAGCTGGAAGAGGCTCGTAGAAAGACACCCGAGGAGAACTTCACCCCTGAGGTAAGTGAGGCTCCTGTTGAAGACAGCAACACAGCTGTCACAGCTGCAGAGCTGAGTGTGGACGCTTCAACACAAACTGCAGAAGCTCCACACACAGACTCTACAGACGTAAAAACTGTTCGAGAAGCTGAGTTGGAGGTCCAGTGCAAAAAACAGCAAGAAGAGATCGAACAACTCCGTGAGCAGCTCCTCAAAACTCAAAAGAATCTTGAAGAGGAAGTTGCAAAGCGCAACAATCAGGAACAAAGAGCCAACTGTGAGCTCGCTGAGCTGAAAGACAAACTCAGCACCAGTGAGGCTCTTTGTGAAAAAAATGATTTGAAGGTGCAAAATTTAAAAGAAGAGCTGGAGAAAACCAAAGCTTCCCACCAAGAAATCGTGGAGCAAAACCTGGAGAACACAACAATCTGCAACCAACTCGGGCAAGCAGAGGAAGAAAAGATCACACTTCAGGAGTTTTTGCTGTCTCTGCAAGAGACAATAAAAAAGCAAGAAGACCAGTCCAACGTTGCCAATCCTGAAAATTCTCCAGCCCAAAACGACACACTCCAGGAGAATCAGGCAGAAAAAGAGGAGACCAGCGCTACCAAACCAGAAAGTCCAGCGGCCCGAGATGACCAAGTGCCAGAAGAAAAACCAAAAAAGAAAAAGAAGCGCAACTGGTTTTCGAGACTATTCACTTAAGTGACTTCCACTCCGTCTCCTATAAAATGACAGTAATATACAACTAAATATTATCAGTCACTTCCAGTGCCAAAACACCCATTTTAAAGCATATTTGCTTTAATATTTAGTTGTGTATAATTTTGTCATCGGCTCCACCCCCCCAACCGGTCGCGGCAGATGGCCGCCCCTCCCTGAGCCTGGTTCTGCCGGAGGTTTCTACCTTTTGAAAGGTAGTTTTTCCTCCCCACTGTCGCCAATTGCTTGCTCATAGGGGATTGTTGGGTTTTTTCTTTAGTTCAGTTCAATTCAATTCATTTGTATGTAAATACTGTTGGATTGAATTGAACTGAATTAAAGAAGATTTTTAGGAGACGGAGTAGTCACTGAGTGAACCAGGGTATTATAACATCTTACCCATGAAAAACTACGATCAACCAATCAAATAAACAATTGAATTTAACAAAACATTTGAAGTGTGAACATTTTGTCTCATTTAAAACATGTGAAAATGTCCAATTATAACAACCTAACAGCAGAAATAAAAATGTTTACATCCTGGTTGAAAACATTGTTCTGTGAATGATATCCACTGTGTCTGTGCTGTTGATGCCTTTTGAAAAAAAAGTCTAAAGTATTGTAGTTGAGTACAGCTCCAGGTTTTGTACAGAGCACTTTCCATTTGCTGTAACTTTACTCTGCTATCTCATCAATAATGAATTTGATCATCATCTGTTCCCTGAATGCAATTGACACCCTCTTCTCAACGAGAAGCCTGGGCTCGGGTGGGCCTGAGTGTCCTGGAGGTACTTTCCCTGCCGGATACACGGGTGGCCAGGTCGTGTGCCCGGCGGGACTGTCGAAAAGTTAATAGCTATATTTGCAAAGCCCTTTATTAAAATATGCTTTCATGACATTATTGTTTGTCGGACGGTGGTCAGAGCTATCAGTGGCTGATGAGTGGGACATGAAATGTCACCTCTCGGGACACTGGGGAGGGAGCCTGAGTTAGTGTCTTGGGTTGAGAGATACTGACCTCAATAAACAGCTTGAGGATCTGCAGCTGTATGGTCTGGACTTTCAGGTGAGGAGAGGAGCTGAGCTGGAGACATCTGACAGAGGCCCTGGTTCAGAAGATCTTAAACTCCCAGTTTGAAGTGAAGACAGAGCTGAGTGTAAAAGCAAAGATCTCAATTTACTCTCTGAGCTGCGTCCTTATCTTCACCTACGGTCATAAGCTTGATTTTAAGATGGAAAGAACGAGATCACGGATACAAGCAGCAGAAATAAGCCTGTGTGAGGCTCAGTCATTTCATTTTTATTTTTTGAAGATGCAACATCCCAAAGGTGTATATAGAAAACATGTTGATCCTGAAGCATTTATTGAAGCTTCTGAGCTATTTGTGTAATCTTCTCCTGAAGTTCTCGGGTAGATTTGGCCTTTCGATTGGGAATTTAACATCTCGTACAAAGTTAAAGACTTTTATTTAAAACAAAGGATGCCACAGCGTTGGGACTGTCTCTGTCAGATTCTTTGTAGATCATGTTAAGCTTTTGTTTTCAGGTGGGAGCTGCTACACAAGCTGTGGCTCCGCCCACTAGGAAGTCTCGGTCCTGCAAGTGTGTCCTTGCCTTCCTCATCATCCTCATTGTCATCATTATAGCTGCAGCAGGAATTTTGGCTTGGTATTTCCTGGGTGAGCAAAACATTGTCTCTCATTTTGTTAATATTTTAAGTATTTTAAGTTTAAGTCTCAAGTTGTGCTCCTGACAATGACAATGCTGTGTGAGTGGCCACATGTATACAGCATCTACAAAATGTGGTTTGCATGTTTACCTATGATCTTTTGCAACATGCTCAGTTTCAAATAACTGTCAAGTCATGAGGATTATTTGAGGATAGTAGTCATCATGTGCATGAGAAGCTGGCTCCGTAACTGTACTGCTTATCGGGATATAATTTAAAGACCCAAACCAGAACACCATACGTTTGGATCCCTGTAGAATTGCTGTTTTGGCAAAGGATATGTACTTCAGGATATGATGGAACTGGAGAAACATTTAAATGCTTTGCAACCAGATCAAATTTGCAACACGCCAACAGGAATCACATCCTGAACCAAGGCCAACTCTTCCAATTGCCAAACATTAAATACCAAATAATATTTTTCTGACATACGCTATTGACCATGCAGCCGTTATGGAGTACTATCTAAATGTAATATTTTAGTTGTCTCTCAGCTGACTAAAACATGTTGGTCCTGCAATGACTACAGAAGCCAGGGTCATGCATTTTTATCGGAAGGAGCAAGGCAACAGAATTCAGTTGACCACAAGCTGTAATTTAGTGACATCTAATCATGAAATTTTACAAACAAACCTAGTTAGGCAGCACGGTGGCATGGTGCTTAGCACTATTGCCACACAGGTCCTGAGTTCAATTCCACCATCAGGCCTGTGTTGAGTTTGCATGTTCTCCCCATGTTTGCGTGGGTCCCCTCTGGGTTAATAGACTGATCTAAATTGCCTATAGGTGTGAATGTGGGTGCGAATGGCTGTCTGTCTCTGTGTGTTAGCCCTGCAACTAAGGGGGACATGTCCAGGGTGTACCCCACCAGGGTGTAACCCACCTCTCGCCCAATGAGAGCTGGGATATGATAGCCCCGTGACCCTGAAAAGGATAAGCAGAAGCGAATGGATGGATGGAACTTAGAGTTAGTGTGTAAAATAATAAGAGTTGATATTGTCCTATCTGTGTTGTAGTTTAGTGGTCAAGCAGGTACCAGCTGTGATTCTAAAATGTAAATGTAAGGCTTGAATTAGGTTGACAAGGATGTGGTAAAGAAGCAGAAACTCACAGACAGCTAGGGAAAGCAAATCAGAGTCAGTTTGAGATGCTATATTTATAATGGTACCACACACGTATACTGAAATACAGTGAGCAAATATTTTCCAGTTTCCTTTTATCTTGCCTTTCATGCCTATTCTTAGCACAAATGAGCTGTCCCATGGCTCATTATCATACGACAGATGAAGAACATTGGATCACTGTTATGATACTGTTATTATGTATTATGATAGCATCACAGTTACTCTTTGATGTCTTTAATTTCTGTAATTTCATTTCTAGTCTATTTATGCTGTGTTGGTCCACATTTCTGTAACAGAATACAAGGTTTGGGTGTTAGAGGCTCGTGTCCAGCAGCAGTACACTGCCTACTTATCCATCCTCAACAGGAACTTCTCTACTGATCTGTCCTCTCACAACAGTCCTGTTTTCAAGAAAGAAGCCAAGGGCGTCGAGAGGATGGTGAGCAGGGACCATGAATTCCTCTGATGCAGATGTCCTAAAAATTTAGGTCACTTCATAGGTGATCCTGTCAGTTTCAAAGGCTTTCTGTTTTTCCACTAATTTTCACAATGTAATCTTAACAAGTAAACAATAACAAAAAAGGGACTGAAATAAATAACGCTTAGCAAGTTTGTTTAGGTACTGTAGATGAAATAATTCTGGACAACAAACAGTTGTTATCATTAAAGTACATTACACTAATAAGCCATAGACCAGAACAGAAGAAGAGCAGACTGTAGTCAGATTAGTCAGAACCACACAGCACAGCAAAAATAATACATTATAAATTAGCATTCAGGAGGCTATGTTTGGCAGTATAAAGTACATATAGTGCATGTGTACTGACAGGAATACTACCATCCTGCACCTGAATGATTTAATGTGAACAGCTGATAGTGTTTTGCTTTCTTTCAGGTAGAGAATATTATGAAAGGTTCGATTCTTTCTCGATACTTCAACTGCACCACTGTGTTTGCCTTTGGGTATGTACATTACATTTTTTCTTCACATAGTCATAAGTCAGAGTCATAACAACAGGAATGGGGCAGTATTGTAGTTTAGTGGTAGACTAGGTGCCAGCAGTGATTCTAAAATACAAATTGAGCCTTGAACTAGGTTGATAAGTAGTGAATATTGTGCCATCATGACTCCAAGTTCAGTTCAAGTTTTTGTCAACGAGAGGATATTTTCTACTGTTAAGCTTTGAGTAAAATTCAAAATCTACACTGTTCTCCACATTTTTTCTTAAAACTAACCTCTGAAAAATATCTTTGTGGCTTTAACATACAGTAAGCTTTTACTCTGTTTTGAATAAGGGAGCAGCCACCAGTTGTTTCTTTATAGTGGTTGGTGTTTTATGCTAACTGCTACAATACTGATGTGTTTCAACAAGTTCAGAATCTACCGCTTTCTGAACTGACAAAAACTGAAGATGATCAACTTTATCTTACCAACAGTTTTAGGTATATTATGGTAAATGGTCTGTATTTGTATAGCACTTTTACTAGTCCTAGGGACCCCAAAGCGCTTTACACACCCAGTCATCCACCCATTCATACACTGGTGAAGGCAAGCTACAGTTGTAGCCACAGCTGCCCTGGGGCAGACTGACAGAAGCGAGGCTGCCATATCGCGCCATCGGCCCTTCTGGCCAACACCAGTAGGCGATAGGTGAAGTGTCTTGCCCAAGGACACAACGACCGAGACTGTCTGAGCTGGGGCTCAAACCGGCAACCTTCCGATTACAAGGCGAACTCCCAACTCTTGAGCCATGATCGATTATAATCAACCCAAGATCATGAGGTAAAAGTACCAACTGTATTGCAGTCATGCGTGTTTCTATAGACTGTATACAAAAAGCTCGACATGGCAACCTTAAAATGATAAACTACAGACTATAGACTGATTGTACAGCTCAGAATTCACCTTGTTCAGATGTTGTTGTTTTATTTTTCATTTCTTTTTTCTTTTTATTTATACTGTAAATTTGCAGATTTTAGCTGGGAAGTTGCTTTTGGGCCCAAACAAGTGAAACACTGTGACTATTTAAGAAACTGTCATTTTTGGTATTTCACCAAATACCTGCACAAACAAGCATACTTATGACAACATGAAGCCATAGGCACCAAATACTTTCAATCAGTAAAGACAGTAAAACACTAGAAGTCAAAAGTTTGGACACATCTTCTCATTTAATGGTTTTTCTTTATTTTTACTACTTTCTACCTTTGTAGATACATGCTGAAGACATCACATATGAAGCAAGATATATGGAATTATGTAGAAAAAAAGTTGGTAAATATATCTAAATAGGTTTTATATTTTAGATTCCTGAAAGTAGCCACTCTTTGCTTTGTTGACAGTGCTGCAAACCCTTGGCCCTCTCTCAATGCGCTTCATGATGTAGTCACCTGAAATGGTTTTCATGTCACAGGTGTGCCTTGTCAGTGTTCATTTGTGGAATTTCTTGCCTTCTTTGTCTGACACTGTTGGGGATTTATTCAAAATTGAAGGCACACTGAGCCAGAATGGCGACCACAGCAGCCTGCAGCGACATTACATCCCATCCAGTTTACCTTTATTTTGACCATAATTTCGTTTTCAACAGGACAGTGACCCCAAACACACCTCCAGGCTGTGTAAGGGCTATTTGACCAAGGAGCAGAGTGATAAAGTGTTGCACCAGATGGCCTGTTCTCCTCAATCACATAAACTAAACCCAAACGCAATGGTTTTGGATAAGACTGTTTAAGACTATTGGAAAACTATTTCAGGTGACGACCTCATGAAGTTCATTGAGAGAATGCCAAGAGTGTACAAAGCAATCTAAAATATAAAAGGTGTTTTGAGTTATTTCACACGTTTTTGTTTCCTACATAATTTCATATGCTCATTCATAATTTTGATGCTTTCAGTGAGAATGTACAATGTGAATAGACGTGAAAATAAAGAAAAACCATGAAATTAGAAGGTGTGTCCAAACTTTTGACTGGTCTTTCATCGAGTCTTGGTTGTCTTTTTGTCTCTGCAGGGAAGGAAGTGTTGTGGCTCACTTCTGGATACTGCTGAACATACCCAGCAGCCATGCCGAGGGAGTCACGCTGGAGAAGGTCAGAAGGAGCCTGGTGGAGGGCCTGAAGGGGTACAGCAGGTCAAAGGTGGAAGAGACAGCCAGCTTTGATGGATACCTTTTCCATCTCCCTACACTATCTGTCAGTGGTGAGAGGAAGAACATGGGCAGAAAAACAGCTAAAGGAAGATTTAAATTGAAATTTAATGTACATTTAATTTAATTTCTGTTTCTTTTTGTTCTGCTCCCTACAGAAACTGACCCCAAAGTTGTAAAACTTTTGAAAGCCTCATTTGGTATCAGATTTTATTTCAGTTTGTTTATAATTTTTTGTTTTGTATTAATTAATTCATGTACCGGAACTTTAATTACAAGTAGCACAGTCCACTGTACATTTGACAAGAAATAAAGTAACTCATGGGAACAAAGGCAAACAGGATTTTATGTTGAGCATGCTTCTCAGTATAATTTAATTTATTATACTGTATACTTAATTCACTGAACAAATGTGATTTTGGGGTGAAAGGCAAAACATTTTAAAGCCTTATTTTGACATTTGAACTCCACCTCTATTAATGATTATGCATCATTATTTAATTGGCAACATTTAATACATCATAGTTTAACTACATCATAGTACAGGTAGTCTATATGTTTAATTTTGAAATGACTTTAAAATGTTTTGAAAGGGGCATAATAATAACAAGATAAAAACAATGGAACTTGGATACTAACTAACAACTGAATTATTTAAATATGCTAACAAAATATTTAACTTGCAAAAGTAAATGTTCTGATTCAGATGGCTAAGATATAAGATATTTTCTGTCCAAATCTCTAGTAATGTTAATGGAATGTAAATGTTAATGTAAACTGTTAACTAGTGCTTTGGAAGATAAATAGTGCAAAACATTTTCTAGGTTTTATGCTAGCTAGCTCGAATGCTAATGTTAGCAGCTTTATTAGCACAGACACCAAAAACTCTATAAACTGATTTTCTCTTGTGTTATACTTTTATATGGCATATTGTTCTAGTTTAGTTTGATCTTTTAATTATTTCTTTTTAGACAATTCCTTTTAACGTAATAGCTCCATATCTAAAGTCAAAGTAAAACTTTATATTTAGTGTAATGTCATCAATCCCTATCAGCTTAAGTTAAACCATAGAAACAAAAGCCATTGAAGTTTAACATTTACAAATCCCATCATCTGTGCGCAAAAGTACAGACTCAGTTCTGACTTTAATTCTTACCTTTTTTGCCCCAAGACTGCTACCGCTATCAGAAGGTGGTGTCCAGCAGCCCCGTTCTGCTCCGTGGCCCTAACACACAGCGTTCCTCCTGTCTGTGGCACCTCCAGACCACCCCAGGCTCCCAGCTTGAGCTCCATATGGAGTGGCTGCTTCCAGAGTGCAGTGACAGACTGCTGGTGTACAACTCGCTCACCCCTGCTGATAATCATCTCATCACATCGTGAGTCTCTCCTAACAATATAAGTATATTTAGACTGATACACAGCACTGTGAGGCATTAATGTAAAGTGACAGGAATATTTAAAAACTACAAAATGAAATCAATATTTGGCCTGACTTTTAAAATAGGATGATCTACACATATCTAGGCCTCTATAGTTCCTGTTATAGATGTCCAAAATATAAACTCATACTAACACGTTATTATCACTATCATTTATGGGCTCTGTGCAACTTTCCTTGCTTCCTACCAGTGTGTATGGCTGCAGCAGACATGAGCACGTGGTCCGTGTCCTGTCATCAGGAGATTGGATGACAGTGGTTTGGAAACAGGGTCTATACAATTACAAGGAATCCTTTTCTTTGTCTGTGCAGGCTTGGGAACACCAGGGTAAGCCTACCTGAATGTTTTGCACTTCTCTCTGGTAAAAAATGTATCATACAATAATTTGACTAAAAGTCAGCATCCTAACATGCGATGTCAACTTTCTGGTGGCACTAGAAAATTTCAGGTCATCACCCAAGTGATTATGTTACATCATCTGGAAAACGTTTTGGTATTCTGTCCAGTAGATGTTTAGATATGTCACACTATAAATGAAATTATTGACCGGTTAGTTGTGCAAGAGCTACAGGAATGACCAGAGTGAGTGGGATCTAGTCTCTGGGCAGCAAATATCAATATCCTCATGTATTTTTATGGCAATCTATCTTGGTCTTACAAAACCAATCAATCAAGAATCAATCAAGTTGTGTTCTGAAAGACATGGTAGAAATCAATCTTGTGTGGATCCTGCTATATTCATGATTCCCCCTCTTCTTTTCTGTATATATTGACATTAAATGATTATATTGTGGACTGAACAATCTTTCTTGCTTTGTGTCTTCATCATTCTTAGACTGTAATTCCACTATACAGCTGGAGGCAGTATCAGGGGTCCAAGGGACACTAAAGACACCCTTCTATCCCAGCTACTACCCTCCTGACACCAACTGTACCTGGAGCTTTACTGTAAGCCTCTCCTTCAGCCGTGCATCTTTTATTGATCCACACGTTGATTGATTATTTTATTTATCATCAAATGATCCACGTCAAACTTTGAATCACTAAAGGTAACTCGTATTAATAAATAATACTGTGAACCTGTCAAGAAATTAACTTGATGGATAAATTTACTGTCCTGTGTGTGATTTCAGATGCCCAGTGCAGGGATGGGCTTGTGTTTGACATTTGAGGGCTATGAGCTAAGCAGAGCCAGCTACAACCAGGCCTGTACCCAGGGACAGTGGATCATCCAGAATCGCAAGTAAGCTGTGCCACAAAGACCTTTTTCAGCCCAGTAAAGCAACGTTAGTGCCTATTCTGGAACTTATTATACATGTTTACACACACAAAAAGAACATTTGAGATAGCCCAACATAACACAAATCCTCATCATAACTGATATAACGGGTTGTGCTTTCAAATAGTTCCCTTTTTAGCAAATAGTCATGTGTAAAGGATTTTGTCTTTCTGTGTAATGCACAGGTGCTGAGTTCTGCTTCTTCTTAGCCTCAGTAAAAAGTATTTAGACCCTGAGAAGATTTTGTTCCCTACTGAACAACAGGGGGCAGTGTTGTGCCACACAAGCCAACCAAATCCCCTAATGTTTGAAAGCATTTTAATTCCAGTATAGGCAATTTACATTTTTTTAAATGTTTTTTAAACTCACAAATCCCTTACTTTCTTTATTTAATCAGGAAGAAACAGATCAATAGTTTCTTGTACAAGTGGAGAGGTGATGCCTTCAGGGACACGTCCCTTCACTTTCACCCTCCCTCTCCTTTCTCAGACTGTGCGGCACCAGGGCTCTGCAGCCCTACAGCGAACGTCTCTTCCTGCTCTCTACGACAACCACTGTCTTCATGACATCTGAGGTGTCACTCACAGGGCCGGGCCTTCAGCTGCAATACAGCGTCTTCAACCTGTCAGATCGTGAGTTGTGGATGCTGGAACTGACAGCCATGAAATGCTGATGAAAATATTGGGATGTCATTTTGTGACCTTTTCTCAGCATAATTTCGAGCTCTGTGTGTATTTGTGTTTTATAGCTTGCCCAGGACAGTTCCTGTGCACTGTGAACGGTCTCTGCGTGCCCATCTGTGATGGAATCAAGGACTGTCCCAATGGCCTCGATGAGAGAAACTGTGGTATATACAGGACTCCAAACATAAATAATTCTCCCTTCACATTGAGAGGGTAGAGTAAGTGCTCAAATACTGAATGTGACACATAAATGTGCCCATTCTAAGTAAAATAATGTTGAATTTATTGTCTATCAGCCACCACCCTCGTGGTGAGGCCACTTGTGACACTGGAGAGCCAAAACTGCCAGATTTATATGACATGGACGAGAGCAGAACTGTTCCAGAAAAACATCAGATATGTAAGGCTTATCAGAGTGCTGCTAATGAAAGCTGCCTGGCTTTAAATCCAGGGGTGATGTTGATCTGATCTGATGGGCCTACTCTTTAAAAACCCCATGAAAGCACTTGGAAGGCAGAAAGAATCTCTAATTTTAAAACCTGTGAGTGTTGGCAGCCTGTCAAGCTACAATGCTCTCAGTGGTTTGACTAAGGTCAAGTGTTCACTATTGATTCAGTGCTGTGAACAAAATGTTCATCCCCGTCCTGATTTTTTTGTTTTTGCACATTTTTTAAGACCTAAATATTTCAGATCATCAAGAGAATTTTAATATTAGACAAAGATAACCAGGGATAAGGGTAAAAGCTATCTAAACCTTCCTGGCCCTGTGTGATGAAGTAAGACATCTAAAAAAGGTGAGATAAAAAGTCAGTGACATCTATCAGTCTGGAAAGGGTTAGAATGCCATCTCTAAGGCTTTGGGACTCACAGTAAACTACAGTGAGAGTCATATCCACAAAAGGAGAAACCTTGGAACAGTGAACCTTTCGAGGAGTGGCTGGCCTACCAAAATTACTCCAAAAGTGCATTGAAGACTCATCCAGGAGGCCACAAGAGAACCTAGAACAACATCTAAAGAACTGCAGGACTCATTTGCCTTAGTTAAGGTCAGAGTTCAACAACACTGAGAAAGAAACTGGGCAAAAATGGCCTCCATGGGAGAGATCAAGGAGAAAAAAAAGAACACAAAGGCTCGTCTGACATTTGCCAAGGTTTACATCTGGTGTAAAACTAGCACTGCATTTCATGAAAACATCATCATACTAACAGTTAAACATGGCGGTTGGTGGTAGAGTGATGGTCTGGGCTGCTTTGCTCGATGACTTGCTGTAACTGGTGGAACCACAGATTCTGCTCTGTGCACGAAGATCCTGAAGGTGAACCACTGAACCACTCAGGCTGAACGACCGCTTGGTTCATAGGGCAATTACTTTTTCACATAGGGTCAGGTAGATTTGGATGGCTATTTTCCATTAATAAATAAAATCATCATCATTTATAAACTGCATTTGGAATTTACTCAGGTTATCTAACATTTAACTATGACAAACATGCAAAAACATAATACCAAAAATATGGAAGCGACAAAGACTAATGCTGATGCTATACTAATTTACAGAAAGTAAAATATGCTAGCCACAAATTCAGACATATTTACTGCATATTTCTGTTATACAAAAGCATCGAAAGCACTTTATTTAATAACTTTTTCAAATGTACTCTCTAATAAAACTCCTCTTTTGCTTTTCTCCTAATAAACATAATCCAGCATACATTAAATCAAGCTATTCATTATCTACTGCGACACACTCAAAATACATTTAATCTGTAAATAAGAAGCACAGTGGGCTAACTCATGTTACACGTCTGAGTTTTTCTACAATATTTTGTCAGTGAACGGTTCTGAATGTAGTGTTTACATGTGTGTCTCTCAGTATGTGTGGCACAATACAAATGTCCAGAGGACAGTCAGTGTGTGGACTACTACAAAGTGTGTGACCAACACCCAGACTGCCTTGAAGCTACCGATGAGATGAACTGCACTGAAGGTAACAGGCTGCAAGTGTCCTTCTTTTCACACATAAAATACTTCCACAGCTGTCGGCAAAAGGTAGTTGGAAAAATCACTACGATCCCCCTTTTTGGAATATATGTAGTACATGTAGTTTTCCTATGTGCTGTATAACGAAATGTTAACCAAAGCCTCCATTCACCTTTTAAAATGCTTTGCTTATAAAAAGTGTGCTTTAAGATGTAACCACCCAGACGTCATTTTAAATCATTGATTCATTCAGGCATTCAAATACTTTTCTGACATCCATCTCCGAGGTGTCTGACTTTTTAATTAGAAGGTGACAGTTAGAAAGATGCATGAAGGTGAGGGATAGGAAGGTGTGGGTTGCATGCAGCAAAGCGCCCACGGCAGAATCAAACCCTGCCTGTCTGCTGCCACAGGGACAGACAAAAACATATCTGTTTTCAGTGATGTAGTGTCCTGTTTTTATCTTGTCCTGCATCCTTTTGGAAGACCCAAATGACTTTGTCCTGAACATCTCAACAGTAACAGGCACCACATGCTTATTGGTTCCTTTTAGCTTCAAGCTGAACTGATGAGGGAAGCAGACACAGGCCATGATGTAAACTGTACACAGGCTCTATTAGAAAATCAGCCAACTCTGAGATTCCTGAACTTTATTGTTTAATTGCATCAAATATAAATGTATACTTGTGTCCATGCCCAGGCGTGCAGTGTACAGATATGACCTATGTGTGTGCCGACGGAACGTGTCTGAAGAAACCAAATCCTGAGTGTGACTTTGTCACTGACTGCCCTGACGCCTCCGATGAGAAACATTGTGGTAAGAAGACTCGATCACCTAACACCTTCTAACTTTCTAACTTTAGTCTCATTATTTTAATTGTATCACATTTAAATTTTGAGACCTCTGTGTGCTTCTATGTCAGAGACTTTGTTTCAATAACTCGCGAGCATTTTATTTGAAATGTATTCGCTCACACTGCGTGCATCAGTGTGTTTAAACATACCTGTGTGTGTGTATCCAGAGTGCGGCCTGAGGCAGTTCTCCAGCCGCATCGTTGGGGGAACGGACGCCTCAGAGGGGGAGTGGCCATGGCAGGCCAGCCTGCAGGTGCGGGGTAACCACATCTGTGGTGGCGCTTTAATCGCCAGTCAGTGGGTGGTGTCGGCTGCCCACTGTTTCTATGACGACCGGTAAGGGCAGGAAACAAGAAGGAAGGAAGTGGTGTGATGACTTAAATGTTAGAAAGTGCTGTTAATAAGAAGACAACCAGAGTTTCTCTGTTGTGTAAAGATTAAAATATTCTCATCCTCTGCCGTGACTTTGATGGAGCATTTTAGTCGTGGTTTTATAAATCAAGTTTATTTCTGCTGCTGCTTCCTCATTCTGTCCTTCGGGTGCATCTTTGCTGACCGGGGTTTAACTGTGACAGCCTGTCTGAGTCAGAGGCAGAGTATTTATGTATTTGTATACACTCAACCCCACAATCTGGACCATCCCCAAAAACTATAGCTGCAGCATCCTCTAGAGCATTACCTATTTTTCTCTGCTTAATTTTCTTGCATGGTGATTAAAAGCTTATGCAGTCTTCAGAGTCTGTGGATGAGGAAGATAAAAAAGCTGAAAAAGTATAAACAGATATTTCTTGGCATGAGTTAATACTGCTAACTGTGTGGGTGTTTTCTTTTTAAATAGCTCAGGAAAAAAACGCTTTCTTGTTGGCCCTACAACACATTTGACCTCTTTGTGTTCTGCTCCTGCTGCAGTCTCTACTCCCCCTCAGTGTGGACAGTCTACCTTGGCAAACTTCTGATCAACCGTAGCAGCCCTACAGAGGAGGTGGCGCGGGTCCAACGCATCCATCTTCATCATTACTATGACGATGAGTCCCACGACTACGACCTGGCCCTGCTCAAGCTGGACCGGCCCGCCGCTGCGCTGCTGGCTGGGCACGCTCGACCCACCTGCTTGCCCCCACCAACGCACCAGCTGGAGCCAGGCCTGCTCTGCTGGGTCACTGGCTGGGGGGCACTCCATGAGGGGGGTGAGCTTGGAAAACAGGGAAGGGGAGGGCTTGAAGGATGTGCAGAGAAGCTAGAGTATGGAATAGCAAATTACAGTATTTTTTAATAACCAGTAAACCTGCTATGGCAGCGATTTCCAAGTTTTTGGTTTGACCTCTCAAAATGCTTCCATATCTGCTACACTTTATCACCTCAATTTGCTTTATATTGTAAAGTAAAGACTCTACAATAGTATAGAAAAACCCCAACAATCAGACAAACCTCTATAAGCAAGCACCTCTGACAGGTCTTGGTGAGACTTCCCTGGTGAGCTGGGGCTTTTTATGTTCACTCATTGCCTGCACGGGCTTCTTTCAGAAACTCCAGTTTCCTCCCACAGTCCAGAAACATGCGTATTAGGTTAACTGGTGATTTTGAATTTGTTGTAGGTTAGATTTTAGAGTGTGTGGTTGTCTCTCTGCTTTGGCGTGATGATGGACTAGAGACATGTCCTTGTGTACCGTGCCATCTGGACTACTTTTTGTCTGGAAATGACATTAAAATATTGAAATAAAACTGCAAAGACACAGGTCCATTTCAGTAACTTGAACGAGCTGACAGAAGGTTTAACAGTCTGTGACCTAGCCATCTGCTGTTCATGGCAGCTGTGCCAGTAATAAACCCAAACTTTAAACCTTTAATAAATGAGTATTAGCCACAGAGACCAGTTTTTTCCCCTTGTTTATTTCTGCTGTAAAGTTGGGCAGTTTGATATAGGAGACCGTGGCAACTGGCTTGCTTTCAGAGGCAGCCTCAAGTGGCCATCCATATTTATTAGAGCAAAGTTTAATCAGTTTCCTCTATGATCAAACATCTTGGAGGTTTAAAATTCATCTTCTGACATTTTAAATGGATTGCTGTTTTCAGGTTGGGGACCTCTATCCTACCTGCCTCTCAAAACAGTCATTTTTCATTCTCCACGATCATAAATCACATTGAGCTACAGGCTGCTTTATGCACAGACACAACAACAGACCTTAAAAGACACTTAAATCCCACTGAGCAGTTTCATAAACACTACTAGTCCTAGAGTGATGTTACATTTACTGCTTTAAAAATGGAAGGTTTACTCTAAAAGAAGAGCACTCACTCACTTTTTAGTTTTTCTTTTAAGCAAGTTTGACTCCTGTTGCAGGATGATTACCGACTTATGTATTATTCAGTGTGATGCATCATTTTCACAACCAAATGACTGTGTGGTTTTTAAAAACATCCTTTTGTCAGTGCATGCGAGATATGGGGAGTTTTTGTGCAGATGGTGATGTGGAGGCAAGTGGGTGTGCTATTTTGATATCTGAGCAAACACACATGGAAAAAAAAACCTAATTTAAATCAAAAAGGCAGGAGGAGATGGAGTGGTGTGGGTGGAAGTGGTTTCTGCTATCACGATGAACTTAATAAACTGAAGGCTGAGAGAGAGAAAAGGTGTGGGAGAACATATACTGGCATGCAACGCTTCATAAGAATCAATACAACTTTTGAGAAAAATCGAAGGTAAATTTGAATACATTAAAATGCATTTGCTTGATCATAATTGGAATAAAGCGTTTTCTTGTTACCGTAAGGGAAGACCTTTGTTGTTCATTATTAGTAAGTGAAGACACGTCAACCAGGCTTTCCAGCAAACATGGGTGCATCTGGGTTCTACACTATGGGGAACAGCAGCTGCCCACACAAAGCACGCTAAGTGTGGTCTGCCCAGATGTACCCCACATTTCACACCAGTAGCAAGGATCACAGAGGGCTGCCTAACTGTGCCCTGTGGTACATTACAGCCACCAGCTGTATGCAGCGTGGAACAGCGTTTCTGAGGTTCTGAATCAATCACCTTCTCTCAGCTTCTCAGTCTCTACTAAAACATGTTCCGTGGTTTCATTACCCTGTATAGTGTTTCATTAATATAAGTAATATGCTGGCAGACATACCCATGTAGGCCCAAAGTCGGGTGGCTGTGCCTCATTAGATAGCATGGGTAATATACCAGCTGGAAGGTTGGTGGATCAATTTCTCTGGATACTTCAGTCTACAGTGTGTCGGTGAATGCTAGACAAAGCACTTAGTTCTAGGAAAAAGTGCTTGAATTAAATGGTCTTTTCTTTGAGCCTTCTAGGAAAGTGGTTAAAATGCTCAGTTAGAGTAGAAATACCTGTGCACACACAGGATCCACAGCACCTTTGCCCCTTTAGGACCCCTGTATGAGCTTTCTATGGGCAAACACACAATGGGTTCCCTCACACCAGTCCACAAAGGGCACATTAGGCATGTTTATTGGACACTGGAGGTTGCAGAGTGTTATTAGTGCTATTGGGTGATATCTATTGCAAATGGTGCTGCACCAAAATCTTCTCTGTGATTGCTTTGCTTGCTAGCATATTGCTGCAGTTTGCATGAAAGTATGCTGATTTGTCTGCAGACAAGTCAACAGTGAAAGTTGAAAAGTGCGATGGGAAGTGAAAACGGAGAATGTTTGCCTTCACGGTGAAAGTTGTGTCTTACAGTTGAAACCAACATGTTTCAGGAGACACAGCTTTGACTCTGAACGCTAGTTAGCATTTTCCAGGCGTACTATGAGTGATGACAACCAAAACAATCAAAAGAAGGTTGTCAGTGCAGAAATGTATACCTTTTTGCAACAACCTCCCAAAAGCACTCGCAGTCAGGGAAAACTTGTTTTTCCCTCATCACTGGCCATTTCCAGACAATTGCTAATGGGTCTCTAAGCTGGTGTTGCTGGGGCCTTAAGCAGTGCACAAAGACTCAACAGCATTACGACTGAGAGGTTATTCTTTTGCCCTCTGTCACTTTGTCCTCTTACTTTTCCCAGGCACAGCCAGTAATGTGCTTCAGAAAGTTGATGTGCGCCTGGTTAGCGAGGAATCCTGCATCCGTTCCTACGGACACCTGGTTACTCCCAGAATGCTTTGTGCCGGTTACCGCAATGGAAGGAAAGATGCCTGTCAGGTACAAAGAAATACAAGCTGCATGTGCTTTGAACCTTGGCAGCAAAAATGGATCAAATGACTAAAAATGAAAAAGCAAGTGGAACTCAGAATGTCCAACACAACACTTAGCACTTCATCCCCTCAGCTCTACACATTGTTTCCTTTACAGCCTGCAGTTTTACTGTTTTGTCAGTCTCACCATTCCCGTCTAAAATATCTTTACCTGCATTTGAAAAAAGAAGAGCGAACAAAACAAGCCAAAAGAGGACCAGGCTTTGGTTTGCTGGGTGGAGATACCACACAAGTGTGTATGTAGAACTGCCAAGAAACTGTAGGTAAAATCAAAGCAGAGATTTAAATTAAACTGATTTTGTATGGATTCTCTCTTTAATATAACTAATATTACAAAAGAATCCAAATTCAATAAGTTCCTGCAGTGTTTTAAAGTTGATATGATGCAATGAAAGTAAAATTCTATGTATCACTTAGTATCGTGTAGTCCTGCTCTCTGTCAAGATGTCCTCAAAGCCACAAAAAAGGAGAAACCGATTGAAATTTTAAATATAAAAAATCCTATAATGTTATTTCCTCTTTTTAGCCCCATTTTTTAAAACACATCCATGTTATAAAATGAGTTTTAAAAGCCACATATCTAAGAACCCCTGATGATGATGATGACATAGTGAGTCACTGTAGTAATTATAAGTACTGTCAATTATTATGGTGCCTCTGTGCTGTGAAGACCCAGTCTTATTTGTGCCTCGTTAACGTTACCTCTGTCTGTTAGGGAGACTCGGGCGGTCCCTTGGTGTGTCAGGAGCCTTCAGGTCGCTGGTTCCTGGCTGGGGTGGTGAGCTGGGGTAAAGGCTGCGGGCGTCCAGACTACTACGGTGTCTACACTCGCATCACCAGGCTCACCAACTGGATAAAGCAGGTCATCAGCAGCTCCTGAGTCACTGATGTCACACTTGCACAAGAACACCAAACTGGAAGAGAGGGAAAAATGCCTTAAGGTGTTCACAGATGACCTGAGACTGGTTCTTATCCAAACAATGCAACTGTGAAATGTTAAAGGCTTTTTTCCAAAGTAACAAAAGTAATGAAATACTGAAATGATACGCCTCTAATAACTGATAGTAAAAAATGCTTTGAAATTGTACCCAGCGAACTTGTTAAATCATTTACAAGCTGAATCTTCCTCATTTGAAAGATAATAAACTTCACATGCAGCCAGGCACGTGCAGAGGGGGGGGCTAGAGGGGCTTGAGCACCCGCCGCTTTCCTGATGGGTGCCCAAAGTGCCCTTTTGTTGAGGCAACTTTTTAAAAAAAAATTATTTATTTTTTTTAATGTGTGTGTGCGTGCGGAGTCCTGTCTGTGCCCCTCAACAATAATATTTAACTATTAATCACAGTTAAATAAAATAAAAGGATCTGGCTTGCATCAGTCACATGATCACATTTAACCAATGATCGCCTTTGACGGCAGAACGCGCTGGTTACGAGCCGGGAACGAGCTCACAAAGAGCACGCACATTTTTAGCGGTCCGGAGCTGTAGGAGAAACACAAGTTAACTCAGAGACACAGACTGATGCGACAAAAACCAGTAAGTAGGTGTACAGCGTACACTGTAGTGTGTAGCACACAGGAGTATTAGCTTATTACGTACACGTTGGTAAGTTGTCTTGTTGCAACTGACGAACTGAAACAAACGAGCGTGCTGTGTGTTCAATGTGCCCCTTTTTAACTTTGAGCACCCGCCCTTTTAAACTTCTGTGCACGGCCCTGCATGCAGCCTCATATATTCTGTGTTTGCATCTCTGATTCAAAATAAATGTGAAATATGTGTAACAAGACAAGTCCACAGTCATGATACTCGCTGTGGGAGTTTATTTATACTTTTAGTACTTTTAGCCTCGAGCTGGGTACTTTGGAGGAGACTCCTATACTTCTGCAGACTCTAACTTGTTTTTGCAGCAGAGGAGGCGCCCCCTGCTGGTTATTAGAAAGAATATTGTTTTAAGGCTGCACCTTTTGGACCTGGAAGTTTTGGCTTTTGATCATATATGGTCTTTGCGTATCTAATTGCAACATAGTAAAATGTAAACCAAAGAAAGAAAAGATCATCTAATTAAAGGATGTTAAGCTGGTTTCAGTGCCCTACAGTTTGCCATTATTCTACACTACAGAAAAATCTGTCAGCACAACTCTTTCAGCTTAAACTGTGAGAGCTAAATGTTTAAAATTACAGAAATGTTTTGGTAGATCATTGCAAAGACCACTCTGTAAGTATAAAACTGAAAGTTTTTTTTTTGGTTAATTAACAGAAGTCCAGTGTTTTTGCTACTTTTGGGAGGACATGGGGGTGTTTTTTACTTTATGTTTTAACTGTGGATCCACTGGTAAGAAACAGAAATTTCTATAGTCGATAGATTACTTTGGTGTGACCTTGGGAGCATAACAGTCGGAAAAAAAATTAAAACTTAATACAGTTAAAATCTATGACTTCTTTCAGATTTTCTAAAGCTGTTGTCAATGGAAAATTGTACTGAGTAGTCAGTATAAGCTTTTAGTGATATAAGTTTATTGATGATAGAATACTGCATGATGACCTTTTCCTTGTTTAGAACTGATTGTTCTTTATGAAACGTGTTCTGATATTTGTATCTGAATCTTTCCACAGCGATAGTAAGAAGTTGAACAAGCAGTTCTGACCTCGCACACACACATACATACACACACAATCACATACGCACATGCTCATGTCACTGAACGAATGTATTCATTTCTCTTGTATAAATAAAGAATGCAGACGGTGACAGAGCACAAGTCCGTGAGTGTCTCTTACGTGTAGGAGCGCTCTGTCACTTGTCCTCGCGAATAAAGACAACTGCAGTATTTGTGTTTTCTAACTCAAGTGTCTCAGCTGAAGAATTGCGGGGTGATTTTAAGAAATCCCCTGTCAGCTGTCCTCCACGCCTTATGTGTGACACCCCTGATCTAAACTTCATAGTGTCTAAAGTATCTTAAGAGACACAATTACAATAACAAGCAGGTGGGTTAGGGTTGCCTTCTTAATTAGGACACAGAAAAGTGAGTTTTTGGTTAAACGATATAGGATCATTCTGGAGAAAAAGTGGGGGGAAAGCCATAGCAATCATGTAGGAGTTGCATATACAAAAAATGTTGATGTTTTTTTCAAGCCATTTGTGACAAATACATAATGCACACTTCACACAGTGCACATGTCTGTGAGCAACATTTACCTCCATGCAGCTCCTGCTGAGGTAAAACTTCATGCTTTGGAGGTACAAGATACAATATTATACGTTACATTTTGGATGTCGGTTTACACCAGGACTATTTTATGAGCTGCCATAAGCAACATTTGTAAGTGTTAAAAATATGACTTTATCAGAAAGTTATTTTGACAGAGATGGAATAGTTACGTATTTTAACACGGTATTAAAATGAGGTACAAAGAGATATTTGTGTCGGGTGGCTGTAGCTCGGTGGTAGAGCAGGTCAACCACTAATCAGAAGGTCGTGGTTTGATCCCAGTCTGCTCCAGTCTGCATGCCAAGAAGTGAATGAATTAGTTGTGTAAAGTACTTTGAGTGCTCAGAGTAGGAAAGCGCTATATACGAACCAGACCATTTACGTTTACCTTGTTTTGAGCAGACAACTGTCCTACATGGTGATATAACACATGGGATTATGCAGAGATGACAATGTCGTGTGGCTAACTCCTCAGCTTAAGACAAGATGAGGGCTCAAAAATATTTGAAAAACAAAGTAAACTAAAATGCACCAAATTTCAAACCACCCCTAATTGTGTGGCATCATTAAATGTACTGAATCTACTCGATACAAAAAAGGAAAAAATCTGCTGATTCTGAGGAGCTCAGGTGGCAACTTGTTTCAGATTGGGTTGATTTGATTTGGAGTGACCCAGGTGCAAGGTTTAATGGGCTCTCACATCACAGACGGTTTTTCTTTTCAATTGATTTTATCATGTATAACAACAACATTCTCAAAGGGACTGGGAGCAGGTGTTTGGCATAACTCCCTGTTCTTGGAGGCTCATGAGTCACTGTGATTTTTTCTTTTTAATCGGATGAAGGGCGATGTTCTCAAAAGGTAGATTTGATTACAGATTTTAACATCTATCTGTCTATAGGTAATTGTGCTCACTCCAAAGAAATCAACCATCTCTCCTAAAACACACATTACATAAAAGTTATAAATTGATTTTCAAATAAGTATTTTGACTCCATAGCAAAACACAGCTTAGTACTTGGTGGAAAAACCTTTGTTGGTAAGCACAGCAGTGTCCTGAAGTTGGTCACCAGGTTTCTCACATCTCAGGAGGGATTTTGGACCACTCGTCTTTACAGAGACTCTATAAATCCTATCTATCTGTCTATCTATCTTGTCCTCTGTGTCTCTTGCCTCGTGTTTTTCCTGCCCATCAGAAACAAGCCCTGATCCTCGGGGGATATTTTAATATTTTGAAGTTTCCATTTTCAGTGTAATTGCTCTTTTATTAGGTTGTAAACTATAATAGCAGTTCTGCTCTATCAAGCATAACTACAGTGCTCAAACAGGCCTTTGGGAGCCACGAAGAACAATCAATCAGTGGTGTGTTGCCTGCCCCATAATGCCCCTTCACAGATTGTGTTTATTTTTATTCATTTCTTTTGTAGCCCATGCATTAAAGGGTGACTGACAATCATGTCTGATGTCTTGAATGTATAAAACAGGTTTAATTTCACTTTTGTACAGCATTAAAAATTACACCAGTTTGCGTGATCATGATATTTCAATCATTCCATCCTGGCCACCATTAGGGGGAGACATTACACACAAAGGCAAATAGAGATTTAATTGATGAATAAAAAAATGACTCATAATTGATACCGATTTTTATCAGCTGTTTGTGATGACACATGTCACTAACATGACAGACAAACTCCAGGCGCTGAGGCCGCTGAGATGCTGACTCACAGCGATGTGTCATAGAAAGAGACTAACAGAAGGACAGTTAGACAAGATAATCAAAATTCAAAACTGTCTCCTGTTTATGTTTGCAAATTTTACACACTACTGAGAAAACAAAGACTCAAATCTTTCTTTTTTCCTCAGCTGCTACCTTTGGAAATACCAAATCTAGTGAGCTGTGTACACCAGATAAAAAATAAAAAGCCTGTAGACTTTCATACTTTCCCACATAACAACACAAACTCTCCGAGGTCCCAAAATAAGATCCTTGTGTCTGTTAATGTTCTTAAAATATGTTTATTCTCATAAAACAAAAGTCTGAATTTGTAGAAAAAGAAGCTGAGGAACTTTCAGGTGTGAACTGATGCTTAGCTCATCATTATCAAACAGTTAAGCATTTATACTTAACAGGAACAAGAAACCAGTACATTCATTCAAAAGTAGAAGGACATAAATCAGATGAGAGAGCCTGAAAGAACAGGCCGGCTCGCTTGGCCTGAGATGATGATTAAGTTATGGACATCGGCCATCTCGCTGCTCTTATGTTTTGCTTTGCCTGTGAAAACAGTTAGAGGAGGACAGATGGGGTTCGTTTCATTCCAACTACGATAGCACCATACTGCGTGTCCTGTCTGTACTGAGCCTTTTTGAAACATTAGCAGCAATATTTACATTACAGTTTTTTCTGATGGCTTGAGCACATTTTTTGTAACTATTGCCTATTTTTGCAAAACTCTACACACAAATAAGAAAACTCTTCAACCAATCAGCAAAACATTGTAGTTTTTTTGTAAAAGCGAATAACAAATATAAACACACATGCAAGGCTGACATTTCGATGTCAGCCATAATTACAGTTTTGTCTGAATGCTTAAACCTTAACTGTGATTCTTATAGCACAATTTCTAAAACTATTAATACTTATAGCAAAACCACTCACTGAGTTTGCCAAACTAAAAGCACAAACACTGGTTTGCACTCAGTTTGCCATTTTGTAACACACGCTTTGCAAACCTGTAGCTACAATACACTGCACAGCACTCTTTTTGCAGAACTGTAAACACAACTCACTGCTTTACACTCAATTTCCAAATGATCAACGCTCTCCTAGCAAACCTATACACGTTTGTGGCCATTATTTACACTATTTTGCCAACTGTCTGGCACACTGTCACATGTGAAAACTTTTTTAGATAATTAGTTCACTTTGCAATGAGCCTAAGCACTATAATACAGGTAAGCTCTGTGTGTGGAGTACAATGGAGGGAGCAGGAAGAGTGAGAAGTAGAGGAGGCCGAGGAAGAGGACGTGGAGGTGAAGGTGAAGAAGTAGGATGAAGAGGACGACAAGGACAAGGAGGAGCAAGAGGAGGACGAGGAGGGGGGAGAGGAAGGGTAAGAAGAGTAAGAAATAGAATTGCTGATGACATCAGAGCTACAATAGTGGACCATGTAAGCAACCATGGAATGACCCTGAGGGAAGCTGGCCAACGGGTCCAGCCTAACTCGAGCTGCTACACTGTAGCAAGCATCATAAGGACATTTTGAAATGAGAATCGGTTAGTACAGTCATTTTGCACTAAGATTTGTAGCACTGCCGTATGCTAATGAGAAACACAACAATACCAAATTGTTACTTTACAGAATTGCTAGACGACCAGATGCTGGGGCAGAGGAAGCATGTTCACTGCAGACCAAGAAACCCATATAGTCAATATGGTGATTGCAAATAATCCTATACTTGGGAATAAACACTTGTGTTTGTTTTGATGTGTGTGAATAAACACCAGTACTTGAAGTTTGGATCCGTCTATGCTTACGGATCTATGACAAAAGTATGAGCTCAAACTGACATAGCCTACCTTGTGCACAGAGAAAGCAAAAGCCAGATGTGTTTTTTATTCATACCATTAGTGTGTAGTTGGTGCATTGTGTGCTTATTAATATGATGGCTTGTGTTAACTGTTGGATACAAAAATACCATTTTTACAAAGGTGTGGAGAGTTAAGCAAGGGTTATTCGCTTTTACAAGAAAACTACAATGTTTTGCTGATTGGGTGAAGAGTTTTCTTATTTGTGTGTAGAGTTTTGCAAAAACACCCAATAGTTACAAAAAATGTGCTCAAGCCATCAGAAAAAACTGTAATCAGACTGAAGTGTAAAGATGCTAATGAAAGATGCAAATTAGGTGTTGGCACTCTATTCATGATTAAAACCCACAATTTAAAGGTAAGAAGACCCAGGTTGGACTTGAACCCACAATCCCAGCTACAGAGGCTGATGCTTTGGCCATTAGGCCAACAGGAAATCACATAGAGACGTTCTTTTTCTCATCAGTGGTTTTTGACGCTGTAACCAAACTCTCAATGGCAGTAACTCAACCAGAACTGTTATTCATATGTTTAATTTCAGTTTTTAAGTAAGTAAACAATTCATCACAACCAAAATCACAAGTACGTTTCACAGCCTGGTCAAAATTGTGAGATTGACAATAGACTCTCCAACAAAGTGTACTGCTATAGTAACAAACGTAGTTCTGGGAGGCGCTGGACATCCTGTATCTTTGTCCACAAACTCAAATTTCCTTGTGAAATAACAGGGAGAGATTTTCTTGTGAATGTTGCAACATCCCTCTGCGCTTTTCTACACTTTATTTTCCTAAAAGGTCGATTGTGTTCATCTGGACGAAACGTTTTCAGTGGGAGAAACGTTTCGTCACTTATCCAACTTCTTCAGTCTCAGCTGACTGCAGGTTTGCCCAACCTTATAAACAATACATTTTCATAACGGTGAACAGTGGGCTGTGAGCTCAATGTCTTGATCATTAATATACAAATTGTCATTGATCAATGATCATGAGTACCATTCACAGAGAGTTGGGGAATGGCTGAAATCACAGCATTGTCAGATGGTGAAAGATGTACCTTTAGGCCCCTTCCTCGATTCAGAGACGGTCTTTTCCTTTTCAAGGAAATGGCCTCCTTGACGCGCTCAAACCAGCGTTCCTCCTCATCATTGAAAAATTGTCCACTGGCCTGCAGGTCTGAATAGACTCCGAGGTCTTTGCCCTGACGAGTTAGCTCTTCTGTGTTGTGCCATCCACTTCGCCAGAGGTCATTTGGTTTCCCCAATGTATAAATCGTGGCAATCCTCCTGGCACTTCCTATATTCTGTTGCCCTCTCTTGCTACATCACATCACACTCTTCTCTTCCTTTTCTGTGAGCAGGTTCCTCCATGTCCACATATTTTTGTCATTCTGTCATGCTCAATCTCTCTGAATACACTTTGCAAAACTAACACTCAGCACTTCTACCCGTTGCTTCAGCAAATTATGATAATCAAAGTGTTCTGGGTGTGATAATTTATGCAATTGTGTTTTTTGTAATGTTCAAATGCTGGAGATGAGCATTGTTTGGCAAGACAAGACAAGACGCAGTCACCAAAATTTACTGGTGTGTAGTTGGGATCAAAATGAATACTGAGTATGAAAATAAGTGTGATGCAACAACTCCTTGCTGTTGTGCCAATGTCAATATAAGATGTTTTTTTAATAACTTTGACATAATGTGAAGTATGCAGTTGGCTAACAAAAAGAGTAACTTGGGTCTGCAACAACGAGCTGAGTTTAACTGAAGTGATTCCGGCTGTTTGATTTATGATTTATAAATTACCATTTACATTCGCCAATCTCTTTACCAGTTACATCTTGCTTGTACCAAATTAAACCCTCTTTTCCCTTCAGCACTATTTTAATTATTCTTTACAGAGATTCAGAAAGGTTGCTGCAGTAAGGTCATTCATGAGAGATTTTGGTCCATACTGACATGATAGCTAGACCTTTGCACATTGATAATGCAAAACTGTGTGTTATACTGCTGAAAGCAGCCCAGATGGATTCACTGTGGTCATAAAGGGATGGACATGGTCAGCAACAATACCCAGGTAGGCTGTGGCAGCCAAACAATGCTCAGTTGGTACTAAATGACTCAAACATTTTCAAACAATGATTATTACACCACCAGGATCCCGAACTATTGATATAAGGTAGGGTGGATCCATGTTTTCATTTCGACTCTACAGTCTGAATGTTGCAGCAGAAATTAAGACTTATCAGACCAGGCTATGTTTCCATTCGTCTATTGAGTGGATTGTAATCTCAGTTTCCTGTTCTTAGGTGACAGAAGGTGCTAACAGGGTGATCTGTCTAACCGTTTTCTTCTGACCTCTGGGATTAACAAGGTAATTTCAGCCAGAGAACTGAAACTCACTTGATACTTTCTTCTTTTTGGACCATTTTCTGTAAACCCCAGAGACGGCTGTGTGGGAAAATCCCAGCAGATTAGCAGTTTCTGAATTACTCAGACCAGCGCCAGGGACACCAACAATCATGTCACGTTCAGTGTCAGTTAAATCACCTTTCTTCTCCATTCTGATTCTCAGTTTGAACGTGAGCACGGCACATCTACCTGCCTAAATGCATTGAGTTGCTGCCATGTGACTGGCTGATACTACATATAGAGATTTGCTTTAAGGAGAAGTTGAACACAGATATTTAAGTAAGTGGCCAATAAATGTAGTAAAACCTCTAATATTGTCTTTATCTTCCAAAGAAATGCTGCTGGATGGAGATTTTGAGTATTTAGGCCAAGTATGAAAACGCCCTGTGACAGAATTAAATGACTCAGCAATTCCAGTGAACCCCCCTGACTTCAACAACATGAGCTAATAGCTCTCATTTTATATTGCACAGCTGAACAACCATGTCAAACTCTGACCAGCTGGCCAAATTTCACAAAAGCACAAGTAGAGCAGAGAAAACTAAGATCTGATATTTACATAATTGTCTCGAATACGTGAACATTCCAACAAAACACTCTTTGGAAGCTTTTATATGTGCCAACACGCAAACCACTATTGCTGGCTGCAGTAAATGCCACTTAAAAATGGGGTCAAACCCAAAATAAATCCTGCTCAGTCTATACTAAATAGTTTAGGTATAACTAAAGGCCACACTAAAGGTGTGGGTGTGGGTGTGCAGTAATAACATTGTCCATAGCAACATGAAATCCACTTAATGTCAATCCAGTAGTTAACTTGCTGTCCTCGGGGCTGCTACATTAAAACATCTTCACTGCGCTCACTCAGCCGTGAATACTGGCTTTGCAGCAGTGTCAGAAGCGTCCTCATGCACAATAGGATTTATTTACAAACCAATTTTTCACAGTTATGGAAGAACTGAGTAGATGCCATGGATGCAGGCTAAGATGCAGTGTATTTATCTTTATTTAAAAAAGAGCATCAAAGAAAACCATGGAGGAAACTGCTCGGCAAAGACAGCGAGACGATGAGAAAGTTGTGTATGTCCTGCTCAACAATCAGTTTTCAGATACTTTAAAAAAAAATTTTTTTCGATAACAACATTTTGACAGTTTCAGTAAAATATATCTTCTAATGTACAAGTCAGTGTCTGGGCATTGGATCGCTGTTTCTGTCATGGTACCCAAATTGTTTACACACTTGCCATGAACTGAGTGACACAATGTGAAGCTGGGGACTTGACATCACAAAGATTTGGCTTCACTTTCCTAACCATGGACAAGTGCACAGACTGGGAACCAAACCGCCAAACCTGTGACTGAACAACCAACATTGCTCCCAGAGCCACAGCTGCCAACCTTTTGGTGTGAAATTCTGGTAAATTGGAGTCTTAAAAGTAGAAATGTGAAAAATCGTAAACTTGATAGACTGACAGATGGCCACAGTGAGTCTTTACATGCAATGAAAATGATCATGAGTCTCACCCAAGGAGATATTTGCAGATTAAAGCAGACTAGTTATGCTCATTTCAAACTCCAAATGTTTCATCTTTTTATTTTGGACACTACTTGGGCAGCTCAATAGCTTCCTCCCTTTTAAACCTGCTTTCTTCTGATTGGCTGCCCCTTGCAAACTGAAGGTTTAAACAACAAGTGTAAGTGTGTGTGTGTGTGTGTGTGGGGGGGGGGGGGGGGGGGGGGATTGCTCAGAATGGCAATGTCTGCTCTCACTTATATCATACAGAGAGTAAAAACCTGAAGCCTAGCGCTTATAGCAGTCTCATGCCTAACCTTTTGTACAGTGGCCCTGAAAGGTCAAATGTCCGCGCCACCCCATTATCAGTCACTCTTCCTGTTGAAAGGGAGTTTTTCTGTTCCATATATATATATATATATTAGGGGTGCAACGATACTCGTATCGATATCGAACCGTTCGATACAGTGCTTTCGGTTCGGTACGCATATGTATCGAACGATACAACATTTTTAATTTATTTTATCAACTTTCCTTCTGACGATGCTGTCTGTGTTGAGCGCTCAGTGGATCTGCGCTCGACAGTGCAGCCTAGGCGGCGTAGTCGAACACAGATTCACTGAGCGCAGGGCAAGCTAGCGAGACAGAAGCTAGGCTAGTTGCAACATGGCAAATTGAACCTCCCCCACCCTCATTCAGATCTGGCGTTTGGAACTATTTTGGTTTTCATGTGATGTATGACCCTGAAGGTAAGCGAGTCATGGACAAAAGTAAAACAGTATGTTGGATGTGCCAGCAATGCTCAATTGGTGGGAACTAGTGTGTTAGCGCAGTTAGCTCGTTAATGTGTTGACGTCTTCCAGCCCCACTCATGAGGTGATCCGCGGTAGCTCGTTAATGGAGATTTGCCGTGTTGTGACGTTAATGTCATTTCAGATTAACGCTGACAGCACTAGTGGGAACACAACCAATATGACTGCACATTTACTCGGACATCATCCTAGTGCAAAGACAAGTGGAAGCAGACAAAAACAAGCAGGCATGCTACAAACGTTACCCGAGTCATTTAGACAGCCGTTAGCACATGATTCTCCTTATGGGGACCTGATATGTTTAATATGCTGCTGAGAATATAGCCCAGAAGAAGCGTATAGTATAGCTTTTATTTTGGAAAGAGACATTTCTCCATAATAAACTCTCTTTTCCAAAGATGAGTGATTCCTCAATCAGATACAGGGCTCGCAAAATCGCTAGCCCGACGTCCTGGGGCTTTTTTCCAGTCGGGCTACCAAAATCTATCTCTGCCCTGCCCGTCGGCCTATCGTAGGAAGGAAAAATATATGTCAATGCTTTTGCATTCTTTCGGAAATGTATCTGGGTAATTATGTCATTGGCATCGGCCACTGTCAATATGTGACATACTGAAATCGCGTTTGAATTTGCGCTTGTTTTTTGCTTTCACTTTGCAATCGCGTGAACTGTGTATAGAGAGCGACAGTACTGATTGGTGAGTGATGATAATTTGCGCACCAATTCCTCTGACATCGTCTTATCAATCGTTAGCTTACTATGCAAACATGACAAGTGAAATCTCCTGCAGCTTAAACATGTGAGAGGTTGATCGCGCAGAGAATCGCTGAGCGTTATGTTAGTGCGTGTGTAAAAGCAGCAGGATATATATTTTAGTTCTGCTGAGCCAAATAAGACAGGTCAGGGTGAAGAAGTGACAGCCAAAGAAAAGCTTACCACAAAACGGAAACGTTATGACAAATCAGACTATAAGGCAAAAAGAAAGAGCAGCTTTATGGTTTCATGGACAAAAGAATTTTTGTGGCTGCAATATGACGAGCTAAATAACCAGGGCTGCACATAAGTGGTCCGCAGGTGCGCATTCGCTGTCAAAATAAAAACCCGCACAAGATAAGAAGTTGCAACGCGTGTTTGCGTACTTAAGATTTTCTGGAGGAGGACAGACAGAGCTCTTAAAGATGTCGAAGAAGCTCCTTTAAGCAATTACTGTGATGTTCCTCCACCTCCAAAGAAATGTCAGAAGGAGTCCGAACCACAAAAGAAGCGCGTATTCTCGGAAAAGTGGTTGCAGGAGGTGAGCTGGCTTCAAACAAATGATGAACGCACAGAGATGTGGTGCAGAATGTGCCGTGAAAATTTAATAAATGACAAATTAATAAAAAGGCATGAACATTTTTTTTTGTATCGAAAAAATATCGAACCGTGACACCAAAGTATCGAACCGAACCGAACCGTGAATTTTGTGTATCGTTGCACCCCTAATATATATATATATATATATATATATATATATATATATATATACATACATATATATAAAATGAAATTGAAAAAGTCTGCAAAAGCACACAAGACACTACCAATGACAGTGGTATTGGAAGGTGTTATGTCAATCAGAATAAGACCTTCTTGGTCACACAGTTTACTTTGGGTCCCGCCCACTTTTGGTCAACAGCAGTTATTTTGCCCACAGTGCTTGAAATCGTCAAATATCTTTCTATGGTCTCTGGTCACTCTAGTCTCTGCAAATCACTTCCAGTGTGTGTATATACACAGCTTTAGTGATTAGTGTGCAGTTTGACCATGATGACCCATTGTAATGCACCACCATAACAGGAAAATATGAAAGAAAAAAGAGTGGAAAAAACAACAGGTCATATATGGTTTTCAGCACTGAGCATCGTGTTGTTATTCAGTCATAGTTTCACACGAGCTTGTCTGTTCCTTCCACCTCTGTTCATGTTTGGGTTATTGCCAGAAATGATTCAGAATCTACTGCATCTGAAGTATGTTTTACTTAGAAAGTGGAGAGCAAGGAGAAAGCCAGTGTCTGTGGATTTATGTGGATAACAGATTTCACAATTCACAATTACTGAGCTGTGATCCATTTACTAATAATGACATGCACTCTCTCTGAAAAAAAACTGACCAATATTTCCATGGAAACTAGTGGATAAAGACAGCTGCATTTTTCACTTCTTCTGTATTGCCAAATTTAAAAACTGTCTCCAAAGCTCTAAAACCTTATCCATCAAATAATTTTCTGCCTTATCCATTAAAATGATAATAATAATAATAATCAAAGCATTGTTTAAGATTGGCCCGCACACGAGCAGTTCTGTTAAATCAATGGAATACAACAAAGTAAATGGTAATACAGCTTTCTTGGAACTCATTTAATTCACTCTCGTGTCTCAATGAATACAAAATATTGAGCAATGAAAAAGCAAAAGAAATAAAGTGTTGAATAATTACTGTAATTTTAAACCAAACTTGTCATAAATCTTGGCTTTAATTATTGTTATGGGGTATAAGGCTGTTATTCAGTTGATCTCTCCATTGTTGCTCTTAGCTTCTTTCTCAATGGTTTGAACATCTTAAGGCTTTGTGTGTTTAGACAGGAAGAGAAGGGCAGTCTGGGAGGAGAACACTTGTGCGGAAATCAATCAGGAAACACGAAAGGGAGCAAAAACACAAAAATAAAAGACTGGTAGCTAAGGCAAAACGAGGAGAAATGAACATTTTTAATAGAGTTAAAATCCTGCCCTCTCTGGCTGTATGCTTTTCTTCTTTTTTCTTTAGTTTTATGACTTTGTAATATGGCATAGGGTCAAAATCATCTTTAAAGAAAGGCACAATATTCCAGTTTTATTCTCTTCACCTTTTGTTGTTGAGATTCATATAATGTTGTCACTCTAATAAAAAAGCTAAAAGTAATGTAGCTAATGTAATAATAACTGGTCTTCTACCAGTGCATCTTGTTTAACTAACATTATATGACATTAATTTCAGTCGGAAGGTATCCTAGACAGTGTTGGGTAAGTTACTTTCAATTAGTAACTTAGTTACATTACTAGTTACTTCTATCAAAAGTAACTCAGTTACTTCAAGTTACTCGTTACTTTCAGAGTAACTAGTTACTAGGGAAAGTAACTTTGGTTTTACTCAGAATTCTCTTGTTAATGTGTTGCTTCCGTAACTGGATACCCAGCAAGATTGCCAGTCTTCTAGCTTGCTTACTTGCCACAAGTGCACTGTGCCACCTACCAATAGAAAGGAAAAAATAATGTGCATATTTCCACGAGAGAAATCCCACGCCTGATTCTATCCTAGCCTGCTTTTTACATCAAACACAAAAACTGCAGTCATGGTGTTTTCGATTGTACTCAGAACTCGGAAATTCTGCCTTCTGAATATGAAGATGTAGGCAACACCAGACTGCAGATGAGCTGCATACAGGGCTGGACGGGGACAAAAAAAATCGTCCCGGGCATTTTGGCTAGAGACCGGCCCACCATTATAGGAAAAATCATAAAGCCTTTGAATGAAAATAAACACTGTTGTGACAGTGATGAACACTGTTCTGATGGTATATATATATATATATATATATATATATATATATATATATATTATATATATAATCGTTTGTTGTAAGACTCAGATAATTGTTTTTTTTAAAAGTGAGACATTTTAAATGAGAATAAGAAAAGTATTTCCTTGTGCCCCCCTTTCCCTTTTAATGCCCTACATGGAACCCTGGCAACACTTTGCTAGACCCGCCCCTGCACAGTTACCAGCTGTCATCTCCTGGTTTCATCTTCATGTTTCCCTCTCACCACATATTCAAACCGATATCATGACCAGCAGGTTTACAGCTGTGGCTCCTGCAAACATCAGCTGATACTTAATTAATATTAAATAAATTCTAACAACAGCTGATCAAGCTTAAAAGTGCTGCTGTTGTTTACCGTGACATCCGCTGGTTTCCTGTTTCTGGCGCAAAGTGGGCGATAAATAAACAAGAGAGAAAAGCCGATCAGCTGATCATTGATCAGTTTCATGATTGAAGTAGAAACAGGAGAGGGGGGTGAGAGGATGAGAGAAGAAGAGGCAGCTGTGCAGCGTAAACACAGAATAACTCCAACTTTGTGTCTTTTTCATTGTAGCTGAAGTCCGGGACAAACTGTGTTCCTTTTCAGCTCACCCACCCAGCAGTATAGAAACTCCGTCATGCTAGGTAGCACGCAGTACGAAAAAGTCAGCATAACGAAAATAAACTCCACCTAAACTTGGTTCATATCTGACCCAGATGGACTGCAGGTTATAACTTCTTACCTGAAGTTCAGTTCACCTGACACTCTCGGACCAGCGGCCGCTTCGGGTCTCTCCTCTTGCCTCCCTTTTCCTTCATCCACCTGCTGGCTTCCACCACTTGCTAATGTTATTGAATCTGTGGAAGCTCCGCGATAGCCACCACACGAAGTAACGAATAACGAGCCTATCTAAATCCCAGTAACGAGTAACGCGTTCCTGGTTTTGGCATAATAACTAGTTACCGTGCGCGTTACCACAATAATAACGTAGTTACTGTAACGCGTTACTTAATAACGCGTTAGTCCCAACACTGATCCTAGAGCTGCTACCCATGGTCAGAACAATCATACAAAAATTAGTTTATGAGGTGGTTCTAACATTACAAGTCACTAGCTTGATGGCTAGCAAGAATATAAAATATATGACGCCATTAACGAGGGACCAAATGAAATGAAATTGAATAAAATTAGAGATTTCTGTAGATTTGTTAGAAATATTTTGGTTATTGTAAAAGTATAGGACAATAAGAGAAATAGAATTAAAGTCAAATGAAAAATAATGTGGCAGGATGAATAATCAAAAAGTCCAATCAGTCCAGTATAGTTACTTACAATAAAAGTAACTGTACTTACAAAGGAAGCGGAGGCTGATACTTCAGCATTGCAGTGAACTGAGAAGATGAGAAACAGGTGTGCAGAAGACTCACTGCTGTGGTCCTCATTATGATCAGTCAGCCAAGCACCAGGGCGAGCAAGAGGAGGTAAGAGAGACAGAGATGCAAAAGCTGCAATGGAGATGTCAGGACCAGGACAAGCCTAGCTTTAAAAAATGCCCAACTCAGTATTACGTTTGGTGAGAAACTGTAAAATCATTTCTACACTAGACACCTTAGGCTACGTCCACACGTACACGGGTATTTTTGAAAACGAAGATTTTCCGTTTTCGTTTATAAAAAAAATCCTGTCCACACATAAAAGCCAAAAAACGAAGGAAAACGCTGCTAGGAACATGCCAAAGCAGCAGGTGGCGCTATATTCCTATCCGTGTAGAAATGTTGTCCAATCAGAAGTCTAGAAGCCTCGGTGGGAAAGAGTAAACAAAGCTGGGGCATAGAAGCAGAACCGAGTCGTATGTGTGGAGGGATAGTAACTGTGTGTGTATATGTAAGCATTTAAACACTGCAGAGAGTACAATTAACAGTAACAGTATTTTGTCTATGTCCGCCATTGTAGAAATTCATTTCACCGAAACAATAACGTGGCGCACAGTGTGACGTCAAAAAAAGGCGCACACCTTTGACGCTGCATTTTCTCTGTTTTTCTCATCCACACATAAACGCAAAAACGGAGTTTTAAAATCTCCGTTTTCAGTGACCGAAAACGTGTGGAGTAGCAAGCTGAATTGATAAACCGCACAGGTGCAGTGCAGACACACACATATCGGCTAAATAACGAACAAGTAAAATACTAGAATTTTACTTTTTAAACAACACTGTAATTATTTATGCTTCTAATAACAATAATTATATATAATAATAATAAATTACTTTATTGCCATTGTCCAAGAATGTACAAGGTAATTATACATTTTATTATATATACATTGAATGCTATAAGTTGAACATTTGAACACTGGAGTATGTAGGGTTTTTAACATGTGACCATAATAATTAGCAGGGCACATAATTCTGTAATTCCATCCAGTTGTAAAGTTGGTGTCTAACCAGTTATGTAATGGAAAAAAGACGTTGATATTTCTGGGAACCATTTGGGGTCCCTGGCATGAATCCTAATCATCCTAAAGCTATTATGACATGTTTTAGCCTGAACATTATGACTTTGAAGTAAGTTGCTGTGATGGGATGCAGTTTGTTTGTATACATAAATGAGGTCACATGTGTCTCAGTTTCAAGCTGGGGTGCCCACAGTCTTTCGTGCTGTTGGACATCACGAATTTAATTTAGGATTTTTCTTTACTTTTCTTTACTTTTTTTTTTTTTTTTTTTACAGAAAAATGTAGACAGTTTTACAGCTTCAGTGTTTTTATCTTTTATGTGAAAAATAAAATTTTATAAGAGGAGTCTTGTGAAAAACTACACCCCATGATTGAGTTGCTTGTAGACTCACCTGTACAAGTAATAATGTGAAGTAATTATTTCCTGTATGACTTTATCAGTTTTTCCGCATCATTATGGATAAATTTTGGCCCATCTTCTTTCCACCGTTGCTTCAGTTCATTGTGGGCATCCATTAGCATTCTTCACAAAATTTTAATTGGGTTAAGTTCTGGACCTTTACAAGGTTTGTTGCAGCAATGTGATTGAACAAGTATGGCAGCTACATGGAGACAAAATAAGACAATATGAAGCCTTCCATTCAGTAAGGTCAGCTTGGCACAGAGGAGTAGCAGAATCTCAAAAGTTTCCACTCTGAGTCTGGTGTACACTGAACCAACTGTATCAGCCTCAGACATGGTGCTACAAAACAGAGAAACAGGGCTGGAATGATAAGCACGATTAACACTGGGACACATCAAAGCATTGGAGTGGAGACGCAGCCAAACAAAGAATCTAATCAGATGGTTTGACAAAAGGCTGGGACCTTAAGAGAGCTGTGCATAAATAAATACCTGCAAGGCTGAACTGGGCCAAAATTCCTCAACAATGATGTGAGAGACTGAGAAATCCATACAAAAAATGAATTCTGCTGCAAAAAGTGGTTTTACAACTGACTGAATTATGGGATGTCCTTAGTTTTTCAGAGGACTATGAAAAATGGTCTTTTTCACATTACAGAAAAGTTTTAGTGTTAAATCTTTGTTCAATAATAATAATAATAATAATAATAATAATAATACATTTTATTGCAAAATATTCAAGGACAACTTACAAGCATTTAAATAACAAATCTAATTAAACGGGCAGTGTAATGAGACATTTAGTGAAAATATTTTAGAAATAATTAACCTTTCAAAAATGACCAAATAGTATATAATGTATTATTTTTTGAGTACTCTGATATGGATTGGGCAAATTAATTTTGGCCATAGTGTATGGGTACAGGAATGCACTGCTGGAGTCGCCCAAGAGCAATTAGAAACTAAAGTTTGAAGCCTTCCATTCAGTAAGGTCAGCTTAGCACAGAGGAGTAGCAGAGTCTCAAAAGTTTCCACTCTGAGTCTGGTGTACACTGAACCAACTGTATCAGCCTCAGACATGGTGCTACAAAACAGAGAAACAGGGCTGGAATGATAAGCACGATTAACACTGGGACACATCAAAGCACTGGAGTGGAGACCCAGCCTCGAAACAAAGAATCTAATCAGAGGGTTTGTGTTAGAACTGAGTTGATCAGCCAGTGTTTCCAATTGCCTCATCAGTGACGAGGCTTGTCAAGAGAAAACAGGAGAAAACGATCCTGATAGCGTGGGCTAGGTGACAGCATGACTTAGGAACAAGGTGGTGATGCTTGCCCACAATGCACAGTTTCACATTTGATGAAAACCACAGCATATCAGCACAAACACCTCATACCAACTGTCAAACATGGTGGTGGAGGTGTGATGATTCAGGTTTGTTTTATCGTCACAGGACCTGAGGACCCTGCAGTCAGTGAGTCAACTGTGAACTCCTCTGTATGCCACAGTATTCTAGAGCAAATGTGTGGCTGAAACTGAGTCATGAAACAGGGCAGTCTACAACAGAATGGCTGAAAAAGAAACAAATGAAGGCGTTTTAGTGACTAAGACCAAACTCCAGACTTCAGCATTGCTAGGATTCTCTCAAAAGCTGTGATGGGACCTTAAGAGAGACCTAATGAAACATGTAGCACTGGAACAGAGAGGTGAAGGGTTGCACGTTTTACCACAGAACAAGGCCTCAAACTCAAAAGTCAAACGTGGGCAGTTGTGAGTCACCTAGAAACATGCCTCCATACAAATGTGCTGCAAAGCCTAGGCACTCACACATTCATGTAAGATTTTTCAAATATATCTAGATTTTATCAGTGTTGGTCATTTATAGAATATGATGACTTTAGTTTATATATGTGTAACGTTTGTGAAAGGGAAATATTAGCTAATGGTAGCAAAGAAAAATAAAATTTTCATGTCCAGATTCTTAATGATTGATGGTTTCAGAAGTAAACTTTCTAAGCTACTATTATTCAGTAAACCTATGGAAATGATTAGTGTAATGGTGGCATAATACTATGCACTATGGAAAGGAGAGGAAGAATATGAATTATCAGAGGGACATGGGCTAAAGTTCAATAAATGAGCTCAGGGAACAGCTCAACTAAAGGGAGAGGGAAGACTGGGCACAGAAAGATATAAAAAAGGAAGGAAATGTGATTGAAAGATGATAAAGAAGTGAGGAAAAAAGTTCAAAAAAAGATGGGAAATGAGGAATATAGTAGGAGGATATGCGGAATGAAAGAGACAGATAGAAAATGACCCCAAAGCTAAAGAATGAAATTCCATAAAGGCAAGCTCCAATCAAATAGACAGCATGACCGAGAGATGAAAAGACCTAAATGATGTGAGGGAGTGGGGGCGGACAGTGAGGAGGACAAGGGATGACAGAATGGAGGAAGAGGAGAAAATTGGATTGAAAGAGTGAGGGAGATATTAGGGTGGAAAGGAGATAGAAGAAAAAATGGTGGGTGTAGAAAGAGAAAGATATGGAGGGGGAGGTGAATGAGGGGGCGTTACAAGCAGAAAAGTTTGGCAATATCTCTGATTAGTTAGATACAAGACATATTAAAGTTTTCCAATTCAAAAGTGAACTTCAATGTAGAGCATGGGAAAGAAACAAGCCACTGCCTGTGACTTGGAATTGAAAATCCTTCTCATCACATAGACGGTCTTGAATAATCAGGCCCCATCTTATCTTAATGATGCCATAGTACCGTATCACCCTATTAGAGCACTTTGTTCTCAGACTGCAGGCTTACTTGTGGTTTGTAGCATATTGAAAAGAATGGGAGGTAGAGCCTTTTGGTTTCCAGACCCATCTTCTGTGGAAACAGCTTCCAGCTTTGATTTGGGAGACAGATAAAGTCTCAATTTTTAAGATTAGGCTTAAAGCTTTCCTTTTTTGATAAACCATATAGGACCCTGAATTCTTCCCTAGTTACACTGCAGTAGCTCTAGGCTGCAGGTTGTTTCTTCTTCACTTACTTTTTTCACTCACTCGTGTGTTTTTACACCCCTCTGCATTTAATCAGTACTTATTATTAATCTCTGGTTCTGTTCCACAGTGGGTCTTTGCCCCATCTTCTTTCCCTCACCCCCAACTGGATGTGTCAGCTGGCTGTCCCTCCCTGAGCCTGGTTCTGCTGCAGGTTTCTGGTAGAGGGAGTTTTTCCTTCCCACTGGCACCAAAGCACTTGCTCATAAGGGGTTGTGTGATTGTTTGGATTTTCTCTGTTACCTGTATTACTGTAGGGTCTTTACCTTACAATGTAAAGTGCCTTGAACTGTTGGATTAATGTATATAAACAAAACTGAAATGAATTGAACTCATTCAAGGCAACACAATCACATTTAGTCCTTTTTCATTAATATCTACTCTGATTGGCTCCACATGACTCATTTTCGAGTTATGGTGAGTAATGTGCGTTGGGTTATTACCCAAAAGTCCCGTGATGTCATTTGTATGCAACACGAGGCGATGGTATAGCAGCTGCTCAGTCTGTGGCTTTTGTCAGACCTTTCTCTGCTTGTCCATCACTACTATGTGCAGCTGGTCAGCCATCATCAGTTTGTCCATCTATATCATTTACTATGTGCTCTAGTTGGTCCTTCACCCCCTGATACTTCTCTTGGCTGTCCATGTTTAGTTATTTATCTCAGGCTCTGGGGACCCTAATGTTGTCATTAAAAATTGTGTCTTAATGGGCTACAGGCAAATTTGCATCCCAGATATCATTAGATGATGAATAAATATGTTAACACATAGATCCACATTCATATTCAAAGTTCACATAGACTGTATATCGAACCTTTGTGTCAGTATAGGTTTTGGAGACAGTTACAAACATTATTCTCCATTGTTTGAGTTAAAAACCTGTCATAGAGAGAGGAAACTGTAATCCCAAAGACACGTATCCAGACTGACAGAAACGAGACATTTCTGCACCGAGCAGATTGCTGTTTAATTTGATTGAATTGGATTTACAAATGATGACTAGAAAGCCTATCTTAAATAGATTTTAAATAGAACCTTAAATAAGCACTAAAACATACTGACATATTTCCCACAATGAATACACAAATAAAATAAGGATTTTTTTCATTTTTTGGATTCAATGCAATCGGTAACGCCCAAGAATTACACATGAAAGTTTTTTTCATATTTTTTCTGCATAGAAGCATCTGAACTGAACGGAAATCAAATTTGCGAGTGACACAGAAACTAAAGAAAAGCAGAGAGAGAGAGAGAGTGAAGTGTAAACATTTTGGCCCAGCTCTGCAACTGTAGCAATAAATCATCTCGGTGCTAAGTTCACTAACCGGAGCTCAGCTGTAGCAGTGAAACAGTATTTTAAAGGGACAGAGCAGGATGCAAAATTGAGCAAACTTTCAAAACTTTTAAGGTGACATAACTTTAACATCTGATAAATCTCCAAAAGCTGTGCACACACATTGCACGGGTAACGTTGCAGTTATTAACTTTGCACAAGAACACACAGCTGGCTGCTGCAGCAAAGAACATAACCTAATGTATTACGTATCATGGTGGGGTCTAGCTGTGTGCCTGAGGTAAAATAGTATTGTTTTACCATTTCCATGTGATTGTATATTCAGTGAACTACGAGCACACTTCTCGGCAAATGCAGTGGTCTGATTGGTTCGATCTGTTTATTCACATACGAAATGGAAATTATTCATTGTCAGTGTGGATGGCTGCATCAACAATAGGTGGGTCAAAATATTATGAACGTGCAAATGTTACTTTACACGTCTGTTGCTAAAAGAGTCTTACAGCCAACACTCATGCTGGACGTGGGAGGTAAACACAGGAGAGATGAATAAAAATTAGTGGAACAACAGAATTACTTTTTGACAGAAACCATTGTGTCATTTATAATTACTCAGAACTTTAGGTTATATGGAGCTCCTAGAATTATTACTTTCAACTATCCAACATAAAGAGATACATCCACATAGAGAGACTGCAGAAACTGCAGTTCAGATTACATTCTCACTCACACACACACACACACACACACACACTGTTAAGTCCCCCTGTCTGCCCCACCATCTGTTTAATTTTCTTCCATGTTGAGTGTCCACAGATGGGACCCGAGGAGTCATGCAGAGCTGGGAAATAACATAACTCGATGCAAGAAAGAAAATCGCTGGTAAAGCTATCGACAGACACAGACACAGAACAAAGGATAAAAATAAAGTGGCAGAAAGAAAGGAAGTGTTATATTCATGCAGGTGACCAGAGGAAATGGATTGTGGATCATTTTGAGAAGTGGAGTCGAGTGGAAAAACACTTATCACCAGCCTGAAGTGGATTATAATACTTACACTGAATGTCTCCACAAAGATCACAGCTACACTAAGTACGATCTTGGAGGAGAGTGCAGCGGTTCGTGGGGGTGTGTTTCACCTTTTCAAATTAGTGTGAGCTTTGATTTACGCTGGTGTGGGCTGTAATTTTTTTGGCGTCACTGAGCAAAATAACCTTTCAGTGTACTGTCTGCAGTACTTTGTTTTCTAGGCTTTAGAAAATGTGTCCCATAATGAGAGATTTTAAACCAACTGCAGCTATAGGCATCATTTTTTTGACCATGGAGGTCTGGTGGGAGAGAAAGAACTATGTGATCTCTGAAACTGATACTCACCATCTCTCCTCAGCAAAATGGAGATTTTTAGATATTTCGAAAAGACTCTTAGAAACAAATCATGTTCAGCCAACATATATTCACCTATTTGAAAATCTGGATTTATTAATACACTTGTCTGGTTATAGGTGGCGTCACATCTGTTAAAAAAGACTTCAAGACACCCCAACCTCCAGGCTAACTATAAGAGTCTCCAGATTTTCTCCAAGGTCACTTTTTGTCATAAGCTGAACAGCTAAACAGGCTTCATAGAAAGGCACATCTGCAGCCAAGTCATGGAGCACTCCTCTGTTAATAGTAATTATGTAAACCAGATAATGTAGCTGGAAGGCAATGAAAGGATGGAAATCTGAGAGAATTAACTTTAAGATTAAAGAGAAATATCTTGGGTGAAAATGAAAGACAGACTTTGCCAAACATACTTGTTTTGTTAAGATTATGTACCAAAATACTTGCTCTGAAGATTGGAAGATGGTTGGTTATCTGGCCCCTCGTGCTGAAGGTCTCAAAAGACTGAGATTGTGTTTACTGCATGTGATACTGTGACATGGATCTAATCATTTTGTTTATTAAATAAACTTTATGTATACTGTATGTTCTGCCTTTTATAACTTAAATTGGATATTATAGTTGTAAACTGCCCTAGAGCTCCCTCTAGTGGCTGCTTTGTAATATGGGTTCGGTTACTTTGGGAAAGGAAAAAAAGAGAACGTGAAGAAGAAATAAAAGATGGCGCAAAGTGATACCGTAATGTTATTGTTCTAAGATGATACGGACCTTAAAATGTTGTTGCCTTGGACAAGATATGTCTGTAAGTATGAGTGTCGATAAAATAATTATTATTTTTTGTTTTGTGTAAAACTGGTTCGATAATTTGTACATTTGAAAGTTTTATCTTGTTAGCTTGCAGTAAGAGTGTAACAAGCTAGTTTACAATGTTAGTTAGCTAATACAGTATTTTGTACTTTCAGTTTTACAATGGTCAAAGAGAAGGCAGTGGTCAGAGGCCATTCTTCAATAAATCCGCGCAAAAAGAAAAATAAGTCTGGTATTGGAGCATCGTTATCTCGCTGTCTAGCTGGTGAAACTAAGAGACTCAGGGCGAGGACAGCATACTGTATAATGATAAAACCAGTGACTGTATAAAAGACCCCAAATCAGTTTTTTCACTGTCATTATCAACTACGACAGTTGTGCTAATCATACAAACATTTTTTCTTGGCTGGAAGCCGCCCAATTTATTTTTTCTGGGTTTGATTCTTTCTCTCAGAATTTTGTCCCAGGTTATCGTTGGTGCCGAGACTGTTACAATGGCCAACTTTAAGCTTTCTCACAGGTCAACCGAGGACTCTCACCATGAAACCACAGTCCCAGTCTTATACTAGAGCATCTCAAATGATTTCAGTATAATGAGAATACAATTTTTCTGGGTAGTTCATTTTGTTTTAATGGCTCATGAAAATCAGAAAAAAAATTGAAACATTATTAGAATATTTCATTTTGACTTTGAGTACTAGTGCTAGTAGTACTATTCAAAGAGTGTAAATGTAGTCTTTTTGGTCTAGTGCAGTATATGTAACCATGGACAGTGGGAAGTTGTCCAAATTCAATTCAGTTCAGATCACAGTTCAAATTTAGGTTCATTTATATAGCGCATTGACTGTTATTGTGATTAGGAAATGATAATAACAGTCAACTCGAGGTACTTCATACTGCAAGGTACAGACCCCAAAGTATTTTGCAGAAAAGAATCACATGATCCCCTTTCAGCAAGCAGTTGGCAACAGTGGGAAGGAAAAACTCCCTTTTAAGAGGAAGAAAACTCCTGCAGAGCCAGGCTCAGAGGGGAAGCTATATGGTATGAAGGGTTGGCGGGGTGATGGAAAAGGGAAAAGAAGAGCACGAAGAAGATGATCGTCAACATGGAAGGAAGAAGCATGGTAAATTTAAAAAAAAAAGATGCTAAAGCAGTAGGGATAACTTGGGAGGATTGTTATGAAAAGTTAATTCAAGAACTTGGGAGAGTTTTGCAAGAAGTGGACTGAAGCTTCTGCCAGTGCATCAAGAAGTCTTCAAAAAAAAGCTACAACTGTCACTTATATGAAGCCATTCTGAATCAGAAACAAGTAGAGTTACATCAGATGTGTCTTACCTGGGCTACAGAAAAAAAAGAAGTGGAGCATCAGTCAGTGGTTTAAAATACTCTTTTCAGATTAAAGTAAATTCTGCATTTCATTTGAAATCAAAGTCCTGGATTCTGTAGGAAGAGGCTCAATCCAAGGTTTCTGAAGTCCAGTGTGACCTTTTGGTGTCTGTGATGATTTAAGGTTTCATCTGTTGCTATTGGTGTTGGTTGGTCTGCTCTGCTTTTTCAAGTCCAAAGTCAACACTGCCATCTGCATGGAGACTTCAGAGCACTTCATGCTTCCATCTGTTGACACACTCTAAGGAGATCTGCTCGCAGTGCCAAAACTAATACCAAATCGTTCGCTGACCATCTTCTCATCTTCTGCTTGATTGGCCAGTCATCTCCTCCGACCTGAGAGCCACGGAGAATCTTCTGGATTGATGAAAAACACCTGAACCAAAAATAAAAAGAGCTGAAGGCTGCTATCAAAGCAGACTGTGCTTCAACAATATCTCAGCAACCCAAAACAAGTATCAGTTTTATAAAAAAAGATTATTGTCAGCAGCTGGAAGTGCTGTACCTATCTCTCATCTCCTTCCTCTTCTGCTCCCCCTTTCTTACATCTTTCTCCATCTTGGAAAGTTGCATTTGAAATTGCCTGGCACTTAAAAGAGCTTTACTCTATTTATGCCACCCTCCTTTGTAGATCCTCAAGTACTGTGACCAACTTTATTTGACTGCATCATAGGGATTAGAAAAAAAACGATGCGAGCGAGCCACAGGATGTCATTATTTTCATTATTGTCTTATTACTCAACTCCAAGCCATCATTGGAAGCAACGCCAGGCTGCAGGACACAAAAAATGAACTCACCCAACAGTAATCTTCATTAGCTGCATATCAGATTTAAATGCTCATTAACTGAATGCTGTTTAATCCCTGAGCTTGTCATTGATTGCAGTGGAGTCGTTGCACAAACAGAAGACAGCCTCTGTAGTTTATTTAGTCACAAACTGAATTCCTCAGTTGTGTTCCTGTCAATATTAATGTCAACTGGAGTCTATTCCAGCTGACACTGGGTGCATGTACACCCCAGACAGCCCAGTATAATGTTTCACTGTACATGTGTGTTATTACAGCTACTACAGTATTTTTAGTAACCTATTTATTTATTCTACTCTTTTTATTAATATATATTATCTTATTTATATATTTATTTTTACCTAAGTCTTACCTTATGTGCATTTTTACTTTTTCTATATGCAATATTGAGAGGGCTCTCAGACTAAGAATTTCATTGCTGGTAATGATGTGCCATTGTTACCTGTATATGACAAATAAAAACATCTTGAAACAACAACCCTTAGCCTCTTTGTGAGCCAACAAAATGTGGGTAACTCTAACAATAAATTAAGAAAAAAGAACGAAGAAAAAGAGCTTTTATAAGTGTCAGGGCTCTGTGTGCGGGCAGCTTTATTGCTGACATGAAAACCAAACGTGAAGTGACTACAGAAACCAAAAACACACAGGTATCATCTGAGGGTACGACGCAACACTGAGCACGGAACACACAGGGCTTATATACACAGGGTGGTAACGAGGGAATCGGCAACAGGAGGGAGACACAGCTGGGAGAGATTAGGGCTAATGAGACAGGGGGAACAAAGCTGCACACACTAACATAAGACAAAGACTTTCACAATAAAACAGGAAACATGAATCACAACTCAGAGACACTGACTCAACACAGAGAGACAGAAAATGACACATGGAACTGAACTATACATGAAACCACAATTCTGAAAACATGGATAACAGAAACATGAAACTCTAATAATAATCATCACAATCACAACAAGAGAACAAGAACACAATCCATGATGCAAAATTAAACCAAAACATAATAAACTCAAAATACTGGGTCCAACGGACCCAGAACCGTGACAACAAGTAAACAGTCCCCCTGACTTGGGAGAACATGAGCCCACTTCTTTCACAGTTTAAGGCAACTAAAACCACTGCTGAAAATGTGATGTGGTTCAGAAAAGTCAAAAAGCACGGACTGAAACGGGCAGGTCAAAAGTTGATCAAAGTTGGCAAATGAGCTGAGAAGAGCCAACCAAAAATGGAGTTCTACAATAACAAGCAGAAATAAAAGGCAAGCCACAACAACTTGACAACTCATTCACACACAAAGAGTAAAGAGGCAGAAAAGCACAGGCGTCGTTCTCAGAAACAAGCTATGAGTGGAGAGGATGGAGGTGAGTAGGAAAGTGGAAAAGAAATGAGCTGCTTTTATCCCCAACAAAACAAAGCAAAACATTTGATCAAAGCAAGCGGTGGTACATTGGACGCACTGTTATATTACCCGAGTGTTGCTCCAGAGGCCGCTGATTCATTGGGCCGATTTAACCCTGGCCCTGCGTTCCCAAAGCACACAAAGGGAACAATTCATCTGTGCTTTCAAATGTTGAGTCTGGTCCGAGCAAAACCAGATCTTCTTTACACGGTGAGATTTATATACATGTTGCTGCTGACTATAACACTTCTGAGAGAGAACAGGTTCCTCAAAGATCACTCCCCACTCCTGTTGCACATTCTTACTGTAACAACCAAGCAGCAGCCTGTTGGGCTGTCACTAACACAACAGAACCAAAGTGTGCATTTCCTGGAGGCGTCACTTGAGACTGACTTCAAAACAAAGTCGGTGCCCATACGTGTTCAAATGACCAATATAACTGCAATAAAAAGCATTTCTACAGCCTGCATAAAACTAGTTTTGGTCTAAATGGATCACTTTTATTTCAGTCAATTCCATAAATCAGTAAGTGACATAAATGTGGCCACATAAACGTTTCACATTATTTTTCATTATTTTATATTATAATGAGAACATTGCACGTGATCATCTGTTTGACTGAGAAAATGTAACCCAGGCAACCAAAACAAAATGAATACTGAGGCGTAAAACCGTGACTTTTGTTTATGTGACTGCAGTGTGAGGTTTTATATCTTTATGTATCTTTATGCGTTCACATTTACAGTCTTGAACTTCTGAACTTGTGTGCTCAGCAGAGCTGCCAAAACAAACATGTCTAAATGATGTTTTTCAGAAATACTTTTTTTTCCTCAGAAGTGCTGATGGCTGTGTTACATTTTTAAAATAAACACTTGTAAAATAAACATATGATAGAGAGTAATTTATTGGTAGGGAACCCAACTTCCACTCCTTTCTCCCAGCATACAGCACGGTCCTACATGCTCAAGGTCAGTCAGAAGCTCTTGACACAGATTTCATGAGTATTCTCTGTGTTTTTGCTTTGTTTTCTACTTTCACTTCTGTGGCGTCTGGTTGGCTGAGGGCTCAGCACTGACCTGGACAGGAAGCAAAACATGAAGGACCCAATCAAAAACCCCGGAGAATAGATGAAAGCCCGTGTGATGGAATGCTAGAAGGAGGAGGAGGAAGCAGGGCTGTGAGTTTAGACAAAGATAGATCATGGGAAGTTTTGGGAGGTAACTCTAACGAAACACAGTTTGATTTTTCTAAACCCTGTTGCTGTCTTGCTTCTGACTAGAAAAGTAAAAAAAGGACCAAATTAGTGTCTAAACCCCAAAACCCATGACATCATCACTAAGCCTGTAAGCTGGGTGTACTTAGGGTTTTAAAAGCCTCTGACCGCGTTTGCTGCTGAAGCGTCATGAAGGAGTTCAGAGAAGCAGGGACCTGGTAAAAGAGAAAGGATCAAAGGCAAAGGATCTTTATAAAACAGCACCTGGGTACGCTTGCTTTATAATTAGCTGTTTTTTACCATCACAGCTATCCTTTTGTGTGGGTGTTATCCAAAGAGTGTGCTAAGTACTAGCTGGCTTCAGGTAGAGGCGACTAAAAAGTGACTTTATTACTTACTTACTTTCACTTTTGACTCTAATCAGTGCTAATAGCAGGGAATTTCCCCTCTGTTGATCTTACAGAGATATCCTAAATGAATGCTTCTCTGAGTACAGATGCACTAGGCTAATTTATTTCACCCAAAAAACAAAAACACCCAAACTAATCATATCTGTTAATGATTCTAGCCAGACTAGCAAAGGCAGAGGATCTTTCTTCCAAAGTAAAGGTGTTACCACTTGAGAATGAAAGCAAGATAACTGACAAACAGAAAACTGTAGAGTAGACCTGGGGAAATAAAAGCTCCATAATGCTTTCATGTATTTGGCTTGAAGGAAGGTGCCTAATCAGGTGGCCTAAATGGTGGGGCAGTGGATTCATTCAAATAGACTTATTTGTAAGTAGCTGGCAAGCTCCAAGCTGAGAGGACGTATTGCATCTTGATGCAATGTGCAATAATCCGGGTGAGGAAATCCCAAAAAGTTGATTCTGTTAATCTGGATGCAGCGTTTTCAGTGGAAGAAACGTTTTGTCACTCATCCAAGTGAATTCGCCAGTCTCCAGAGACTTAAGAAGCTTGAAGAAGTCACTTGGATGAGTGACTTCTGCATCCAGATGAACAGAATCAAGTTTTTTGGCATTGCGTCATGGTTCCTAGTGCACTGGAGGGTTAGCCACTGAAACTAGTGCACTTCTTAATACTCATCCATCCTTCCATCCATTTTCTTCCACTTAGCCAGTTCTGGGTTGTATGGGGCAAGAGTTACACCCTGAACAGGTTGCCAGTCTGTCATAGGGCTAAGACAAGGAGACAGCCAACCCTTAACACTCACATTCAATCCTATGGCTAATTTAGAATCACCATTTAACCAAACTCTGTCACCCTTTCCTCCAGGAGAAAAGTAATTTGAGGCCTTGGACAAAAAATCTGCAGGGTATCTATCTTCCCTTTACCAGAGTCACTGTGCTTCACCCCTGAATGATTTGAAACACCAGTTTATACCTATCTCAAGAGAAGAAAGCTCATCTGAGACCACTGTCATGGCAGTAACTGATAAGGCACACACAAGGATCATATCTGGAGGGTGAACATTATTAAAAGTTAAAGTGAGGGAAGACACGGAGGATACAGATGTCCACTGTGGCCCCTGTGATAGACTGGCAACCTGTCCATGCTGTAACCCGCCTCTCGCTCTCTGACATCTGGTCACAGCCTCCCTGTGAACCTGATCTGGACAAGCATTTAACAAAACAGATGGCTAGATAGTTTGGCATCCAATGAACTTAGCTCTCAGTTTGTAGAAATCTACACAACACCATCCATGGCCTCAGCATTAGCAAAATGTTCTTTTGAGAAACAGGAATGACCTTGTTTGTACAGGTGAAGAGCTAAATTATTAGCTAATGATAGCAATAGCGATTTGAACTAGAGACCAGCATTTTGTACCAGGATGTAAATACGTTATTTTCATAGCTAAAGACGTGAGATGAGTCCTGTGTGTGCAGCCAGCCTCAGCTGGCTTTTGGAGGAACTATAGTTTTTGCCAGGTCTGCACTGGCTTCATTTTTCTGCCATTCAGGTTGCTGTTTAGTTAAGAGCTCACGTTCACTGCTATCAGGTCTTTTTCAGTCTTTGCACTGCAATATCAGCTGACTGAAATCTCTGAGAACAGTGGTTTCGCGCTGGGCATGGAAGCCACCCATTTTGTGTTTCAGAATGTCTTTACTTTATGATCCCTAAGGAGGAGTTTTGGACTTTTGGACTTCAAATCCAAGTTGACAGTACAGCCTTTAAAACTACCAAGAATACAAAGCACAATAAATCACATTTTAATAACACTAATCAACATGAACAATAACTGTACGTGTAACTGTTAGGTTGCACTCACCCAATGACCTCCACAGTACACGGTGCTGTTCAGAGCATCAATTGAACAAGCAACTGATGACTTTCAGTCTTTCAAACTTACAGTGTGGAACTTTGTATCTTCTGCCAGAAAGTACAAAGTTCATATTGTGAGAACAGGATGTGAGTTGGGTCACACGAAATTCCCCAGGCTTATTGTAACACACACTGTCCATAAAGGGACTGAGGGCTTTGACGAGCTGTCTGACCTATGATTTTCATGGCTGCCTGCACCACTTTTAGTAATGTTTTTTTTAAAGACACCAAGAAAATGTCAATAACCTTTTTGTTAAGAACTAGAACAATTTGATATACCAATAAAACTAAATAAACAGAATCTAAATTGGCTAAATTGTTTATTTTGGATGCGCTTATTTCATGCGCTTGGACCACCAGGACACCCAGATGATAGATACTCCCATGCCTGCTGAATTCATTCTGATATTCTGCAGCATGTTTTAGAAAAGAAAATGCTGGTTATGCATTTTCACAGTCTTAACAGCAGCTACAGCAGGATTTTATGACGGGGATAGTTTTGAAATGGAACAAATTAAATGAAAGTATGTCGCTGCAGTCCAGAATCTGAGTCATGGGCATCTGCGCTGCCTGGACAGAGGAGAGCGATGACCTATATTAGAGTTTGGGTGGTGACAGCTCCTCGTGCCACTTTTAGCTCCCTGTTATAAAACTCCTGGATGGAAGCGCAGCTATCTTGACTCTCTGTTAAGTAAGAGTGATGGATCTCTCTCCTTAAAGTGATGGTTTAAGGAGAGAGAGAGAAAGAGAGAGAGAGATTGTGTGGAGGAGGGGCTGCAGGAAATGAACACACCAGGGAGAAGGGAGTAACACTGACTTTATGTTATTTGATGAAAGAGGAGGATTTGTTGTGCTGTGTGTGAGGGTAGGTTATATACAGGAGTGGGAGGGAGGAATGTGTGTGTATAGGAGAGAGAGAGAGCGAGAGAAAGAGAGAGAGAGAGGTTTCTTCTCAGTTGTTCCTCCTCTCAGTCTGACACCAGCAGTCTGCTTTTCCTCCTCGTCTGAGACTCCTGCAGGTAAGAAAAGCGACCAGACACTCTGACAAGATGTGACAGTGACTTTATGACAATCGACCGACTCTGCGTCGTAATGCTGTACAAAAAAAAGGGAAAAGAAACGGTGAATGAAGATAAAGAAAAAAGCAGCCGGTGGTGCGCTTGCAGAGACGTGCAGAGGCTGAAGAAGTTATTCACAAGTCGCCAACTCAGCAGTAGCTTTTTTTTTCTTTTGCAAACTTACCCCAGCAGCTATATCACCGCGCACGCTCTCACGCGCCGGCCTACTGCCTGACATTGCGTGCGTGCGCGCGCGTATGTGCTTTATCCGGAGTGCAGATGCATGCCAAGTTGATGCTCTGGCTTTGTAGACGTGGCTTCTTAAAGCAATTCATTATAACAGCTGCATGAGTGCAGTGTGTGTTGATCAGCTGATTAGTGGCTGTTACTTGTTATGATTCACAGACACACACGCGCACACACACACGCAGGCACGCATTGGGGTGATGTTTGTTGGTAGAGTATGATGTAAGAGATAAATTTTTGTTCCTGTTTGATGATATTAAACCAGCTATAAAATCTGACTAATTGTTATTGCCTTTGTAGTTGCACAGCTTTCAGTAACTTTAAAACGTCTGTTGTACACTTTCTTTTCCTGCCTTAAAGCAAGCTGAATGTGGGGCCTAATCAATTTGACAGCATGTTGCATAATAAAATAAAGCCAAGGGTGTGTCAGCCTGCTGTGTGCTTGCCCGAAATCTTCAAGTGTAACTCATGTTTCTGTTTATCCCCCTTAACATTTCTGCAGTATTTTCAAATTTTGCCAAAATACAGAAAACACACTGAATGGTAGGTTACCACATAGTCTTCAGTAAGGCAGGTCATTAATGTGGTCATTAGTTTTCAAAAACCTAAGCATGTAAATGTAGAACTTATTAAAGACAGGTGGAGATTTGATTCCAAAACTGTAAGAAGCAATTTAGTAAGAACTGGCTGGGCTTATAGGACGCATCCTGTGACAGATGTTACGGTCATGCCAAGACGTGTTACCAAAAGCCACAAAAGGATAACACATGGTGCTGGAGGAAATGTCACTTCATTTTTTGGAGACTATGATATTAATTATCGGTAAATAAATAAATATTCTTGCCAATCTGGTGAGTAGTGGATGGGATATACCAGGTTAGACCAACGTGGAGAACCTCAAGTGGTACTTTTAGGGGCAAATCCTAAACAATACCTTTAAATGCACTCATGCATCAAATAATGTTGCTACCCATGTTTTATGCTCGACCCTCACCTTTGCCATTTACAATGATTGGCCTGAAGCCACATGATCACGTTTCCAACCCATCGTTTGAAGCAGAATTGATAAAACCTTGTTGGTGTTCATTTGTGTTGATATTCAGCTATCAGGGTGAAGGATGTGAGATATGCATCTATGCGTACGTGGTTGCATGCAGTCCTACAAAAAGCAACAGTGCAGGCCTGGCATACATAGGTCAAAAGCTGATTGGTTTAACCCCACAGACACTGCCCCCTGGTGATAGTTAATAGCTACAATATGTGGACATGGTCTGAAAAGCTATGCATAGGCTCTACGTAGGACACGCGCATGACACCATGATAGTCCCTCTAGTTGGTTCACTGATATGCATGTAGGCATTTGTACAGTATTTTTATATGGCATAAATATTGCTGAAGTTTTGACTTGTTCAGGCTGTTTTCATGAACACGCTGGAGCCCTGAACTGTTTTAAGACTTGTTAAGACAGAGGTACACACGTTCTCCCCCTGCCTGTGTTGGTCCTTTCTGGTAACTTTGGTTTTCGCTCACAGTGCAAACACATGCTTGTTACAGGTGAAATGCTAATTCTAAAGGGATGTATCTGATATCCCCGTGTTGGTGTTGTTCCCATCATAATAATGTTGGTCCAGGATCAACATTGTAATTGTAATTTTTGTAATGTCATAACTTTGAGTTTTATATAAAACTCTCTTTAAGAACAAATTAACAACATTTTAAGCATTTTCTTTATTCATTTATACAATGAACAAATATTTTATTTAGTTTGCTTTGTTGTTGGCCAAATGTAGATTTGCTAGCAATAGTTTTTAAGTATGTTAGCTAACTTCTTGGCTGCTGCCAGTTGCTGCCAGAGAAAGAACATCAGAATGACGCGATTCTTCTCATTATCTAAGGTTGAGGTGCGAAAGCTGCTTCATAAAACCCAAGAAGATGCATCTTTTCTTCATCTTGGTGCACAGCGGCTGGGCACCGCCTCCACTGACCAAAACCTATAATTTCAACAAATGTTTCCTATGTTGGGACTGTAGAAATATTACTTCCTGTCACTAAGGGTTGGATTTTTATAAGCTGACAGGTTGCCAGTCAGTCAAGCAGAGTGCCTGCTGAGCGCTTCCCTGTCCTGTGCACTGTGTTCCTGTGACACTGTAAAAATAAGCCACCTGGACACTCTGGTAACTGGAGAGCAAATATACAGTAACATGTGGGATTCTTTGAAGTCTGCAAAATATTTTTTTTGTGTGTCAACTGCAGTGAATCCACAGTTGACAGCTTTCCAAGAAAAAAATCCAAATAATCACTTAGATTTTCCACACCAGCTCAACGTTCCAACGTAAGCACTTTCAAGCTGCACCACTCATCCTCTTCTTATGGTTACTGCTTTGTGACAGAAATACAGCTTTAGTCTGGATTGTCTTTAAAGGGAACCGAAGGCCATTTCTTGTTGCATTTGCCGCAGAATATTGCCAAAATGACAGAAATACAAATTCATATGATAAATCTGAACCTAATTTTTCAGACATGTTGGAGAACAGAGCAGAGATGCGTTGCGTGACATCTGACAGGCTGTAATAGTGAGGCAGATAATAACTGTTATATTTTACTATCAGTAGTCAGATAAAAACGTTGGGGCAGCGCTCCAGTTATTTCATTTTTCCCACAGTCATGCGCCATCTGTCATCTCAAATCCTTTTAACATTCATCCATCACTGTAAAAACCTCAGGGAATCTCTCATCTGTCTCGTCCCTGTTTATTTCATTTCCTCAGTTTTCTCCTTTCTCACACAAACATTTCCTCTCGTTCTGTTATGCTTTTCCTTTTCAGAGGCGTTGCGTTTGAGGATGAAAATGAAATAGATAAGAGCAAATGAGAGGAAAATGTGAAAAATGCAGACCAGACAAGCACATGCAGTTTTGTTTTTATGGCCTAAGAATACCACTCTCATGAGCTTCATTTCCTGCAGCAGCAGGCCTCTAATTCTATCAAATAAACGTTTTTATTAAGACTGTTTTCAGAGACTTAGATGCTTCTCTGAGAAAACAGAAAAGTACAACACATGTAAATGGAAAAATATTAGATCAATATTCAGATTTTTATTGATTAATTGTTGATGGACTATTTTCTGTTGCTGGTCATGTTAGAGAAAACGAGCACTCAAAGCACTTTATACAACATGTGTCATTCAGAAGCAAATCAGGGTTCAGTATCAAGGATACTTTGGCATGCAGACTGGAACAGCCAGGGGTCAATCAACCAGCCTTTAAGTATGTAGATGGCCTGCTCTAATTCCTGAGCCACAGGCAACAATATGTAGTTAACAACAAACTGGGCAATTGTTTCCAGTTCAATTTAATTTTTTATAGTGCCAAATCACAACAACAGCCGCCTCGAGCAAAGCAAAGATAATGCAATAATAAAGACAAAAGCCAGATGACCCCCTATGAGCTATAGCACTTGGTGATGGTGGGAAGGAAAATCTCCCTTTTAACAGGAAGAAACCTTGAGCAGAACCAGGCTGAGGGAGGGGCACAGAAAACAAAATGTGCTAAGATCCATCATGAGGGGTGCTCACTGTCCACCAGTCAGTTTGGTCAGTGTTACATCCCCTGCTCCTTAGGGCTCACTGTAGAACCTAATGTAGACTAATCTTGAGATTTTTATTTAATATAACATCAAAGTTTGTGTCTCTAGTTGTGTAAGGAAGCTCAAAGGAAAAGATTGTAGCATTCCCCTGTTAACCAGATGGATTTTATGGTCTTGTGTTTCTCAGTGGTTACAGTTTCGGGGTGGGAGGGTCTGGCTGACTCTGGGTTATGCATCTTGGAAACATATGTACTCGCTTTACCATAAAGCACTCTGGGTAAAGCATCAATCAAGTGTCATATTGTCTGTGCTATGGTTACTGTTACACAGGCACATAATGATGGACACATTTGGGTCTTTTTCTTCATAACCTTCAATTATGTACTCAAGTTTCATTTGTAATAAACAGCTTTGAAAAGATTCTCAACCAAAATATTAATTTTGTTTTATATTGTGATCAAATTTCCAGCCTGAGAAAACTTTCTCACTCTTGTTTTTAGTCTATAGAAAGGCTTATATTTCACTTCTTGATCCTCTGGATACTATACGATAATCCTAATATAACATAATCTGGTCTGTCAATTTGACCTTAAGTGCTGAAATTTCAAAATGCCAAACATACTTTTAAGAAGTAGTACGGTTTTTTCAAGCCTTTGTTTTTGAATACTTCTTGCTGAAACTCTAAAACCACAATGTCATGGTAAAATTGCATTGTAGTATATTATATCTTGTATAGATCACTAAATGTAGGGACACAATGGCTAATAAGGGCTGCAAGAGAAACCTGAGAATTACTGTCAATATCATTGTCTCCTAAGAAGATGCAGTTATAGTCCAGATTTAAAGACCAGATTTCCACAGGAATGTGAAAAATACGGCACACCAACAAACAACATAACTAACCAAAAAATGTTGGTTTGGGGGCTGATCTTTTTTCACTTTCAATTTCCTCTTGATTAGAGAGTAAAAACACCATTATTATTATATGAGCGATAAAGTTGCATGCATCTGTAAACATCTGCCATCACTGTGGCCTCATATGGACATACGGTTTAACATTGTCCTGGAGAATTACCATTATTTTGATTGCTTATTTCTTTTCTTTTCTTCCATCCTCAGGTTGAGACAGCCATGTTGTCGGGGTGTTTCGGGCTGCTGTTGCTCCTTCCCTTGGTTTGCTGTGTCCCCTCCCCCTCCAGGTCTCCTTCCAGACTCTGCAGACGATGCTGCGACCAGCAAGACTCTCCCGCAGCCACGGCTCAGTATCAAATGCCTGAAGTCCGAACTGTCATTAACATGACCATCCTCAAAGGTACCAGGGACTTGAAAAGCATCTGTTAAGCTCTGAAACACTGCTGATTACAGACTGCGTTCAGTTGATAATTGCAGCTTCACTTTGATGGTCAATCATGCAAATGATGCCATGATTGGAGAATCGTTGCTTGTTAATTTCCTTAAAATAAATCATTCACTCTTCAAAGTGTGCACTACGAGGGCTCTATTTTAAGCTGCATTTACAAAGTCTGTGCTTTTCCTTTTCCAGGTGTGTGTGTGTCTGTGTGTGTGTGTGAGAGAGAGAAGAGTACTCCTTAATCAGGAGAGTAATCACATATCTATAATAATGCAATAGAGCTACTAAGTGTAGCCATGCAGTGATGGCTAAGTGGAACTGAGAGTAAAATGAGAGCTTGTCAGTGAAAAGGAAATTAGATACTCGCGCAACAGAAGGAATCTGGAACCACTTCAAAAATCAGCCGCTTTTTAACATTTTGTAAAGCAGCAGGCAGCCAAATACTAGTGACAATGGTGGCTTTTCACAGTATCTGTGGTAGGAAATGTATATCAGCATCAAAATATGAATGTATGCAAGGATTTCATTGAGGTGGAATGACATTTTCTTATAATAAATGAATCAGTCAACAAGCCAAAGCTCAAAGGCCAAACAAGGGAAGTTTGCAGTTTGTTAAAAAGCATGTCACAATAATATATACAGCTATAAACTGTATAGAAAAGTCTCCTGTCTTCTGCCACATAAAGCCTCTCTGATAGATAGTCAGGAATCCATGATGTGACCATCACAGACTTCTTGGATATTCTGTTCGGTAATTGGGCAAACAATATTACTTTTAATACAGTTGCAAATATTTAATAAAAGCACCAACACCACAAACATCAAAGAGACAGAGGGGTATTGTTGTCAGCATGCCAGCTGGAGGGGTGGGTAGCATGAACACCCAACTTCGTGAACAAGATAACTCTAGAACGCATCTACTGAGGACCAGCACTGGTGGCTGCTAGTATTTTTTCTGTATCTTCCTCTAAACATGTTTGTTTCTGCAGTAAAGTTTGACATTTTAACTTGGAGTCTACATAAACAGACTGCTACCTGTCTGTTACCTCTGACTTACATGGTACTGTGTTACTAGAGGTTACTAAGAGTCTTCATGGGGTTCAGAGTTTGAACCAGGTTGACCATACATCCAATTCTGGACTGCATCTAACCTGAACCAGATATTCGTGCAATGAGTTTTAAGAGAATGGGTAACTTGATTTGAAATGGGCTGTAGGATACTCAGACTTGGTCTAAACTAAACTCAAAGATAATTACCGGCCCGTTTAGAGAGAGAAAAACAATGCTTGCCACAGTATAATTCACCAGGCTCTAGACTGCATTGCCAAATAAGCAGGCAGTTACTTTGGTGTCCCAGATTTTTAGTGGTCCAAAAAGTCCTAGGTTGTCTTGTTGCAATAGCTTCTACTAATACTTACCAATTACAGGGCAATATTAAAATAAATGTGAGAAACCTTAAAGCTTACCTGATCTTAAAGCTCTTTATCACAACCCACTTTCAATATCACAAATATTTCTGGGCAAATTGTTCCTACATTGTGTATTTTCTTTAAAAAATCAAAAACGTGGTTACTTCAATAACCACAAATTAACACCAGTAAACGTGGGCTCGGTTACACAGCTATAGACACACATCAAGCAGAAAGTGGGGAAAAAGGACCAACAAAACATGTCCTACTAACCTCAGGCTCACTTTAAATTAAAAAGAAGCAGATTAAATAAAACTTGGAAGTGGTCCAGTTTGACTCCTTAATCTGCCCTCCTATAAACACTGTGGATCCTGTGCTGACTACACCTGATTACACAGTCAAATCCATGACAGCTTGTTTGAGTTACTGTTACTGCAGGCAGTGAGGAAGGCCAGCAGTGAAGACTTTGAGTGTCAGTGTTTGTGCATCTGTGTGGCTTTATCTGTGCGTGCACATACTAGTACATATATATATATACAATGAAGGTAAGAGAAAGAGGGGGAAGTGTTGTGAGAGAATCAGTGGGATTAAAAAGTGGGAATCAGTGGGATTTCCCAATGCAAGAGATGCACAAACGGAGTTGGAGAGGGATTTGCAAGAACATGTGTGTTTAATATGATAAGTCAGTCAGCCAACTCAGCCAGAGCGATCCAGATGATGTGTCATCACTCTGTTGTTTTATCTGTTGGTTCTTTGATTACCGGACATGCCAAGTCTGTTCTGACCCGCGATCAGCCCGTAAACCAGTCCAACCATTGAACCACAAAAATGTCTCTGCTGGTCTATGATTAAGCTACTCACATGCAAACACAGTTCAAGTGTTTTTGTGCCATGTCACAACTTTCCTCATCGAAGTCCAACTGTAATTTCATGGATCCAGTGGGGAGTCAAAATGTGACTGTGCGTTGCACAGCAAGAAAACTGAACTAAGTGCATGATCAAAAAAGCAGCAGTATGTGCTGTTGGTTTTACTCAAACAGTGTAACCATAGTCAGTAAGTCAATCTCAGTTTGAGAGACACTAGCCTGCCAAATTTCTCAAAAGAAACACGAACCTTCAGTCGCGGGCAAATCAGAATTTACACCCACATATTTTTCTTTAGTAGCATTACATTGAAAAGTTAATTTGGTGTCTTGATCCATCCTCAAAATCCCAGAAACCTGATTCTGTTCATCTGGACATTATGTTTTTATTGGTAGAAACAAGGAGGGGGCCTAATGGTGCATTTTGAAACATCTTACAACTGTAGCATTTAACCAGCTCTCTGTGAATGGTACTCATGGCCATTCATCAAAGGTCATGACGATTTGCATATTAATGATCATAAAACGGAACTCACGGCCTATAATGTACTTTTTTATAAGGTTGGGGAAACCTGCAGTTAACTGACACTGAAGAAATCACCTGGATGACTGACTGAAAATGCAACATTCAGGTTCTGTTGTTCACCTTTAGGGCTGTGCATGGTGAATCGCCCACCTATATTAGCAAACGTTTGTATCTATATGTCACCAGCAGGACCCACAGGTCTTCTGATCAGGGCTTGTCACTCATCCTAACATATTAGCCATCATAATAATTACTTCAAGGTCAAATAAGACCAAACTTTCATAAAATGTCTTTTATCTCTAAAACTATGTTTAAAAATCTGTTGCCTTAGTTTGTATTTGCAACATTTAGGTATTGTCTAAATACATGTTATAGTTTCCATCCAATTATCAGATCACATTTGACCTCTGACCTTTCATGTCTGCCTTTCTGTCAAGTTGATTCCAAAATGCATGACTTTGGAGTTAAGTCTTGGTGTTGTGCAATGTTGGATCTTAGGATCTTATGTTTGTTTCTATGAAACCCTGCAGTTTAACATTTGCTGCTTTCAGTGTCAGTGTACTTTCAGTTCCCAAATTAACATGTTTATCTAAAGTTTATCTTTTAAGTTGCTCAACTTGTGGGTTTTGATCCACTTTTGGACTCTAGAATCATCCCAAGTAAATCAAAAACAAATAAAAAGAAGTGTTGCTTGAAATGTACTTGATACATGGAACAGCAGTGTCCACATTCCAGCTGCATAGTTGTAAAGAAAAGCAACAATACCATTGGCTAATTGGTGCTTTTTTAAGTGCATGTGACTCTCTTTGATAACAAGTTTATTGTTGCAGTCATTCCTGAATCTTTGCAGCAATTCTCATTTAACTTTCCACTTGTAACTGCTGTTACAATCTCCGCCCATACTGCCATGTATACTACTTTTGAGGCCTCAGGCCTGGGAAAGGAGCACCGTCTGTGATCTTTTTCCAGACATTCAGTGACTCATAACCATCTGATCGTAATATCCTACACCTACAGTGTCATAGACCTATATTTGCCTACAAGAAGAGCAACAGATGGTTCATTTATTTTAGAAGTTTTAGTGATATTTAAAATACTATTCTATGTTGTCTATAGCAGCGGTCCCCAACCCCCGGGCCTCGGACCGGTACCGGTCTGTGAGTCGTTTGGTACCAGGCCGCGAGAGTTGAGGCTCAGGTGTGAAATGTATAGTTTTCAGGGTTTTTATCGGTTTTCAGCGTTATTTTGTTATCGTTTTTATCGTTTACTTGGTTTTCCTTGGTCTTTTCACGTGTGTTATGAATAAATTTTCTTTTTTTCGGTACCGGTACTGGTTTTATTTTGTTGTATTTATCCGCGACACCTTAAAGGCTGGTCCGTGAAAATATTGTCGGGCATAAACCAGTCCGTGGCGCAAAAAAGGTTGGGGACCGCTGGTCTATAGTGTATGTATTAAAATGAGCACATGAAAGTTAGTGATTAAATTAAAACCCATGACGAACCATTTCCTTGTTTGCCATTATATTTTTTCATATATATTTTATATATATATATATATTTTTTTTTTTTTTTAATTTATTTATTTATTTTTTTTGTTAAAAATAGGTTAAAAAACATGTAAAGGTTTCCAAACCAAAGAAACAATGGGTTTTTTTTCTCATCTAAGTATTTTGCAACATGTAACAGTAACTGTGTATTATTGCCAGATAAGTCACTCACTGTAGGTCATTGTGCCCTGATGTGCTGCTAAGCTACTGTTTGTGGAAACTGCTGTAACTCTGCTCAGGACTTTTTCGTTTGGACGCTGGTCACAGCTGGAGACGTCACTGTGGCTCTGTGGAGAGGATGAGCAGTGTTTACCTCTACAGGAAGTGTTGGTCATGGTTAAAGAGGGAAGCACTGTGGCTTCTTCCTGTGGGGTTTAGCGATCCCAGAGGTGTTTAACTCATAACCACAGTTTTAGTTGCCTAAAATAATGCAGAGCAAGCTTAGCAAGACTTCGCAAGAAAGTCATACTTACAGGTTTCTTTTTATCACCCTATAACCTCAGAGCCTCTCAAAACTGATGAAACTATCATACACCAGTTTTGTTTTTTGTTTTTCTAAAAGCTATAGTGTAATCTCTTTGTACAGGCACTACAGTATTTAGGAGAAAACCCAACCAATAATATGATCCCCAGTAACTTCCAAACAATTAACACCACTAGCCTGAACTCTTGATCATGAACTCTTGGCATGTGGTCCTAAACTTTTGATCAGCTGTCAAACAGCCTGTTTCAGTTTAAACGTTGTTTCCAATAAATTGCATGCTCAAAAAATGTTTTGTCTCACTCCCATTTCTTCTTGTTGCATGTTGAAGCTCTGCTTGGAACCTTGTCAAGATCCAACCATGCAAAATATGATTTTCTGCCATTTTTCAAGTGGTCTTACATTTTTGATTGGGACAGTACAAGGCAGGATGGAGCCATAGTTTCATGTTGTTTACGCAAAGTTCTGACCGCACCATCTGAAAGTTGCATCAGAAATTGAGATTGAGATTCATCAGACCACACTGTGGTCCTTTGCTGCTGTAGCCATTCTGCTGCAAGGGAGAAGCATCTCTGCATTCCTTGGTTGTGATGAATGTTTTTTCGAGTTACTGTTGCCTTCTTATCAGCTCAAAGCTGTCTGGCCATTTCCCACAGACCTCTGACATCAACAAGTCAGTTTCGCCCAGAGGACTGCTGTTCACTGGATATTTTCTCTGTTTTGGACCATTCTCTGTAAACCCTACAGATGGTTGTTTTGGAAAATCCCAGAAGACCATCAGTTTCTGCAATAATCAGCCCATCTAGAACCAAAGCCAGTTTTAGAGTCACGTAAATCATCTTTCTTCTCCATTCTGATTCTCAGTTTTAAACTCAGCAGGTTGTCTCGACCACGTCTACATTCCTAAATGCACTAGGCTTCCTCCATGTGACAGGCTGATTAGATATTTGCATTAACGAGCAGTTGAATAGGTGTAATGAAGTGGCCAGTCAGTATATGGCATAAAATAGGGAGCACAAGTGCTTGCCTTTAGGCTTGTCAAGCCATCTTCGAATTGGCCTAGAATATTGCTGTAATAAAGTTGCATTTAGATCCTTGATGATAGATAGATTTGAGCCAACTCTGCTGTCAGCTGAAAGTGAAAATGGTCACCCACTTTTCATCCCATAATTTCAGTAAGCTGCACTGCTCCTAAATTAGCTTCTGTTTATGTATGCCTGAGCCTTTTCTTGGCTCACATCTTTTTACAGCTGTTCCACAGCGATATGGTGATGGCATGTAGGAAGGCTTACCGAATAAGCAGTGTCACTTGACATGCAAATGTACAATCAGCTCAAAAGTATTCTCTTGTGTTTCGGGAATAATAGCACCACTCAAAATGTTCGCTTAAATAGAGACATTTCAGTCAGTAGTCACAAAATCTCATTAATCATTTTTAGAGCTTGTTGTCACATCGCATTTAAATTTAAAATCAGGACGATTTGGTGGCGTGTGGTGGCAGCTTAGCAGAATCCACCAGGGAAGACAGATATAAACAAGAAAAGAGCAAATAAAAACTAGGAAAACATATCCAAGTAATTTTTTTAAAACATTATATTTTAAGCTGAACATGCACCAATCAGGTATGATACTATGACTACTGACAGATGAAGTGAATAAAACTGATTATCTTTTCACCTGCTAGTGGCTGGGATGTATTAGGGAGCAAGAAAACATTGTGTTCTCACAGTTCATGTGTTTGATAGAAGGGCCATACTGCGATGACTTGGTCAGAGCATCTTCAAAATTGCAGCTCTTGTGTGGTGTTCCTGGTCTGCAGTGGTCAGTCTATCAATCTATCAAAAGTGTTCCAGTGGTGAACCAGCGACACGGTCGTGGACAGCTAAGGCTCACTGATGCACGTGGGGAGCGAAGGCCGGACCTCTTGATCCAATCCAAAAGATTGAGCTACTGTAGCTTAAAAATGTAATGCTGCTTTTGATAGAAAGATGTCAGTGCATCGCAGGCTGTTATGTAGAAGACTGTATAGCCACCAATCAGGGTGACCATGCTGACTCCTGGAAACAATGGGTATGTGAGCAACAGAACTGGATCACAGAGCAATGAAAGAAGGTGACCTGGTCTCATGAATCACGTTTTCTTTTAAATCAAGCAGATGGCAGTATGTGAGTGATGCACTATGGGAAGAAGACAAGCTGGCAGAGGCAGTGTGATGCTCCCGGTTCTGCTGAGAAACCTTGTACCACCTACCTAAGCACTGCTACAGACCATGTACACCCTTTCATGGAAATGGTGTTCCCTGATGACTGCAGGATCATCCAGCAGGATAATGCTCCCTGCCACAAAGCAAAAGTTCTTCATGATGGTTTGAGGAGCACAACAACGAGTTTGGGGTGTTGACTTGAACTCCAAATTCCCCAGATCTCAATTTAATTGAGCGACTGTGTGATGTGCTGGACAAACAAGGCCAATCCATGGAGGTCGCACCTAGCAACTTCCAGGACATAAAGTGTCTGCTGCTAACATTTTGACGCCAGATACCACAGCACACCTTCAGGAGTCTAGTGGAGTCCGTGCCTTGATGGGTCAGGGAAGCTTTAGCAGCAAAAGAGGGGCCAACACAATATTAGACAGGTGGTCTTGTTATGTTATTCAATTCAATTCAATTGTATTTATATAGCGCCAAATCACAACAAAAGTCGCCTCAAGGCGCTTCATAGATACAGAGAAAAACCCAACAATCATATGACACCCTATGAGCAAGCACTTTGGCGACAGTGGGAAGGAAAAACTCCCTTTTAACAGGAAGAAACCTCCGGCAGAACCAGGCTCAGGGAGGGGCGGCCATCTGCTGCGACCGGTTGGGGTGAGAGAAGGAAGACAGGATAAAGACATGCTGTGGAAGAGAGACAGAGATTAATAACAGATATGATTCGATGCAGAGAGGTCTGTTAATACATAGTGAATGAGAAAGGTGACTGGAAAGGAAAAACTGCATCATGGGAATCCCCGGCAGCCTACGTCTATTGCAGCATAACTAAGGGAGGATTCAGGGTCACCTGGTCCAGCCCTAATTATATAATAAGGAAGGTTTTAAGCCTAATCTTAAAAGTAGAGATAGTGTCTGTCTCCCGAATCCAAACTGGAAGCTGGTTCCACAGAAGAGGGGCCTGAAAACTGAAGGCTCTCCCTCCCATTCTACTTTTAAATACTCTAGGAACAACAAGTAGGCCTGCAGAGCGAGAGCGAAGTGCTCTAATAGGGTGATATGGTACTACAAGGTCATTAAGATAAGATGGGGCCTGATTATTTAAGACCTTGTATGTGAGGAGCAGGATTTTGAATTCAATTCTGGATTTAACAGGAAGCCAATGAAGGGAAGCCAAAACAGGAGAAATATGCTCTCTCTTTCTAGTCCCTGTCAGTACTCTTGCTGCAGCATTTTGGATTAACTGAAGGCTTTTCAGGGAGTTTTTAGGACATCCTGATAATAATGAATTGCAGTAGTCCAGCCTGGAAGTAATAAATGCATGAACTAGTTTTTCAGCGTCACTCTGAGACAGGATATTTCTAATTTTAGAGATGTTGCGCAAATGGAAGAACGCAGTCTTACATATTTGTTTAATATGTGCGTTATGCGTTATGACTGATTGGTGTATGAATTAAATGCACCAATCAGTTTGTATGGCCAAAAGGGAGGCAATTTAAAGGAAGCAAGGCTAGATGACCATTTTGATACCTTTGGATTGCACCAACCCCTATTTGTTCTTTTATAGAAGATTTTATGAAACAGTGCGCCATCACGAAAGCTCCAAGTCAGTTTTAGAAGAATGATGCTCATTCCTCCAGTAGAGCTCATGTGCTGTCTCAGGGTGTCAGCAGACCTTTATCTAGCTAAAGCAGTTCACCTTCAGATGCCTAGAACAGCAGCAGAAAAAGGAGAAATAAATGTGTTTAATTGAAATTATTACAGTTCCTTCTGGTCTTTGGCTGTGATTACTTCAAATTTAATGAGGCAGTAGATTCTGGAAACAAACTGTTTTTTACAGACATGCTATCCTCACAAGGTCTCATGAAAGAGTTCCTTTAGATTTATAATCAGGATTTGAAATGTCAGATATAAAAGGTTTACTGGAATTTGTTGCTGCTTCTAGATTTGTAGCCACTATGAAAAAGTTCAAGCTTAATGGTACTGTGCGCACAATAAAACGGAGACCTGAAAATGGAAGAGTTGAGAGAAAATCTTTGAATCCAACTAAATGCTGCACTTTGCTAAATGGCAAGATCACTTTGAGTTCTTGGAAGAAAGAAACATCTGGTGCAGCCAGCTGGGAATAAATTAATGTGGTCTTGACATGCCTTTGCTATTAATGGGTACAGTGAGCACTAGTATATCTCACTTTGCAAACGCTAACCTCTTCTTTATTAAAATGTCTGTTAAGAGCTTTACTTTTAACCCTGTTAAGCCAAGTGTATCACATTTGATACATGTGTTGAGCCTGTGAGTTTTTGAGACTTCTACTCATATAAACTCATATATGAAATTTAAAAATGAAAGGTTTCATCAGAAGGATTACTAAACACTATATTTTCAAGAATATAGAATTTTCAGGCAATTATTTCATGGTTCAGGCTTTAAAGGGTTAAAATATTCAAACATGCAAGTCACGCTTGTGGGTTTTCTGTCTTCCTCCCTGTTCACATTTCATTTTGTCCCTTTAGGTGATAAAGGAGACAAAGGAGACAAAGGTACACCCGGAAAACCAGGTCTGGAGGGCTCTCCTGGCTACCGAGGCCCCATGGGCCCTAAAGGCAGCAAAGGCCAAGCAGGCACACCCGGAGACGCCTGCAAGATCCCCCACTCTTCTTTCTCTGTGGGACGCCGCAAATCCCTGCACAGCCTGGACTACTACCAGGCGCTGGTGTTCGACACTGTGTTTGTCAACCTCTACGAGCACTTTAACATGTTCAAAGGCAAGTTCTACTGCTACGTGCCCGGGATCTACTTCTTCAACGTCAATATCCACACGTGGAACTTTAAGGAGACATACCTCCACCTGATGCACAATGACAAGGAGCAGGTGATCCTGTACGCTCAGCCCAGCGAGCGGTCCATCATGCAGAGTCAGAGCGTCATGATGGATCTGGCTCTGAACGACGAGGTCTGGGTGCGGCTCTACAAAAGGGAGCGGGAGAACGCCATTTACAGCGACGACGTGGATGTTTACATCACCTTCAATGGATACCTGGTGGCTCCCAGCATCCAGTGAGGAGAAGGCAGGATGGAGAGGCTGTGTGGGTCCAATTATTAAGTCTTTTTCCCAGGGATATTACTTTGTGCCAAGAAACAGGTACTTATTAGCGCACAAAACAATTTAGGTGCTTAAATATTCCTTTCAACCCAGAGAGGAAAATGCTGTTTTGTTAAATAAAGACGGCCCAAAATGCTTAAATCTAAACCTTAAAAAGAAAAAGAAAATAGGAGGCACAATTGGTACAGCATAGGGGAACAAAGTTAAAATAATTTCTTTGCACTAGAAATACTTTATCGTACAAAGATCTTACTTTTTGTGCCATTTCCCATGATCACCTGCTTTCAGGTACTTTTAATCAGACGTCACACCAATTTTTCAGGAGTTTAAAATCTGTGCAATCAGTTTTATGTGACATTTATGGTGCGATGCCTCTTAGCAACATAGAATCTGTCAGAGTGAAATGTATTGTGGCAGTCGGCTATTCATTAAACAAATGTCCTCTTTCACAGAAGCAATTTAAAATGTCAGTTCATCCAAATTACAAAAACCTCCCACATCTGCCACCATTCCACCAACTGTATGGAGCCATGCAGAAATGGAAATGCTGAATCTAAAAGACCTAATATAAAATGATTGCAAATACATTAGACAACTCCACGAAACACCAGCTAACAGACACAGGGTCGATTTTAAGCATTGCATATCTTCAGGTGCTTTACAGGAAATTATTACATTATGGAGGGACTTAAACACATTTGACTTCCAGGCTTTACACATTAATTTACTCACTGCAAGTAACCGAATACTTAAAATTACTTTACAGGTTTCTTGCAAAAGCCTGACTTGTTACCCTCTTATGTACCTGCTGGTAAATATAATTACATTGTAATTTCATATAAAATACATTGAATTACGCCCTTAGTTGTGAGTTTTATTACAAAAATGGTACCAAATATTTGCAGACTTTTTGTGGAACAAATTCTACAGGGATGCACCCAAACACAAGACACCAAGTAAAAGTCCAAACATCCCAATCTTTAATGCAAAACACTGTCAGAGATCATACACAGGGAATCAGACAGCACAGCAAACAATCCAGATGAGGTGCAGGGAAAAGGCAAAGATCATGGAGCACTTCAGAGGTCATGCACGAGAATGCAAAATACGAACATCAGGGACAAAGCACAGGGAAGATGAGCAATAATAAAAAAAATACAAAAGAAATCAGAGTGGGTCGTTCAATCTCAAAAACAGAAGAAAAATAATATAGATAAATATTTGCATTCATCATAATTTGTTTGTCAAAACAAAACAAGCAGTTGTAATTATATTTACCTAAAAATACTTAACGGCAGTAAGATCGTTGAGGTGGAGTCATTCTCACTCCTTCACATTTCTTCTTTGCTAGTGAACTCCAGCCCATTTTTTTTTCAAGTGGATCACAATGGCTGTGAACATACTCCATATCTGCTCTCATACATAACGAAAATCATAATCCAACTCGAGTGCTTATATTTGCAGTGACGTGGCATGAAAATATTGCACAACTGGATTTACATTATTGTCTTTTTGTAATTTTGGTGAGCTGACCACTTTCCCAGCATATGAAAATACATACGGTGCTTTATCAAATGCAGGAATGTATTTGACAGTTATTGTTTATTGTTTTAGGGACTTGAGGCTGCAGAGCAGTTTATGTAAATGTCTGTAAATGAGCTTTCTATAATAGCTTTAATATGTTTTACCACTTAAGCTGTTGGGTCTGGTCTGTGTATGTCTACGTGTGTTTGTTTATATAACATATAAAAACAGTATTTCCTTCACAAACCAAGTCTCTCCTCATTTGTATTAGTGAGCAACAAAAGTGCTTGTAGTTTTATATCAAATGAAGAGCTCTATACTTTGTGTGTTAACAATTCTGGAAGATTTTCCTCACCTGTCTAATTCTCTTCAAGTTGCAACCTCCAGATTAGTGCTTGGCCACTCAACCTTATGAGGGGAATGACACTTGTGATCAAGTCTGAAAACTGGCCAGATTTCTAAAATAAACAAACAAACTAGCAAACAAAAACCCATCTCAAACTCTGAGAGACAGCGGATGAGTCCACAGCATGCCAGCTCCATCTGTTTGGCCATATATCTCCCATTAGCTGTAATGCCGTCCTCAGGGAGGCTCGGGAAGGAAAGGCAGACTGCAGCACTGTAAATACTTTAAGCCTTCGATGGGGATCTGAAAACTGTTATGGGGAAACAAAGCAGGACAGCTTTCCTGGATCATCAGCCCAGACTAGTGGAGGTTGTTCCAACATGCACAGCAGGCAAGCTGTTAGTTCAAATGAGTACTTTAGGGGTTTAATTTGGTTTGCTTTAGCTTTTCCTACTATGTTTTGCTATTACAGACAGAATATTTACGTGCAAATAAATGGGTCAAAATATATATTTGAGTAAAGATACTCTTTACATCAAAGACAATTAAATGCACCATTAGAGAGAGAAATAAATCAGCAGTGAACCAGTGACAAAACCAGCAAAACTATTGGCAATAAGAACTCTAATGGGAAAAGCTTTACACATAGTGTGTAAACTGGCTCACTATGTTGCCCATTAACAACAACAGCACTTAAAATAAATACTCTCACAGTCACGGTTAAAGCGATAAGCTCAATTAACTTCAAGTTTACAGGATTCATGAAAACAACCGTCCGGTTCAGGCTGTTTCAACTAATCCCATTAAACTTAAACAGTGAACAAGCAACTGAGACACATTTTCCTTCTAATTATCCCCAATGAGTGAAAAACACCAGCTAGAAAGGTGGGCTACAGATTGATTTAGATGATCTATAATAATCATCGCACACAGTACGAACTCCACTTTACTCCCTGCTCTTTGAAGCACCTGAAGACTATTACAAACTAACAAGTTATCGTCCGTTATCGGACTCATCTCGGTCGGGGATGAGTCTGCCTACAGCAGGGGTGTCGAACTCCAGGCCTCGAGGGCCGGCGTCCTGCTGGTTTTAGATGTCACCCTGGGTCAACACACCTGAATCAAATGATTAGTTCATTAACAGGCCTCTGGGGAACTTCAGGACATGTTGAGGAGGTCATTTAGCCATTTAAATCAGCTGTGTTGCATCAAGGACACATCTAAAAGCTGCAGGACACCGGCTCTAGAGGCCTGGAGTTCGACACCTGTGGCCCAACAGGATGGAGGCTGAACGTCTGGTGTGCTGGTGCAGCCGCAACAACCTGGTGCTGAATGCCCAGAAGACAGTGGAGATTATTGTGGACTTCAGGAAGCACGCAGCCCCACTCCCCCCCATCATCCTGACTGCCACCCTCATCACCACTGTGGACTCATTCCGCTTCCATGGTACCACCATCACACAGGACGTCAAGTGGGAGCCCACCATCACCTCCATCATAAAGAAGGCCCAGCAGAGGATGTACTTCCTGAGGCAGCTGAAGAAATTCAACCTGCCGGCCCAGACGATGATGCAATTCTACATTTCTACATTTTTTGTAAACAGAGTTTTTGGTTGACTCAGTGACTCCAAGGTGCCCAGGTCCTGTGACTGCAAAACAAGCCCAAACCATCACCCCTCCACCATTGTGCTGATAGTTGGTGTGAGGTGTTTGCGTTGATCTGTGGTGTTTAGATTTCATCAAGTGTGTGCATTATGGCCAAATATCGCCACTTGGTCCAAATGTCCAAAGTGGAGACATGCAAAAGACTAAAGACTAAAGACCGTAGAGCTGAGACGTAGCTCTTGGTTTGTTTGTTTTTTCAGTTTCTGTGAGCACTGCACAGCCTGACCTTGGGCTGAATTTGCTGGTACCATGTGTCTTGTGACAGGAGAGACATTCAAAATAAACAGATGATGCTAAAAACACCCTGTGTTATGAAAATCCCTGAAAAACCAGCAGTGGCTTCTAATTTCCACACCTGTGAGCAATTTGGAGGATGGATCTTTGTGTGTTTTGGCAGTTGTAGATGATGCAAACTGCTTCAGCTAAAGTTGAGTCATTTAATGACATCAATGACTTCATGTATTGCATACAAGAATTACACCAGTCCTCAGTGGAGAGGAAAATAGAAAAAAAAGACAAAGAAGAGAGCTACTCATTAGATACCATCGTCCATTTTTATTTGTTTGCGCTCAAATAATAATCAAAAAGAAAAAAATTCCCATATAACGTAAATCCGTTGATGAACTGCTTCTGTCATGGCTGATGTTGGTTCCCTAAACTTTTTTTTATGCTGACCGACTTAGAAGAAATAAACCACTGAAGGCTGGAAAAATCCACAAAGACTAAACCAGCGTAACAAGAACCACCTGAAGAGCAAAGTGAGTTGGAACCAGGCCCAAAGATGCTGGAAATAGTTAATCTAAAAAAAAAAAGCAAAGGACATAAAAATAGGGCTCATTATCAGTATGAGTGTATCATTTCTGGAGCCTTGAGCATTCCTGTGTCTTAGTCGTTTTGCAGTTATGTAACAGGCAAAGCAAAAGGAAATCAGTGTGTGGAGCCGGTGTGGTGGAGGAGAAGGTTTTGATAAATGTTATGAGACTGTGAAGACAGGTTAAAGACAGTTTTATTTAAGTTGTGGCATGTGAAGGCTGAGCCTGAGGCTAACAGCTGTTTTCAGGGCTGATTGAACTGCAGTCTGTTCCCCCTGTAGATTAGAAACAGGAAACAGGGCCGAGTGCTGAGGCAGGGCTCACCTAATTACAAACACATGACCTCTGACCACACTCATCTGTCACAAGGAGATGAGAAAGAAAGAAAGCTGGAAGGAGGAAAAGGAAACAAGGCAGAAGTAAGGAGCCTCATGGAAAGAAAATAATAATAGTTAACTGGATGTTGAATAAAAATAAGTATGGATCAAAAGACAGCCCAGTTCCTGACAGATTCTTGAAATTACAAAATTACAGCTCGCTGAAACAGAAAACCCCAGGATATAAATCTCGAAAATGTAGAATTTCTAGCTCTACAATCCACCACTGCAGCATAAATAGAGCAGACAGGAAGGCATGCTGACAGAGCCAACTGCCCTTTCATACTCACTCCAAAGTAAGCAACATAATTTCAGAGTGGCCGAGAGTTATGCCCCTTCTAGATGGAGTGTGCACGCAATACCAGTGAGCTACAGAGTGTCAGTGTGTGCGTGTGCTCCTTAATGGAGACACATTGAGGTCATTCAGAGTCTCGTGTTGGCAACAGTCTGCAGCTGCATTTGCTTTTTGTTACTGACAGATGGAAGTAGCATCTGGTGGTGGACTTCAGAAGGAGTCAGCACAGAGACTACAAGCCCATTATCATCAATGGAGCTCCAGTGGAGAGGGTGCAGTCCTTCAAGTATCTTGGTGTCCACATCTCCTCAGACCTGACATGGGCTGCCCACATTCAGGTCCAGACCAAAAAGGCTAGGCAGTGCCTGTATCACCTACGACAACTGAGGAAGTTCAGGGTCTCTCCAAAAATCCTCAGGATTTTCTATACAGGCGCTGTGGAGACCATCCTCACACAGAACATGACATCGTGGTTTGGGAACAGCTGTGTAAAGGACCAAAAAGCTCTCCAGAGAGTGATCCGTACAGCAAAACGCTGCTGCAGGATTGCTCTCCCCACGCTTCAGGACACCTACACCAGGAGATGCCGGACTAGAGCAGCGCAGATACTGAAGGACCCGTCCCATCCTGGCAACAAACTGTTCCAACTTCTGCAATCCGGCAGAAGGTTCCGCATCATCCGGGCTAGGACAGAGAGACTCAAGAGGAGCTTCTATCCCCAAGCCATCCGGGCCCTAAACACACACGCCCGCCTTCTCACATCATCTATAATTGACTGAGACAGGACTCTCTTCCAGACACTCTAAACCCAGGCACAATGTACATTTCAAATTCCTTTAATTTTAAATATGTTTATATTGTCTATTCTGTATAATAGTCAGATGTCTATTCTTATTAATGTACAGAATTCACCTGCTTGCTGCTACTACTGCACATTCACCCAATGTATATACTATATATATATATATATATAATGTTCTCCCCCCCCCCCCCACCCCCATTTTTGCACATGTCGAGGAGCGTGTCAGGCTACATTTCACTGTGTGTTATACTTGTATAACTATGCATGTGACAAATAAAGAACCTTGAATGTTGAAGTAAAGGAATCACCCAAAAAACAAGTGCCTCGGCAGGTTTATGTTGGTGGGCTTTAACATAAACACGTGAGAATAAATACAGAAAGAAACAATAATTTACAGACTTTCCACTGTTTGCTAGCTGGTTGTTGCTTGTTTTGCTTTACAGTCATGGTTACGGTCGTAGGGAGTAAACTTTTTTTTTCCAATAATAATGTACAAAGACTGCAAAAAGGGGGGAAAGTGTAACATCTAAAATTATGTAGGACATTACAAATGCTTGACAGCTTTCTGCCCATGTCAGTTTGATCAGAGTTGCAATAACGTCAACACTAGCATGAAAGGTTTAGGTCAGTCCTCCTGCAGTCAGATAACCAATATACTGACAAACTGTTTTACATCTGGACTGTTATAGAGTTAATTTTACAGCAAATCATCCTGTTTAATGTTCAATCTCAAACATCTCAGAAGCATTGAAGAAAGTAGAAATTTGGACCTGAGGATGACGCTATAATTAACAGGAACTGAATGTGACTGGATGTGACAAATTCTCATTTGCATACTGTTTGTATCTCGCTGAGCGTTTATCGGAGTGATTTTGCGCTGCTCTCAGGGGCTCTGCATACTCGTTGCATATTCAAGCTGACAGTAGTCTGTTGTTTACTGGATTATAATAATCTTCTTGCTAATTTTGTTTTGTTTCGATTTGTTTTGGTATTTATTCCCATCAGTTCTTCATTTCTTCTTGGATTTCAAAAGCAGATATTTTTATATTAGTGTAACCTACAAGAGTTTATTTTAATAGTTATGGTAAAAAAGAAGTTTACTCTCTTTCACGTACAAGGTTTTACCTATCAGGAGTTGATGAAAATAGCCTGGTCCTTGGCAGGTTTAAAATGAGGTAAACACGACCTCAGAAATTAAATCAAAAATACAGAAAGTAGCAGCCAGATGCTGCTAATCAAATGCACTTTATTGACCTCGTCGTCAGCAGGTGTGGCCAGTGTGTAAAGCGGGATTTCAGATGTAGCAGGGCAGTGCAGTCAGCTACATTTTGCATTTGTAATTATGGTTTCGTCCCGACTCCACATGAGTGTGAAGCAAAAATTTGGCAGCTGTTACTAAACAACACAATTTTAAATCCTCTAGAAGGAGATCCTGTGATATTGAAAAGCATCTGAGCATTTATAGTTACAATTATTTTTGAAGCATTATATAAAGTGTTTTTCATTTCAAAGACCAACAGGACGTAAAAACTTTATGTACAGAATATTCTGCCAAAGTTTAATGGCTTTGCACACAAAGATGATTTTAAAAGTTTCTCCACTATCGTTTCATCTAAAATTCTCATACATTTCTGTTGAATGAGTGCTATATCTCTCTTTTATAAAGTTTCGACTTCTACCTAGGTCAGGGTTGGGCTCGAGGGCCGGTGTCCTGCAGGGTTTAAATGTGTCCTTGATCCAACACAGCTGATTTAAATGGCTAAATTACCTCCTCAACATGTCTTGTAGTTCTCCAGAGGCCTGGTAATGAACTAATCGTTTAATTCAGGTGTGTTGACCCAGGGTGACATCTAAAACCTGCAGGATGTCACCCACATTTCCTCTACATAATTTAAAATCAAATCAGAGCCCTGGAGTTGCCCACCCCTGACCTAGGACCTAAGCTAGCAGTGAGCCAGGGTATAACAGTCCTTACAGTCTGACATACAGTGATGTGAAAAAGTGTTTGTGCTCCTCCAATGTTTTAATATGTTTTTCACACTTAAATGTTTCAGATCTAAGGTAAGCAAACACAAAATGCAGTTTCTAAATGAAGGTATTTATTATTATATATGGGGGGGAAATTCAAACCGACATGGCCCTGTGTAAAAAAGCAATTGGCCTCTAGACCTAAAAACTGATTCTGCAGCAACAACTGCAATCGAGCGTTTGCAATAACTGGCAATTAGTCTTTTAGAGCGCAGTGGAGGAATTTGTCGCACTCATCTTTTCAAAATGTTTGGGTTTTCGAGCATGAACCACCTTTTGAAGGTCATGCCACAGCATCTCCAAAGCTTCATTTTGTTTTCCTTAAGCCATTCAGAGGTGGCCTTGCTGGCGTGTTTTACATCCTTGTCCTGCTGCAGAACCCAAATGCACTTCAGCTTCAGGTCACAAACAGATAGCTGAACATTTTCCTTCAGGATGTTTTGGTAGACAGCAGAATTTGCGGTTCCATTTACCACTAGGGATGGGTATTGAAACCCGGTTCAAAAGTTTGGTTATACGGATGACAACAGGGCAACTTGCAATACTTGAAAAGTAGATATTTCATTTAAGGGAGGAAACACTACGAACATGCAAAAGCATTTGCTCACAAAACACACGATGACCTTAAATGAATGTCGTGTTTTTCATTCCGCTCCGGACTCGTGAATCTCAACCCAGCAGCAGCGGTGACGTTTGCACGTCCTCTCCCGTTAATGCGGCAGGTAAATAATCAACTAACAGTGCATATTATGTTAGCGAGATCTGACTTATTACAAAACCTGCCATTACTGTGCATTTAGGTGACCATGATGAGAGAGACAGACAGAGTCTGGCTCAGATGCTGGCAGTTCTCACTGCAGTCTACCGTTAGCGTCTCCTTTCAGGCCAGGATAGACGAATGTCACCGAGCAGTGACTAAGTTTGTGGTCAAAGCCTTGCACCCATTTGCCACAGCAGATGCCCCTGATTTTAGGTAAGTGAGTGTGTTTAATTGTAGGCAGGGACATTACTGGATATTCTTGTGTAATTGCTACAGAATCATTTATGTTATACTTTGTTATTGCTACAGAAGAATATTTATTTTATTATTTTACATTTACAATTTTTCTTTCCTGGGGACCCTGTGACACCCCATTGAAGAGCCGTAGGCTGTGGATCTCACTGTTGGGTTTGTAAGGCCATGTTACTCCTAAATGTCTGTCTTGTTCAAAGAGAAGATATAAAACAAAGTTCTAAGCTAATCAACCTTAGTGTTCTCCTTTTTAAAAAATACGAATTGATAAGAGAATCGATAAAGAATCAAATCGTTAAACAGAATCGAAAATGGAATTGGAATCGTGAGAATCTTATCAATACCCATCCCTATTTACCACAGCAAGTCATCCAGGTCTCGAGGCAGCAAAACAGCCCCAGACCATCAAACTACCACAACCATGTTTTACTGTTGGTATCATGTCTCTATTCTGAAATGCTGTGTTAGTTTTGTGCCAGATGCAATGGGACATATCAACCTTTCAAAGAAATTTAACTTTTGTCACATCAGTCCACAGAGGATTTTCCTAAAAGTCTCTGTGATGTTTTCTGGCAAAACTGAGACGAGCCTTCATGTTCCTCTTGCTCAGCAGTGGAACATCTTGGAACTCTGCCGTACAGGCCATCTTAGCTGAGTCTCATATGGTGGAGTCATGAAGAGACAAATGAGGTTTGCAGTTCTTTGGTTGTTGTTCTGGGGTCTTTGGTGACCTCTTCGGTGAGTCATGGCTGGGCTTTTGGGGTAATTTCAGTCAGCCAGCCACTCCTGTCCATGGGAGACTGTTCCATGTCTTCTTGGTGGTAATGTCTCTCACTGTGGTTCGCTGGAGTCCCACAGCTTTAGAAATGGCTCTATAACCTTTTCCAGACTGAGAGATTTCAATTACCTTCTTTCTCATTTGACCTGAGTTTCCTTGGCTGACGACATGATGTCTGGCTTTGGAGGATCTTTTGGTCTACTCTACTTTGTCAGGCAGGTCGCATTTAAGTGATTTCTTGACTGAGAACAGGTGTGGCAGTAATCAGTCCGGGATATGGCTACAGAAATTGAACTCAGCTTTCCAAAGAGGCGATACACCACATTAATAATAAACACCTTCAGTTAGAAACTGCATTTTGTGTTTACTTGTGTTATTGTTTGTTGAATATTTAAATTTGTTTGATGATCTGTGAAAAACATACAAAAAAATAAGAAATCAGGAAACTGAACCACAACACTGCAACCTTTGAATAACATGCGGTTTAATTTGCTGTCAAAATTGCTTTCAAAAACATTTTATAATTTTTTTAATATATAATGTAAACACTGAGATGACTTCATGTCAGGGTTCCAGTGTTTTGGTGTCTTGTTTATTCATTTTGTTCTCTGTGTATCTTATATTTCCCAGTTTAGTTTGCTTACACTCTTGTGTTTATCCAGAGTTTCTAGTCTTAGTTAGTATTCCCAGATTAGTTTTCTATTCCTCCATCCATCACTAAAGCTGAGTTTTGAGTTCAGTTCTGCCTGATGAGTCTGGAGTTTGGGTCCAATCTCCTTCCCTCTTCTCACCAACGCACGACACTTCAGTAAGCAGTCATAGATCCAATATCTGATTTTACTCTAAAATGAATTTTTAACATTACATGTACGCTTTAGTTTTCTAGTTTATCTGATGGCACGTGATGAGCATCTTTTACCTTAGAAAATAATCTCTCATCTTCCTCTTTTTACATCGTTAGACATCTCAGAGAGCAGAATTCCCTGTTTTTAGGGACATACAGCCGCAATATCCTTAACTAGCAAAGAAATGTTGTGCCCAGTGGCACAGATTATGGCGTGTGTGCCATGTATATTGAGCTACTTGGAACATTGAAATTGCCTCCCATTTCTATAAAGTTACACTGAATGTTCTCACTTTTCTGTGGCACAAGCTAGAAGTTTAAGTACCTCGAACACACCTTTACATCTAAACCACCGTCGCAAAGACAAGAAGGAAAAAGCATGCATGCAAGTGGGATCTCTGGGATTCTAGAGTCCTAAAATGCGTAAAGTTAATGATGTGGTGTATTTGAACTAAAATCATCTCTCCCTAACCTTAACCAGCTGAGATACTTAAACCCAGCCAAGCAGCCAATGACAAGAAAACTTGTCAGGGATTGAAACTGATGACTGATCTCCCAGAACAGTATTCAACACCCTGGAATGAGATGACAGTCATCCTCACCAGAGCCGCGGTCTGAGCAAGACTTAAAAGTGCAATTGTTCGCAAATAGCCTGCTCAGTGTTGATCTAGCAGAAAGCTTCCACAATTCTCAAGTGTATTGTTTTCTACAGCACAGACCTAAATACTGTCAGCTAACTTCTGAGAAACTCCATAAAATCTCAAATCAAGAAAGTGGTGATAATAAAGGGAAAATGTTGGCAAGAAATTGAGAGTGATGGATGCAGCTGAATGGAGAAGGATCGTTGCTTTGCTCAGCTGCAGTAAAATATAGGAGATTTTTCACCCCCTTCAAAAATGGAAACAGTGACGTATTGCACACCCAGTTGTGTTAACCAAGGCTCACCCCTCTGACAGCTCATTTATTGAGTGCACTGGCTTTTTAATACAGCAGGGCTTATATACACATCACTGCAGACAGGATAACTCTTCTGACATACCTGCCAAATGAGAGAAAATGCATTTCAAACCCTAATGGACACAGTTTCTTGGAAATATGCTGTTCGACTGTAAAATGCAACAAATTGCCCTGAGGTTTCAGGCTGAATGTGGCCCACGTGATGTTACTAGCCAGGAGGGTGGGAGCGACAGGGCCTGTAATGACAGGACGGTTAGATCTTGGGAACCACCTAGACTAAACATGGATGGCTGAATACTGTACTGTGACAATAACACATGGTAACATATTCAGAAAGAATAATAAAGAAGATGATCTGTCACTAGCCTAATGTTTAAGCCTTACAGTCATGTATTTGCTTCCCTTCAGTGGTTCCCAGTTTGTTATTCACTGCTATGACTTGGCTTCTTGTGTTATTGTATGACAGAGAAGGATAAGACCATCACAGTGTTTACTGGTAGTAAAACTGCTCCAACGGTAGTAAAAATTCAGAGCCTTGAAAATAAAAGCATTAAAAGTGGAAGTCTGGAAGCTCAAGCACCTTGTAACCTTTTATGTGAAAATATTAAAGATGCTTTAAGGTAGTGGGTTGAGTGATGCTTGAGCTCATAGTTTCCAACTTTTATGGATGTTGATCATACTTGATTGTTATCAAGAGACACCACAGTGCACTGTGAGGGTTCACAGAAACTCTTGATGTGCATTATACTCCATGCATAATGCATGCGAAATTGTTCCAGTCAGCTACAGTCTGGATTCTTACACAGTTAAGGTAAAGTTTGGAATATTAGTTGATGTTGGGATTTTCCAAGTGTTGTCGGGAATAAACACAAGTCTGACTGAATCATAACAATTAACCGTTCAAGCGTTATAGGAAATGACTGTAGAGGCTACAGTTCGACGGATTCTCTTGTCTTTTAAAGATGGACTCTTTCTGTGGTTTATTGGTTTTGTTTAAAAGAAAGACTGCAGTCAAACTGCATTATTGTTTCTGACTAATCAAACAAGTGTCCACTTACATTTAACTTAAAGTGAATTTAGCCATTAAGACGCAAGACTGACTAACGTTTTTCAGGCTCTAACTGCCGTCTCGCTGTCTCCATAATATATTTTCCCTTGCAGTGTCCGTCCTTCCATCATCCCTCACTCCTCTCCATTCAGCTTGTAAAAGCCTCACTTCTTAATAATTGGGTAATGGCTCTTAGGAAAGCACTGCCAGAGCGCTGCTGCATGAGTCAGATACGAGACAGGGGAGGGGGGTATATGGCACTGCCAGACATGCTCCGTTGGCTTTATTTTATCTTGCTGTGAAGGTCATGAGTTGAGCAAAGACAAGCAGATTCAGGTCTGTGCAAATGAGGTAAAGTCTTGTTCAACTGAGCTGGCGAGTCAAGTGAGGACAGCGGCAGCAAGAGTTCTTCAAAACGCCATTTAAACTTTTAATGACAAACTCCAGCGTCTATGCACACTCGGTTTAAGTCTGAGAAGTTGGTGCCATTCGGTTCATGAGGGGAACATTTAGCAGAAAGATTGCGAGGAAGTCAACAGAGCCATTTGACTGTGTGCATATTTTTGTTGATGAAAATAGGCCTCTGTAAGTTCCCTTTTCCAACTGCTGGTGGGTTGCATGTGTAGAATACTAATCATAGGGAAAACCACAGTACCGAAGCTGAAATGACATTTGTTTTCAGTCCTTGTAAATTTTAATGTTTTCCTTTGAACATTCACCAGGAAGTAAAGTGTTGTAGATAAAAAGGCAACACTGATCAGTGCTTACAGCAAAGAAATGGTTAAAGCTTCACCAGGTAGAACTCCAGAGTTTGTCTGAAATTCTATACCTTTATTGTATTTTGTATGCGAAAATATTCGTTTTTTCATTACCTCACAAACCTTGGTATGTGGCGAGGTTTTAGAAATAACTTTTAAGCATCCATCCATTCTCTTCCACTTATTCTTTTCAGGGCCTTGAGGGGGGAGGGGGGGGGTGCTGGAGCCTATGCCAGCTGTCTTAGGGCGAGAGACAGGGTACACCCTGGATAGGTCACCAGTCTGTCGCAGGGCCACCACATAGAGACGGACATTCACACCAATTTAGACTTACCCCACTAACCACATGTCTTTGGACTGTGGGAGGAAGTCGGAGTACCCACACAGGGAGAACAGGCAAACTCCACATAGCAAGACCTCGGCCTGATGGTGGAATTGAACTCAGGACCTTCTTGCTGAATTTGTAAGTAAATATAGTTACATTGTAACTACATTGTAACATTGTAAATAAACTCAATTTAATTATAGTGGAATCACACCCTGAGTTATAAAGTGTTACAAGTGGTGCATAAGCATTGCTAAATATTGATCAATGCTAACGTCATGTAGGATTTAAAAGGCCTGTGATTGTAGGCTTGATGCTCTAAAGCCTCACATGTTGTTCAATCACAACATGCTAAAATGTTTTGTGTCCTCTGACAACAAAACACACTCAGCAGCTGTAGTTTTTAAGACATACCTGGATTTTTAAAAACATATTTATGTAAATACTTTTTTGTATGTTAGGGTATGATCCTGCAAGTACAATTTCTACTAAATATCTTTTACTTTTTCACAATCCCACACTCTGAGTTTCTGAAGTTTGTAAAATACCATCCCACTAAAACCAACAGTGCTTTCTCTGCTGCATTTGTAGAGGCAGAAAAAAGTGTGTCTGTGTTTGACTCATCTCTTTATCAGAGGCTAATTTAATCGTTTGGTTGTCTAAGCCAGGGAAGCCAACTGACAGGGGATCCTAGAGGTGACAGATAAGATTCCCCCTCTGATCCAGATCCATCTCTCTGGTCCTAAACATCTGCCCCAGGTCAGAGCTCTTATCTGCTACCTACACAGTGTCTGGTGTTGAGCTGGGAAAGAGAAAACAGATTCTCCGGGTCAGTATAGATACTTCTGTGCATTTGGGAGGTATGTGTATGTTGCGCTGCCAAAGAGCTCCAGTGCATGTAAAGGTTATCTGTGCTTGAAAAGAAGATATGTCTCATTTGTCAAAGACTAAAAGAATGCTTTGCACAGGAAGGTCTTAACCAGGTGTTAATTTGAAGTCAAGAACTCCCTTTCAATCACAGATTTTATTCATCTGAGAACATCCTGAGGTCTTCTGAGGCCCTGGCATGTTTTGGGTCTTCCCCTACGTTTAAAGGAATGATCAGATGCCTGAACTGTCTCAGCAGGCTATGCATGAAGGAGCAATAGAGCAGCTTCTCCTAAATGCTATTTCTGCAGCAATAAACAGTTTGGTTCATAGCTGTAACGAGGGGGTAAATATAACAAACAGTCTTTATTAGAGGTAAGTCAAATGAAATCTCAGGTTCTGCTTTAAAGTAGGCTACTCGTTAAGTTTCTGTGTTGATTACTCTCGTGTGCATTCATCTAAATACCGAATGCAAACTAAAGGTTTCATAGTAAAAACAATAATAAGCAGCTTTTCTCTTTCAGGTAGCCCAGTGAGCCTCAGGCGGCTACATGTCGATCGCAGCCGAGCAATTTGCAACCATGACAGACCGCTAACAAACCGTCTCCCTGCTGCTGTTGCTTGAGGGCTGGAGGCTGGTGTGGAGTATAAAGAAACAGCTCAAAACGGACGACACAATATCAACGTCTGACTTTGGCCATAAATCCTTGATGCCTGAGACACGCCCCAACAGCTGCTTTGATTTTAAAGTTCTGATGCAAACTTGAAAGGCAGTTTGCAGTTGGAACTTGACATCTGTAAGATGACACCTGGTTTTTCCCCAGGTCTCCATCAGTACTGACAGCTTCACCTCCCAGATACTGGATCAGCTTACCAAAACAGACTTGGCGTCTTCAGTAATAGTTTGTTTTTATACCAACATTTAAAGCATGTCAGTAGTGCAGTCTTAACTACCATTTTATGTTGTTGTTTTTTAAAATAGGTTTTGTGGCTGCAGCTGCCGTTGTAGCTCATTCTTTCTGCAGCACCACCTGCAATTACATGTGCATTTTAGATAAAGTTTGTTTGCTTTTGTAGTCCTCATTTACAGAAGTGTAGAAATCAGTCAGCGACGTGCTGACAACTGCCAGATTTCTGATTTCGCCATGATACAGATACAGTTATGTGAACAATGAAATGATATTTGTTGCTCTGAATTAGTAAACAAAAACACAGATGAACAAAAACAGACACACAAAGAATGATCAACTCCAGACCTGCCCTAGAAGACAGATAGCACTATCAGCTTAAGAAAACACCAGCAAATAAAAAATAGTTACAAAGGTGATTAACACGGACACTAACCTGCATCTTTGTCTGCCTCAAAACACTCATGAAATCTCCACATTATTTCCGCAGCATCACGTGCTGCATCACATTTTGTGCAATTTTGTTTTTTCAACTTCAGTTGTGCTTTGTGTGCTTTTCCCCCCCATTTTTCTGGTGTTTTCTTAAGATGCAGTTCATTTGACCTTTCAGAGCCACCGTACATCTATCCTGTTGTTGAGTTGTATGCAAGGCTGACCCTAAGCCTTGATCTCCATGTGTCTGTATTGACTCTCTCTAGATACTCTGACTTCCTCCCACATTCCAAGGGCATGGATTTAGCAGGGCTAGGTTAATTGGGGATTCCAGATTACCCGTAGGTGTAAATGTGATTGTGAATGGATGTCTGTCTCTCTGTGTTTGCCGTATGACTGACCTATCCACGATGTAGCCAGCCTCTTCTCTAATAGCAGCTGGGATAGGCCCCCACATGACCCTGAATTGGATAAAAAAGGATGGATGGAAGTTGCTGAGCACAAAGCCTTTTTCTTCTTTTCACAAGTTTTCTTTACAACCTGTAGTTTTTATAGTTAAAGTTAGTAAAACGCTCTTTAGAAATCGTGCAAAGTTTCTCTGAAAACGTAATAATGTGCTCAAAATGTCCTCATAGTCTTACAAACCTGAACAACTATAACAACAGCTGCATACGAAGTCAGCAAAGACACAAACACATACAGTACACGTATACACACTAGTCTGCAGGTACTCCTTCAGTCATGCACGTGCACGCGCACACACACACACAAACACACAAACATGCCTCCACTGCCACCACCATGCAATACAGGAGCAATACAGATTCATTCAGCCTCAGGCCTTCTGTAATTTCTGTCATCCAGTGCTGCAGCAGCTATCTTCCATCTGCAGGAGGTTTATAGAAGTTACTGTCATTAATGCTGACACACACAGGGCCCTCTGGCTCTAGTCTGCTTGATTTTCCTGTAATTATTGTGACTTTTCCACTAAATGTAGTACACTGTCCAGAATTTCAGGAAATGTACTGCAGGACTGAGGGACTACATAATATACACTAAATGTAAGCCGCTGAATGCTGTGGAGGATGTGTGCGTGGGTGCATCGCTGAAGGGATACATACTATATGTTTCTAAACCTAGCAACAAGTGAAACTGTGGCTGAGTGATATATTGAAGCAACAGAAATCCATCCATTCGCTTCCGCTTATCCTTTTCAGGGTCGTGGGGGGCGCTGGAGCCTATCCCAGCTGTCATAGGGCGAGAGGCAGGGTACACCCTGGACAGGTCGCCAGTCTGTCGCAGGGCCAACACACAGGGACAGACAACCATTCACACTCACATTCACTCGCACATTCACACCTAGTGGCAATTTGGATTATCCAATTAACCTATTCCCACAAACTGCATGTCTTTGGACGGTGGGAGGAAGCCGGAGTACCCGGAGAGAACCCACGCAAACACGGGGAGAACATGCAAACTCCACACCGAAAGACCCCGGCCTGATGGTGGAATTGAACTCAGGACCTTCTTGCTGTGCGGCAACAGAAGCAACAGAAATATTTGTTCTAATTTTAACTTGGTGAAAAACTAAAATTTCAAAAGGAATTTGTGCTTTGTTGTTAGAAAAAAACAAGAAATATTAGATTCCTGAAGATCCTCCCATAAAGCAAAAAGAATGACCTTCAGTTTCATCATGTCTAGGGTTGGGTATCGTTTAGGTTTTATCCGATACCGGTGCCAAACCGGTACTTTTGAAATGGTGCCGGTGCTTAAACGGTGCTCAAACCAGTGCTTAAAGAATGGAGAACACAAAATTGGTCCAAAACCCTCTCATGTTCAGCTGTTTTTTTGTAAAAAGATAACAATGTTAGCCTTTTCTGCAGCTATGGGGCATATATGGTATCACTCTTGGCTGGAAGCAGTGCTTAAACAATGGAAAAAACACAAACTTTGTCCAAAAACCTCTCATGTTTAACTGTTTTCCACTTTTTATTTGGTCATTTTAGCCTTTTTGGCCAGGGTGAAGGGAGTATCTGCCATCAAACAAGAAGACAGCTGCATGTAACAACGAAGGTGTTTGCTAGTTCACCTTATATGCATTAATGTAATAACGTGGTTAGCGTACTCAACGTAAATTACACACAAACAACATTAAGCTACTCACGCAGAGAAGAACGGCTGCTGCTGCCATCATCCGTCATCATTTCTGCTACACTGGCAGGGCTAGGGGCCAGGACTCTCCTCTTCGGGTTTTTGGGGGATGTTGCTAACTCCAGGTCCGATAACAGGCAACCCACCCGCAATAGATGTGCACGGTGTGAGGTCTCGCAGCAAGCTATCAAATACGGCGCATTTCTCGGCTTTTCAAAAAAACGCTATGCGTCGCCAGGTGTTTCATCAGATTCGAGGTGTTACCTCCTTTGACAGTATCACAGTATCAGCTTAAAGCACTTGTTGCAGGCTGCTGAGTTTGCATATTTTGCTGTGAAGTACAACCAGACTTTTGACTGCTTCGCCTTGGGCATTTTTAATCTGTAGCTCTGCTCTAAAAGGACGTACCTGGACCCGCCTACTATCCTCGGAAACGTAAAATGATTGGCTAGAATCTAAAGTGTATCACAGCTCAGGAAAAAAAAAGCACCGAAATAAAGCACCGAAATGTGCGCTGCTTTTCGGTCTGGTTACTACCGTTTATGTCAGATGGTGCCATCATGGCACCAGTACCCATCCCTAATCGTGTCTGTACAATTTTTGGACCACAACCTCTAATTCTTGCTTCTGATTTGTAGGTGCACATTTAGGATTTTTCTGACTTGACTAGACAGAAAGGACTAGCATCAGGATGATCATAGGTGATGACACCTGGATCTCCATCTGCAGCATAAGCCAGAGAGCAAACAGCAGAGACGACTAGTCAACAAGTTCACTGAGTCCAAGTTTGAAAAGCAGCACATCAGGTCAGGAGTCTAACCAGTTGCTTGCTAAGCATTTATGGGGTTCCACACAGAAATATCATCCCAAAGGTGACTGTGAAGAGATCGATTGTTGACATTGTTGATACATTTTTGAGAGTTGCTGAAAACCACAAAAACTGTATGGAGTCCCAAAGTCCTTTGGAAATGAATCAGGAGCTCTGTGAATGTTGCAAGTGTGGTGAAGATGTGAACAAATCAGGGTTTTAGTTTTTATGGGTAGAATGCAGAATGTGGACAAGTGGGGATTTGCTTGGAGTCACTTGCACAGTGAGCTTTGCCAGTCAAGCACACTTTGGCCAGTTGCTGCGCACCCTGCTCGCGTACAATTTGTGGGATCATGATAAACTTGTTCCTGCACCTGATCTGCAGTAAGATGTGAACATTAGGGAGCTTTTTGAGATTCTGTTCAGATTCTGTTCTAAAACCACAACTGAACTGGAGCTGGGATTAGCTGCTTCACTTATTTAGTTTATTAGTTTTAATCTTTTAACTTTTAACTGCACATTGCATTAAGCAAAAGTGCAACAGTCTTTGACTTGAAAAAATTTATTTAACATTTAAACCTATTTTCTGCATATTCCAGCATATAAAATAAAACATTTTTTAGTGTTTACACTCACTCTTTCAAATAGTTGCAAGTAAAACACAACAAAAAATAAATAAAATCAAAGATTCAGCCGCACTGAGTCCTGTCGCTCTTAAATCTATTTTCACCTGTTTAGCAGGAGTGGGGTGGGTGGAGGTTTGCCCGGTGCCACAGCAGTCATGTCAGTGGGGGGATCCGGGGGTTTCTCTGTGAATTTCAGATTTGAAGTGTAATTTTTGCTGTGGAAAGACGTTATTTCCCACACAGAGTGAACAGTGGACGCAAATGTTTTTGTCACTTTTTACAGAATCAAACTCAAAGTAATGTCAGTACTTCCAAGCTTGAAACGCTGCATGGTCGCACTCTCTCCCGGCATTCCATATTATCCATTGTTGATCTGCACACGTCTGTTGCTGCCACGGACGTCGCACGCTCGTACATCAATTGTCATGAGACACTCTCACAAACAAAATGACCGTTTAGTAACACAGTAACGCAGCGTGCTTACAGGAAAGCAACAGTAATCTAATTACTTTTTTTGCAACAGTAATCGCTTACTTTACTCGTTACTTGAAAAAAGTCATCGGATTACAGTTACTTCCCATCTCTGCTAGTGGGGCTTTTCTTCTGCTGTTCCTGCAAATATCTTCAGTTACTCAGCTACTCTTTTCAGACATGTCTGGAGTTTCTTTTGCAAGAAATATGATTGAAATATTCATTGAGTTTTCTGCATATTTTGACATATTACTTTTTGGTAATTGTGTGGTGTCTAACCGTGCGTACTTACACTGTTTGTACTTTGGTCCTTAAGTAGAACAAAGGCAATGTGCAATTGCCACTAAACAATAGAGCCCATGAAGCAGCCTGATTATTAAGCAGAATGTGCACGTACTCTAGTTTTAAGTATCCTGGTTATAATTCTGTCTTGTTTTCAGCAAAGCTGGTTTCTATGTGTAATTTTTTTCTCTCCTATTCTCTACATGTAAACACTGTGAGGCAACAGACTTGAGTCATAATGCATTTCCTTGTAAATTGTTTTCATTCCTTTAAAACGTTCATTTCTGTGATTATCCGGTGCTTGGTATTGCAAAGCAAAACACACATAACAGATAAACGATGTAGAATCTAACAAGGCTTTTAAATATTTGCTGTTCTGCTTCATCGTTTCTGTGGGAAAAATCACAGTTTTTCCTGTTGATTTTTTTTACCTTCTTTTTTCTTGCACTTGGGGCCGTGCTTCCTGCTTCATAATTCATTTTTGCACTACAGCGCATTTAATTATCCATCTTGGCTCCAGATATATAGCGTGTCTACTGTAATTCTTGAGAAAAAGCTATTTAATTGAAAGGTCATTAAGTGCTGGGACAGAAGTGCAAGTCATTAGCAATTAGGGAAAACACAAAAGGATATTACAAGAGGATGAGAGGAACTTTATCGCTTGGAAAATGAGGGATGTGGTGAATAAAGACAACAAAAGACCAATAAGCAGAAATGCAAACCTTGTAAGGATATGACTCAAATCCTGTGTTTCTATGTTTAGTGAAGTGTGGCGTCCATTGTTTTCTCTCTGATAGTCAAAGATTAAGAGCTTTAACTGTGGATCACTAATGATTTGAAGGCAAAATGGGAGCAGAGCTGTGCTTTGTGTGAGTTATGACACAGCGCTGTGCCTATGGCTATTCAGATGTGAATTACCTCTGTGAGTTATTATTCAGATTTAAATTTTAATAATGTACCTCTGCTCATTTCTCCTATTATTCAAATGCAACCTGTGAAGGAAACAGAGAAGTTCTCCCCTGACAGGAACACCACCTCAGCATGTAGCCCGTATCAATAATGGAAGATGGATTACAGCTTTGGACCGATGACCATGTCTGTCAGGAGACCAGATGTGGAGGAGGGGCTTTCACAATAAAGGCCCAGCTTAGATTTAAAGACTGCAATCTGACGTTTGTTTATACTGTACACCTGACATGCTGCACAAACAGAGATCTGTTAAGTGCAGAAGTAGACAGAAAACTCAGACCTCTAATCAAATACCAAACCTTAATTTAGAAGATTGTCAAAAAATGAAATAAAAATGAAGGTTTCATCAGTTGTGTTGGCCCAGGTAGGGCTCCCTTATTTCTTAGGGCTCACCACAGTGGATGGATTCACATATTTGATTTGGCGCTCCTCTTATTTATCTGGGCTCTGAGTGTTATCACAGTAGCTTGTGACTCCCCTGAGGCTGAGCTCTGTGTCTCCTCGTGCATCTTTTTGATCTTCATCACTTAGGCCTACAGCAGGCAAAAATCCAGGAAAGCCTGGGTCTGCCTCTCCTGCAGTTCTTAGCCCCGCCCACTAAGCAAACCATGCTATATGCCTCTTAAATGGATTAAAAAAAATTAAACTCCCTGCTGACTTTTGGTTCCTCACTGGACCATATTCCAACTTCTACGTGAACTTATTTTACTTTCCCAGTATGAGATTTTTGTGGACCAAGTCATATTCAGGAGTTTATGATTCGAGTTCCATTTTTAAGTTGCATTGTAGTAATAAATGATAAAGGCATTTATTACTACAATATGTGTATGTGTAAGGCATATGTGTATGTCTAAATTGAGTTATTTTACAATAATTTTGCTTCACTTGAAACAAGAGGTCAAGAAATAAACATACGCATATGATAATCCACGGCACTGAGTGTGCTGTGCGTGTACAGTTGTAATATAACTTATGTGAGTGCAAGTGCAGTTTTTCGTGATTTGAGCCAAACACCCCCATCAAGCTTATACAGTCTTCAGCCAACCCTGCGTACAGGTACCTAAACTCTGCCTACAGTAAAACTGGCGATCCTGGACAGATGTTTTGGGTGATGACTCCGAAATTATCATACACCCTAACAGATATTTGTATCCTGTGCTGCTTAAAAAAATGTTTTTCTCTATAAACCTAATAAAAGTCCTTGTCAACTGATAGCTGATGGTTTTGAGTTTGTGCTTCATGAATCTGTTCCCTCATTTGTTCTCTTCACACACTGCTAACCTGCTGATAAAACCCCCTCAAATCTAATTTCCTTCTGGAAAAATGACAAATATCAGTTTTTGACCTCAGTAAAGTTTTCAAATTTATCTCAAAAATAGAGTTAATGTTCTTCATATTTCGAATTAGTTTTTATTATCATTTTACTTTGACTTTGCTTTTTTACTTTAGTTTGTTTTGGGGTTTTTTACTAGACTTCAGAGTGGGTTTTCTTAGTTCAGTTTTTATTAGTTTCAGTGTTACTTTCTGTCTTTATAATAATTATCTTTTATTGCTATAGGGAGGGAAAGTGTCCGAGGCAAGATTTGGGAAAATCAGTGCAGGTATTAAAAACCCAGAATCAAGAAAAAGCTCATCAGTAGTTACCCTAATACAGCCATTCACAGCTGTATATATCTGCGTTACAAGAAGACTAGAGAAAACTGAAGCTCTCTTTGCGTTTGAAAAACAAATTAATGGCATTATTAATATGTTTGCATGTTATCCTGGGTCTGTGTGGGCTCTCTCAGCTTCATTTGTGTAATCAGCATTAGTGGACTTACTTCCCAATTTAAAAGGTCTTGTGTAATACTTTTTAAATATTATTACTTCATTCAACAAGAACTTCTGTGATTTTTGAAGAAAGAAATACATGCAACTGAAGCCAGAAGTGCGTTGTTGGCCTCGGATGAATATTTTAATTGGCCAAAAAGGAAAGTTCAGGTTGTCAGAACTTTTGTCTGAAAGTGTAAATCTTGGTAACATCAGGAAAGTGTTTGAATCACTTGATATTTTTGAATTTTCAGGGCTACAGTGTACTACTTAAGCTACAAAGACTACAAGTGGAAATAGGAAAGCTTTCTGAATAATGCTGCATATTCATATACAGATTCCTGATCAGCTCATTGGGACTGGAAAAAATCCCTGGTGAGCTCAGCTTCTGTCAGACCACTTTAAATACAACACGCTGACAGTTCTGAATGTGTAATAATACAGAAACATATGTTACCTTCTTCAGCTTTGAACTGATAAATATAATAGCTGATAGATCAGTAGCAGTTCTGGCCCCAAAGTGCTTCAGAGAGCTGAAAGAGAAACACAAAGCTGACTCATCCTCTGACTTCTATCATATTACACATAAAAAAAATCACATATTTACCCCCAACCCTGGTTCTGCCAGAGATTTCCTCCTGTTAAATGAGAGTTTTTCCTTTCCACTGTTGTCAAGTGCTTGCTTATTGTTATTGTAGGGTCTTTACCTCACAGTATATATATATATACATATATACATATATGTGTATATATATATATATATGGTTTGTGCCTTTAATTTGAACGTCCTATTTGTTTTACAGTGACATTTGTTGTTCTCGATTACCCTTGTGCAGCACATCCACAGTTGTCGCTGTCAGTGTGTGTTTTCATGCATCCTGCTGGCTGAAAGTATTAATGTTTATTTTACGTCTGTACTGTGTCTGCAGCTGTTGGCGTCAGTGTGCCTGCGTGTGTGAGAGTGTCTTCAGATATTTAAAGACCTTTTGTTTGTGGTTGCCTCCACTTCAGATTGAGAAAAACAGCAGCAGTACATTCCTTGGTGTGTGTGGTTGGGCTGGGAGCTGTTACACCCTGGTCCACTGTGGCTGATCTGGCACTTAAACTCAACATTAACCAAAAATTTTGACATAAAGTGTCTCTCTCTGTCCAGCTCAAAGCTTTTTGTTTTTGGTCTCTTTTGTTTTCAAAAATGAAAACCCTTAACTGATGTGGTAGAGGTTTAGGGCTTTGAATAGTTTGCCAGCCTTTTATTGCTGTTGTTGTTTTTGTTTTATAACTTTAAACTTTTTACACATGAGAATGAGTTTTGTGGGTATGATGTTGTTTTCGGAGCAGGTCATAATCACAGTGGAGGTGTGAGACTATTAAAAGTGGAGCAAAAATGAACCAACAGGTGATACAAATATAAATATAGTGCCAAACGACTATGTTGCAGCGTAGCACAGGTTGATCCCTCTCCTTAAAACTGTCAGGCCTCTCTGCATTTATAGAAACTAGCAAACGACCCTCACCCCGCTATAAAAGGGAGCTGGCAGTAACCGATCAATAACTTGATGAAGTGAATACTTCATCTGTCAGGTACTAATAGTATCTTTTCATCATGGCACCTGTTAGTGGGTGGGATATATTAGGGAAAAAGAGAACATTTTGTCTTTAAAGTTGATGAGTTAGAAGCAGAAAACTGGGCATGCATGAGGATAACAGCTAGTTTGATGAGGGCCAGTCTGTGATGGCTAGATGACTGGGTCATCTCCAAACCTGCAGCTTTCCCTTTCATGGAAACAGTATTCCCTGATGGCTGTGGCCTCTTTCAGCAGGATAATGCTGAACAAAACAAAGGTTCAGGAATCATTTGAGGATCACAACAAGTTTGAGGTGTTGACTTGGTGAAATTCCCCATATATCAACCTAGTTGTGGATCTGTGGGATGTGCTGGATAAACAATTCCAATGCATGGAGGCCCCACTTCAAAACGTCCACTACATATAGGATCTGCTGCTAGCATCTTGGTGCAGATACCACAGCACACCTTCAGGGGTCCAGCGGAGTCTTCAGTGGGTCCGGGCTGTTTTGGCAGCAAAAGGGGGGCAACACAATATTAGGCAGGTGGTCATAATATTATGTCTGATCAGAGCTCCCTATTTATTACATGTTATGATGCAATCATTTGCACATTTAAACTAAAACATGCCAAATAACCTGCATTCCTCCTTGAGCTCCAACCTTAAAGTGTTTACTCTGTCAAAATCTTTGTGATTTAAGACTTCTAGTTAAAAGTAACTGGAACACTTTAAATGATAGATTTGTTAATGATTGTTGCAGAGGCGCACAAATGTTCATTCTGCAGCACTTAGAATTTCCCATCATTAAAAGTTTGCTATTAAAATGTGTCCAGAGCTTTTCAAAGTGATGCATCCTAATGAGACGTAATGATGTGTGTTGCAGTGCTGCCCTCTAGTGAGATGATGCAAGTCGCCGTAATCTATTAAAACACACTCCCCATCAGCCAAACACCTTCAACCGAGGCCTCGAAGAACTCAGAGTTAAAATTTTAAAATTAATTTATTATATGTCTTTGTCATAGAAGTCATTACTTTTTGTTCATGGTTAACATAGTCATTCATATAGAGAACAAATGATTTTTTTTTATTCATCATTTTCAGTTAATTTAAAAATTTACACTCTTCATTGTGACCCAGCAGAGGAGAAAAATAACTTTTTTTTCTCAAAAGTATGTTCTCTTGGTTGTTTTCTTCCCCCCTTTCTGAGGGGAAAAGCCCCTCTGCACTCTCCTCTTCCTCATCCTCCTTCATCCCCTGTTCTCTCCCTCGCTCTTCTTTTGGATGAATGGACACAGAGGCGTGGGAACACCTGAACACACTGGCACGATGATGAACACGGGCAAAGGGATCGATGTGCAGCGGGAGCCACGAAACAACGTACAGCCTGAATCGTCCCTCACACGCATACAGTAAGACACGTAACTGCACGCACACACACACACACACACACACACACACAAATGTGCACTCTTGCTGGCACAAACACACCTTCCCACAGACACCCATTAACTGTTCTAAAACAAAAAGATAAAAAGAAGAAACTAAATTTAAGCCCCAACAATGATATAAAAAATAAAACTATGTGAACATTTACAATCGTCATCAGTGCTCGGGGACAGGAAGAGGCAGGGGCGGCAGTAATTCTGTAATTATATTACATATGTTGCAGGTGGTAAAGTCATATGATGCCACTGCACAAAAGCAAAACCTTACGACAGTCTCTGCAAACATGTTTTGAGTTCTTAAACAATGCAATCATTTAGCAAAAAACTAATAATAATATTAAAAAAAAGAAAAAAGAAAAAAAACAAAACAAAGTGCTGAAACCCAGACATTTCACTGGGATCTTTCCAACAAAAAACACCCCTCGAAAACATTTTCAGTATCCCTGTCATGTAGCGTTATAAATTCCTTTCTTATTAACCAAACGCAGTCTGTGTAAACAGGGAAAAGCTAAATCTGGCACACTGGCAGGAGGTTGGTGAGCATCAGATGGGTATGGATGTGGCTGACTGCCCTGTTGATTAATTGGCTGCAGACATGACTCTGCCCCTGGGGACACGAGGCCGGGTGGCAACGCCGTGGTGAGTGCCAATCATCTGCTGAGGCTCCACTGTAGATATGTGCACGTGTGTGTTGTGTATGCTAGCGTCATTTGTAAGTTTTTACAACAAAGATGGACGGCAGGTAGATGTGCTTTATGACAGGGATGAGCAGAAAACCTCCTAGCGGTCACCGTGTGAGGCCAGGCCAATGAAAGCAGATGCAGCTTTGTTGATAACTTGTTGGATTAATGCTGTGTTAAGTTTTTAGGCCACTGACTGTATATAGAAGATGGATAGCCACATTTCTTCAGATGGCCAGCAGGGGGCGAACCGTCCGGCAGCAAAAAGATTCATCTTTCAAATACAGTCTGTGTTTTTTATAAAAACCCGTAAACGCTGATTATTGTTTTGTTTGAAGAAAGCATGTTCTGAAGCTGCTTATTGACGCCATCGTGCCCCAAACACTGGTGACTGAATCAATTACAGTGAAATCTGGCATTGATAAGCACAACAAAACAACCCTGTTTTACGATATACAGATTTCCGGACATGCTGACAATTACGTGTTTTATCTCAGAAGTAAACAAACAGTTCACGCTCCCCCCATGCATTTATTTGTGTGTATGCAAAAACAAAACAAAAACAAAACAAACCAAACCAAAAAACACCCAAAAGAAAAACACATCCCTCCAGTTAAGGTGCAATTCATAGTTTTGTAGGCAGAAGTAGTCTGTGTTTCAGCATGCAATTCAAAATAAAAAAGCTATTTTTCCAAATATGTTTTGATCATTTTTGACATCTTTGTCTGTTTGAAGGAAAAACAAACAAACACCATACACAAAGCAGGAAAGAAAGCATGAAATCAGCACCACACTGCTGTGTGACAGACACAGGAACACCAAACATGAGGAGATAAATGGCATTTGGGTTGCTCTTGGGTCAAGACTCTGGCCCAAACCGGTTCTGAGTGGCTGAGCAACGACAAAAATGTTTTTTGGTCACACAATGGCGAGCCTTCATAGCGATCGCATAAAAGCGAGGGCACAAACAGAGCGCCTACAGTAGTCTGACTGTTCGACCAGCAGAGGACTCGGACACAATCAGAGCACAGTAAGAATACAACAAAAAACAGAGGCTGGACTGTGTGTGTCTCTGTGAGCATGTACGTAGACTGTGAGTGTGTGTGTGTCGGTCCTACTATGGGAACATAAATCAACATAGTAAGGAAAAAAAAAAAAAAAAAGATTTAAACACACATACATGAATCAGGTGGTTATGTTGTGCTGTCATAAGGAAAGGATGATGTCATAAAATTAAAAAAAAGCCCAAAAAATAAACAATCCCAGAGAGAACAAAGAAAAAAAAAAAAAAGATGGCTGCCACAGTGCGACGTCCCCTTTACGGCATCAAAAGAGGTAAAAGATCTGTGAGGTTGAGAGGAAGTTAATCTAGCAGTAGACTAAGACAGTGCTATTGAGCAGGCAGACACACACAGACACACACACACACACACACAGACACACACAGCCTTTAAAAGACATTAAATATCAAGCTGCCAAGAGGATGAAATTACAAAAAAAAAAAAAGTACAAAAACAAAGTCAAATAGAAAAACAGAAACTCGTCATCTCTGCATTTCTCAGATGTTCACAAAACCCCCAAAAACAATATAAGAACTTAAAAAACAAAAACTCCACAAGGACAATCACACTGATTGACTTCACGGGGTGTTAATGTGGAAATGATGTGTCTGATTGTAAGGATCGCTCTCTCTTTCCCTCGTTGTTTTAGCGGCATACACCGCTACTCCATCAAAGCTCCCATGAGCGCCCTCGAGGTGAACTGCAGCCATTTTTCAGTGTGGCAGCATTGCTGAAAAGCAAAGAGGCTCTTTAAAGATGGACTCCGGTTAAACCAAACCCGGAGTTATTTTTGTTGTAACCTCTGAATAAATAGTGCTTTTAATTTTAGTATTCTAGTCCCAGGTATTTAATTAATTTATTTCCCAGACCAGGCTGCGAGAAAAACCTCCCTGCGAGCAGCAAGCATAAACGCACAAACGCACTGACGGGGGATGTCGTCATACTTTTGGCCACAGAGTGTCGTCAATGGCACATAAACGCGTACGCGCCAACCTCCGCCTCAGTTTCTGACGCCGTTTGATCTGCAGCCAGGTGTCGGCCGGTCTGCTTGCCCGACTTTTCTCGCACGTACAGTATGTGTCACCGCGTCCATCTGTCTCTGCGGTGCTCCGCTGACTTTCATCTTTTTGATCTGCAGTGTCACAACATATGGACGCCTGGACTTGCCAACAATCTGTCCTGGAACACATTCACAAGTGTTATGACTCCTGACTTACAAGCATGTACACTCGCGCACGTGCACAGACACACACCAAGACACGCGCACCTGTCCTATAAATTCCAGGCACATTCCTTTGATAAAGCCCGTTATGTTTACAGAGGTTGAATTTGCCAGCCAATTTCACTATTTCACATTCAACAGAGCTTCTAAACTGCTGGTTAATATGTTAATGTGCTTCCTTGTTGATGTGACATCGTGTGACAGAGCAATTTATTTTCTTTTACACCAGTCGGCTGCTTTGCTTAACTGCAGCGAGTGCATCCACTTGATGAACTGTAAACAAAAAAAGGGAGCTTTTACTTGACAGTGAATGCAACATTTGAATGCTTTAAAAGGACTCGTTCACTGAAATATTCTTGCTTGCAACTAGTTTTCCTTGTCGTTGCGTGTGTGGGATATCGTAAAAATAGAGACTGCTGTTGATTCTCCATCAGAAATCAGTGCTTACTCCAGCTAATCCACAGGACTCACTGTCAATAGTTGTCGTAAGGACCGGTTCTTTGGTATTTCCAAGCAAAACTGAAGTGACACTAATCTTTAAATGCTGTAAGCACCAAAAACGATACATGAAATCCCATTCACAGCTAATCCCGCATTAAGGGGGCGGCAGAAATCTCACGTCACGAAATGTGGGCAAATAAAACCATATTTAAAACACAGCATCATCACATAGAAGTGGAAAGAGCTCCTTTTTTTCATTGTTTGAGTGAGCCGACCATTTATTGGTTTGGATTACAAATTTGTGCATCACTGACAAATCAAAGCACTGCAGAACTGCAGAAAGACCGGGGTAGAGACTGGTTTCCCTGTAGCGCTTGTGGTTTAACACAGAGTTCTTTCCAATTAGCAACACATCGAAGTGCAGCTGCCAGAGTGAATCCGATTGCTCAGTTTGTGGAATGTGAACGCTTCCCGTCTATTACATGGGGAGAATAATTATGTGTTTACGGCCGAGACAACAGCAGCTCGATGGCAGGCATGTTCCTCTCTCCACAGAGCACACGTGTTTCCATACATTCCATCCACGCTTCCCAGATTTGTGTAGGAGGTATTAATGAGACATGAATAAAGTTTGACTTAAAAAAAGACCTCTCTAAAAGGAGCAATACTTTCCCCACTTACCCCTCCTCTCTTTCTGGCCTACTTCCTGCTAATGTTTCTCGGAAAAGATCAATCGGTGGGGGCCACGGGCCTGGCGGGGGGCCAGAGCCACGATGGCATGTTAGCCCGGTCGGGCAGTCGGTCGGCTACTCTGCGAGCACAACAGCAGATGGGTGTGGGTGGTGCAGAAACACATCTGTGCACGATACACACGAAAGCCAAATGCTACAAAACATATGTGGATGATTAGCATACATGCACTGAAAAGAGGGCGGAGCTGATAAACGGGGGTTGGGCTCACGTTTCTGATTTCTGTAAGTTGTCTCACATGTTTACTCTGGCGATGTCATGGTAACAGGATCATCACCTCTCTTAACCCGGGCCTTGGAGATGTCTTTTAACAAGGTTGTGGTGTAAACTGGCAGCACAGAGGTGCGTTATGGGAAATATAGGATCTGTAAGCTTGGAGGCTATCCCAACACCTCCAACAGCACTCGTGTGAACGGGAAAGGAAGCGGTGGAAGTGCAGAGCACAGCACACGCCCCCCTCAGCAAACAGCCCTGACAGCACTTACAGCCAATGTTCAGACTCCAGTTCAAAACAGAATTTTTCTCAGTGGTTATTTCCTGTCATTAATATCAATAACTGAAAGCAAAAAAAGAGATGACACCGAGCTCTTTCCTACTAATAACTCCAAAGCGGACTGGACAGCGCTGCTGTGTTACTGCAGGTTATTTGTTGTCAGACTGCCAAAAAACAAAAACCTGATCAGAGTGAAATTCAAACTTCTTATCTTTGGTAAAACACCCGTCACAGATTGAAAATGTTCACATTCTTAATGTCAGGCGAGATTGGGAGTTATAGATCGGCTATTCAAAAAAATAATAACATAAGCGCACAACATCCAAGGCAGGAAAAGGGCAGCCTGTGGGCCAAAAACAAGCTAACAATGGAAAAGAGAAAACAAATGGCAAGGATCCAGTTTTCTCTCATTTATAGAAAAGAAAAAACTGAGGGAGGGGTTGAGGGTTAAAAATTTTAGAGCCGAAGTAAACAAGTGTGACACATAAATTTATCATTAAGGCTTTTAAGTGTGGCTGCTTTGAGTGGAAAGGTGAGTGCTGACTGGGCTTCATCTCATCTAATCCAAGCCAATGAACTGGACCTCCACTGTATTTATATTGGAGGTTTCTGTGGGAACATTTTTAAATGTCATTTGCAGAGAAATAAGCTTGCTGTGCAGTTAGTTGTTACTTGGTTAGTTAAATATGTCTAAAAAGATGGCTTCAAAAGCACGCTACGTCAAACGCTGAGGCCACAATGGCTGTGCCCGTTCTTTTATACGAGTCTGCACTTCAACTACAGCCCCTGTTACTGCTTTAAAGGCTTTACGTTTGACGGTGTCTGAAAAAAAAAAAAAAAAAAATCAAGAGAAAGCAACAGGCCAGAGCTGTCCAAAAACACAAGTGCCTCAGTGCTTTAATGCCTGCTGAGTGGTCACAATCAAGTGTCCTTGAGCAAGAAAGACACCCCTATTTGGCACTCCTGCCAGCCTCTTTAAAAATCACCACAAGTCCCAGGAGGCAGCGTGGACAACACACGAGCCAGTCAGCCTCATCTTCACTTAAACTGTCACTGCTTTATAGATTTGTCTTTTTACGGGGAGGATGAGGTGCTCCCTTCATTTGGAATGGTTTTTATTTCATCGCCATGATGACTCCCTCTCCCTCATCAAAGTGGAAAAACCGAAGCCGTTCCGTCAAGCGTATTACCTCCCTCTTCCGCACTCATCCAATGAGTCCGTCACTGGGAACAGCAGCGGAAGGATTATTTCCAAAATGTCTCTTTCTGGATTCCAGTCTCCATTCATCAAGCTTCGACTTTGTATACTGGAAAAAGAAAAAAAAAACAAACGCTGCTGCTGCTTCTTTGTTTGTCTTTTTTACATTTTCCTGTTTCTGCTCAGTCTGAAATATGTTTCCCTTCTTGGTTCTTCTCTGGCTTGTACTTAAAAAAAAAACACAAACTGATTAATTTAGGGACATTTCTGCCTCTCATGCAAACTGGCATACTTTGATGAACCAGGGAAAACACAAAAGAAAACCCACAGGTGTGTGCTGGGTAATGGTGTGCGTGTGACACTGTGCCCAGCTCTGCAGCGCTGACATTTACTGATAAGGATTGATTTATGAGAGGCTCTGCATTTTTCTTTCTCACTCACGGCTGGTTCTGCATGAGGAATTAAGGGGAAAACTGCATGCGTATTCCCTCACCTCTTATTACACTGGCCAGCCATCTTGGCCGGTGACCTCAGCCTGTTGCAGATCTCAGGAACGTGTCGCGGCGATCTAAGTGATAACGGGGCAACGGGCCAAGCGAGGTAAACCTGACTCGTCTTTCAGCAGTCCACACATCCTTATCTGTCAGCCGACACGCAGATATGCAAGATGTGCAAAGTGATTGCAGCAGTGAGTCTTCCTGTGAGTGCAGTCTGAGGCCCTGAAATCAGAGGCTGGCAGGTTTTGTTTGTTTAAAGCGAGTCACATTAGAAACTTTAGTCAGATCTAGTCTCGAGTGAAAACATCAGTCAGTGCTTTTTGCAAGAAGACTGAAGAAAATGAGAGCTTTAGTACAAAAATGTGACACCTCATTCATTACTTGACCTAAAGTCGTACCATGATTATGTCACCCACGTTCTATTTAAAAAATAAATAAAAATAAATAAATCTAATTTTGAGACAAAGGGCGTTGAATCTCGCATTATCGTCGCTTCCTCTCCCATCAAATCCTGCTTAAAGCTCTTTTTTTCGCCGCAGCCCCTCTGGGTTTGGATCAGGATTTGGCTCCCAGCATCAAAACCAAAACCCTAACAGATGCCGGCACAGACCGCGCTGCCATCGAGGCAGCGACACAGGCCCTGACACAACTGTCGGCGGCCTGCTGGCTAATCTAATTTTCCCCACCAAGTGGTCTCCCAGCTCGGAGAAGGGAACCAATTGACGGATACAAGTCCCCAAAAACATATTAATGGCTTTGGAACTGTAAGGACAGAGCAGCGTTTTAATGATCGAGGAGTTTGAAGGAGGTGAAAATAATGGGGGAAAAAAGCATTTGAGGCATTCGATGCATTGCTGTGTCAGCGTCTGATGAAATTAAAGCTACAAAATAAGGTTTGATATATTCTCAGTCCTGTCAGCGACAGGACGCGTTTACTACAAGAAAAGTGGTTTTTATACCTCTAGAGGAGGTCTTAACCTCGAAAGAAGCCAGAAGCTAAAGTAAAGCCCAGACAGGCATTGAAGAGTAGATGGCAGATATGGTCAATCTGCAGTTAAAACAAAAATCAATGGGCTCATAATTTCTTGATCGCTGCTTGTCTGCCCGGCGCACATCTTAACTGCTCCGCAGCACGGTAAATATTCCAGCTACGACTTCCATGCCCTCAACAAGAACTAATCCTTGTCCCACTGGGCTACCCATGTACTCATACCAAGGCTCTACATCATCATCAACTTCTGCCAGACAACTTGGGCGGATGTCTGTGTGTGTTGGGGTGGGGGGGGTGATCTAGGCATCCATACCACATCGACAGCTGTTTACGGCAGAGAGAAGGCAAGAGGCATGAGCGCTCCTGCCTAAATGTTTATGATGATAATCATCTGTAGGGCATCAGAAAAGGCGTTGCCATGGCAACTGCTGCCCCAAAACAAAGGGAAAGAAATGAGGCAGAGAGACGATAAACAGACCCCTGTTATTGAAATGGTGCATTCCTGTGAGGATAACAGAAAACACACAGAATAGATAGGATCCACAGAGTGAGTGAGTGTGTGTGTGTGTGTGTGTGTGTGTGTGTGTGTGTGTGTGTGTGTGTGTGTTGGAGGATGACTTGGGAGATTTTGCAAAATAGAGAAAGCTGAAAACACAGACTTGAGGAGGGGGAGGAAAAAAAATCAGGATGATAAGTGAAAGAAAAAGACGATCTGTGATTGGCAACTGAGCAGAAAGCTGAATATCTAACCGAAGGGACTCAACGTCGGGGTCGACCTCATCCGAATGCTGCAGCTCCTTGCCTGATATGAACCCACCCACTCGTCTTAACAACACCCATCCCATTTCCTCTTTTTCACATAGTTTCCAAGGAAACATAGTTATCTGAGGCGCTAGATGGAGAGAGAGAGAGATGAAAAACTGAAGGGTGATATTCTTCCAGCTGCTATCGGACTGGACGAACAATAATGGCAGTAACTGCCGTAGATGCCATAGACGGGGCATGATTTATTCAGAGCTGCCTGTAAGCTCTGGGAATCGCACTCTCTTGCTCTCTCACTCACACACACACACACACACACACACACACACGTTCTCCTCCTCACTCATTATACTCCCCTCACACTCTCTCCTGCCTTCTCTCTCAGGTTTTCTCATCCCAGTTTCATCCTTTCCGGTTCCCATCAGTTTCTTTCTTCCTTTCCATTTTCTCAAAATATGATACAAATAAAAACCACATACAGACCACCCCCAATTCCTTTTTCCTTTTACAAGCACACACAGACAACTCTAAGGCGCATGTAGATGAACGTGAGCATATGTATGAGCTGAGACATCTCTACTGAGTCATTCCCTTTCATTTGGCTGTCGGTGCTCCGGTGGGGGGGGTTTCTGTAATGTCCTACCAACACTCGGGAGCAATGAAAGTATCTGAGCAGGAGTTTATGTCTGGAAGGACGTCACCAAATATGACAGGAAGACATCTGGAGGTGGAGAGTGAAGTGGGAACATCGGTCAATCTGTAAACTTCAGTAAACACAGACAAAACCAAAACGGTCCTTCCCTTCAGAGTTTGTCAGATCCATGGAGGGGTTTCACCTGCCGGCGATAGACCCCTGGCTTTTTCTTGCTGCCATTTTCTCGCTGCCATTTTCTCTCAGAGAACAGGCGCGTCGAATTGGTGGGTGACAGAAGGAAGGACGGGTGACAAATAGAGAGATAGCTCGGGGCCTCCCGGAAAAGGGGAGGAATGAGGAAATCTAAGATTCTGTTTATCCAGTGGTTATTATCCTCTCATCTCAAAGCTCTCTCTCAAAATCCATGGATGTGATTCAGTGTTCCCTTTTTTCTGACCCCAATGTAATGACTTAAAAGAGCAGCATCAGTGCTGCCTGGTGGAGATACATTTAGTTTCACTCCAATGAGAGAAGCAGTTCATCAGTATCGTTCCACGCCCCCAAAATCACTTGGGCCCTACGAGCGTTTTTTTTTTCACGTTTTTTATTTTAATTTTTTTGGCCACCTGACACCTAGCCTTCATTCGCTCTGGACTCTTTTCTGTAAGGGTTCTCCAAGAGGTAGCGATACCTGTCGTAGTTCTCCAGCATGTACTTGGGGGCGTACATGTGCTCTTTGGGGTCCACTGGGGGATACTCCTGCAGCGAGCCGTCAAACCAGCCGCCAGTCCGGATGAGATCGCGGATGTAGTTGAGGTCGCGTTTGTCCTCGTAGTCGCCCCACCGCGGGAAGTCTCCGTTCTGCGCCGACACCAGCTTAAAGTAGATCCCCTCGGGTGTGAAGCACCAGGAGCAGTGCCACCCTGCGAAGTGGAAGGGGCTTCCCACCGACCACTGCACCAGGATGTGGCCGGTGTCATTCTCGTACTTGCGGAAACCCGGCATAGTGTAATATTCGCGACGACGCAGTTTGATGCCGTCGCCATCGTACACGTCGTGAAGCATCCTCAACGTGCAGCCCGACACCACCTCCAGAGACCCGAACTGCTTCCAGAAAAAGCCATACAACGACTGCACACACAGAGAAAAGAGTACAGGAGAATTGCAAAAAGAATGAGATACTGTTCAATTACCAAATTTATTTTTCCCTTAATCTTACATGGTGAAAAAAAAAAAATCTTAATTTCATGTAACAAACTGGCTGCTTGTAGAAAACACACGAAAGCTGAGATACTTATGTTACCTTGCGCATGTGGATGGCGAAAGGCTCTGTCCACCCGTCGAACAGCTTGAGGAAAAGTAGTCCTTCATGTGCTGGGATTTCGTCGGCATCGTTGATGACAAAAACATCGTCCGATCGCGCACCGACCACCCTGGACATGCCATTGTGTGTCAGGAAGGTACGCAGGTAGTCATCGGCGATCCAGCCGTCCTGCCGACCCCCATCCGGAAAGTGGTTGAGGAACACGTACAGGATCTTGTGACGTATGTAGTCATAGGTACCGTTTAGAAGGAGCCGCAGGAAACTGAGGGATTACAAAAATGTAATTTTAAAACGAAAATTAACATGATTTTTTTTTAAGTTCAACATTTTAAGTAACACCGTTGCATTTAGATGAATTTTACCTACTGTTCCAGGCAGCCATTGCTTTCCTTTACTGACATGTAGCAGTCATAAGTTAGCAAGAGCATAGATTCTTGTCAAGTAAGGCTGCCGTTTGCCATTTTAGTTTTCCTTTTAAGATGTAACTAAAGGTGTATTTCATGCTTAAAAGCACAAAAGCAAAAAAGCCCTCAGATACTAGTCAATACTAAAACTTAATATGGGATTAGATACTCATTTGCAGCACAGCCCCTCCCCCGACAAGCAGCTGAAGTAGCTAACGTTCACGACACCGAACACTGAGAATTTTCCAGGTCAGTAAAGCTCCTGTTTCAATAACATCTACTTACACTTTCTACATTTTGACCTAGCAAGTGCACACCAAAGTTAGCTTGACTATTAGCAGTTACCCGTTAGCCACATTAGCCAATCTGCTATTATAAAGGTAGCTATTATTAGCTATGGCTAATATTAATAAGGCTAACAATGTCGGTAATGTTATTAACAAAAGCAGCAAAAGTTACAAGACATGTCCGTCTGTGACATTCGGGTTGTGTTAATTTAAAGGGTAACACAAATGCTTATTATTAGAATTATTAATAATTATTCAACAATTAGTCCCCCCTGTGAAAATTTCCCTTTTAAAACTATTATTGAACTGAGAAGTGAATAGCAGTTTTAAACTTCTTGATGATACTTCTTACTCCAGTTCTTGACACTTGAAACACTTTTTTAAATTTGTATATCCATCTCCTGTTTTTGTGATTGACAACAGTTATTATTCTCTACTCTAAACAGATAGGTTTTTTTTTTTTAGTGTGATGCTTTCTCCAGTGACAGCTAAGGAGTTTTCAAGGTTTGTAAATTGTAAGGTTGTCCTCAGTTTTTACTTGATTTTACAAGCTATGAACATTAAAAATAAATATGCTACAGCTCAAAAAAAAATTTTTTAAAAAAAGACAGTTTTTCAGTTTCTAATAATGACTCTGGTCTTTTTTCTGAAATAATTCTGTTTTTTTATACAAATAGAAATAATTTATGATCTCTACAGGAACTTAGTATGCTTAGAAATGCTGTGTTGCTCTGTTAAAAAAATAAGTTCTTGGGAAGATTTGGACAAAAACTTTAAATTTCATAGGGGGACTTGTGGACTTATCATTTGTGTATTAGCATGTTGCTGACACAGTCTGCAGTTGTGCCGAGTTTCCCCATCTCTGAGTGGCATTAGGTGACTGTGCATTTATTACACGATACCTTCTGGTGGGAAACACACCAACAGAACTGCAGTATCATGCATCCATAATGTGACGTTCCCTGTAATGGATTTCACAAATTTAAAAGGCTTATGATTATAATTTTTTTCCCTCTGAAGAAAAAAAAAAATTGCAAACCAATATTGCATTAAACAGTCCACAAAATACATTCCAGCTGTAGCCCATTTATAAAAGGTTGTCAAAATGTGGCAGAAGAGATAAAGAAACAGTTCAGAAAGGCACTTGTTTGACAAATGGCACCTTTCAGCAGAGAAAAGCCGTTCTCCTCACGCCAAACTGTCCAGAAGAACAACTCAATTAACCTGTTGATATGCATAGCGAAAGACTGCGATCGCAGAACATAGCCGCTTTCATGCAGTGTCACATCCGATGATTGAACACACCGATCTCTCCCTTCAAGGCTACACGCAGAGTCAATCATGCTGCTCTTGTCATAATCTGCTGTAAAATTTGCCCTCGAGGCGTTTCATGTTGTCGCCACAGGAAGCTAACTGTAATTGTTATTCCGCACGCGGATACTCGAGGAGCACGAGTAGGGCTGGCTGTAAACAAAGAGGGTAAGCTGCAAACAATAACGACTCATTGAAACGGCGCCGTCACAACTTGGATAGAAAAAAAAAAAAAAAAAAAAAAATGGGGAGTGTGTGTGTGTGTTTGTAACCAAGCAGCTGGATATTGAAAAAATGAGCACAAATGGAGCTTTGTGTAACAGTGTGTCCTCATGTGAGCTCATTTATCCATATAAAGACAAAGATGACATAACATGGCCTTTATAATATATACACACTGTTCTTGTGACTTAATCCAGTTTAAAGTTTGCACTTTATTTTACAATGTGTGCTGTCGGTCACTACAGAGCCATAAACTAAAGGCCACAGAGGATTACACATCTCACACAAATACACCTTGACCGCGGGGGGTTGGGGGTTTTTTATAATCCCTTCACATGCACCTGTCCAAAAAACAACTTTGAATCATACCTGAGAGGCCGTTTCTCTCCGTAGGCGGTGAAGTTCGATTCGCACACGAGGAACAAATCCACGGCCTCTGAGAGCTCATGAAAGCGTGCGTGCAGCAGATCAAACTCGTGGTTGACGTTGATGGCGTTGATCACCCTCCGCGGGGTTTCTCTGGGCGTCAGCCGCTCCTTAGTTGGCAGATTGGAGTGGTACACCATTGTGGGAACCCCGCAGTAAGGTCCGTGCCACCCAGGCCGACAAACGCACTTGACCAGCCGCTTCCCGTTGCCCTTGGCCCGAGCTTTGACCTTTGGCACAATGGTGGGCTGCTGCTGGAGCTCCAGAGGTTTCCGTTGCCCGGCAGCAACTGCCCGACCAACTGCTCCGTTAGCCGCAGACCCCCCTGATTTTCCATAGTACTCTTTAGGAGTAGCTACCTCTGTCCCCTGCCTGAAGCAAAGGGCTCCAGCTTTGGTGCGCACAAAGTAAGGGGTTTTGTCATCTTGAAGCTGGAAAGTGCGAGTATGGAGGTCTCCCATGGATTCTATGGGATCCCTGAAATGATGCTCTTTTCTTGCTGGTTCCTGTGGAGGGTCTAGCCTCTCGGGCTGTGCAGGGTGGGCGGGATTCCACCGCTTTAAGCGGTCCTCAGCTCCAATCTGGATAAAAGAGAGTAACGGGAAACAGTTACACAACTCTGCCTTGAAATAAAAACACCAGCTTTACTCATTATACTCTTCACTGTAAGATTCACATTAAAGCAAAATTGTATTTAACAAACACTTGCGACAAACCCGTGTCCTGTCAGGTACAAGCAGGAGACTAATTAGTTTCTTCTCATTTTGGTGGTTACGCAAATTGTGAAGGGCATCAACAATGACTGTTAGTGTGTGAATTGTGGTTTAAGATAAATAAGAACTTTAAACTGTAAAACAGGTTACAGTTAAACATTGGAGAAATTGAATAACTAGCCTAAAAAGTAAGTAACATAAGGGTTACAAAGTACATATTTCCTGTCTTGTAACAGAGAGGTTGATGAGAGTGCGGTGTATTTCAGATTTTTCTGCCTGATTTACACCCATTCTGTCCATTTTGGCAACCAAAAAAGATCCACAGTGATAGTGAGTCCGAATTACATGCTCTCCATAGCATCTAGGAAAACTCAAAGACTAATACGAGTCATTCTTTTTTAAAACATTTTTGCACAAAGGCACCATTTGTGTCCAGGTGCCTGGGAACAGCAGGTACAATTTAAACTTCAGAGACCCAAGTCTTAAAGTCTAAGCACAACGGTTAGCCAATATAAATGAGTGACAGCAAAAAACATGGTTAAGAAAAAACCCTTCACAACATGTAATCAGAGTCACATACAGAGTTTCCAACGAGGTGCACACCCCTGGGAACACTCAAGGACGAGACGGTCAGATGAACTGTGAAGTGTACATGGCTATACCTCCTGCTCAGATTCAGCCAAATGCTGCAATGATCAGATGACACTGCACAGTGGAAACAGATAATGACCCGCAGCATACTGCAAAAGCAACCCAAGAGTTTCTCAAGGCAAAGAAATAAGATATTCTTGGGTGGCCAAGTCAGTTACATTAGTGCAATAGAGCATGTTATTCGGTAATTGAACGAAAAACCGAAGCAGAGAGTCAGAAAAACAGGCAGCAACTGGAGGAGGCAGCAGTAAAGGCCTGGAAGAGCATCTCAAGAAAGGAAACGCAACATTTGCTGCTCTCCACGAGCTCTAGACTTCAGGCCTGAATCAAAGCTAAAAGTCCGCACTTCATTTACATCTTGATTGTTTGGTTTAAAACCCACCGTGGGGCTATATAGAGGTAACACTATAAAGACAGTACTTTCAAAGCTGCTTGTCTTAACACTAACCTCACATTACATTTTATGAGGATAAATTGCATGAGCACACATTCAGTGAAGCGCCAGACATGCTGCAATTTGTTTATGGCACAAGTGATACTGTAATGCTGTTAAGACATGCTGGTGCAGTAGGCAAGCAAGGTAAACATGAGCAGAAACATTTAGAGATGCTTATGCTTCAACTTGTTCAGCAGCTGCTGGAGAAACATGTTGCATGTATGGCTTTAAATAGATTTTGTTGATTTTGTTGATTTCACTACACACCAAAGCCTCTAGCTTTGGTGTGTAGTGAATCACCACTCTGAGTGTGGATTTAAGTGATGCTATTAGCTCACAGCATGCTCTGCAAGATTTCATTTCACATTAAATTATTTTAGGTACCTAAGTGCAACCCCCCTTTAACCCTTTAAGACCTACCATAGAACCAAGTCCGCCAGAGCTTATATTATATTTGTACATGCTGTAGTGCCATTTTCGGGAGCATTTCAAGTTGATATACATCAATACAACCATTATAGCCCAAATTTTAATAATATGTCCACATTAAGTGCATAGTACTTACATAACTTGCAAAAAAGTGCAATAAACTACAAAAAAATTGAATCGATTTTTGTTTTTTTAACATATATTTGTAGTTAGAGAAATTTAAGAGGCTTATCCCTCAAAACTGTAAATACAAAAAAGTTGCACAAAATAGTTTCCCACCACAGGAAATTTATTTTGAGTGTCTTCATAGTTTTATTTTTGAAATACACCAATTTTTATATACTGCAGGAAAAACAAAAATAAATATTATAATGCAAATTTGCAAAAAAGCAGCATCAAAATAAACTATTTCCAGCAGTGCAATATGAGTTCTAAGCATCCCAGAAACGACACAGAAAGTCATAAAGTTAAACATAATTTTTAAAAACACAAATATAGGCTCATAAGGCCCTGATGGTAAAAAACGACATTTCCGCAAAATGACGTCACTTCCTGTTTCGGGCAGGACATGGCAGACATGCGATAGTTCGCGCTGATGGACGTAGGAAGTGTTACAACCAGCTGATCGGATCAGCAAAGCCTGTTTCTGGAATATTATGTTTATATATATAATTATATATTTATTGCTGCAAGTGCTTTTTATGCAGTTTTTGCAAAGCTATATGTGGAAGGAAACCGTGACTTAGGACAAGCTGATGGCATAAGATGTAAGTACAACTCCTCCGGTTTCATATGCAAAAAATTTACTGCGCTAGCTTACGTGGTTGCAGTGCTACCGGGATTTAAAAATAGTTACCCAAAACGGAGCGTGCCCGCTCTGACCGGCTTTAAAGGGTTAAGATCCCCAGGTAAAGAAGCACAGGATTACGCCAACACATTTTAATATACTGGAGGTCTGGGGAAATCTCATCTGGTTGCACAATGCATCACATCAGTCTTGGAGAAAAGTCAAATACTGCTGCCTTGGCTGGTTGCTTGCTTGCCCTGCCATGTGACTCTGATGTTTTAACACAACAGTTGTGATGCAAACTAACATCTTAAAATAAAACAGAGTCACCCGGGTCTAGAAAAACAAACCCAGGTGCGCTGTGAGGTAAAATTTGCATTTTTAATAACGCACGTTTGGTGGCTTTAAAGAGAAAGCAAAACAACAGTCCTGGGAATGGATGAGAAACAGGTCTCAGATCCAGGGATCCGTGTGGGATTTTGAGCTGAAAGCTTGAAATACATAAACATAAATTTGTCTGAAGGTGTAAATTGTGAGGCATTCGACACCGCGCTGTTGCGTTCGGGTTTACCCATCTTACCTCATTTGCTGTGTCACCCAGCTGGTTTTCCTTTGGTTTCTCCCAGGGATGTGGTGGTGCTGGCTCCTCTCTTTGCCTCATCTCCTCATCTCCACCTCCAGCTATGGCCTCCGGGATCCCCGGGCCAAATTCTTCCCCTCCGCCTCCTCCCCCGAGACCCGGCACGCCTCTAGCTTTGGCATCTGACTGCCGGAGACCGGGTAGAGGGGGGGCCTCTTCAGGAGAAGCTGGGCTGAGCGGGGTGGTGGCCATACCCTTCTCCCTCCAGAAGAAGCCGGTCACCATGATGAAGGACTTGATGTTGGGGTATGGAGCCGAGAGCTCCCGCAGCAGGGAGACGTAATGGAGGGCCTTGTAGTAGTGGAGGAAGGAGATGACACACAGGCCCACCGTGCACAGCAAGAACACCCTGTGCCGCCGCATTTTCATCCTGGAACAAATGGAAAAGGAAGCAACATCAGTGCACCATTTACCTCCACCGGTGAGGCACAAGTCATGAGAAGCAACAAGCTTTCAAGATAAAAACAGAGCCACAAACCTGCCTTTCCTCCCTCTAATATTACACACACTTGCCAATGTTCACTTTGTGGAGTCTTACTTCTTAGAGCCCTTTCTTCCTTTAGCTGAATGCTTGTAGTATAAAGATATAGAAAAAAAACAAACAAACAATCTTGGGGATCCGTGGTCTTTGTACATTGCTTAAAAAGATTGTGCATGATTTGACGAGATGTGTTTCCAAAGAGTAAAATATATGGGAGAGAAAAAACAAACACTTTTTTTAAACATAACAGAAAATAACGGAAATAAAAACTGCTTATTTAGCAGCTAAAGAGCCATAAATGTCAACAAAGACCAAAGCGGAGCTCAAATTTAAAAAAACAAAACCCCAACAGGCTTCTTCACGGCAGCGCTTTGGCCTCAGTCCAGTGAACTGTGGATAATTCATGCTGATAATCGTGCAGAGTTAACGTGAATTAATTTCAATCCTATAGCTTTTTTTTCTTCTTTTTTAATTAACACACACAAACAACCATGCATCCAGTGTGCATCATTAATAATCCTGATGTAGCTGCTAATGGACGATTTTCTTAATATGGATGAGATGAGAACAAAAATAAGAAAGTGTCCCTACTAATGGATGATTATGACGTCCAAAACTACAAAGCATAACAGAACAGTTGCATTCAAGTTCAAACGCACTCCTTTATGTCCGCGTTCACTTGATATTGAGCATTTCACCCAGATTTTCATGTTTGAGCCAAAAAAAGCAGCTCTGAAGCAGGATTTCTCAGTCAAGTAACGGTGACGGCCCATGCTTACGCGGCAAAATTTATTCTTACATTTAAGCCCGTCTTTTAAAAAACAAAAGTGTTGGCCAGAAAATGTTAAGCTCAGATGAATAAGGGATAAAGTACTGAGGAAGGAAAAGAAAGACATTTCCCAGCAGTGCGTGAAATGAACTTGCTTGCTTGCTCAGCACAGCTCTTCCACTGGATGTGAAACGAATGTGAAGAGGAGCAGGAAGAAGTGAGGTCCAGCTGAGCGGACGACAGGATGTGATGTCGTGGGATGCGGATTTGTTTTACTCAAATGAGGAGGACAATGATTGAATAACTTTTTTCCAACTGCTGACTGAGTTATTTAGTCTCCAAATGTGGTGAAAGTATAGCTCAACAAGTCCCAGGTCAGGTTAAAGTTGGAAACTTTGTGTTTCAAAAAGCTGCTAAGGTGTTTGCAAGCAGCTTAGCATTAAATAAAAAAAAAAATCCAGGTAACTTCTGAATTAACCCGAGTTTGTTACCAGGGTGCATCACCATGGTAACCCATGCTGCAGCTCTAACCTGTTGCAGAGCAGGTTATGTTGTTGCTGTCTACGGCACAAACAGAGCTTCTGCAATCCTAGAAGGTTTCTTAAACCTCTGGGTGTGACACCGCAGGCCACACACAGCCCACTTCGATCTTAAGTGGGTGAGATTATAAATGACTGGAATAATCATTAAATATGAAATAAAGCAAGCGACACAAACAAAGAGCTCGTCATTGTGAGGTTTGCAAAGGGCTCAAACAACAATAGAGCTCAACTGCAGTCTGCACCACTGTTTCACAACAAGAAGCACACAATTATAGCAACAAGTTATCTCCCCATCGCGGTCGCATGAAACAATCTGATCTCCAGCTTGCACATACGAGTATATCTTGTAACCGAGGCTCATATGAAGGGAAAAACATGACACTACAGAGACTTCCATTCAGCCCCATCTACAAAAATACTGAGAAGGTCAAAATCTTGAAATGTCCCATCAGAGGGGGAAGTTTGGCATGTTAGCGTTTACACTGACAAATTGGATATTAGAGTGCAGATAAGCATCTAGGTACGGATCGCGGGTTAATACCAGGTACAAACAGAGCACATTTACAGGCAAACAGCCTTTCCACCTGCCACATACCAGTTTAAGCGTACATGAGAGTACACAAAAAAGGATTATTTAATTCAAGTAACTGAATGCAGAGCCGCAAAAGTTTAAAAAATTCATAATTTAATAGTAAATAACAGATAACAAGCGCCGCACCTTTTCAATTTGCATCCTAATGAACACAATTCTCCTCAAACTTAATTGCAGCGACACCAGGTTAATGAAATACGCTGCTAACTAAACGGTCACATGAGACTGTAACAAGCAACTTCCAGCCCAACAACAAGAAGATAAAAGCGATCCTCAAATAAGACGTCGGTGCCGTTTTGGGGGAATGCTGTGAGAAAGCATCCTCCGGCACATCGCGCCGTTAGTTAACGAGCCCCGACACTGCAGAAACTCGGAGAAATACGCAACTACTGAATACTGTATATTCCCATTTTAGATGACAGCACAAAAGATCTCAGTGAATTGGGCCTACGGGTGGAGAAAGGGGGAAGAGGTCAAAGGTAAAGCAGGCAAAGGATGAGGTCGAAGCTGGTGCTGCTTGGTTTATTACTGAAGCGCCGCCGCTCCACATCCTCCCTCCAAACCCTTTCAATTCCCGACTTTATTTATCATCTCTAATTCCCCTTCACATTCACTCCCTCTCCCCGTTCCGCTCGTCTCCGTTTCCCACACAACTTGACATGAAACAAAATGCAAGAAAGGAGGAAGTGAGGACTGAAAGCTCCCCCACCAAACACACACACACACACACACACACACACACACACACACTGAAAGAAGCAGTTACAGAGAGGGAAGTAAACATGATTTCTTTCCTCCTTTTTTGAGCACTTTGGTTTCACATGAGCACAGATTCCACTTGAAGATTCGCAGATGACCCGATAACGAGTCGGCTTAACGCACACTAATCGTCCTGGGTGGCATCAGCCGAGTCAAGACTCAAGAGGATTGTGGTGCAGGCTAGAAGCAAACATTAAAGTTAACAGTGTGTGTGGATAAGGTGCGTCTCGGGGGGTTTTTTGTGTGTGTTTTTTGCCTAGACACTCTGGCCTCTTGGAACTGATTCAATTAGCATCCCAATAACGACTAAAGACTTTAGAGGCAAGAAGGCATCTCTTGAATCTTTCCTGCACCGGCACTTGTTGACCTTGTGTCCCGTCACGAGTCTAGACTTCAGTTTTGCCTACAATGACAACCTTTGCATGGCTTCAACTTGCAAATAAAAGAAATTGAAATGAAGACTATATAAACGTCGTGCTGTTACTCCTCTTACTTTTCTGACACAAGCCTTTTTACCTTCCTTTTAGGCCGCTTTGCAAGCCCGGCTGCTCTTCGCAGACAAAAGATATAAAGGGCAGGTCGGTGGGTGGGGTGTGCAGACCAAGCCCAAACATTAGAGAAAAACACAAGCTGTCTGAAGTGTTTAGAGCACTGAAGCCAGAGCTTCAGGCAGTACTAGTGAAAACAAGAAAAATGGTTTTGCACCATTATCTGAGCTTTTCAGTGTGAGGATTTCAAAATAACAGCAATCCTGCTGCTGTGGCTTTCATTGTCTGAGAAGAAGGTGCTGCAACAGGACAAGACGTATAACACAGAGCTGACATCAACAGGCACTCCTTCCCACTAATCTGAGGTTTCATTTTGATAAACAAAGCAAGCACAACCATACTGTAGCAACATCACTGGATCCGAGCTATGAAGAGAGGTTAATTCACTAAGAGACTAACAACTACCTTCATCTAAGAGATCACATCTCTGCTTTATTTTATTTTACATTTCATTTCACAGAGAAATCACAGAAAGAAAGTTTGTATTGATTTAGCCCATCACCAGTTTGCACAGCCCACCACCAATCCATATACAAAAGCACTTACAAACACAGCAACCGCCCGCATCGTGCCGGGATTTTGTGCAGATTCGTGGATGCCCTGGTACCTCTAAGCCAAGACATCAGTGCAGAACTTATTCCAGTGTGCTCATGCCAGCGCTCGCTGTCAGTCTGCTGTTGCAACCTTCCTTGCCCCGGAGGTGCTGCCTGTCAGATAGTGCAATGCAAAAGGTTGAAGCTTACAGGGCACAGAGTTTGTCCACCTGTAACACATGTAATTCTACTTTTAATGACCTGAAAAATAATCTTTCTGGTTTGTGTTTACCATTACGAGTAGACCAAAAAATAGTCAGTGATGTCTCAAGATAAGAGGGTTTAAATATTATAGAAGCAATTCATTAATATATGTAAATTTCTTATATTATTAAAATATCTTATTGAGGGTCACCATAACACTCGTGACTAGTTAAAGAGGTTATATCTGTCAATGTAAGACGCTTCTAGCAACAGAAAAAATGCTGAAGTTAAGACAAAGAAAAAAAGCATAAAAACAAAGCCAACAAAAACAAGTCACATGGTAAACCTGTCTGAATGTCTTTAAGGCGTGAGTGGGAAAACACTGCTCACTGGGAAAACTGGGGAGAATTCACTGCAACCAGAGCGTGCTGAAGTGAAGGAAAAGGGAAACTTCAGCCAAAACTTTTATCAGACGACAATCTGATAACAGTGAAGGTGGAGCGAACGTAGCTCCTCCCTGTAACACCGCCTGTGTAAATTTCACACTTTGTAAAATTTAACTTTTGGAATCTCTAATTTTCTCTCTTTAATGGAGCTCTGCGGGATTTTTTTTTTAAGAGTAAAACCTAAAAAGGTTTAGAAAAACCCAAACTGCCGGCTGACGAAAGCAGCACAAACATTTGGTTTGTGCTGGTTGAAAGCCAAGCCAAGAGATAAACCGTTGCAGATATGAGGTCTGTGTGCTGGGGGGAGGAGGAATTCCCCCAGTAAACTAATCTTAATTATACGTAGTATGCGTGTCACCATGGCAAAAAAGTTTTAAAAAAAAAGTCCTGTGACACCCACTGACCCACAGAAGCGCTCTGTGGAGAACTCCGTGTTTACACATTCCCGTCTGGATGTCTGAGGACAGACTTCATCAGTGCAATAGTGTAACTAAAGATCAACAGTGTTACACAGTCTGATTTATGAGAAGTATACAAAATTATTTTGCGCGCTGACAAACGCACCCTTTGTGTAGTACGCGAAGCGAGGATCAGTGAGGCGCTTTGTGCTGTTTGTGTTTGAGCATTTCCGTAGACGCTTTTGTCTGAGAATTCTGGCTTTGTAAATATTTGAAATACCTCTCAAAATGCAGTATTGTGCACGAGTCTAGAGCTACCTCTCATTTCTTTATACTCTGAGAAAAGGAGAAATACAGTATGTGAAGCAAAAATAGAGTCCAGTGAGCTTGAAAGTCAATATTTGTTATGACCATCTTCATTCTTCAACACAGTCTGAACTCTCTTAGGCAGCTTTGTGTTCTTCAAGAACAGGATAGTTCTGCACTCTGTTCGAAGGACATTCAAAGCTTTCTTCTGTTCTTGTCAAGATGAAATTAAACTGCTGAGCTCATGGGAGGCCAATCTATGACTGATAGAAAAACACACAATGGGAAACCGAGTGTTTCACTACTGGCAGCGTCATACTGAAAAGCCGTTTCCAAACAGATGCTTTCCCGATGGAATTGCACGGTGCATCTGTATTCCATCAATTTTGAAAAGATGCCCAACACCACTGACTGAAATGCAGCCAAAAACATGACAGAGCCTCCACTGTGCTTTAGACTTCTTCGTTTATCGTCCAGTTTCCTCTACTTTTTTAAGGACATGCTGCACACTGTGCCAAGTTTTTAAGCTAATAGCTCTTTAGGAATCACTTTGAAAGACCTTCAAAAACCCAAAGTCTGACTCCTTAGAAGCAAATTATAAAAAAATGTGAGCTGGCTCAAGACTTCTGCACATCAATGAAACCACTCAAACAACTGTTAACATCCTCGCCCGTCCAAACAGTGTTTAGACGCCTCATTCTTGCATTAGACTTGCTCATTACACTTCCCATCGCCACTTAAAAACAATGACAAAATTGCGTGAATCACACACTATAAAGACCGTTTTACACACATGATTGTTTCCGTACTCAAACAGATCAAGAGCTGAACTTGTGGCTATGAAAATGTTACCACATCAGCAAAACTCTTTCATAAGTCAAATGATAAATGAGATAGTTTCTCCGAAAGGCTTACAGGCTTTCTGTTGTGTGCAGCCTCAAAATCCACTTTTCTTATCTTTGAACACACGCGCACACACAGACGCACAGGCACACAAATATTTTTCCACATGGCAAAGTCTCTTGCATTGTGTCATCTGGACAACAAAGAATTTCTCAGGTTATTCAGCACCACACTAAGTCTCTGAGCAGTCTGCTGGCCTCACCTAACAAGCTCTCTGGGGAGACATCAAAACAAAACAAAGCACCTTGGGTGCAGCAGTTAGTGAGACCAGCTCCCAACCAAACAATCAGAAGCACAGCCCAATCAGAGCGTCTTTAGTTAAGGGTCTCAACTGTCAGCCGCAGACGTGCTTCTCACAAAAAACAAACACCTAATTGCGGCGAACTGAAATCACCAAACTTCTTAATTGTGTCCTTGGGCAATATTTGCAATACAAAGTTATTGGCTGAATAGCTGTCAGTATCAAAACAGTGCATCAGTATCATGTGGGTGGACGGGGGATTATCAAGATGCTCAAAATGACACCAAGCAGATTCACACCAGGAATACTCGAGCTATCAAGACAGTCCTGTTTTAAGTCTTGTGACCACATTATCAGTGGGAGTAATGGCAGAAAACTGAAACACAATAGTAAAAATAATTGTAATGATGTGGATTTTCAAGCATCAGGCAGCGACTTCTTCCTAAACGGAAGAGTTTTAAAACAAAACAGCACCCATAAAGTTTTATTGGCCTCACTCTTACTCCCAGAGTATCGCAGTAAATCTGTCGCCGCGCACCGCTGATCACAGCTTCTCCTCTTGATCCTGCTTTTAATGCCTGCTGAGGCGCCTATTGCACAGGTAGCTCCTCCATTAGCAAACAAGTGTCCTGCACTAGAGGGATTCTGAGCAAGTCCAAGGTTTAAGTCAATACTTTTGCATTTCTTTACTCGCTTGATGCACGGGGAATGACTGAAGCTGTTGCTCAGTCATTTTGTTGCTTTGAGTCTCTAATTTTAGATGAAAGGCACAGTTTTCATGTGCAAGAGCAGAATCTGAGAAAAGTACTTCTCTTCGCACAAGTTGTTTCAAATACACGCTGCAGTTAATCTGATGGTGCAGATACGCCCTTGTCTTAACTCGATCCACATCAGTCTACACATGAAGCATAACAGTACGTGTTGTACTCGTTCTGTAAATGCCAGTTTCTGCACTTTGTGCACAGCGACTCCAAAAAATGAGCTCTGAAGAACACAGCTCACCTGCAGCTCCAGATTGTGCTTAAAAAGTGTTGTCTAGACCAGTGAGGCACTGCTGGCCAGTAGAGTCACCTCTCCGACAAAGCTGCTTCCTGCCAGTTCCTCTTACATTTACAAATAAAACACGAATCCTCGACCAAAACGCAGAGCGCGCTACCCCGATTTCTTGCTTGATCCAATTGCTCCGAGCTAACGGTCAATGGACAAAGATGTTTCTTATGGATCATCATTTTGTGGAAGTGTCTGCCATTTTCCAAGAATCATAGTTCTGCGTAACAGATATCACCATTGTAACACCATCTGGCTTAACAACCATCTGGTGTGTCATTTCAGGGTAGGTGGGATCATAAAACTGCATCATGAGATTATCACAAGGTCGTAAAACCTGAAGTTCGTCAACATCACACTATGTGAGTCCATATCAGTTTTGAGGCTGACTGTGGTATTAAAACATCCATGTGTGTCATGGAAACCAAAAACTATTTTTAATAAGCCAGTTGATTTTAGAAGCTCTAGCTCCCATTAGTTCGCTTAACACAGGTTTCGATCACCAAAAATGACTTTCAGCACACTTGATTTTGCCACTTTTGTACACTTGTAGTTAAAATGGTTAATATTTGGAAACTGCTTCACCCATATTGCCATAAATTATACTTCCTACATAGGCAGACGCTGGCAGGTAGCTAAATGCAGCCCCTCTTCGCTCGTCTGTTTGGCAGCAGAATCAGGAAATCCCACTCGTCTCCTCTCGGCTCACGGGTCACTGCTTTGGTGAGCGAGACTTCAGGAGAAAGCCAGAGTGCTAAATGGATTTCAATAATGCAAGCCCAGTGAGAGCCTCAGAAAGGTTGTGTGCATGTGCCGACTGCATGTTATGATGGAGCTGGGGTTTAGCTGGACATGAATATTGGGAAGCGAAACGGTGTGAATGTGTGCTGCCTCTGAGGGGACCCGATAGGTGAGCGATAAGAATTACCGCTTCAGGTGCAGCAGACGTGAACGTGCATGCATGCGTGACGGAGCACGGATTGAGGTGAGAGGATGGGAAAAGCCTGCAGAGTGCCTCCATTCCTCCGATCATCTATAATTCAGCGCTGTAGCGGTCTGTGAGGTCTTTTTCTCGATCCTCTGCTGTTTTCCTTCAGTAATGAAGGTGGAGACGAGTGTTCTACGGTACATCTCACCATTTCTCCCCATCTACCGCCAACTCTCTGGAGGCCGTACAGCTGTGAGCAGCAGCTCAGCGCGTTTCACTGAATGAAGTCATTCTGAATCCAGAGAATGTGTTGAACTGGGTAAGGCCTGCCTGCTTCAGCCTTAAAGCCATCTAGAGCAGGGGTGTCAAACATAAGGTTCGGGGTCCAGAATTGGCCCCGCCAATCCGGCCCACTGGACAGATTTGAAAAATGTGAAGGAGGGCATCAATTTTGGGATTTTTTAAAATGTATTTAAACAAGTTTTGCAGTTTTTCCTGGCGATAAAGCGTTAACCCAGAGTCATTCATATTACACCACAGTTATATCTTAGTGGAAAAAAAAAAAAAAAAAACAGGAACTTTTCTGTTATTTAATTCTTTATCTATTCACCTTTTTTAAACAAATTGTCCACACATGAAAAAGACCATTTTCTGAAAATTAACAGAAACGTTCTGTTTTATAATTACAGCTCTGTCTCGGCAAGGAGCTAACAGAACAATTTTTTCTGTAATTTTACACATTTATTTCTTACAATTTAAGCCCAAACAGTCATGCAAAACATTTATTTCCTTTAATAAAGCAGCATTTCTTTAACAGATGGGAAAAATCTGAGACATACTGTTGAAAGTGCATGTCTTTTTCTTATATGAAGATATCTCAGGGCTGGTCCGGACCACTTAGATCAAAGTGAGCATTGCTTTGCCCACAAATTAAAATGACTTCTTTTATCTAGAGTATTTCTAAAATGCTCTTGACTCAACATTTATGGATAATCTGAGTTCATCATAACACAGCATGTGTCCCTGAGGTTATGGTAGCTCAGTCGATTGTGCATCTTTGCAGTGGCCATTCCCACAGTAGAGGTTTTTACTTAAGGAGAATCAGCACAAAACCGCCTCCTGCTTTTCAACTACACGTGTAAAAAACAAAGAAGCGCAATTTGTTTAAAAAAGGAAGCGGCTGCTAAATCTGAATGAATTGCGATTAAGTTATAGATACATTTCCACTCCTTTCATGCAGCAACTGAGTCCCTTCCTTACCTTTAAAGTTGAAACAAGGATTCAAGTTGATTTTGGCTCCACTGTTTGGTTCAAGATCTGAAAACGCTGGATCCCACATTTCCTATCACATAACTCATTGGTTCCTTTCAGAGAGACGTTCTCTGCTCAAATACTTGCTCCTCCAAACGGGGAGGGGGGAACCACACATAGCCGTCACCCACTGGTGATGAAACCTATTTCGCTATTTTAGGATTTTGAAACCACGCTTGCTTAAGCAGGAGCAGATATGATGAAGAAATTGGTGGAAAAAAAACCCCCAAAAACAAGAAATACTACGGACAGGGCAACTACTTGTCACGTTAGGTAATCCCTTTAGACTTTATGGGGACCATAACTTACACAACAAGAAGTGTAGCTTTCATTTCATTGTTTACTAAAAGTTATTCAAATTTTTAGGAATAAAAAGTTTTTTTTTCATTTTGTATAAAAAAGGAACATTTTTACATATTATGTATTATTATTATTATTATTATTATATTTTTTATTTTAATATTATTATTATTATATTTTATTATTTATTATTATTATATTTTATTATTATTATTATTATATTTTTTATTATTATTATTATATTTTATTATTATTATTATTATTATATTTTTTATTATTATTATTATTTTTATTATTATTTTTATTATTTTTATTATTATTATTATTATTATTATTATTATTATTATGCTGTAGATATTTAAATGGTTGTAACAAAATCCCAGTTATTTATATTCCTATATGTTGTCAATACAAACAACAGTAAGAAACGTGAAGACGTCAGAGGTCAAATGTGATATGATATATAAGACTTTATTTTTAAGGCCATTTGTCAATTTCTGAGTAATAAACCATCAAGTGATCCTTGAAGGCCTTGATGGAAGACCTAAGCTAAATTTGAAGGCATTGTTAACACGACTCCGCTCTACATTCAATCAAAACTATGATGTTTACAGACAGAATAACGCCACCAGAAACACAACCCCCTTGGCAGAACGTGATAAACATCAAAGTCTGTTAAATCAAACCTGAACATGACAACCAAGATCACAAAGTTGACATTTCCCATACAACCAGCTGTCTTTTGGAAACCAGATGTTTGCCCCCTGCTGGCCATTAAAAATAACTCAGTTTTAAGGCCCTTTTAGGACCTGGTAGTTGCATCCATCCTTCAAATACAGTCATGTGTAACAAAGATCTGTCATGTGGGAGACTGGAAAAAAACAAAACTAAGGTTTCAGTTGATAGCATCAGTAAAAGCTCATCAGAAACAGAAGAGCCGTGTTTTCCCCCGCCCCCCTCAGCCCAAGCTGCACCTCTCTTTCCTTTGTTTTGTACCACTGGAGGAAGTTTACACTAGAAAGTTGTTATTATTAATCTAAGGAAGTACATGGCACTGTATATTGTTTCAGTGTTATTAATGTGTGTTGTACTTCTGTATACTTGTAGATCTCTTTTCTGTTTGTAACTGGAATAAGTGCACAGTGAATCCACCTCAGGGACAATAAAGCATCGCTCGGCTGAACTCTCCCTTTCCCCCCCTCGCAGCTGATTCAGCCGGTCTCTTCTCACGCACGTCTTTCCTTCTATTCATTTCAGCTTTCTCTTAACGGATTTCTCAGCTAGGACCATCCGATCCCGGTGGTTTACAGAGACAGGTTGTGATCTCGTAGAGCCCCTCAGCCATGCTGAAACATTTTCCTCGGTTTTTAAGGTTCTTTCGCTCCGTTTCTACAAACGTCTCATTCCTGTCGAGGATGTGGCTCTGACTGTAATGGCGTTCTGTCCTCCTCGCACTTCCTCCGGTCACACTTGTAAAGGTCACATGTTCCTGCAGCCTGGAATGATTCAGATGCTGTCAGAAAATCTGTCAAGCTGTGCGAAACGCTGATTTAATGCGAGGCCATTTATTTTCAGTAACAGACGTGACCGTGGTAACAACTGTACTTCATACGGCTTAGATCAGCAGTGTTCAAGTTACGTTTAATGGCTGTCAAGTACAATTTAACATCAGAATCACACAGACGACGGATCTGTGCGACTCCCGTGTACATACACTGACTATCGTAAAGACGGGAGAAGGCTGCGCAGATTAACCTCACCTTACCGTAAATATGAGAAAAGTTGCTCAGAGTAAAACACAAACAGTCCATCGATGCCCACTAACAGATCTGAGTATGTAACAAACAGCATCTGGGTTCAGATCTGCCTATTGGTGACCTAGAGCAGGGGTGTCGAACTCCAGGCCTCAAAGGCCGGCGTCCTGCAGGTTGTAGATCTCACCCTGGGTCAACACACCTGAATCAAATGATTAGTTCATCACCAGCTTCTGGAGAACTTCAAGACATGTTGAGGAGGTCATTTAGCCATTTAAATCAGCTGTGTTGGATCAAGGACACGTGTTACTGCGTCGGCGGTCTTTAGCCAGGCAGACTGTGTCTGTGAAGTCCTGTTATCTGAAAACTGCAGTTTACAAATCGTCCATCAAAAGAATTTCCTCTTCAAAACTTTTTCGAAGATCAAATCTATTTTTATTTCGCTCTACAGTTCGTCTGACCAGAATTAGAATAGAACAGACAGCTACATGTACCCTTCAGGTACTGACGACATATCGCATTTACGAGGAGGCAGATCAGACGTCACTGTGACCTTCAGGTTAGACCTTTCTTTGTGATAAAAGCAAAATCCTACAAACACAATGTCACAGCTAGTGCTGGCTTCAAAGCGCTAAAAAGGAGATAAATAGTTTGGTTTCTCCCAGGAAAACAATGACCTGCTGAAGGAGTGAGGGGAATATTGAGAGTCTGAACCTCGGGCTGAAGAGGTCACTGAAGCGTCTGAGCAGCTTGGCGCACAGAGAAGAAGGTTTACTATAAAAACGTTGTATTTCCAGGCATTACCATCACCTTAGTTCCCGCCAGTTCCGACTTGCTAAATCTGTCGCTTCTTCCCAGTTTCCTCTAACCTCCCACATCACCGTGCTTCGCCGTGCTTCGCCACCAATGACCGCCACTCTCTTAAAAAGCAGTTCTCGCTGCAGTGATTCACCCCTTTAGTCACTTGCAGCATCCACCCCGTCTTTTGTTATCCGCGCCCACTCGCTTCCATTCTATTAGGAGGTTAAAAGGCCAACTGCGAGATCTAGGCTACTGCCGGCCCGTTACCGCCGCGCGTCATGATCACAGGGCGGGCTAAGCTGACTCGAGCTAATGTTTTTGTATAATATCGGTGCGATAACGACAGGGCTCCGCAAATCAGCTTGACAACAAACAAAGATGTCTGCCTTGCAGCAAGGCTTATCCCCAAGGCGTGCGATTATAGGCGAGACAAAATTAAAACACCAAATCTCCTGTCAGGTTTTTCCTCCCTCTCGTCCCCACGCAGCCTGGTCTGAGACCCATTGCCTGTCGCTCGGCTTTCTGCCTGAAATACCGACGTGATTATTATTGTTTGGGGGGCGGATGCTGGAGAGCAAGTGGATCTGTGTGTGCACGGGCTCGACTTGGAGAACACAACAGGTCCCATCGTGGGAGAAAACCAGCGGGTTTTCCTCGATCACCATCTCGCTCGCCTACTCGCCACACGCCTTCAGCTTTTTCCCGCCATCTTAAAGCGAAGCGTCAAGACGGCAGCTTTTAAAATTGCTTACTTGTAAATTGAGCCCAACATTGCAGGCGTGTGCACAGAGCTGGGATTAACTGAAGTAGGTCAACACCCAAAGAAAGGAAAAGAAAAAAAAACAAAAAGCCCAACAACAACAAGGCTGGAGAATTCACTGACACGCTGCTATTGTCTGCACAGCTAACATTGTTATTATGGAAACAGGAAGATGGAGCCCATTAGAAAGCCTCCATTTCAGCTCCAGTTAAGCCTGATGGGTCTTTGCATTAGTCCACGGGGCAGGTGGTGATAGCTGAACGCAAAGAATCAGGCCCGATGGACCCAGAGAGCGTTCTGCTGCGTTATGCATAACTGAAAAAAGGCCACATCGGTTTCAAAAGCAGCCAAATCAACAACCAATTTTTTTTGGGGGGGCAGGCGTTGCTCAATTCAACTCCCCCCCCTTGCATGACAGAAGCTAACAAAAGCAGCTCGTTCAACTGCTTTTAATCACCGAGCACTCGTCTGAGAAAGCCTGATCAGGGACAGGAATGAGATAAAGAAAAAAAGAAGCACGTAGAGGAAGACACTGAGGCAGTTTGAAGCGAAAGCATGAGGGCGAGGAAAGAGGAAGATTAGCGCTAGAAGTGGTGCAGCAGGACGCTATGCGGCTTCAGATGTGAGCGAGGGAAGGAAGAGAGAGAAGCAGAGACAGAGATGTGGGGGAGGAAAGCAACGGCAGCGCTGAACAAAATAAAGCCAGAGGCCATGTGTGATTTAGATCACAGGGAGGAGGTCGAGGAACTCGTTTTGAGGGGGACACAGTCGAAACAATGGGCACGTTTGCATGCACATACATTAGCAAGTGGATACACACGTTCAAAATAGCAGCCCGGCTGAGGAGGCATTTTTTAAAAATAATATCACAGCAGTTGGATGATAAAACAGCTAAACCAAAAAAGTCCAACATGGTGTCATTTCTTTGCTGCTGCTCTCACCAGATGTTAACACAACTGCAGTAACTCGCAGCCTTAAAAATAGGCCTGTTTTTCTGCCACCGCGCAACTGCGACCGCGCAACTGTTTTTCTTTCCCATCGCTGTTAGCAATGACAGTTTTTTTTCCCCCACAGAAGGAACTCGCTAAGCTGTATAGGTGCCAAGAGGAATTTGAGTAATCCAGCTGGGTTAATCGAGTTCTGCTTCTGCGATTACAACCTTAATGCGAGTAAGATAACTCTTAAGGGGTTTATCTGACAGTTGCAATATTACCCCGTTGGTTCTAATCAAATTATTAAAATATGTGTAAACACAGCGAGTGACGGAGGAGCAGACGGTGAGGGAAGGAAGGAGGTAGACTGGTGCATGAGAAAAACGGAGCAAGAAAGAGATGGGGGGGGGGGGGGGGGGGAGGAAGTGAGATGCCCACAAAGATGAAAGAGAGGATCAGGTGATCACTGTCAGCTGTGTGGAAACGAAAAAGTAGAAAGCTGCTATCAGTCCTTACGCTCTATCAGGCTCAGTTCAAAAGCACAAGAAGTGAAAAAGTCTTTAAAAAGAAAAAGAAAAAAAGAAAAGCACTTGGCATCTGTACCGGTCCCTCGCGTGCCTTCAGACGTACTTAAAACCTTCGTGAGCATTTCCTGAAAAGGGTGGACGCAGGAGGGTGTAAAAAAAAAGGTGAGATGTGCAGCGTGACACGGGTTATAGATAAGATGTGACTTCCTGTCAGACTCACAAATTCTTCATTTAAGTGCTTTGGTGGATGTCGGTCTTGTGTTATAAAGTACATAAGAGATTTAGTTTGTCTGGGATAAACAGGAGGAGCATCTGCTCCCACAGCCTCCTCCTAACCTTCATCAACTAAAAAGCCAACGAGTGAGTGATTAGCACACAGGCAGAAATGTTACAGAAAAACAAAAAAATGCAACACATTTTACAAAGTGGCTCAAAGATTAAAGAACAATAAATGAAACCATTTCAAAATATCTTAACTTTGGCTGAAACCTGAACGTGTCAAGTAAGTAGGACCTAAAGTTACAGTGCACAGAAACAAATGGATGATTTTATGGTTTTAACGCACTGTTATTTCTGAATTCAAGAGCGTGACCAATATAGGATTTTAAAAACTGATACAGTGGCAATCTCTGATTATTTAAAATTAGGAACAAGGAAAATAAACAGATTTGCCATCATTTGTTAGGCTTCCTTGTTTATCCTCTTTCTGATTGCTCTTTAATCAGCTGTTTTTGTGTTTGTGGGAATTCAAACACTCTTGCCGGTATGCCTAACATGGCTCAAGGGTGGGTTTTCTCTTAATTTTCCATGTATTAGCCATTATATATACACCAATACCCATAGATCAGCTAGTTGCTAATAAGTTGAGTGGAATACTGTCACTCCCCAGGAAAAAAGAAAGTTAATGTATATATAAGTGCTGTGATGGCCACACATACACACTTTACAGTAAGAAATGAGTATAACTGCAAACCAACAGTTGGCAATACTTTACTGTAAAGTCTATATGCCAAACTGTTTCTATGTTGCCAGTAAATTCCTTGCTGGCAACATAAATCCTGCAGATAATCAAAGGTGGTTTCAAAGGTGATTAATATGTTGCTCGAGTATCGGCATAGTGAAAGTGTATTTTAGCTATTAGCACTGTCCACATCTATAACGTAGGCCTGAGCACATGAAGGGTGGGAGGTTGGTGCTTTGAAAATATAAACTCATCCATCTCCACAAAAGTCCGGTGATATAAGCACAACAATAAATGGTCAAATACAAAGAGAGAAACAAATAGCGGAAAAAATGAGTCAACTAAGACGAGTGCAAAATAGATTCTGATATTAGCAGTTTGTAGGAAAGGACTGTAGTTTAAGTCTAAATGTCACTTTAAACACCACACTGGACATATACTGGCTCATCTTCACTGCTGGATAAAGCACAACTCTGCACACAAACAGTGACTAAACTGTTGCTGGAGCCAATACAAAGCTGGAAATCTGGACTTGTTTACATTCAGAGCAATTTTCCAGCTAATGGTTGTCAGAGTGCTGCACAGACACAGCTCTGTCACAGCGGAGAACAGCTGGCAACATTTTAAAACCAAATGAAATCCTCATCAGGATTTTTTTCCCCCAGATTCGACTCAGTTGGTCATTTGAGACTTTTCTTACTACAACAACAACAACAAATGTCCCTCTCTTCTTCGGCTGGGCACCTGTAATTAAAAGCCCCAGATTTCTTTGAAAGCTTTTCATTTGTCATACGCAGCTTTGAAAAAGTTGCTTGTAAAAGTTGACATGAGCTTTAAATTGCTTTAAAGCGCAGTCATCCCCCCATACTTATATGAAACTGTCGATACATGTGAGAGTGTAAGCCTGCCAGCTTAAACCATTTGTTGACTCATACCATAACCAGACGCCTCACCTTGCGCAACCCTGGTGTAAAAATAAGAAAAAACCTTTGTTTCCTGTCTCTCACCCTTACCACGGTTCTTTTTCCAGTCTCAGGCACAGTTTTCAAGCAGAGTGACAGATTGATCAGCAGTTGCTGTCGCACATGTGAGAGAGCAAGTGTCCGATCGAGTTTGGCACAATTTGGGCGACCGTAGCATTGTGCAGACTTGTAGCAAGACCAGTGCCAACTGCAATCACAAGGCCTGTCTGTGCACTCCGCAGCTCACTTATCTGTTACAGGCACAGTTCAGGAAGTGTGCCGTGCACGGTGGGAATTCAAAGCTTCTGGGTTCCGTGTGTGTATTTGGAAAGTTGACCACATATCATCGCGGCAGGAGGAAAACCCACACACCGCTTTCCTGCACTAGCGAGCACGAGTTGGTTAAAAGAGACTTCGGCTCTTTGTCCGTTGCAGTTATCTCGCCAACACACCGTTCTTAACGCCACACCCTCTTTCATATTCAGGCTTGACATTTAGGCAGTTAATTTTAGGAACCGCACAGGGAAGCAGAGTCTGGAAGAAGCACTACACCACAGTAAAAATGTCAGCCAACATATACGAGTTCTTAAAACCGAGTTCCACTGCCTTTTCCCTGATCCATGACCGCCCTGTGGATTAAAGTCCCGCTTTAACCTCTCCGTGAACCATCCAAGAATGAAAAGGATCGTTTTAAAGAAAACAGCCAGGGAACCAGCTCGAGGCTTTTGTGATACTTCCAACAGCACCACGAGCGCTGTGCTCTGTTCCTAATTATGCAGATTCAACAGTGGCTCTAAAAGGTTGGGCAGATTTCTGAAGAAAAAAGCACTGACCTCTGATCTATTTCCACTTCCAGAAACTTCCTGATTCATGAATAGTGACAATGGACATCCCACCTATTGCCACTGTACTTACATTTGCAAAATACTGCTGACATGTTGCCATTCTGTGAGCTGGGAAACAGAAAGAGGGGAAAAAGAAAAGAAAACACAGCTAACCACGAGAAAAGCTTGTGAAACAAGAGAAAAGACCGTGCAAGACACCGGTGCAACTCAAGAGCCACACTTATGATGACACCTCAGATCCGCCTCCAGCGGTGTTGCCATAGAAGCGTCACATTCGACGAGGCCTCTGAGGTGCATCAGTTTCTTCTTTTAGCGGATTTTGGTGATTTGATTTCACCTGAATAAGAAGTGCGCGGGCTCCAACCCTCCAGAGCAACAGTTAAGTGTTTCGCACATACTGGATGGCAACTCTGTGTGTAAGGAGCTGGTCACCTGCCCTGAAAATTACTGGAGGACTGCCAGTGCGACCCCTCAGCCTGCTAAGTAGGCATAGCTATGGTATCAATTTCAAAATCCCACAGCGCCTGGTTCTCTAGTTATCACTTTCACAAGATTTTCAGAAAATGTACTCTGACCTCGAGGTCAAGGTCACCGAGATTGGACCTGGTCCAAGATCTTTAATAGTTGAGCCAATGTGAAGCTCCTACGTCACCTTGTTTTCACGTTATCACGTTTGCAAACTTAGGTGTTGCAACGATAATACCCCATCAGCCCCCCCCAACCTCGGTGCTGTTATATAGTCTGTCATTTGGTCGATCTGACTAGAGCAAAGTTTTTACAATATTTATGTATGCGGACAAGTGTAGAGATAATATCCACATGGAAATGCTAGTACCACAATCCGAAATGGTTCATTGGAATATTATTGGTAAGGGCAGATATCTCGCTGCAATGGCACCGAGAGCAGAAGAGAAAAACAAATGAGCTTTTATCAGCCAGTGAAACCAGTGGCTTCGATTAGAATATGAGCTCTTCATTATTTACCCACTGATATTTCTCATGTCGTGCTGTCATATAAAAAAAAAAAAAAGCATGTTCTTTCTTGATGCCTCTTTTTTCCCCCTAATTTTCCTGTAGCAGCAAACGTAAGGACAAGCATCCATTCAATCCTTTTAGCTCTACATCTGGCTCATGTTTCCCTGCCAGTGTCCACCTTGACCATCTGGCAAGAGGAGCAAACCGACTTGCATCTGAAGTGCTCTTATCTCTGCCGACCCCTTCTTCCCTTTCGTCAGCCCAAAAGCACCAACTGGAAAGGTCAGGAATGTAGAGGAAAAAGAAAACGGTGTGTGTGTGTGTGTGTGTGTGTGGTGGGGGGCAGGAAAATGTCAGACAACCTGAGCTTCTTGTCAGCTGGATGTGTGTTCGTGCCGTGCTCCTTCGCCTGCTAGCGCTCATGCTACTCTTCACAGACATGAGCGCGCACACACAAATACCAACTACTATGAACATTTTTAAAGTCCCCCCAGCTGATACCTCATTGTCCTTCTCCTTCCTTCCATCCTCTACCACCTCTCAGTCTTCCTCTTTCAGCTCTGCTTCAGGCCTTTAAACATAAAGTCTGACTCCACTAGTTTCTGCTTCCCATGGCGGCCCGGGGCGAAAGAGAGAGAGAAAAAAAAAATTTGCAAAGCACATCAGCAGCTAAATCCTCAGAGCTCCCTGCGAAGCCATTCAGCACATCAGCTCAACATGGCACATTTTTCATTATTGTTACCCTGACAAATCACCAGACAACACAACAATGAACTCCAAGGTGCGAGTGCTCCTGGAACACATTTTATTAATAGGTAATGTGCAAATGATAATAATATAGTGCAAGGAAGGAAATTATGACTGGTTCAGTCATCAAGTAGCAGCAGATCATGACGATGTGTCAGATTAGCTCCAAATTCATAAAGAGTTCCTGCTACATTTTCATTTTCACTCTATACCTCTACACGAACCTGGAAATGACTTATTAAGACAAAAATCTGGTCAAGTCACAAGATGAAGGTATGAATACCGCTGTTGTGCATGAGTTCAGTGGAAACAGCCAGGTCACCTGGTTCGAGTTTGCACTCCGGAGCGCCATGACGAAGGGAAATAACTTTGTTTTACACATCTTTATCGAAATATGTCAACTAACATTTCGGCATGTGACTCGGGCCTCATCACACCTAGGCAACGAAATCGAGTTCATCTAGAGAGTTTTATTCTGTCGGCAGATGGAGGTTTCACAGCTTTCCTTCTTTAAACTATTGTCCACATAAAGACCGGTGCTGACCTTTTAAAATTCCCCTAGTTTGTCTCCGCCCTTTCACCGTTTGTGACATCTTCATTTGGAGAAACTAAATTCTTCAAACATCACAGTGTTGAATGAGCATCTATTCTCAGTGTTTCCCACACATTTAGATCCTACCAGCGCCTCTCAAGTGAGTCCCTTACCCTGCGGACGGTCCCCAACTCTTTGTTCTGCTCTCCGGCCCCTGAATGACTTCTCTACCTGCTGTAGGCTTGCTGCAGTCCAAGAAGGTGGAGTTTGGAACACGTCTGACCAGAGGATGAGATCATTCTGGGATAACGTCACAACAGCGATGTAGCCAAAAGCTGACTAGTAAGGAACTCGAGAGGGGGGAATCATTGCAGAGATGGCAACATTCCCACAAGCACATATATACAAAACAAAAAGCGAAGCCCTGTCGTATATATGGACATACACATTAAAAACAAACACTAGCTCTACATCTACTTGGCTGCTGCTTCTTTTTTGGCTCATTCTACAAAAGCAAACTGGAGCAGATGGCTGTCAGGGGTTTGATGAACCACTTAAGGCTTCTGCCTTGCTTTGCTTGATTGAAGGCAAGTGGAACATTTTATTTTGAAATGCAAATGATCTCACTCGCTCTCTGCTTTTTTCCTGCTTTAATGGAGTGATTGCATTAGAAGAGGGAAGATGAAACTCACTTCTCTCAAGCATTCCCTGTGAAGGAGGACCGACAGTTTCACAAACCCATGTAAGTCTGGTCTCGCAAGGACTTTAACCTCGTGAAACTGTGACATAAATTGTAAGTGTGCGTGTGTTTGCTGGAGCAACATAAAAAATGTTTTGTTTGGGGGGTTTTGTGTTCCTGTAACCCGTTGCTGTAATCCGATTACTTTTTTCAAGTAACGAGTAAAGTAAGGGATTACTATTGCAAAAACTGTTTAGACTGTTAGATTACCGTTACTTTCCCATAGGAACGTTGCGTTACTGCATTACAAAAACACTGGTTTTTTTGCGAGAATGTCTCATGACAGTGACGTAAGCGAGTGCAACGTTTGTGACAACAGCTGTGTGCAGATCAACAACGGATAACATATCGAGTGCGGGAGAGAGTATGAGCGTGCAGCGTTTAAAGCGTGGAAGTACTGACCGTACTTTAAGTTTGATTCCATAAAAAGTGACAAAAACATTAGTGTCCGTTGTGCGTGGGAAGAAAACTTCTTTTTACAGTGAAAAAACCCCTAAACTTCCGAGCAAGCACCAAGTGCGCAACGACGTAATGGGAAACTCACAGAGAAACTCGCGGATTCTTCCACTGACCGCTGCGGCACACCTGCACCAGGGTAAACCTCCGCCTACCCTACTCCTGCTTTACAGGTGAAAATAGAGCTACAGGACCGCTAGTCTTTGACTTTATTTATTTTCTGCTGTGTTTTACTTGCATCTATTTGAAAGACTGAGTGTAAACACAAAAAAATATTTTATGTGCTAGAATGTGCAGAAAATAGGTTTAAATATTAAACAAATTTCTTCCAATCAGAATGTTGCATATAATTAAATTTTTGCTTGATGCATAAAGTTAAAAGATTAAAACTAATAAAACAAGTTTTAAAAAGAGACTTTTCCATTTGATTACATTTTGTATGATGATTATGTAGAAAAAGTAGAATTGGGCTGAAAGATCTATCGCTTTATCACCTATTCAGGTTGTAAATCGTGTTTTTAAAAAGTAACTAAGTAACTAATTACTTTTGAAAATAAGTAATCAGTAAAGTAACTGGATTACTTTTTGTGGAAGTAATCAGTAATTAGTTACTGATTACTTTTTTCAAGTAACTTGACCAACACTGTTCCTAACTCCACTGTGAAACATCAGCTTTGCATAGATTGCATGCAGAAGCAAGAACATAGGCAAATGATATATCCAGCCAATCCTGGCAACACACGTTGGGTGCTATATTTTTAATGACAAATTACTGAGAGAGAATAAAACAAACATGTGCAATTTATGCCCACAAGCCACCACAATCCAGAAGTGATGACCTGCCACTAATAAGATCTGAAAGCCCTTTCTGTTGAGGTAAATATAGCCCCTCGTTGATAGACGCAGAATGTCACTTGGGTACAACCCTGAGTGACGGGAGACAAATTAAAAAAATAAAATAAAATTAGCAAATAAGCAAACGCTCCATCAGGCTTCTCCACCTGCCTCTGGAGAGAAAAGTGAAAGGAGGGAGAGGTGACTGGCAGCTCATTAGACTCTGCAAGACAACCTGTTAATGATACAGGCAGTGGCGCCTTACCCCTACTAAGATGGGAGAACATGTAATCACGCACGCACACACAGGCAACTAAAGCAGACAAAAATAACACTGGAAATTTGGTCATTTTCTTAAGTAACCATCAGACTAGATGCTGTGAAGGCGTAGCTGCTTTGGGATGGATGCTGCAGGCAGCGCTGAGAGCATAAATTAGAGATACTCGACTGACCGGCAGAGAACTCACCTGAAGTATATTTAGGCACAGATGCACTGCGCTCGTCTGATAAACAAATGAAGTCCAAGTTCCTGCAAATTGAGCTGTTGTATAATTGCATGTGTGCCGTTTTGCATACATAAAAGCCACTGAAATTGAAAACTGAGAATTAGTAGTTTTGCTCAGCAGAAAGTTTGGTTTTTACAACGCTCGAGCCTAACGGCAGCTGGCATACAGTTAAGCCAGTAGACGATAAAACCTCAACTTGATCTTTCACATCTTGAAACTGGAGGTTCAGGCATGAATTTCGATGTCTCTCCACAGCACGTGAGCACCCATGACTCCTTTTCTCCTCCACTTTGACGTACTACATGTGTGGGTGGTCTCTAGCCACATATGTAAAATGCAGTTAGTGAGAAGGGAGATGCCATTCCCAGAACTGTATACAAACGCAGTGGGTGAACACGGCGGCTTCCGGAAATCCCCAAACCCACTTCTAATTTAATTAGAATGTATCAGCTTGTTGGAACATATATAATTATATAATTAAACACTATTCTGCGTATATCTACAAGTACAATATCCAACTTTACCTTTAAAAGAAGCATTCTCCGACGGGTGACCATGAACAAAATAGATTTTTTCTCTCAGCTCTCTCCGTGGATGGACTGGATGTTTCTATAGTGACATCACCAGATATCATTTTTCAGTACATTTGCTGGGCTGGGATAAGCAGCCAAATCTGATTAAACCCTGGATGACTGTCCTCTGGGATTTGCGTTTTCTAAACCATCCATCAGCTCGAGCTACCTGTTCCCAAAACCAAACACCTGCTTCTGACTCTATTCTTAGTTTAATAATAACATTTGTTGCTCCCCGTTCTTTTTTGTTTGCCATCTGCGTCCCATCTGACCATTTATGCCCGGAGGTTTCACAAACTGAGCCTCACTTGGAGTTAAAGCCAGTCTAGAGCCTCGCTGATATGGGAACCTCTACAGCTACCCCAGTTGGAAACCCACTGTATGATGAAGGGAAATACATAAATCATTCAAATAAAACCATCAGAGAAGTTGAATTACCTTCTTTAGTCGACGTACTCGCAGCCCACTAAACTCTATACGCTGACAACAGTTCACAAACCAAAGCTTGTGACTTATGCTTGCTGACAACAGTGTGCTGCAAAGTTTCACCTCTGAAACACACCAGCAGCCCTCCACTTCACTGCTCATTCAATTTCCTGCTCCTTTGCATTGCTTACATTTTACATTTTCTGGCACGAGGAGAAGAATAAGGTTCATTTCCTGGATCACTTCTGTTTCAATCAACCGGCTGTATTAAATGCAGAAGGAAAAGCTTGTGCTCCCCAGCAACCAAGAAGGAAAACAACATTCCTTTAACCTTAAAAAAGGTTCGTGGCAGAAAGGACTCGTATGTGAAGAGCGAAGTAAGAGGGGTGGGTGGACTTCTTTAATGAGATTAATTAGTGCGAGTAGGAGGGGGACAATGTAGGAGACAAAACCTGATTCAGTGAGGTGAAATGAGTGCATTCTTAACGTGATGAGTTTTCTGCATATGGCAACTCTTGCTTTGACGAAGGTCAACTCACCTCCATTGTTCATTTTAATGTGTCGCATTCATGTATATGTTATTGAGTGAGTGTGCATTGTGTTCAGTGATTCGCTGCAAATGAAGTTTCCCGTTAAGGCACAAAGAAAGTTTTGAACTGACAACGCGACAACAAATTCTTGAATTAAGCTGACAATGGCGAGACAGTCCATCTGGTTGGATTGCAATTCGGTCTGAACACACACACACAGACACACACACACACACACAGCTGTATGCTCCGATAGATAAATTGGATCGTTTATACACACAGCCAGCCTCTCTCTTTTCGGATAAATGCAGCATTATGTGCCTGAAACAGTGAGGGGTACATAACAGTCAGGGGGCTTTTCTCCAACTTCATGCCCAGTCAATGAGTCTTTAAGAGCAAATTATGGACATTCAAATGTAACACACATCACTTTGAATACACAAACAGTTCCTGTTTCTTATCAAGTCAAATTGCTCATAGATAAGCAGCAATAGCAAGAACGGTTTAAAAGTATGTTTTCAATACATCCTCTGTCATAAGGCATCTCAGTACAATCTTTTATTTTATGCTTAAAACTCGAGTCCGATTGACCTAAAGCTTCAGACTGAGGTCAACATTCAGCTTTCTAAATGTGTTGCCAACAAGGAGGAGAGTAGTTTCCTCTGGTAGGCAAACATCATCAACACACGACCAGGCTGAAAGGCGTTTCTCCCATGTGATATTTTTTGCCAATGCTGATAGCAAATAGCTAATATCAGTCAATGTTGGCTTCCAACTATATCAGTCAAAGGACCATTATTCAAACAGAAGAGTACATGCACGTTTTAATGCAAGAGATGTATTACTGCGGAACAGGAGTTGGGGAGCGAAAGTTGTGCGATGATCACTCCAGCTTTTAATCCAACATATCCTATTATCGGGAAATGTTCGTCAGGGAAGTGCTTGCTTACTTCAGCAACACAATGCTAAAACACATTCGGAGGTAATCTGAAAGCATGAGTGTGTATTAAAGAGCTCAACAGCCCAGTGCAGATGCATGAAAAACATTTGCTGATTAATGAAAAATACAATCCTGCACTGACATAAAAAACAAACAAACAAACCCCCCCCCCCCCCCCCCCCCCACACACACACACAAAAAAACAGTGATGGCAGCTTGATAATGACGACCTGCAGAGTCAGCACAAGCTGTACCTCAGTCAGAGAAAAGGACAAACAAAAAAGGGGAAGCAGCTTGTGACAGGAAATAAGATGAGAAAGGAAATTTTGAATATATGTGTCACAACAAGTTCCTGATCAGACGCGCGGCCCTGTGATCGGAGAACAAACACGCTTCTCAATTTAATATGCCAAACGTCCTCACAGGTCACGAGCAATCCTTATCAAAAAAAGAAGCCTGTATGTTTCTGGTGTGATTAAGTCGAGCGGGTTGGCTTGAACCAGGCGACCACAGAGCAAGATCCTTCATAGCGGAGTCTCAGTGGAATAAACAGCTCAGTAAGCATCTGCTAATGACTGCGGTAATCTTGAAACTAAGAATCAATGCTTTGCATGTTAGCAAAAGCCTCTGCAAGAAGTTCAGCGAGCTTCGTTGAGATGTGATGGTTGATGTCAGAGATGTGAACGGCTGCTGTTATTCCTAGTTTTTGTGTTTCAGGTATTCCGTACTGGGAAGCCTCTTTTTAGATATTCAGATAAAGAGCAAAGACATCATGAAAGTGAGTGTTACTGGGAAACGGGTAGTGAGTCCTTTGTTGAAGAGGAAGCTTCCACCCGTTTCACCCCAGCTCAGAGCCATCTCGTGCAGGTTGCATGTGTACAACACCAGAAAAAGCAGATATTTTCTTAAGCGAACTGTGCACAGCATGATTGCACACATGCAGTTATTTACCACCACTTCTACCACCTGTGTGCAGCTTTATGTTTTGCAAGCTAATTTATATTGTTGTTTCCGTGTGGGTCACAAACCCACAGATTGTGCTTCACAGTATCAGAGAAGAACGACAGCAAAAAGAGGTCGCATTTCTGCATGACACGAATATAGATGTGTCAGAGCATATGTGAGTATGAAAAACTACACATCTAAAAGCATGTGTCCGCTTAAGAGTGTGTGTGTGTGCTGGTGCCCCCAACCTCAGTGTACTTTTTCCATCACACCTCTATTAACTCTTTTTGCCATCGGCGTAGATCCATAATATCGCCATGTCTCCTGCTCACAGCCATCAGCAGTTCAATAACACATTCAAAATTAAGGTTGTTTAAAAAAAAAAAAAAAAAAAAGATTCTCAGATACTAATAAATATCAATTTTACCATCAGATTAGACATTTATTTGGAACAGCCAGTATTAAATCGGACGATTCTTTTCAGAAAGGATGGACGTTTATATTACCAGCTACACGTGAAACCAATCAGTCGCTTTTATTACTGATATAATCTTTATTCACTTTTCTAAAGGAGAATGCTCAAACAGCGCTACAAAGAGCGTTTCATTTATATCTACGTCAAGTACAGCATATCTATATCAATCAGAGGTCATGCGGTTTTCCTTTGTGTCATCTAAGTAAGCAGTGAGGCGCAGCATTAGTTTGACTAGATTTGTTTGACAAATCTTATGTAAAGGAGATTGTGACAAATGAGTCGATATGTGTGATGTTATTTTACTAGTTTGAAATGAAAACAACAAAAACTAGGAAGGAATCGGTTCCTTGGAACACATTTATACCATTTTTAACCTTCAAAACTTCCAGATGCTCAACTTCCTCATCAGAATTCGTCACTTCCAAATGAGACGAGTGCTGACTTCTTGTTTTAATTTATGATAAGAAAACTTTGTCGGTTGAACATTATCATGTGTGTAGAACATTGACTGTACTTCAAACAAGATTCAGGCTTTTTATACCTGCAATAAAACAAAACAAGTGTCCTTTGTCAAATATTGCAACTGCTATTAGTTACACCTCTGTTTAACAAGGTAGGAGGTCAACAAGCTGAGAGATCATTATTGGGTAATACAGTCAGCCCTTTAGCTTCAAGTTAAATTCTAATATCAGCACTGATAAGCCTGGGACACTTTACTATCAGGTTAGCCACTTATGTGGAGCTGCCAGCATAGAATTGTACATGTTATAACAGACAGTCTTAATTTATTGGGATAAAACTATTTTTTGTAACTAAAAAGTGTTACAGTTCTCTTAAAGTTAGAAGCTCAGGTCTCATCTGGACAGAAACAGTGGCAGTTTACATTACCAGCTACACATGAAGCCAATCAGTCGCTGGTAAAATCTGTATCTTAATTATATTTTTTAATGTTTTTCAAATAGACACACATGCTAACAAGCCTGAGACAAACTGAAAGGCAATGCAGGTAACGCAACTGTGATCCTGTCATATAGATGTTACCATGAAAGCTTTATGCAAGGTTTTATGAAGACTGGTCCAGTAATCTAGGAGGAGATAAGGACCATAGATACACTAAGGTCACTCTGAATGAGGCTTTATTTATAAAGCACAACAGTTGCCTCGAGGTGCTATAAAGACCCTCCAATACTGGAGAGAAACCCCGACAATCAGATGATTCTCTATGATCGAACACCTGGGTAAAAAGCAAGAAGGAAGAATTCCCTTTAACCAGGAAGACACCTCCAGCAGAACGAGGCTCAGGGAAGGTCAGATGTCTACCATGTATGTGAGGTGAAGCAGAAAGGAAGAAAAAAAAAAAAAAAGGAGAGCATTGAGAAGGAGGTGAAATCTCGGTCAGATTTCCTCAGTAGACTCACAGATAGATCAAGTTTAGCTAAATGGCTCTAAGAAACCAAAGCGCATTTTTCCTGTGCATGATTTATTTTTCCTCCAGAAATAGAAACACAAGTAAAAATGAGTCCTTGTCTCCAACTCTTGCTCTTGATGCTAAACTACTGTCAAAACAACAGACTTCCACCAGGACACCAAGAAAACTGACGGCATTCCACGTTGTGCTCATGTGTCAAGTGTCATATGAAGAATCTTAGACATAGGCAGACGCTTTGTGTGTGTGTGTGTGTGTGTGTGTGTGTGTGTGTGTGAGAGAGTGTGTGAGTGAGAGAGAGACTTGACTCCAAGACAATAAAGCCCATTCAACTCTGGAACCACCTCCTGTCTCTGAAATAGTGCTTTGTCACAGCTGCTGGTGGGGAGGGACAGTGTGTGTCCGAACAGCCACAAACACATACACAGAATACTTAAAAAGCCATCTTTGAATTTAAATTACATCAATGTAACCAGATCCAATAAAAAAAAGTAATGCGACTTCATCAGTACATGTAAGATTTTTCTAACATAATCTCTGTGCAGCTTAACGATCCTAAAATAACTGAAAAAAAATAAAAGTGAATATCCACTGACAACATGCAGCATGCAACATGGTATATGAATATATATATTCCACAACAAAACTATTGCACATACAATCACGTAACCATAGGTTGAAGTGCACATTCAGACATGTCACACAGAGGCTGAAACTCAATTTAACCGATGAAGATCAGAACAAGCATTTGCTTAAAAATTTGCCTAACTTAAAAATAGATATTTTATCATAAGGCATGGTGTGCGACCTGGACACGCAAACCCCCGAACACACTGGGTCTCTTGCACAACCTTTCTGCACAATCTGTCCTCCCTTAGCTGCTGATAGATAAAAGTTGTGGTCCTGTGACACCCAGTTCAGCTTTGTAGGTATGTGAAATGCAGTGCAAATGGGAGTGGTGTCAGTTTGCGCAACCTTTACTGCACTTTGTGTGGTAAGCATTAAGAAGCATTATAAAAAAATAATAACTTAAAAAAGGAAACAGGACGCGCAGGATTGTTGCGCGGGGGTTGCTGTTTCGCTGGAAACGTGCATCGCACTGTATAAAATCCAAGGGGACAAAAAAAAAGTTTAAAGTTTAATCAGTACACTTTTTAGCATAACTGTAAGACTGGTGCTGTACATGTCACTTAATCTGACTTTGCTGCATTTCCTCTTTTTGCATTTCTTAGGAAATTAAGTTAAGAATGTCACAATCGCAGGACAAAGCTCTTCTGCAAAGGTCATAGCTGACATAAGCCAAAAAATAAGGTCATAAAACAGTTTATTCACAATGTATTTAAGCTCTATTTATGCACGCATAATATGTACCATTGTTAAGGTTTTCTCTCGTATCCTCTGTGTTGGGATTCCCAGAAGATTATGTCACACTGAGATTGTCCGCGCTGTCAAATTTCCCAATTTTGAACATATGGACGCCAAATCGTTTTATATTAAAGAGTTTTGAATTTTGGTCCAAAATACAAAAAACAGTCCTGGTCAAGACCAAAGCTTACTTTAAAAAAACATTACATTTCAAATTAAATGTATGAATATTTGTATGGATATAAATATCTGGAGCAGCCTTTATAGTGCAGCTCAAATATTGGCTGATAATTTACCAAAGTGACTGTTTCAGAAGGGCAGGAGTCAACTGTGAATACTTAGTGTCCAGTTTTTAGCTTTACTTTTCTTTAGGGAGGAAGCAAACAGCTAAATGGGAAGCAAACAGCAGAGTTTATGGTTTTATAAATTACTCCAAAATTAAATGCAATTTGGGGATCTGCTATGAAGAACAGTTTCTTAATACACCTTTTTGAATTCATTTAAGTGTCTCGCTAGAACATGGTTTAAAATGGTAATGCAATATCATAAGGCAAATTTTGTCAAATTACTTTTTAATTTTAGTTAACTAACCTCAGTCTCCGTAACATGTGTGCATTTGAACACAAGGCGTAATGCTACTTTTAAAAATAGTGTCGAGAAAACTCTCAGCAGGTGTAGAGCAGCAACAATGTTTATAAGAAAACCCCAAAAAGTGAAATACACAAACCAAGAGCAGCTTTAGAAGCTGCCTGGGTGTACGGGGGGAGAAAATACATTTCCTAGAAGTGGATTAAAAATGTTAACAGAAAAGATTTTGTTCCCATTAAAACCACAGAAACCTTTAGCTAACAGTAGTGAAACTCATACCGACTACTATACAGCCAATTACCTTCAGAAAAATAAATAAAAGAAAAAAATTGCTACACAAGGTTATAATAAAACTTTCAGAGTATGTTTATGCTGAAATTAATGATAAATGAATAAAAAAAATGAAGCTCGAGTTTATGGTGAACTGCTAATGTCAGTGAAGTTCAGACTGCATAGCTAGCTAACATTAGCTAGCTAGCTCAGCGGCTAAATTACATCAACTATGAGCAACACAGGGAAATTTAACAGTAAAGGGTGAAATGGGCTTTCAATTCTGAATTTTAAGATCTTTACAGGGTGGAAAGTATTGGTAAAACCAAAGGAAACTGAGTGATAAGGAATTTTAAGTTTATCAAAAAACAAAACGAGCATGTTTCAGTTGTACGACTTCATCAATGCTACCAAAATAGACTCACCAGTGAGTTCCAATATTTTGTTAGTAGCAGTAACATAAATGACCAGAGTTACAACAAAAATGACCACACGTATAAGCCACATTCAACCGGGTGGTACCACTAAATGCTGTAAACCCCTGTGTACCCCTGCTGCTGTCACTACCAGCTGTCAGCGGTGAATACTACGGTTAAAGCCACGGATGAAACTTTATTAAAACATAGACAGCTTCTCTTTTTCGGGTAATTAATTAGGTGACTGGATAAGTTGTTCTCTCAAAGATTGTCAGACACTGATCTATGTGCCATGATGTGGAAAATGTTATAAATACATAGTTATTTAATTATGTATTTAATTATTAAATACATAATTAGAAGTAATTATTTACTTTGTAAGACAAATTTTTGAATATAGTCATTAAAAATGCTTAGAGTACCAAAAAAGAAAAGGTACCGCTGGGTATCAATACCAAATTCCAGGTAACGGCATCAGTTCAATTGTGAACAGTACCAAACCCTAGTAGTGTCACTACCACTTATAAAGCAATAATGACTGTGCTGCTAAATGGTACAAGATACATCTGGCCATTTGGTCTATACATCACAGTAAGTACAACAGAATCGTGATTCTTCAGACATGCATGAGAGGGGTTTTTTATGCTCAGTACTGGATGTAAGAACACTGCCAGGATTTAACCAAAGACTAAGTTTAAGTACAGGATCTAAGAACTTTTTAATGAGGCCCCTGGCCTCGAGCTTCCACATGTAGCTACAGAATACAAAGCAGCAAGCTGCTATCAAGGCTTTCCTCCTGGCTGCGGTGCACCGAGGGTGGGCAGGAGTTTGGAGATACACAATGAATAAACAGTAAAATCAGGTAGGAAGAAATCCACTGAGATTCAGTGAGGATAACAAACAAATGACCTGTGCACACACACAGACACACAAAGTCACAACATCCAGCAACATTTCTTGAGGGGCGTGTAGCAAGCAGCTTTAAAGAGGGGCTTTCCTGGGCAAACTGAGGTGAAGTATAGCTTTTCCAGTTTTTGCAGCCTCCTGCGGCATTGTGTCTGTGTGTGTCTGTGTGTGCGTTTGTGTGATCAGTAAGCACTGGGCCACTTTCCCAGATGAGATTCTGGGCTGGAGGATAATCCTGATGAAAATGTCTTTGCTTGTCCTCTCCCTCTCATTCTCTCCATCCATTCAGCCGGCCGTCCATCCGCAGACAAAGAGTTGGCCTTCATCTTCCTCTCCCACCCTCGTGTTCACGTCTCACCTCCCTCACATTACCAGTGACAGCCTCCTCATTGACGTACGCATCTTTCAACAGCCAGAATGATGTGATGCGATAGCCATGCGTCACCGTCCTTCTTACAAATCTCATTGAATCACCGGACTGCTTTATTTGTTGGTGAATATGAATCATAATCCCCTCCTCCATCTCATATCTGTGGCTCTAATAGCCTTTTTTCTTGTTTGTTTCTTGTTTGTTTCCAGTCCAGCTAGAGCTGTGCGATGTAAGACGTTCCGACAACGATATAAATCACAAAAATTTAACATTTTCTGTAAATTCTGTGAATCTCGGGCAGCTCGACTTGCGTGAAGTGTTTCCAGCTGGGGTCGTGTAGCTGGAGTCAAGTGTTTTAACATGCATGAAACGACACATTTTTAGACATAAGTTGTAACAGCCGGCGTTTTCTTTGTGAGTATTTATTACACGGCGTGCTGCGGGGAAAAGCCTGTTCTAACGTTTGAGTCTAAGGTTTATTTTTTAGCACCTGGCGGCTCTTTTTTACTTCTCATCCATAAACACTCTGCATCCTCTTTCACATGATTCAGTTTATTTTAATAAACAAGCGGACACGCAGTGGTTTTACCGTCGTTGTTGCTAACAACAACGCATAAAAACAGTCGCGTGTCCGTCTGTAGTGTGGTTATATTAAATATAAGAGAAAGAGAGAACTTTAAGAAATTAATATAGCCACTACAGTGACCATCAAAACGATGAAAAAATATTGCTGTAAACAGCTTATTTTGCGACACCACGAAACAAACGATAGCGTAAAATGAAACGATAGATGTTTTCATATCATCATCCGATATATATCGTTATATCGAACAGCCCTAAATCCAGCCTAAAGCCTCATCTGTGGTCACTGCATCCACTGTTATATGTGACAACTGTGGCGTCATCGCAGCCCTGTGAGGATTTGTCAAGGTGCGCCGAAGCGCTTCAGAGCGGCTGCGGCCTTTGCCTGAATAGCAGGTGTCGCCACCCACAGAAAAACCTCTTCAACCTCAGTCTGTTGCAGCATCTCGGTAATCTTTCTATATTATGAAAATCTGACTTCCTGAATCACTGAGTCGTTAAGTGAATGGCTAATTTGCAAAGTAGATAATGACAAGGCAAGCTACAAAGAAAAAAGAAGTGATGAGGAGCATAAAGTCAGAGGCTTCGCCCTGACAGACCTACGGCATGTTTCGGTTGAATTTACTGTTCATGTGCCCATGCTCAACAAACATTTCCAAGTCGTATCTGAACTTGTTTTCTATATTTTCCTCTATATAAAATGGTAAGTGGGACTAGTAGGAATGCATACACTGCCTGTTTTATGCAGCGCAACGACACACGTAAAGATTGGAAACCCACTCGAAGAATTTATGTCACCAAGTCACTGAAATGATGAAACAGTGTTTGCACACAAAGTGAGTTTTTCACCTAAATACACGGATGTCGTTTACTTTGCAAAACCACCAAAACTGTGCTACCCAGCAGAGAACTCGATACTTTATTATCTCAACTTCCTCTTTTTTGTTCTGCATAGCCAAATGCAAACCATCTGGGTCCACAGCACAGGCAAAACACAGAGACATATCTGCATTGGGGTGGCTGTAGCTCAGGTGGCAGAGCGGATCAGCCACTAACCAGAAGGTCGGTGGTTCAATCCCAGGCTGCTCCAGTCTGCATGCCAAATATCCTTGGGCAAGATACTAACCCCGTGTTGCTCTCCGATGCATCCATCGGAGTGTGAATGTGTATGAATGTTAGATACTCTTAGCACTTAAGCTTAGAAGTGCTTGTGTGATTGGGTGAATGAATTAGCTGTATAAAGCGCTTTGAGTGCTCGGACAGAGTAGAAAAGCGCTATATAAGAACCAGTCCATTTACCATTTACCATATTCATTTCTGACCCAGGCATGAACTGTGCGTCATTTCCAGCTGGCATACAACTGACACCCACCCCCATAAAACGAGTGCCAGTGGTACATTCCGACACTGCAGCCTTAATAAACACACATGCCAGGCTGAGGGCAGGTCAGGACCATTTCCTCACCTAGGTGGGTCTCCTGTCTCCACAGCGTAGACCTGGCTGTAAGGTGACACTAAGGTGACAGAGCATGGAAGAGGGTAGGGGAAAAAAATAAATAAATAAAATAAAAACAAGAAAAACTGAGAGGGCGAGAAGTAGGTGAGAGAGAAAATGGGGCGATGAAAGAAAAAGGAAGCGATACATGCTCAGGGACAGACAACTTCTATTTTGGCCTGCCGTGTGTGTCTGTGTGCAAGAGGAGGGGTGAGGACATGAGGGGAGAAAGTGCCTTATTTTAGAACGGGGGAGTACTAACCAAACAGTGTGAGGGAAGGGACAGACAGGGGAGAGAGGGAGAGGAAGCAAGAGAAGGGAAATGTTGCTCCTTTGATGGTCAGTACCATCCGTGACAAGGAGCAGCGGTACGAGGAGTGCTCTTCATACACCCACACATACAGCCCAGCCGCACTCAAGTTTGACCTGCCAGAGCAGAAATCCATATTTAATCATCACAACAAGCACCCTAAAGACCCTGCCTGGGGGACAGAGTGTGTGTGTGTGTGTGTGTGTTTGAAGGAGGATTTATTAACTAGAACCAGCACTGTATTATAAGTCTGAGCTTTAAAATACAGCATGAATAATATCTCAGACTCTGTGAGAGATGCCTGTCGGTACAATATTGATTAACACACTTGAGAAGAACAAGTTGTTTTTTTTAATTAATCCGAAGATTTGTTCAGGACGAAAGCACCTTCAGCTTCTCGTAAAACTATTTGCATCGGAAATGAGTCCGACAGCAATCTTTATAGGCTAGCATATGTCACAAGACAAAGACTGCTGAATGCTGCTGTAAGCCAAAGCAAACAAAGGCAGAGTAAGCGCACATACGACCGCGAGCAATAGTCGGGTTTTGGTAAACACAAAGCTCAGAAGGCTGATAAGTCAAGCCTTCAAATTTTCATAACCGGTGAGCAAGAATCATATATGCTAGAGAGACCTTTGTACATACATACAACATATTATTATGATATTTTGTGTGGTAACATTGCATCGATACAGGGACACCAAATATCACTATTAATGATAACAAGAGGGCTCGTTTTACCTGCTAGGAAGCAACTTGTCTGCAAACAGTTGCATTCTTATTTGGACTGATTGCAATCACTCTCAGAGAGAAGATCCAGTGTTTGCAAATAATCAACTAAATTGTAAAGCAGATTGTCAACATGTTGCCATCAGTGTGAATGAATGCAAAGCATTTGATAAACCAAGTGATCAAAAATCATCTGACAATACATAAAAAAAACGTTCGCAAAATGACAACTAAAGCAAACTAAGGCTGTGTGTGAACGTCCCCATCCTGCACTCGTCTTCATAAACCTATCGGCATCAGGAAACCCTGCCTTCTCTGTACGAGGCGTGAAAGTTACCACATTAACACTTGCTCGTCAGCACAGCAAATTTACTGCACGCGTAAATTAACAGTGGCAGGCAAAACAACCACCGCGTGTCTTTCGTGGCGAGTGAGCTCTTTTTCTAGTTTGCAATGACATTAAAACAGACACACGGGGGGGGATCCGTCATTAGATACTGACAATACTCGTTGCCATGAGCGCAAATATGGCATGCAAACACACAAAAAAACAGAAAGAGAGAAGAACAAATCTTGTATTATGACTGTTTCTGTCACTGTGGAGAGTTTCTGTGAATGAACCTGTAAGAATTACTAATATAAAAGTGACCACTGAAAGAAGGCCGCGTGACAGGCCTACATCAGGGATGGCAAACTCGTTTGACATCGTGGGCCACACACAGCCCACTTTGATCTTAAGTGGGTCAGATGAGTGAAAACGCTTCCTTCTGTTATTGTAAAGATGTTTAGCTACTCAATGAGTCCCTAAGATAACATTAAAGAAGAAAAAAAAAAAGGCGCGATTTCAGCGGCGCATCTCACTTTTTCTACATGACAAATGCAGAAAATTACAGCAGTAGTTCTGGCAGCTCAGCGCCCAGATTGTCCTGTATTTATAAAAACAAAGTTTTTAGTGATTCATCAACAGACAGTGAAAAAACAGGATCCTCTGCGTCATTTAAATGTCACGTTGCTGCTTATTGCCCATTATTTATTTCCTGTCAGTGTGCATTAACGGCCACCGTGCAGCTCTTTATCAACAGGAAACGCTGTAAAACGTATTCAAATGCAGCAAAAACTCCACAAATTGATAGACCTGGCCTAGATCTCACACACACACACACACACACACACGTATATACAGCGGTATATACATGTATATTTTGCATATACACGCTGTATATGCAAAATATACATGTATATACAGCGGTATATACATGTATATTTTGCATATACACGCTGTATATGCAAAATATACATGTATATACAGCGGTATATACATGTATATTTTGCATATACACGCTGTATATGCAAAACTACAACAATAAACTGCAGCTTATAAATAACAAAGCATCGCCTGATGCGAACGCAGCTGCAGAGGCCGACTGTGTCGCCACACATCAGGATCTCTTTCATCAGTTCAGCCTGCTGTCACTCAAAAGTCAAACTGAAAATTTGCTTCATGCAATTACAAGTTCTTCCTACAAGTTACACTTGTTAAAAGCTTGCTCAAGGGCACACCTCCCAAAGAAAACACACACGCGCACACACAAAGTGATCTGCTGGTGCAGCTGACATGATAGCTTCACAGCTCTCAGCATAGAACACCAGTGCGCCACCCTTCACCTGCTGAGCTGCGAGATGTTATTTTTATCAGCGCAGCTCGTCGCGTGACAGCGGGTAAGTGGCGGGAAAACTCTGTAGCTGTTCGTTCATCCAGGCATCAAACACTCCCCGACCGTCTAATGAGGACTGGGAACACTCAAGCCTAAGGCGAGGTGTGGGGGTGCACCTTCCCACTTCCCCTGACTACCCCTTCCCGAGTGCTGTCTTTAAACACTTGATCCTGCAGCACATGTGGGCAGAAGGGGCTGATCATGATGCAGGTATGTGCAGGAGATCTGGATTAGATTACACTGGATAAACACATGAGAGGGATTCCAAATCAGCGCACTCCTTTTTTATCCACGTTTCACGCAACGCTCAGTCTTTTCTAGGGCAGGGTCTGTATGCACACGGCTTGAAATAAGATGTCAAACAAGGAAAGAGATGTATGTGTTTGTCAGAACGACTCTCTCCAGGAATAGTGGGAGCACAGCCAGCAGGCCCAGCCCAGTGAGCGAGTGTGTGCGTTTGTCTACAGATGCCAGATCAGAGGTGGAACACAGCTCAATTCCCCCAGCAGCAGCAGAGGCAAGCTGTGCACGTAACCTGCTAGTGGGGTGAGCTCAGTACGATCTTCACATCCTGGAAGCTGGGATGACCCCAGCTTGTGCCCAGCACAGATTACAGCCATGGCAGTAATGATGCAACATAGATATTGTATGATCCAGGTACATTTACACTGATTATTTTGAAGCTTTTCCTGCCATGTTGCCGAGTCGTTTACCCCCCGGCTGGAGGAGACAATGGCTTCTAACTGCTTTAGTGCTCGCCCTGTTCCTCAGCACTGAAAACAACGCACTCACAACAAACGGAATAAAGATCATGTTAGCAGTAACTGCTGGGACCAACGTGGCCTCCAGCATAATTCGTCTTCCCTCAGCTCCAGTTTCATCAGCAGCACTCCTCAGTGTGGAGGTGAGCTAGAGTTACTCTAAGCAGGAGCCAGTCATCCTTTACATTCCCTTCAACATCGTTCTCCATTTTAAACCCGCTCCGGAAACTTGCTTCCCCCAAACGAGTGATGGCGACCCGGATCCATTTACATTCATCCAGCAGCTGCTGAACCGGGCTACAACTGTTCCACTTCAGGAGCGTGCAGAAAATGTGGCACGGGCTAAAACTGCATGCTCCAGAAGCAGAACTAGTTTCAGTTGCAAAACTTTTTGGTTACCACTTTTGACACTTCTCACTTCATCCCTCACTGCACATGCACGCGTTTCTCAAAGATCCCTTCAAGACCCGTTTCAGATCACTTTGAAAACAGCTCTGCTTAAACGGCGCAACATTCTGGACCCCGGTCCACCTTGCAGGCTGCAGGGGCCCTGAGGAGGGATTCACACAAACATTTTACAGGCTTCTTACCTCAACCCGCTCTGTGCCCTCACACACAATCACGCTGAACTGTGAATTTGTCACTTTTTGCTTTCACTTCTTAGGCTGAAACCCAAGAAAAGCGTAACTTTTCAAGCAATCTGTGAAAAAAACAAAACAAGAGGGCAAAGCAGCTGCATGTGCAGCCAGCTGTTGGGCATCAGAAAATGACGATGGTGGCGGCGAGTTAGCGCATGAACAGAGCTGGCAGCTGGCCTGGTTCATGCTGAGTGCTAATCAAAGCTCTGTTAGCTTGGGTTGGTGAGCGACTGATTGCCACTAACATGATCACACCTGTTGGGCACACCCACTGGCAGGAGCTAAAGCAACACATGCAGGTGGCTCCACCCTAATTCTGAAAATGGTATTCCTTTGTGTGTGTTTTGTGGGTTGTTGCACTACCCGTGTTTACATCCACTCTACTGCAATACTAGAAAGCCAATCCTAGTGAACAAAAGTCAGCCAGCTCTTGCTTTGTTTGGGATTTTCCTTCGTTCATGCAAATCCGTCTTCACTGCCCTTTTGCTGTCCTTCAGTGGCGTTCGCACACTGCAGGATATCAGATGTCCGCCTCCATCTGCTTATAACAACAAGACTGGTTTGTGGCCGTTTCCTGCACACATTCTCGCTTTTTAAAAAAAAATTCTTATTACAAATTTCAGCGCATTCGACTCAAGAAGCAACGGAGAGGCTGCCGAGATTCGAGAGCATCAAAATCCTTCTCGAACTTGATCTTGCAATGCAATATTATCATTTCAAGACATTTGACTCTTGGGCGAGTTGGCACTAACAGCTGATTTCCTAACAAAAAAAAGGAAGAACAAAGAAGAAAAGAAAAGGGAGAGCCTGCAAAACAGGATGTAGTGCAACAGGAAAAAGGCTGCTGATCTGGGCGAGTAAACCCAGATCACCCCTGGCAATTTTAACTGACAGCCTCTCTGTGTGCCAGCAAAGCCATTTGTTTCGGCCTTGCAACCTGAGTCGCAGGCTGTGGGGGGGGGGGGGGGGGGGAGATAGAGGGCACGCATTAATGAAAAAACTGTATGAGAGGAGAAAAGGATGAAAGGATGCATGCTGATTGAACTACAGAGAAGAGGGTTTGTGTGTACTGTAACCTAAAATTTGATCACGTTTTGAAAAAGCTTCAGCATTTCTCGTATTAGAAACCGGGCGGATGATGGGACCAGCAGCGAAGTTTGTTTTCTGCTGCCGCTGGGAAAAACAGACAGAGGACAAATCATCTGTCGGTCTGCGTTTCGCGGCCTTAAACGACAGGTTCAACGCTTATTCGCCTCTTTGTCAGGAGTTAGACAGAAGTCAGGGGTTCCTGCATTTGCAGGGTAAAAAAAACAAAACGTGAGATTTGGCAGATTAGGATTTTCCCGTAACGGTCACGGCACGCTTCACGTTTTCGACTCCATTATCCGAGGTTTTCTCTCTCTTATACGTGCCAGTAAAGCAGACCTGAAGAGAAACTGACAGAATATGAGCGACAGCGGGAGAAATCTCTTGAGTGTGCTCTTAATCAAATCTGGCAAATGATGCGAGCTTCAGCTGTGGGGCTCAGGTGGATCTGCCGAGTCCAGGCAGTTTTTAAGGGCCCTCCTCTCTCCACCCAGGCCTACCGAGTACTATTCCCTCATCCTCACTAGTCATCCAGTGCATCCGTTCGCTCCCTGTCTTGCTCGCTGCACGTCTTCATTCTGACTGCAGTGTTTCAAACCCTTTCAGTTTCTGCTCCTCTTCCTGCAAACACTGCCACCATTACCACACACACCCACACCTCACAGACTCTTGCACGAGGCCCTGTCTCTCAGCATCAGCATCAACTGTGAAGTTAAAAGGCCAGCATTCCCGGTCGGTCTTTGTTGATGCTGCTGTTTGAAACGTGGGGCTGGGGGATGTTTGTTAGGACATTGGTGGACCATTTGAACGCACGTCGTGATAACTGCAGACAACCGCAGCGGCAGAAATCCTTCTGCTTCAGCTGTAAGCATGGTGAGAAACTTCCTGCTGCCCTCTAGCTCAAATTCATTTCCTGCCTGTTCTCTTTACACCCTGCCAGGTACTGATCTGGTACCAAACAGCCGCCAGGTAAAGTCGAAGTGTTAGCCCACTATCTCACTGTGGATAGTGAGATAGTAGAACTTCTCAAATTTGTGTCGTTACTAAACAGACATCGTTAAAAAAAAGCCCAAAAGAAGCATCTTTATCCTCGGGGAACAGACTGAGCGTGCTCATCACTGACGCACCGCTTCGTGTAGTCACACCTGGGATCTGCCAGGTAGTGCAGTCTGCTATTGTTGCACCACAGAGCCTCTCTAACGGAGCTACAGCCGATTAATTGTTATGCTCCAGAGTAACGGGTGACGTATTGAAACAGGAAGAGGTTTACTGTTTTCTTTCCACAGAACTCTAATAGTCAAAACCTTCAATCAAGCTCAGGCAAAGCCTGGCCAATGGTGGATCGGCTTATTCAACCCCGTAGTACTCGCACCCCCACCGCAGCAGGGTTGGATATCCCAAAGCACCAGTCAGGGAGCAGCAGACTCACTCCTGTGGGAAATTAGAAAAGAATTCAGCTAGCAGAGGTTGTGTTCTGGTTTTGGTTTCACTTTGACGAGACATGGAAAGTAGAGTTATTCAGTGAAGGCCTCAGCTGCCGCAAACAGAAGTCAGCTGCTTGGAAAAGGATGATTCAGACCTCTAAGGTCATGTGCTGGGAGAACTTTACGCTGAGCTGTGAGCAGCAGTGACAAGACTCACGGCTTCCATCGTGTCAGGTGTTTGAAACACAGGCGCGTCTACCCACTTGGCATGCATTTATGTCCTACCACTGCATGCTGTGAACTAGACTATTCCTTCCTGTAGTTTGCAGCCTACCTCTGCTCTCGTTCTTCCTGTTAAGAGGAGTTCTTCCTCCCAGCTGTTGCCAGCTGATTGCCAATTGTTTCCTTCCGTAATGCTGCCCGATCTTTACCTCACAATTTAGACAGCCTGAAGAAGAGTACTGTTGGGAACCTAATGGAGGTATCTCAATGAGAATAAAATGCCAAAACCTTAAAGTTCCAGTGCACCGTCAACCCACTGAGCCCCTTAGAACCACGAGTGACGTGAAACATGAGCACGATTAGCCTCAGCTTTAGTCTTTAGCGTCTTGTATCGCTGCTTCTTTGAGGCTGATACATCTCTGCACATATTTCACATCTCCTCCCAGTGCCCAGAATGGCCAACAGACTAGCCTGTCATGGTGCTTGAACATCAAGTCTAACATACACAGGACAAAAACATTTCCAATGAACCCAGTAAGGAACAATCATGTCTACACATCTGCTCCTGTCTTCTTCTGTTTTCAGCAACTTCCACAACCTCACTCGGGCACGCACACACCTTCTTACATTGCAGTCTTATACCCTGGGCTCAGTGCAATGGCAGGGGTCTTCTACACGTCACAAACCGCCCCTGCCCACCCCACCCCTGCACACTCCCCGCCCAACCTCCACATCCCGGAATCAACATAAAGGGAAAAGACAACAGGGAAAAAAAGAGTGGAGCATCTCTTACCCATCTGTGCCTGTGCCGGATGTCTTTCAGAGGGTCATGGTGGATGAGAGCCCTGCTGATCGGAGTCGAGCCTGTCGGTTGCACTGCAGAAGCCACTATGCCATCGCATCGGTGATGCTGGAGACTGGCTGATAACCGGGGCCGGGGTCTCTCTCACTCACTCTGCTGAAGGCGGGTTACTGTGCGGTCATCTCGCCTTCCCTGTTTTTGTTTTTTTCCTTTATCCGCCGGATCGGATGTGCAGATAATCGTCCCAAGCTGGACCCGACTGGGGGGTGGGCGGGGGGATCCTATGGGTGATGGCTCACAGCCTCCTCTCCTAGCTCAGCCCCTGATGCTGCTCCTCCGACAGACACGAGCAGCGGTTCGCCCCGCAGATACTCACAGCAGAGGCACGGAAAGCAAAAGCCAAACAGCAATAACGTACAAAAATAGGATGGAGACGGAATGATGCGAAGGGGCTCGGGGGTGTCACCAGTGTCGATGGTGCTGGTGGTGCCAGGCGGGAGATAGAGGGGGTGATAGCCGCTTTCTGCCGCGCTGATCGCCGTTTTCCGTCGTGTTTACGAGCCGCTGTCGCCTCCTCCCTCCGTCTCTGTCCACGATGCGTCCCTCTCTCCTCCGTCCTCCGCGCCCGCCGTGACGCCTTTTCCGCTCACGGGAGGAGAAGAACCCCCGTTACTCCTCGGTGTTCACGTATATTCTCATAATCTGCCCTCTATTCCTCTCGATCGGAGCTGCGAAGAGCAGGAGGAGGTGCAGATGAGTGTGCGTGCGTGTGTGTGTAGGGGGGGTGGGTGGCGTTAGGGGGAGCAAGTGGAAGAAAACTAAGGGAGCGGAAGGAGGAGCCCCGGGAGGAGAGAGCTCCTCCCCCCGTTATGCTGCTTATCAGCGGGACGGAGGGGGCGCCCATCATGAGATATGAAAAATGAGATATGACCGTGCAGCGGCTGGAACATATAAGACTGTTATTGCTGTGACCTCACCTGTGATCCACGCAGAGCTCGCCTGTAAACGCTGCCTGTATTTAAGACACCCCCCCCCCCCTTTTTTTCTGCAGAACTGCAAGAAAACTGTATGTCCATATAGCAGGGACCCCGTGAGGCACACCAAGACCCTGTTGCACGGATACAGTGTGAGGAGACACACACACCGACTGCTGCTCAGGCAATGTGATGTATGGCCTGAAGGGGGCGCCAGAGAAACAGCAGGTTGTAACTCGGAGCTCACCTCGGGCAATGCTGCCCTTCAGTTAAACGCAAAAGGTGCAGCTCTTATATTCGTTCAGTGTTATTGAACTAGGAGCTGGTTATGTGTAAATACTGGAAAAAGTGGAAAACAGGGAATTTTTCTCTCAGTTTTAGTATTTGTTTTTAAAATAATAACATGTGGTTTTCAGTCATGAGCGGGTTAAAATGCTGGCCTAGTTCAGTATAATACTATCCATTACACGTGTTTAGATAGCTGAAAGGCCCGCTTTGCTGCTATGACAAATCCATATTTGTCTCTTTAGGCACCATTAAGTGCAGAGCTGGATGTATGAGGAAAAAAGACTAAACCTGCACCTTTTCCAAACAAATCCAACACATATACACTACACATCCCAGTGTCACCTGTCTTCACACACATACGCATATTCCATTTTTAATCCGTAGAGGCTATTTTTTTCAACTTCTAATCTGTTTTTTGAATTCCTGCCTTCGCCCCGGCTTGTTTTCTTTTAATTTCTAATTCTACTGCCTTTTATTATTATAATGTTTACTATTAGTAGTAGTCTGGGCCGGACTGTAGTGATGGGATTTCCGGCTCTTTTTAGAGATCCGGCTCTTTCGGTTCGGCTCACTAAAAAGAGCCGGCTCTTTCGGCTCCGAACCGGCTCTTCAGGTTGTTTTGTTGCTTTAATTAATTTATTATTAACAATAATATAAAATTATGCACAAAAGGAATTACTAACGTTAAAAAAAGTGGTTTTATTTATGTTTATATATAAATATATGCGGTGGCCCCTAGAGACAAAACACGTACAAACTCCAAAACACATTTCTAGCATGAACTGAACTTCCAAAGCAGAGCTACTAGATCACTTAAATTACACAATTGAAAGCATGTGTGTATTGTTTGTGTATTTATACACAGGCACTCATATATATTCAAATAATTTTTAAAAAAAAGTTCATTTACCTGTTACTACCACACACCAAATCTCGTTGGTCGTTGGTACTTGCTGGCTTGTGTAGCCACTAGGTAACAAAAGCTCAACACTGTGCCTAGCATCCTGGAGCACTTCTGTTGTCTTTTGTACGTGTTTTGAGTTTCTACGTGCTTCTGAGTTTTTACGTGATTTAGAGTTTTTACGTGCTTTGGAGTTTTTACTTGCTTTGGGGTTTTTACGTACTTCAGAGTTTGTACGTGTTTTTACGTGTTTTGGAGTTTGTACGTGATTTGAAGTTTGTATGTGCTTTGTGTCTAGGGGCCACCGTAAATATACTTTTATTTATTCACTCCACATAAAATGTAATAAATAAATCATATAATACAAAAATCAACTATTCACATTTCAAATTTTAACTATTTAAATTTTCAGCTTTTTCCTTTTACAAATTTAAAGTGAAACAACACAAAACACTGCAAACCACAACACAATTAAATATAAATTAAAATATGAAAACAAAAAGAAGATGCACATTCTCTGTCATATGGGCCCGCATGAATAAACTTTCTGAATCCTTTATCATCTGCAACTGAAAATAGTTGTGGATGATTACTATACCTTTCTAATGTGAAGTTGTTGTCCCTGGCTTTCTTTCTCTCCCTCTGGTTCTGTTCCTGTGCTACTGAGTGTAACTACAGCCCCTCCCCCCTCTGCCCAGCGTAAAGCACAAGGCTCACGTGCGGAGTGAAGCGGAAAAAAGTGCGAGAGAGAGGCTGAGAGAAAGAAAAAAACCCCACGTGACGGCTCGCGATAAGGAGCCGGCTCGCGTCGTTCACGTCAAAGAACCGGCTCTAAGAGCCATTTCGTTCGCGAACGACCCATCACTACCGGACTGGGACAAAAAATCGGCCCGGGCATTTTGACTAGAGACCGGCCCACCAAAAATGTGACGTCATTCAGGGGTAAAACCGCAAAGAATTCTGGGAACATGTGGCAAGAGGTACTAGCGCACGTAGGCTTTCAATTGAACTCAGTTACACACCGATAAAAAGAAACACAAAAAATGGCAAGAAGCTGTTGTATTATTAACTGCAATAGCCGGCGGCCGCCTCGGGTCTCTCCTCCTCTTGCCTCCCCTTTCCCTTATCCACCTGCTGGCCTCCACCATTTGCTGATGTTGCTAAATCTGTGGAAGCTATGCCATAGCTACCACCAAACAATTCAGTTATTTTTACACATTTGGCAGCGTCTGCCTGAAGGGCTTGTTTCTTTTTGGCCCTAATTTTTTCTGCACCTCCTTTCCTTTTTTTTGTTCTCCATTTTCTTTAGTTCGTCTATAAGATTGCTAAACAAGGGGGCAGGTGCATCCGACCTCCTCGGCTGTAATTGGTCCAGCCCAGAGTCGATCATGACCAATTGGCCAATCCAACACCTTTCATTATTTATACCCTTCCAAAAAAAAAAAATCGATCGGCCCATAAAAACAAAAAATCGCCAGCGGCCCACCGGGCAAATGCCCGGTATGCCCGATGGCCAGTCCAGCTATGGTAGTAGTAGAAGGAGTAGCAGCAATCTCCCCATTGCTTCCAATTGTTCCTCTTTGTCTCCAAAGTTATTCTATCAGTCTCTTTTGTTGACTTCCTGTTTTATTTTGGAGGTTACTGTTACGCGTACTTCCTGTCTGGCCCCTGATTCCCTGATTGCTTCCACCTGTTGCTCATTGCGTGCACCTGTGTTTCGTGTGTTTAGCATGTGTGCGTGCGTGCATCTTGAATTCCCTTCCTGAAGTGTGCTGATTATGGTTTTTTTATCCCTTTATGGCAAATGAATTACACTCAGGATATGAGCGAAGGTAGGAGGAGAGAGTGTCTGCTACCATGACTATCAGCAGGCGAACAAATGCAATGTCTAGCAACTGCAGAGAGCTGGAGTGTGCAAACACAGGTGTGTATCATTAACATTCTTTTAAATGACACGATTATGTTCTACGTTAGTATGTAACAAAAGCATGTCTATCTGGTTTTGTGATTACTCTGTGCCACGCAAGAGAGTCCAGGCAGGAGCTAAAGTTGGTTCATCCAGATAGATATATATAGATATATATATATATAGATAGATATCGATATCGATATATAGATATCGATATCGATATATAGATATCGATATATAGATATCGATATCGATATATAGATATCGATATCGATATATAGATAGATATCGATATATAGATAGATATAGATATAGATAGATATAGATATATATAGATATAGATATATATATAGATATAGATATATATATATATATATCGATATATATATATATATCGATATATATATATATATATCGATATATATATATATATCGATATATATATATATATACATATATCGATATATATATATATACATATATCGATATATATATATATCGATATATATATATATATATCGATATATATATATATATATCGATATATATATATATATATCGATATATATATATCGATATATATATATATATATATCGATATATATATATATATATATATCGATATATATATATATATCTATATCGATATATATATATATATCTATATATATATCGATATATATATATATATATATATATATATATATATATATATATATATATATATATATATATATATATATAGATATATATATATATATATCGATATATATATATATATATATATATATCGATATATATATATCTATATCTATATCTATATATATATATATATATATATATATATATATATATAGAGATATATATATATATCTATATATCTATCTATATATATATATATATATATAGAGATATATATATCGATATATATAGATATATATATATCTATATATAATCTCTATATATCTCTATATATATATATATAGTTTCCATTGGTTTAATTAGCTTACCAAAGTAAATCTCAAACAAAAACAAATTTTCTTGGAGAAAAAAGTCAAATTCCTGCATGCACACAGCGTGAAGTGTAAGAGTTAATCTAGCAAAAATGAATGGCTATCTGTAATATGCTGGTTATTGTTCTAACATGTCTATCAACTTGTGTCCTAGTGCCTGTGGCAAAGGGTGGAGGACTATTCATGCTATTTGTGGTTATGCATGCTTGAATAAACTGGAACAATAAACTGCACCTACCCTTAAAAGGAAACCTCCTCCGAGGGGTGAATGTTCCTCTTTGTCACATTGCTTAACTTAACTCAGGGTTTCACTGAAGTCATGCAATGAGACCAGGCCCGAAAGCCTCTTGCTTAAAGAAGAAAGAACAGAAACAGCGAAAGTGATTCCTAATGTACCTACTGTGCACATTACGAGCTCACGTTGCACAAGTTTGCCGCCACCGCTTCAATGTAGATCTGTAGCCTAAAGACCTTTACACGCCGAGCGCGTTTAGAAAGAGACACAAATCAGAATGTCAGTGAGGTAGTTTGAGCTGTTATCAGAGTTGGCACCAGAGCAGGTAGAGAGCCGATTGACCAGAGAGCAGCGCCTGGCTGTGCGTCACAGGAAAAACAGTATTATTTGACGTCTATATAAGTAGCAGTGCGCACGTTGATCTACGAGTCCACTTGTTGCCAGTCACTGCCAGATTGCAGTGATCTGATTGGTCAGATCTGTTTATTTGCATGTGAAAAATTGGAAACGTTTACTCAGTGGGTGTAAACAGCTGCATCAACAACAGGTGAGTCAGAAAAATATTTTGAACTCATGAATTTTCTCATGAATCTTACACGTCCGGTGTGTAGATGCCTTAAAGCAATCGAAGCTGTGAGTTACAATAATATAAGAGGCTCAATGAGTTGATCACGCAAACGTTTTTATACTAACCGATGCTGTCAAGCATCAGAAGCTGCCCTCTGGTTTCTACTTCATGTGGATAAACAAAGCCCGCTGTCCTTCACAAATTTAGTCCAGGGTTTTTGAAGGGAACAGCTGAGTGATCTAAAGTCGGCTAGTATTTCATCCTTTGTACATCTCCCTGGAGCTACCAGGTGTAACAAAGGATTTACATATCTCCCCAACTTTGTAACTTCACCCATTTCCATTTTAGTTTCAGGTTACACTTGAGTCCCTTTTTCTGAGACTCTGGTCTTGAGGGAGCTCACGGAGTCTAGATGCTCATTATTTGGCAGCTGTGATATGGTTCAGATTTTAAATGGCCTGTGATCCATTGCTTTTTAACAAGTGTCTGCGTCAGTAAGCCTGTGAAGTTGGCAACATCTCTGCTTATTAGTGATACAGTAAATACAGCTGGATGCTAAGCCCCCTAGAGCGCAACATCCCTCATAACAGCCTGAGATCTTCAACCTCAAAGCCTCACTTTGTTCGCCCTCTGAGCAATCAGCAGCCACGGTGGGGTGGGGGAGGGGGGTTAGAGACCTACAGTGTGTCTGCATTTTAAATATTGATATCAGCCTGTCAGCAGTCTGAGTGCGACACGTTTTTTTTATTTTTTTTTATGGCTGACACCAGAAGTCAGTCCTGTCTCACGAAGCAGGATTATGAAGATGCTTTTAATGATAGCTAGAGCCAAATCAGATCTGACACATACTGTCACGCTGGTGTCGGGGTCATAGCTTCTGTTAAAGTACCCAAAGTTACACCCTCTGATTCATCTGGGTCAATCATGGGTACGTTGGCTGGTTTCAGGGATTATTTTATGCTCACTGCACTAAAACTGTCTCTGGAAAAACATATATATGTCTTGACCTTTGTGCCTTACCTTATAACATCAGCAAAACTGTGTTAACCTGGTTACTTTCTGCAAGTCGCTGGAAAAACTGGTATGGTTAGGTTCTGTTTTAAGCCATGAATGAAACAAGTATTTTCAGGAACTATGAGATGTTATCTTTTGGCCTTATAGTTGTTAATAATTCCTTTCAGCTTTCCGAAAATAAGTGAGAAGTGTGAACCAAACCAGGTCACTGCTATCCTGGTCGATGTTAGGAAGTTCTGCATGTAACAAAACGCGTTCAGGGCTCTAACATGAGCACAGAACAGGAGAAACACCAGCGTGCCTTTCCAGAGGAAAATCTACCGGATGAACCAGATAGTCATTTAATCTCCATCTCACATCCAGAACACAATCACACCTTTATACCAGCGGATTTAAACGGTTCATGAAACTGGAACAAAACAGTCTCTGAAAAGCCTCAGTTTAAAAGAAACGGGACAAACAAAGATCGAGTTCACAACACACATCTCATTTTCATAGAAGTTTCCTAGAATGTCTGCACCCAAGGCAACACGCAGGATAAAATATTCAGCAAAAGAGTCTTCTCAGATGACACCTTTGTTCCAAGTTTTCCTTGGATACAATTTTAGGGCGCTCTGTCTGGATATGGAGACAGAGCACTGGACTTTCCAGACGGATATAGTGTGTAAACCAAATACTAGGGAAAGATCAATGCTTTATGAGACAGGAAGCATTTAATTGCTTCTGTTTTGTTCATGGAGCCGGGGCGTGGTTAGGGTCCCGTAAAACCTGGAAGTCAGTCATCTGTAGGTGGATTTATAATGTGTTCAATGTGTAGGAGATTACTGCTGACTGCGCTTGCTTATCACTATTGCTCGGAGGTGTTTGATCACGAGGGAAACGTTACGAGTGGGGAGACAAAAGAGCGGAAAGAGAAACTGAGGACTAATTTCTGCTCTTCCATACTTCCAGTGACTTTTTCCCCCTTTGTGTTCATCAGCACACTCTGCTTTGAACGAGCAGGTTTTGCTGTGTCGTTTACTCTGAGAGACAAGTGTCAGACTTCATTACAGCACACAGCAAGCATTTCAAAACGCTTGACAAAATAAAGACCACAGGACTTTCTCATGCTATCAAAATAGTGGCAGACGTGCTGTCACGGCTGCATTTTTTTACACACACGGGCTAACAACTCTCCGCTTTTCCTCCACATAGATATTTCAGTTTGCGGCGTTTTTAAATATTAAAGTGGTGCATTTTTACCTTTCCCAGTTTTCTCCTGCCTCTCGCAGCCACAGTCAGCGGTCCAGGATCAGGTAGACAGCGTCCTGTCTGTTGTGCTCTCTTTTTTCCAGGCAGGTAATGAGCTCGTCCATTAAAGGTGAGAAGTATCAGGTGAGCTTGGGCTGAACAAACACAGCATTCTGCAATCTCCTTGGTCACAAAGTACAGCAAATATTACACTCCAGTGGTTTTGCTTATGCCCTAAACACACCCACATGGTTATGGTCTATCAAGTCACTGTTTAACACCATGCCTGAGAATGTTAACAAAACCTGAGGACACAGTATGATGAGCTGTGGTGACAGTTACTGCTCTTCTATTTTTTTTTTTTTAAATGCTGAATTACAGAAAGAAGAGGGTTGAAAACATTTGATCTACTGCACAATGGTTAATGGTTACAAACGACTCGCACTATAACCAGGGTTTGCCTCTTAACTTCATTTAATTTAATAATGGTACAGTACTCTGTTTTTGGCAACCTTGATGTAAATATGTAAAAGTTGTGTATGTTTCTGTTCTGTGTACTGTTTGTTTGTATATGTGTCTTTCTTGCTGCTGTTACAACCAAATTTCCCCTTGTGGGACAATTATAGGATTATTCTATTCTATTAATACTGGCTGTCAGAAGCTTCAGGTCACACTATGGATCCTGCTGAACGGAAATTGTGTATAAAGTTGAAGATACTCGACGATAGCTTTGTGAGATTTGGGGAAACTGGTTCCACATTGCCATCTGATGGACTTTTCGATAGGAACAGCAAAATTAATGCCAGAGAAGCAGCAGCAGCATGTGGAGAAGCTTAAGTGAAGAGAAGAGAAATTTATGTTTCAAAGCAATTTTTTCTTTTTTAATTCTACTAGAATTTTTTTTTTTTTTAAAAAAAGGCTTTTAAAAGTGCAGCAACCTTATTAAGCAAACGCACACCGACGTACATGAACAGATGGGGTAGCCTGACCTCATTTTTATCTGTAGTTAAATCAACGTTAAGCTACTGCTGCAGGAATCGTGAAAACAACAACAAAAAGAACACAAAAAACTATCGATTGTCACGTATTTTGACTCAAACATGTCAACACCTTGTTTGTTTGTTTTTACAGCACTTTTGACTGACTTTTATCAGATGATCTTGAAAAGGTTTGTTTTTAAGATAACGGCATAAGCACTGCATATATCTTTACGTCAAATTGCTGAGATTACTTGAAGTAAAACTTGTATGCAGACACATGTTCACATTGACAGTTTAAAAAGAATAAACCTCCAAAAACTCTGTAAAGGATGGAAGGAAAAATGGAGCCAGTGCAGAAATGACTGACTTACCTACCTTACCTCATAAAAAGGGAGTCGAAGGCTTGTTTTACCATAAATGTCTATAAAACCGTTTTCTTTATTATCCAGAGGAATCGCCTCCCTCTTGGTATAAAAAAGAATGCAGACTAAAGTCATTTCCTCACTGGCTCCACTTTTTACACACAGAGCTTTCAAACGAAACAAGGCGTTGACAATAATAGACTGACGAATCATTGCTCAATGTTCTACGAGTTCTACAAGTTTTTCCTGTTTTTTGTGACCTGCTGCTTCATAGTTTAAAATTGATATAACTACAGATTAAAATGAGGTCCGGTTACACCATCTGTTCATGTTGGTAAAAGCATTTTTATAAACTTTAAGAGAATTCAGCTTTGAAACATCGATTTCTCTTCGCTTTCTTAAGCGTCCCCGCATTCTGCTGCTCTCTGGCTTTAATGTTGCTACACAAGCATAATTAGGTTCTTAGTCAATCACATGATTGGGTATAAAAAGAGCATCTAAGAGAAGGACAGTTTCTCAGAAGTAAAGATGGGAAGAGGTTCACCTCTGTTCAAAACTCTCTACAAAGGGTGGAACACATTTCTTCTGCAAGTGAAGACGCTGAATATCATCTGCAATGCATAATATCATCAAAAGATTCACAGAATGTGGAGAAATCTCTGTGAAAGGGACAAATAGTGCCAAAATACGATCTCTGTCTGTAATCTTTGTAAAAACAGGCATTATTCTGTGACAAAGTTTGTGGTGCCACCCAGAAATGCAGGTTAAAGCTCTGCGATGCAAAGAAGAAGCCCTATGTTAATACGATCCAGTAACCCCGCTGTCTCCTCTGGGCCAAAGCTCATCTAATATGGGCTGAAGCAAAGGAGAAAACTCTAGTTAGATGAATAAATTGTGAAATTATTTCCTGGGAACATGGAAATTGGGCTTGTTATCCGAGGTCATTTCTGAAACGATTCCATCAGCTTGTATATCTGGAAAGGCACCATCATTGCTGAAAGGCATAAACAGGTTTTAGAGCAACATTTGCTCCCATCCAGATGTCTCTTACACGGTAGGCCTTGTGAAGTCTTAAGTAAGACAATAACAAAACCACATGCTGCATCTCATATAAAAGCATGGCTTTGGAGTAGAAGAGTCCTGGGGTTAACTTTCAACAATTTGGCCCACCATCAAATGAAAAATTTGACAAATTTGCTCTATGATAGTCGACAATTAATAAAACATGGGTGTATGAGACCCTGCTACTGTCACCCCAAGACTCACAGGTACAGCTGGGCTAAGACCTAGACATTAGAAACTCGATAACAAGGAGCTAACATTGGGTCACTAAAGCAGACAAATATTGCTTATATATGCTGAGAAAAAAGTGGATGAATTATTTCAGAAAAGAACAGCTGTCATCCTCCAAGGCACACATGCCTACATCTGGCTCATCCTGCAACCACATCAAACAACAGTCGGTCATATTTTACACGACACAGTACGTTGCTTCTTCAGCAAAGCAGCGGCACAGTATGCACTGTGATGTGGGTCTGACATTCCAAAAAAATAAAATAAAAATGGTTGATTGTATAGTAAAGTAGCAAAATGCCAATAACACTCATGGCATGAAATGAAGAATGAAGCTCGTCCAGAGTCTGAAAGTCCACACGAGGAATCTATTGAGATCCTGGCCACAAAGAAACTGAAATTTGTTTGGATTACATTCGCTGAGCTAATTGTGATTGAAGATGGAAGAAAAACAAGAGCCAAGAAGAGGAAAATTATTCAGAAAAAGCATGCAAGTTTTTTTTTTCCACCAAAGATATCAGCATGCACTTCTCCGGCGAAGAAAATCAATAACTTTATTAGCATTAACAAATTAAAATGTGCAAGTACAGGGAGTGTAAGAATCATCTGGAAGACAAAGCAAGCGTTTTAAAGGTTGGCTGCAAAGTAATCAATGTACATAATCAATATATGTCTGCGGTTTGATTCATAATTTTAAGTGGTGAATCGGGAAAGCTTGTTTTCTAATCTATAATGGCGTGTAAAAATCTGCAGAGCAGAAGGTTGTGTTACAGGAATTTGACATTTGACCATTAGTCAGATATGATTTCATGAACTGGGTCCTTGCTGTAACCTTATACATAAATTTAGAAAACCATTTTTTCAGAGATATATGATAGGAAGAAGAAATGGCCACTTCATTAGGTGCACCTCACTACTGCCTTCAGAACTGCCTCGGTTCTTGGAAACAGTCCTGGAAACATCTCTTAGAGACTTTGATCCATATTGACATGACAGGATCACACAGTTGCTGCAGATGTGAATCTCCTGTTCCATCCCATCGGTGCTCTGTTGTACTGGGATATGGTGATTGTCGAGGTCATTTGAGCACAGTGAACTCAGCGTCGTGTTTAAGAAACCACTCAGAGATGATTTGAGCTTTGTGACAACGGTGTGTTATCTTGCTGAAAGCAGCCATCAGAAGATGGTCAGTAGCAACACTCAGATAGGCTGTGGTGATGTAGCATTAAGAGGCCCACAGTGTACCACAAAAATATCCCCCAGACCATTACAGCCTGGATTACTGATACAAAACAGACTGGATTAATGCCTTTATGTTATTTACACCTAATTCTGCTCCTGATATCTGAGTGTTGCAGCAGCTCAGGAGACTCATAAGACCAGACAACATTTTTCTGATCTGTTGTTCAATTTTGGTGAGGCTGTGTGAATCGTAGCACCAGTTTTCTGCAGCTCTGCATGTATAAATGCTATGTAATGCTATGTAAATGCTAGTTGATGCTATGTAATTGCCACTGGGTTGTGGTCTTCAGCTGTTGTAAAGAGTGGTCATTTGAGTTACTGTTCCTCCCTCTCTAGCTATTCTCCTCTGACCTCTGCCATCAACAAAACATTCTTACTAAGAGAAATGCCCCTTGCTGCATATTTCCAGAATTATTTACTATTCTCTGTAAACCCTAGATACAGCTGTGATTGGAAATCCCAGTTCCTGAAATACTCAGACCAGCTACTCTGGCACCAACAACCATGTCAGATGCAAAATCACTTAAATCACTTTTTTTCTGATGCTTGGTCTGATCCAACATTGGCCAGTGAGTTTATATTTCACTACTCACTAGTCAAAGCCAAAACACTTTTCATACAATAGGTATGGCAGCTGTATAACTAGATTTAACATGGAAGAAAATAATTTGTTATAGAGTTCCTAAAGTCAGTCAGCACTTCATTAGCGAGGCGTGTACACCTGCTTAGTTTTGCACTGATATGGCCCCTCCAGTCAGGATTTAATTTAATGTTAGCGTCCGAATCACCTCTCTGACCAAGGACGCAAACCAGTCGTGGCACATGGCTGCCCCTCTCTGAGCCCTTGAGGCGACTGTTGATGTGATTTGGCTTTATACACATAAAACCGGACCCTCCTACAGGACTTTTGGGGCTTTGATCGACATGAATGGAAAGCTGAGCAGATATTTGTTGACTGCTATGTGAGCAAAGCTTTCAAAGTGCATCAATAAGAACAAACAGAGGCTTCAAGCAGAGTGCAGCGAAGATCATTTAGAAGTCTCATTGCCAGCTTGAAGTTTTTACATTTCCATGAAAATGAGCTTTTAAACGAGCAATTAGCAAAATTCCTGCGTTGGCTTTGATACCGAGCACTCTGCTGCAGTACAGTTTGAACTTGTGACTTGAGGGTTTAATGCGACACGATTCTTCTTCCATTTATTGCTTCTTCGTGTTCTAATCACTTCTCTGATTAAACCAATTAGAGCTTCATAACAGTGTGAAGTTAATTTAGGCAGAGATAACATCCTGACTTCCAAGAAGGGGGGCTGTGCAAAATAAGCTGCATGATGATAAATGTACTAACGTTTTTAATTCTATCAGACTCGCACAACGACACAACGTTAAGACATTTCAAGTCTCCTAGCTGGAGAATTTTCAGTTATTAGGTAAGACTCTCTGGGAAAGGGCTCACGGCCTCGGTACCCCAGAGTGCCGCGCAGTTACAGTTTGCATATTTGTACATCTGACACTGACAGAATATGTGAAAGAATGTGAAGCTTTTCTCGGCTTGAAGAGCCCCTCCCGCTCTCTGAAAGTAATTTTGTAAAACAGGAAATCGGAGGCACGCAGAGTTGCAGTCAGCCAAGTGTCTGCATATCCTGAAATACAAAGCAGATGGAGAAAAAAAAAAAGATTTCCAACAGTGTTGGATTAAGATGAACATTTTAATTTTAAACTTTCAGGTTTGCAAGCAACGTCTGATTGTTTAGTCTGACATCATGGCGACACGGGACAGTATAAAGCAAAGAGCAATGGCTCAGTTTGACTTTTATGGATGGCTCCACTTACTCCACTAATCTCACTAAGCTCTTCTTCTAGATCCTCCCCAGCCTTACCTATCACACCGCTGCACATCAGTGTTTACTTCAACGCACTGCGAGCACAGTGTGCTGCTTCTACAGTCACTATGCCCACCATCTATCAATGTCCCACGAAGCTGCTGGAGAGTCAGGGATCTTCCTGTTCCTGGTCATGTTGATGGAGCGGCCCACACTTCGTATCAGAGACTCAAAACTGTAATTACGGTCCAGCTTACCTATTTCTCATACATAAAGCGTGTCTTAAAATACATCACCACTAGATGTGCTCATGGCTGATGCTAAAGAGCTTTGGTTGTTGTTAGCAACAGTTGTCAGTAACTTGCACATACAGGGACCTCATTATTAGAAACTCGTGTATCGTGCATTTTAAAAATGTGTGTATATACACACACAAACCCAAAAGGTTGGGATACTGTCTGTAATGTAAACAATAACAGAAAGCAATGTTTAGCAAATCTCGTAAACCAGTATTTTTATTAACCACAGAACACAGAAAACAAATTAAATGTTTGAACTGAGTAAAAACAACCTTTTATATATATATCTAAAAAAAACTCTATTAGCTTAGTTTAAATTTGATTGCAGCAAAAAGGTTAAAAAGGTTGGGCAACAAACGTTGTCAAAGTGAGAGTAAAAAGCTTGGAGGAATATTTTACAGCTAATTTGGTTATTTGCCAACAGGTCAGAAACATGGTTTGGTACAAAAAGAGTCTTAGGCTACGTTCACACTGCAGGTCTTGATGCTCAATTCCGATTTTTTGATCAAATCCAATTTTTTTGTCTACTTGTTCACACTATAGATAAAATGCGACAGCAAACGCGCTCTAGTGTGAACGCTCAAAGCGGCCCGCATGCGCAAAAGAAGACGTCACACACAACGCGCTCTGTTTTAATAATGTGTCTTAATATAAAGACTTCGGACTTTACGTTTCCCAATTTTTGCTTTAAGTTATTTTGTTATTTACATAATAATGTGGATAACCTAATAATGATCCTTATTGCTGTTTTAGAGGAGCGGTGCTTCAAAGGATAGTTGCAGATTCCTGTCAGAATCTGCAGATTATACAGTACAGATAAAATGTTAACGTTGTCTTCCCAAGAGTTTCGCTGGATGGCCAGGAAGCGTTCACAATGTCTTCTCGGGCGCTGTTAATTGGCGTCTGTCTTGTGTTGGCCAGAGGGGCCGATGGCGCGATATGGCAGCCTCGCTTCTGTCAGTCTGCCCCAGGGCAGCTGTGGCTACAACTGTAGCTGCCTCCACCAGCGTGTGAATGTGAGAGTGAATGAATAGTGGAATTGTAAAGCGCTTTGGGTGCCTTGAAAACCGCTACATAAATCCAATCCATTATTATTATTATTATTATTATTATTATTATTATTATTATTGCTGTTTTAGAGGAGCGGTGCTTCAAAGGATAGTTGCAGATTTCTGTCAGAATCTGCAGATTATACAGTACAAATAAAATGTTCACGTTGTCTTCCCAACAGTTTCACTGACATCTACACTGGATGGCCAGGAAGCGTTTGCGATGTCTTCTCGGGCGCTTCTCCGGCGCTGATAATTGGCGTCTGTCTTGTGTCAGTGACGTAAAAGACGGATTTAATGCGACTTGACCGTTCACACAGCAGTCGCTTTCTAAAACATCAGATATGTATCGGAATCAGTACCACATACGAAAGTGACCCAGATCGGATTTGAAAATATCGGATTTGTGCCGTTCACGCTGTCACACCATGATCGGATATGGGTCGCATAGGGTCAAAAAAATCGGATTTGATGCGCTTTCGCCTGCAGTGTGAACGTAGCCTTAGAGAGGCAGAGGTTCACCTGCATTTGCATCATCTTGAGAAAAAATTTTAACAAATTGTTAAATAATTTCAGATGATTGTCAACCTGTGAGGATTTTTAGCATCTCATGATTTATAGTACATAATATCATCACAAGAATCAGAACACCTTGAGAAATCTCTGTGTGCAAGGGACAAGGCCAAAAACGATACCAAATGTCTGATCTTCGGGCCATCAGACGGCACTGCATTAAAACTGGCACGAGCTGAGGAACACTTCCAGAAGTCACTGCCTGTGGACACAGTTCACTGTGCCATCCACAAATGCAGGTTAAAGCTCTGTCAGGCAGAGAAGCCATATGTGAACGTGATCCAGAAACACTGCTGTCTTCTCTGGGCCAAAGCTCATTTAAAATGGACTCAGGCCAAGCAGACAACTGTTCTGAGGCCAGATGCAATATCTAGCTTGTTACCAGTGCTCAGTTCTAGAGCACCATATGGTCCCATCCAGACCCCCTTTTTCAGGGAAGGACTGTGTGGTTCAGAAAGACAATGCAAAACTGCAGCCATTGGAACGGTATGGCTTTGTAGTAGACGAGTTTGGGTGCTGACCTTTCATCAGCAATCAAGTGGCACATGATCAAACAAAACAGAACAAAGCAGACCCGAGCTGGAATCCTCCATCAGACAAGAATGGGACAATATTCGTCTGCCAGAAGTCCAGCTGCTCTCCTCAGTTTTCCAAAATTTAGGGTCTGCTGTCAAAAGAACAGATGCTACACAGTGGTGAACATGGCCCTGCCATCAAATCCAAATTGAGCTAAGATTTTCTAAAATGGTAATTATCTTTTTTCAGTTGAAACCGTTGATATTTTTTACTGTGTTCTATTGTGATAAAATATGGGTCTGTGACATTTCCAAATTCATTCATCTTTATTTACATCTTACACAGCGTCACAACTTTAAGTACTCGTGGTAGATAAAAAGCATCATAGGTCCACTTTAAAGCAAGTTATTACCAGCTTCAGTCCCAGCTGGTAGCTGGTTGTAATATCATAATGAAATCCCTAATAAGCCCTGCTGTACATGTTGTGTTTATATTCTAAACTGTCAATCCCTGAATAAACCTCTGGGCTGTGTGGAAATGACAACACAATGATGCAGTGTGACCGCTAGTTACATTAGTTGCTGCCATAACAACCATATAAGCAGACCGTTGAGGTCTTTAACGAAGGTCAGGACGTCAAAGCAACGAATTATTGAAGAACTCTTTGGGAAAATGAAAGCTGATGGGAATTAATCTGGAGATATACTGTCATTACAACTTAAACAGTACTTTATAAAGCATTCATTTATTCAGTTTAAAGGCCTTACAGTATATAATAACTCACAGCTCCACAAGCTCCCAGTCCATGAGATTCCCCTTTTGGTGCCTTTACATCTGAAAATAATTTTGTCAATCTGGATTACATGGATTCACTCACTCACCTTTGTCTTTTACAAATGACCAAACATCAATTTGGAGTGAAGTGACAACGTTTTCCCAGCATTTCATTGTCTTCAACTTCTGTTGAGAAGTTCATCCCCAGCACCTTTAGGTCACTTATATGTAGTAACATTACATTAACAGCATATTATAAGACGTCCCATCACGTCCCTAAATCTTTGTCCCTTTAAAAATCCATGTGTCAGCTTTGCTGGAAACTCCAGTGGGTCTCACTGCGGTCCCAGGCCTCCCTGCATGCTCTGGCCATCGCCGTGGTCGCTCCCCCACAGTCGGTAAAACTGACTGAAGTCCACGTAGGGTGGGACCCTGCCCGTCTCGTCAGGCTGCGCCGCTTGACTCCCTCTCTGGCGGAACAGGCTTCCATCTCCTGAGCTGGAGCTGGAGCTCTGCGTCTGGGTGTTGGTGGACTGCAGAGTGGCTGTGGGGCTCTGACTGCTGGGGAGCGTGGAGGAGCAGAAGGAGGAGGAGAAAGGTGGGTGGTTGGAGAGGATGAGGGAAGAGGAAGACACAGGTATGAGGGTTGGAATAGAGGAGGAAGAGGATGAGAAGCACCAAGAGGAGGGGAAGAGGTCCATGTCACGAGTGGAGAGACAAAGAAGAGAGGTGGATGAAGGGAGAGGCCGAGCAGGACGAGGCATGGTGGAAAGAGAAAGGAGGGAGGTGGAGGAGGGAAGGGGGGGAAGGGGCGAGAGGGGAAAAAGAGGGGAAAGAGGGAGTTCAATTATGGGCTGTAGGATGTTGACGGAAGCTTGGCTGGTAGTGGGGTGAAACGTGCTGCAGGAGCGGAAAACGGAGAGGCAAGGACAGAGTGAAGGACGCAGGATGGATATTGGCAAGTTGGGAACCAAGAGGAAGAGAAATATGGCTGTGAGTCAGACGGCGAGTGACAGACGGGAGCAGAGTGGAAATCATAGAGGAAGAAGAGCTGAAGAAACAACCTTGAAGGACGACGATGCAAAGGGAAGAATCAAAACGTGCACTTGCAGCAATCAAAGCAGCGGGAACGTTTAGGAAATGCGCTCGCACACAGAGAGCTCTTCATGCTCGCTCACTTTATAAAGCAGGCGGTTTTGAGCAAGTAGTCTGACAAGGTAAGTGCACACTTCAGGTATGCTAGGAGAGGCTGTCAATCATCCGTGCATTCCAGTAAGCACATACAGTGGGGCAAAAAAGTATTTAGTCAGCCACCGATTGTGCAAGTTCCCCCACTTAAAATGATGACAGAGGTCAGTAATTTGCACCAGAGGTACACTTCAACTGTGAGAGACAGAATGTGAAAAAAAAATCCATGAATTCACATGGTAGGATTTGTGAAGAATTTATTCGTAAATCAGGGTGGAAAATAAGTATTTGGTCAATAACAAAAATACAACTCAATACTTTGTAACATAACCTTTGTTGGCAATAACAGAGGTCAAACGTTTACTATAGGTCTTTACCAGGTTTGCACACAGAGTAGCTGGTATTTTGGCCCATTCCTCCATGCAGATCTTCTCAAGAGCAGTGATGTTTTGGGGCTGTCGCCGAGCAACACGGACTTTCAACTCCCGCCACAGATTTTCTATGGGGTTGAGGTCTGGAGACTGGCTAGGCCACTCCAGGACTTTCAAATGCTTCTTACGGAGCCACTCCTTTGTTGCCCGGGCGGTGTGTTTTGGATCATTGTCATGTTGGAAGACCCAGCCTCGTTTCATCTTCAAAGTTCTCACTGATGGAAGGAGGTTTTGGCTCAAAATCTCACGATACTTGGCCCCATTCATTCTGTCCTTAACACGGATCAGTCGTCCTGTCCCCTTGGCAGAAAAACAGCCCCATAGCATGATGTTTCCACCCCCATGCTTCACAGTAGGTATGGTGTTCTTGGGATGCAACTCAGTATTCTTCTTCCTCCAAACACGACGAGTTGAGTTTATACCAAAAAGTTCTACTTTGGTTTCATCTGACCACATGACATTCTCCCAATCCTCTGCTGTATCATCCATGTGCTCTCTGGCAAACTTCAGACGGGCCTGGACATGCACTGGCTTCAGCAGCGGAACACGTCTGGCACTGCGGGATTTGATTCCCTGCCGTTGTAGTGTGTTACTGATGGTGACCTTTGTTACTTTGGTCCCAGCTCTCTGCAGGTCATTCACCAGGTCCCCCCGTGTGGTTCTGGGATCTTTGCTCACCGTTCTCATGATCATTTTGACCCCACGGGATGAGATCTTGCGTGGAGCCCCAGATCGAGGGAGATTATCAGTGGTCTTGTATGTCTTCCATTTTCTGATGATTGCTCCCACAGTTGATTTTTTCACACCAAGCTGCTTGCCTATTGTAGATTCACTCTTCCCAGTCTGGTGCAGGTCTACAATTCTTTTCCTGGTGTCCTTCGAAAGCTCTTTGGTCTTGGCCATGGCGGAGTTTGGAGTCTGACTGGTTGAGGCTGTGGACAGGTGTCTTTTATACAGATGATGAGGTCAAACAGGTGCCATTCATACAGGTAACGAGTGGGGGACAGAAAAGCTTCTTACAGAAGACGTTACAAGTCTGTGAGAGCCAGGGATTTTCCTTGTTTGAGGTGACCAAATACTTATTTTCCACCCTGATTTACGAATAAATTCTTTACAAATCCTACCATGTGAATTCATGGATTTTTTTTTTAATTCTGTCTCTCACAGTTGAAGTGTACCTCTGGTGCAAATTACTGACCTCTGTCATCATTTTAAGTGGGGGAACTTGCACAATCGGTGGCTGACTAAATACTTTTTTGCCCCACTGTATATAATTGACAAAGCACAATTACCACCTACACACACAGCAAAAGAGTTTTACATGAGGAGAAAAAAGAACATTTTAGGGCAGAGTGCAGCTCTAAGTCATAAACGTCAATAACATGTATTGCCACTGTAAATGAGTTATAAATGGCTGTTGTTGACCTTGACTATAAATATGTCAGAATGAGTGTGCTGATAATGGATGACGGGATCCGAGAAGGTGCTAAGAAATGATGGACTAACGCATGAGGCCCAGAAGAAGGAGGAAACTGCTTCATCATGCTACGTTACAGTAAGGTGCAGGTTACAGGTATTTTGTTGGCTGATCAAGTCCACATAGATTGCTCTGGAACATAAATATAAGCATTAGGGCTGCACGATTAATCGTTAGAAAATCGCGATCTCGATTCATACTTATGTGCGATCTCATTTCCAAATGACAACGATTAAAAAAAAGAAAAGAAAAAAAAAGACGACGACGATTGTACCGCATTTTGATCCCGGACGTAATCTGCATGAAAACAAGCGCTCACTCTTCCTGCTCAACAAATGACAAGGGCGGAGCCTTATACCACGTGATACAGAACCTGTGCCGTGTGATGCTAAAATTGGCAGGGAAAAAACAACGGAGAGCACGTCAGGGCTGACGAGGAAGTGACAGGAGAAAATCCGTCCCGGTCAACCACCTAAACATCAATAACGGGAAACTTATACAGCGCTTCCCTATACACGTCGAACTCCCGCAGGCACAAAGAAATTACGGAGGCTATTACTTATCACCTGACCAAAGATATGGCTCCATCAACACTGTGCAAAACGAGGGATTTAGGAAAATGATCAACACCCTAGACAAACGCTACACAGTGCCGTCCCGCAACTATTTTTCTATTGTTGCACTACCTGCTCTATACACGCAGTGTCGAGCAACGGTGGAGACGGAATTTTAAGCAGTACAACATTTTGCAGCAACGACAAAATGTGAGATATTTGTTGTTTTTATGTTCAGTCTCAACTGTTACGAAGTTGATGTGCAGTTAATAAGCGCAATAAATATTTATACTGGAAAAAAAAATCGTGAGAGAATCGTGATCTCAATTCTAACCCAAAAAATTGTGATTCTCATTTTATGCAAAATCGTACAGCCCTAATAAGCATTATTATAAATTCTGTCTGTCAGTATTCCCAAATTGGTATGCAGTTCCAGCTGTTCCGCCTGACATGATCCAGATCTATATTCCTATAGTCTGTACCTGTATTCAGTCTCTCAGCAGTGCAACCCCTCTGCACAGGTGCAACACAACTCTTTTCCATCTGCATCTCATTCATCTCTGCTGCACAGCTTGTGCGGGACTGCTTGTCCCCATCAGCCAGCAGTGGCAGCAGGACTGAGGACATTTAAGCAGCTTTTGTTCTGCAACTCTCAATTTCTTGGAAAAAGTATTAACAGGCGCCCGCATTATCTCTATCTCTACACTGACATCTAAAAGAAAGAAAAGCAAAACAAAAGAAACAAGCTGTGGAATGAGGAAGTGGAGTTTTTATTGGCACTTGTTATCTTCTGAATTTCAAGTGAAATGAATTATGGCGTGCCATCCCAACAGCAGAGCAGCAGAGCGAAAGCCATGCTAACACATAAATAAGCATAGCAGTGCAGGAACACAAGGGTGTGTGAAAATAAGACCTAAAGACTCAAAATAAGTAGAGCACGTGAGGGAGGACTTTCTGCTTATTTAAAAGACAGCAAAAATAAACCTAACAGCAGGGGGTGAAGGGTGAAGGCAGAACAAAGCTTGCACAGAGGATCCGCCCCACAGCAGTGCAAACAAGGGAGCTAAAATTGAGCTTATGAAACAAAAACAGGGCAGAGGTGCGTCAAAGTGAAAAAGAGGCTAATTCAAAGTATGCCCAGCAGGGGAGAAGGAGTGAGGACCCAGAGCAGGCAGGGACTCAACACAATGCAGGCTTACCCAGGTGTCGGGGTGCCTTCCTCCAGGGTGGAGGCCGTGTTGGTTCCATTGGTCAGGGTGCTTTGCGAGGGCATGACCAGCGAGAGGGTGACACTGGTTTTACTGGTGCTCTGGCTGTTTGAGTAGGGCACAGACACGGGACAGATACGGCCGCCTGAAAGAAGAAGTAGAAGAAAGCTGAGTCCTGTATATTTGTGAGCCGCTAAATAATTTCAACAAGGACTTTAGAAAAGCAAAGGTCCTGGCTCTGGGAGTAAACCCGATATTCTTCTCAAAAGCCTGATTGTTTAGGCTCTATTTGATATTCTTTTTAACAGCTCTACTCAAGGATCAGATGTTATTTTCTGATTATTTTCCAGGAAACCGGTCTGAGTTTAAACTGGGTATCTGATAACTGTGATCCGATGCTTTGGGATCACACTGATACACTGCTCCCTCTTCTGATACAAATGGCAATGCACAATCGTCAAATATAAAAATTTTATCTGATCTTCGGTTAGAAATTTTATTTAACATTCAATGAACCTCCTAAGGACAAGAACAAGATGTCCGGCATCAACCTTGCACGGCGGCTGAAACCAGATCCCACCAAGGAATGCCTGCAGAAGCACAGGAAGGACAAGCCAAGTGCACAAACACAAACAAGCACCCTAGATAGTCTTGCTTCAAAGAGACTGGCCTGGGGCATGAGCCACTTCATACCACCCCATGATGTTGCTTTTCAAACACATGAGGGTGAAGTAAACAGAAGTTAATATGTTTATAGCAACAAAGACAGACACCCGCACGGGAAAGCGGCAGACAACCAGGGAAGAAAACCGGAGATATTTGAACTGAAACATTAAAATGGAATAATAATGTTTGCAAACACATGCACTGACATCACGATGCATCCATTATTGTTCCTTGTATGGGGAATCTTCTTCAGCTATATTGTGACGACAATTAAAACAACTGTTTGCTCAACAACATGCAAAGTCCTTCGCCTGACACTTGTGCCTGAAGTCACGAGCCTTTTTTTAACGGTTCAGTATGAATAATGCATTCTAATGTGACTAACTCGCTAAAGTTTTAAATGAGGGAACTGTGTTGGTGTAGCTACAGCAGAACGCCGCTTCTTAGACGTGCTTTCCTTGAGATATGAATCAATGCCTAAATGCCAGATCCTACCCTGCGTGGGCGTGAGCGCTGCATCAGCCAGTGGGTAGTTGAGCGTGCGGATGAGCAGGGTCATGTCTTCGTGTCGAGAGCAGTAAGTCGCCCTCTGACGGCCGGAAACGAACACATCGTGGTGAAGCCGCTTGACCCGATCGACCACAGACTGAGCCACCGCCTCCAGACTGGTCTGCTGGGCTAGCTCTGCTGCTACCATGGCAACAATTTCCTACAATAGACAGTGGGGTCAGAGAAAGAAAAGGTTAATGTAAGAGTGGAAGAAGTAAGGACAAGGATTAAACCTAAGGACAGAAAAAGGAGCCTAGGAGAATAAAGGACACAGAAATAGACTCAAACTAGGCAAGAAAACAAAACTCGAAAGAAAAAAATATTAGTGTAAGTAAGGAAGAAGAGGAAGGAATGACAATAAATGAGGTGAAAGTAGCTTATCAGAATGAATCTGCTAACCTGATTAGCCTGTTCGGGACCATGGGCGGACTCGAGGGCATTTATCAGTCCCTCTGACATCAGCAACAAGAAGCCTGTGACGCTTTCCAAAGACTGGCCGCCATGAATCTCTGGCTCCGCAACAACTGGCTTTGACTTGGCCGCGCTGTCGTAGGAGACGGACAGATATGTCAGCACTTAAATTAATATTAGACACATAAAAGGAAAGACGGTACGGGTCAAGTCTGCTAGATATGCTGGGGGAAGGCGACAGAGGGAGAACCCAGGATGAAAAGCAGACATAAGAGCCCCTGACCTCCATATAATAAACTAATCTTATAGATCCAAAGAAGCGCTTACATTGTTCACATCACATTTCCTGCACTCCCTTTGATGCTACAAAGGAGGAAATTCTATACAGACTCTATTATGTGTTTTATTGAGGATCATAATTGGAATGACTCAAGGTTTTTTTTTATTCAGTTGGCCTTGATAACAATAGGAAGAGAGAGGTGTGAGACAGAAGAGAGCACGGGGCCCCCGGATAACAGAATTTCATACAATACAATACAGTTTTATTTATACAGCACATTTAAAACCTGAAGGCACCAAAGTGCTTCACAGTAATATGGAAAATCAACATAAGTCAATAACAGGGTACAGATCAGGCACTAGCACAGACAGGATAGAGGCACTAACAGACCAGAAGAGTTAGATAAATACAAAATCCACTAAGAAGACAAAAACAGCAGTAAAATTAATAATAAAATAATAAATTTAATGACATTTAATAAAAAATTTAAACGATTTAAAAGTTTAAAGTTTAAAAGATTTAAAAGGGTATTAACTGGTCATGATAGATATGCTTTCAATCTTGATTTAAAGGATTGGATAGAGTCCAAGGCTCGAATAGAAGCAGCGAGGTTATTCCAAAGGTTGGGTGCAGCTGAAGCAAAGGCACGCCTCTGGTCTTCAGTCTAAACTTAGGTTGGGCCAGGAGTAATTGACCTGATGATCTTAATGGCCGACAAGGAGTGTACAGGAGGTCAGTGAGGTAGCTGGGCACAATGTTATTCGGGATTTTAAAAGTGAGTAGCAAGATTTTAAACTCAATGCGATATTTGATTGGTAACCAGTGTAGATCAACAAGAGCTGGAGTAATAGGGTCAAATTTTCTAGTTCCAGTAAGAAGGCGAGCCGCAGCATTCTGAACGAGTTGCAGCCTTCGAAGAGAGAAGGCTTGGAGACCACAGTAGAGAGAATTACAATAATCTAACCTGGAGGTCACAAAAGCGTGGATTAGTTTTTCCAGGTCCCTGTGTGGTATATAATGCTTAGCTTTAGAGATGTGGCGCAGTTGGAAAAAAACCCAAAACAGATTTAACTACCGATGACACTTGCTTATCGAACTTAAAGGAGCTATCCAAATAGACACCCAGGTTACGTATAGAATCAGAGAGAGAGTTAGCTAGGGGCCCCAGCAGGGCAACAAGCTGGTCTTGAGGAATATGGTTGTCGAACACCATAACTTCAGTTTTTTTCTCATTTAAAATGAGAGAATTATCTGACAGCTAATCTTTGACCTCTCTCAGGCAATCATACAGGGAGTTTAGTGATGCTGACAAATCATCAGTCAGTTGACAATAGATTTGAATGTCATCAGCGTAAAAGTGATAAGAAATATTATATTTTTCAAATATGAAGCCTAAGGATAGCATATACAAAGAGAATAATAAAGGGCCCAATACAGACCCCTGGGGCACACCACAGCAGAGAGGGGCAACAGAGGAAGAGTATCCTCCCATCACAACAGAGAAGGATCTATCTCTGAGGTAAGAATTAAACCAGTTAAGGGCAGAACCCTTGATGCCTACAACATGCTCTCTAGCCTCCTCAAGAGAATATTATGATCAACCATGTCAAAGGCTGAAGACAGATCCAATAAAACTAAAACGGCAGGGCGACCAGAGTCAGCAAATACAAGAAGATCATTATAGACTCTTAGCACGGTCGTTTCCGTGCTATGGTGTGGCTTAAAGCCAGACTGGTACAGTGGGGCAAAAAAGTATTTAGTCAGCCACCGATTGTGCAAGTTCCCCCACTTAAAATGATGACAGAGGTCAGTAATTTGCACCAGAGGTACACTTCAACTGTGAGAGACAGAATGTGAAAAAAAAATCCATGAATTCACATGGTAGGATTTGTAAAGAATTTATTCGTAAATCAGGGTGGAAAATAAGTATTTGGTCACCTCAAACAAGGAAAATCCCTGGCTCTCACAGACCTGTAACGTCTTCTGTAAGAAGCTTTTCTGTCCCCCACTCGTTACCTGTATGAATGGCACCTGTTTGACCTCATCATCTGTATAAAAGACACCTGTCCACAGCCTCAACCAGTCAGACTCCAAACTCCGCCATGGCCAAGACCAAAGAGCTTTCGAAGGACACCAGGAAAAGAATTGTAGACCTGCACCAGACTGGGAAGAGTGAATCTACAATAGGCAAGCAGCTTGGTGTGAAAAAATCAACTGTGGGAGCAATCATCAGAAAATGGAAGACATACAAGACCACTGATAATCTCCCTCGATCTGGGGCTCCACGCAAGATCTCATCCCGTGGGGTCAAAATGATCATGAGAACGGTGAGCAAAGATCCCAGAACCACACGGGGGGACCTGGTGAATGACCTGCAGAGAGCTGGGACCAAAGTAACAAAGGTCACCATCAGTAACACACTACAACGGCAGGGAATCAAATCCCGCAGTGCCAGACGTGTTCCGCTGCTGAAGCCAGTGCATGTCCAGGCCCGTCTGAAGTTTGCCAGAGAGCACATGGATGATACAGCAGAGGATTGGGAGAATGTCATGTGGTCAGATGAAACCAAAGTAGAACTTTTTGGTATAAACTCAACTCGTCGTGTTTGGAGGAAGAAGAATACTGAGTTGCATCCCAAGAACACCATACCTACTGTGAAGCATGGGGGTGGAAACATCATGCTATGGGGCTGTTTTTCTGCCAAGGGGACAGGACGACTGATCTGTGTTAAGGACAGAATGAATGGGGCCAAGTATCGTGAGATTTTGAGCCAAAACCTCCTTCCATCAGTGAGAACTTTGAAGATGAAACGAGGCTGGGTCTTCCAACATGACAATGATCCAAAACACACCGCCCGGGCAACAAAGGAGTGGCTCCGTAAGAAGCATCTGAAAGTCCTGGAGTGGCCTAGCCAGTCTCCAGACCTCAACCCCATAGAAAATCTGTGGCGGGAGTTGAAAGTCCGTGTTGCTCGGCGACAGCCCCAAAACATCACTGCTCTTGAGAAGATCTGCATGGAGGAATGGGCCAAAATACCAGCTACTGTGTGTGCAAACCTGGTAAAGACCTATAGTAAACGTTTGACCTCTGTTATTGCCAACAAAGGTTATGTTACAAAGTATTGAGTTGTATTTTTGTTATTGACCAAATACTTATTTTCCACCCTGATTTACGAATAAATTCTTTACAAATCCTACCATGTGAATTCATGGATTTTTTTTTTTCACATTCTGTCTCTCACAGTTGAAGTGTACCTCTGGTGCAAATTACTGACCTCTGTCATCATTTTAAGTGGGGGAACTTGCACAATCGGTGGCTGACTAAATACTTTTTTGCCTCACTGTATTTGTCAATAATATTATTTGCAAATAAGTAAGCCTGTATTTGGAGAAAGACGGCTTTCTCTAGAACTTTTGATAAAAACGGAATTTTCGAGATTGGCCTATAATTGGCAGCGTCTTTCTGATCAAAATTACTTTTTTCCAGAACAGGCTGCACTACCGCATGTTTAAAGGCAGTCGGGACACAGCCCAATAACAATGATAAATTCATTAAAAATAAGATGCAAAGCTCAATTCTCAATTCCTTCCTTGATAATTCAGGATGGAAGGATATCATGCACAGAATTTGAGTTTCTCAATTGTTCAATTATTCCCTTAAGAGGTGGGAGTGATAACAGCTCAAAGTACGAAAAGGTGGACATACATCCTAAAACCGGAACAGGGTTCAACACAGGAGAGTGAGCGTGTGAAGCCTTCAGTAATAAAACTTTTCCACTAAAATGAATAAGAAATTGCTAACAGAGCCCGAGAGGCCGAGCTCGAAGAGTCTGGACAGGGATTTATCACTGAATTAAAAATTTTGAATAACATTCGGGGGTTGTGGCTATTAGTCGCAATAATATCTGATAGGAAAGCTGCTTTAGCTGCCTTTGCGGAGTTCTGGTATAGAAAGCGGCTCCTACAAAGAATGTCATAGGATATCTGAAGCCTTTTTTCCACCTCCTTTCAGATTGACGGCAGACACGACGTAAGGCTCGTATAGTGTCATTTAGCCATGGTTGATGAGAAGTTCTGGGACGTTTCATCTTTATAGGGGCCACAGTATCTAAGATGGAACAACAGAAGGATAACATAGCGTTGGCAAAATCATCAACCAATGGAAGTGTGTAACAGTTAGTATCAGTGAAATCTGGATCAAAAAAGTTTAAAAAGGCCGTAATGAAGTTAGCCACAGTCTCGGAGTTAATGATACGTACAGGGCAATGACAGCCTTTAGAATTTAAATCAATTGCACATAGCTCAACATCAAACATGACCACAAAATGGTCAGAAATACCAGCATGATCAATGTCCATAGTTCAAATATCCAAAGCATATGAGAGGACCAAATCCAAGGTATGGCCTTTAAGATGAGTTGGTTTCCTGACCCACTGTGTAAGGTTAAAAGAGTCAATTAGGGCAAGGAAATCCTTGGCTAGGGGGTCATCAGCACAACAAATATGTATGTTAAAATCTCCAGTAATAAGAGCTTGGTCATAACTTAATAAAAATGAACCTAAGAAGTCAGCAAATTCACAAATAAAAGACATATTATATTTAGGTGCTCGATAAATCACAGCACATAAAATCGTTGGGGGTCCAGCAAGCTCCAATAGTTGAACCTCAAAACTAGAATAAGTAGGAGAGGGCAGTTGCTGAACTTTAAGTTTGTTTTTAAAAACAGAGGCCACGCCTCCACCTCTTTCCGAGGGTCTCGGTGAACTGAAGGTAAGGAAGAGGCCGGAACACAATCTGATCTGATAATAATAAGTTATACAGAAGTACCACCGTGCAGTTATATGCCGCCACCAGCTGGTGAAGCTGCGCTTTACATCTACAATCACGAGATTGTAGATGTAAATCACGAGATTTATTCAATGTAGTCCACCTCCAAACCAGAGGTCACAGGATAGAGGATGTAGTCTGCCTGAGATAAATGCGATTTCTCACATAAAATTATCAAACTAAAATGAAATGGTGTGTTGGTCCTACGCAGACCTGCACACAGCTTTCTGACCATCTCAGTATCTGAGCTGAGTTCTGGACACAGACGAAGCCTCTGTTTGTGAAGCAGTGCTGACACAGAGCGCCTGACAGGTATTTTTTGTAGGGGTGAATAAAGCTATTAAAATATCTCTGGTGTTTCAGTTCTCAAGCTGGTGGACGTGTAATGAATATTGACTGTCTGCCTTGAAAGGTGAAGCAACAGCTCTAAGTTGTTAAGTTTGCAAAAATAAGGTGATCTAAAGCATAATGATCACTGCTGTACATAACGGAAACTGACACCATGTGAGATGTCAACAAGGGACTCAAGAAAAAACAAAACAAACAAACAAATGTAGATACCAGCCCCTTCATCAGTTACACCTTGCTACTACTGAGCTGGAACTCCCTTTTTTCCTTCAGAAGCGCCTTAATTCTTCATGGTTGTAAACATTCCTCACAGGTTTTGCAGCGCGTCCTTGATGTAAATCCCTCATTTAAACATCCCAAAGATGCTATTCAGCATTGAGATCCGGAGACCGTGGAGGCCATTCGAGTACAGGACACTTATCATTGAGGTAAAGAAACCAGTTTAAGATGATCTGCACTTGACAACGACTGTGGCTTTTAAACAATCCTCCACTGGTAGAGAGGAGGTAGAGAGGAGGACTGTTACAGGATGGATCCATGCTTTAATGTATACCAAACTTTGACCCTACATCTGAATGGCACAGCAGAAATCGAGGCATCTGTGTGAATTGTAGCCTCTTTCTGTTCACAGATGAGAGGAGTGTTGTGCGTTCAGAGACGCTCTTTAGCCTAACTCTGCTATAACAATTGAGCCTTTCAGTTAGCTCGAAGCAGACTGGTCCTTCTTCTCTGACCTCTGCATCAACAAATCATTTTCACTGTCACTCACTGCACATCTTCTGGTTTTCAGACCATTCTCTGTAAACCCTACGGATGGCCATGTGGGGAAAATCCCAGTAGATCAACAGTTTCTGAAATAGTCAGACCAACAACCAAATCACATTCAAAGTCACTTAAATCACTTTTCTTCCCCATTCTGAGGATCTGTTTGGACTTCAGCAGGTAGACTTGACCATGTCTACATGCATAAACACATCAAGTTGATTGGCTCATTAGAGATTTGCATTAACGAGCAGATGAACAGATGTAACTAATGAAGTGGCCAATGAGTGCAAATTCCCAGTTTAAAAAAAACATCAAAAGAACCACCAATAAACAGCTCTAAAATCAGGATGCCACACACACACGCAAACACACGCGCGCACACACACACACAGCAGGCACCCAAGATCAGCCTCACTGCTTCACTATTATACCACTGGAAATATGTCCTTAAATATGTCCAAAAGTGGATTTTTGGAGGTTGTGCTGACCTCGGTCTTTTACCGGAAAACTGTGAATCCAAGCCGACGCTTATGACACATTTAATGAAATTCCCTCCAGGCGTTCTTCAGCTATTGTGTGCATAAAAACTGGGCGGATGTTGTGGCTTTGATCTTTTAAACACTAAAATCTAAAGTAGTTAATCATGAATCACAGTGAATAGATGTAGCAAATTTAACAGGAACTTCCACAGTCAGACAGAAAGAGCTGTTGCTATCACGGCACACAAAGAAGGTACGACACCTTAAAAAGTTCCAGTATCTGGTCGACTTCCTTTTGAAGCACAAAGTCTTTTTTTTTTTCACTGCCTGAGGGGTTTGAGAAGATCGATGCTACTGTCCCGCTGCACAAATTCAAACTCTATCCAAAAGCTAAGCTTAACACAAAGACTGGCAGCAGTAGGAAATGACTCACACATTTCTTGAAAGCTTGAATGCTAAAACCTCTAAATGTTCGAATTTGTATAGTGTTGCCCCCTTTTTCACATGCAACATAGAACAGGAAATGGTCCATTAGTCACTGAATAATCTCATGTGGGCACAATCGAACAAAACACAGACTTTGGAAACGACAACAAGCAGGTTAAAATAGACGCACCACGCTTACTAAATCCAAGTTACTGTCTCTCAGTGACCTCATGCAGAGCCAAGAGTTGAAAAACTGGTGAAAACGGAGCATTTAGAGCAGTCTGAGGGATTACTTTTTTATACACTTTGCTCAGGACTGCAGTGCCAGCTGAAAAGGTTAGAACTGGTCACATGGTGACAGGTCAAACTTCACTGTTTTTGTTGATTGTGTACCACGTCTTATCTTGTGATACTGGATATTTCTTCTAATCTTTCATCATAACCTCAAAACACAGGAACACAAGCTAAGCAGATGAAGAATGAGAATGGAGGAAGACAAAGAGAAGAAAACAAGTGACACAGATAGTTGAATACTTCTAGACAGCCTGGTGTTTTAGTGTATCCTTTTCAAGTTTTTGCATTTGACAAATTGAAAGAAAGAAAACGAATATTTTGTGTTTTTTCGACATCACCTGAGCAGGTCAATCTCGTTGTAGTTAAATTTGACTCGGTAGTCTCCAAGCCTTCTGCTGCTGCTCTGGCCCGCTATCTGGCCCGCTTGTCTTATCCGAGATGAATCCAATCCTGCAGGAGATGAGGGAAAACGGACACATGGATGGTGAAAGCTTATAGGAGATGATTTTAAGAGAGAGGAAAGTTTAGCAGAAGAGGTGAAGGGGAGGATGGAGCAAAAGCACACAACTGATAAGCAGAAGCAGAGGTGGGGACGGGAAGGGAGAGGGGTGCATCTGTGTGTTTGAGCCTGGATGAAAATGCGAGGGTGGGAGGTCACCTCGGTCTGGGTAAATGGAACGACTGTCATTTTTTCCAATCATTAAGAGAAGGGCCTGAACAATGGAATAATAATGTGAATCCCAGCAAGAGACAAGAGAACAAAGCGAGGCAGAGAGCTCGGTCTGCTCTAATGATGTGCTGTGAAACGGCAAAAACACCCCCACACACAACAAAAACACACAAAAATGCGTCTGTTTCCCCATTTCATCCATTACAGGCCAGGCTGCACCTACTGCTCTATTGGCAAAGCTAATTACGATGTATGCATTTTCTGTTATATACACAACCCTCATTACTGGACCATTAGCCTGCTCTGTCCACCACGGATGAGCAACTGTGTGCTTTCTCTAATGGCTGTGTCGGTGCTGAGCGTTATATCAAGCACAACATGCAGGGAATGTAAGACGAGGTGTGTCTGACACTGTCAATCCAAAACCCTCCAATAGTAATGTGCCAAAAATCTATTTCTGTCCATCAGTCAGAACCAAGAAGAGTTCAAAAGAAATGACAAGATCCCCTGACTGTATCTGAAAAGTACTTAAACTCTGAGTGATAAGTTCATCATTTATACACCCACACCGAGTAGCGCTCCAGATTTATTTTCCCCATCTAATAAACACCAGTAAACTGAGAGCTATAGTTTTCATGAGAACAGCTAGAGATGCTCGTCTCTCTTTTCCTATTGGCTACTGCTGTGCATTTTTCTTCTACTCAGAGTGCTGTGTTTAGAGGAAGACCCAAAGAACATCCATACAGTCAAGCACAGAGGTGGAAACATTATGGTATGAGGTACAGGAAGACTTCAGTGCACCAAGGGGTCAAACAAAGAAAAATCTTGACGAGAACCTCCTTCGCTTAACCAGAACAAAAGTGAAGATGTGTCTTCCAGCATGACAATGACCAGAGGGTAGATAAGGAGTAGATAAAGAAAGCATTAAGGTTATGTAGTGGTTAGCCAGTCTCCTCAGTCCTATAATAAATCTGTGGAGGGAGATGAAGCTTCCAGTTGTGAAGCAGCAGCCAAGAAACCTAAAAGATTTAGAGATTCTCTGTAAAGACGAGTGGTTCAAAATCCCTCCTAAGATGTGTGAAAACCTGTTGACCAACTACAATTTTTTTTTTATTGCTGTGCTTAGAAACAAGGTTTTTTCCATCAAGCACTAAGTCATGTATTGCTCTAAATAAAACTCAAATTAAAAAAGCATCAGCATCAAATAATGATTTTTCTCCACTATGCCACAGATAATGTGTCTCACCCAGTGCAGCCAGTCTCTGCAGCTCATCCTCGTTGTCAGTACTGTGCGGTCGGCCGATCTGAAGCACCTGGTTCTGGCCGTCACTGCTGGACTTGCACAGCAGGACTCGGTTCGTCCCTGGAACCAAAGGAAAACATGTTTGAAGGTAACTTGAAATCAACAACAGGTAAAACTGTTAGTTGAGTCGGTTGAAGTAGATACACTAAACTGTATAGATGATCTGCTTTCCCAAGCAGAAGAAGACAAATTTTTCAATCACAGCTGCAGTTAGTAATACAAGTGACTGCATTTCACTCTGATGTGTCGAGGTATAAAGTATGTTTGATCAGTGGATCAGCTTACAGTGAACTGGAACACAGCAAACATTAACAGTATTAGTTGCTCCTATGTTGTTGTTTTTTTTGCTTAAAGACATTTAAATGTTATGCAAATATTAAGGCTCTACTGGATCATGAAATTGAAAGCAGCCATTATTGTTATACTTTACCCTGTGTTCAACAAGTCTAAATATCTGCTATTAACAAGGCCCCATTGCGCCCCCGATGTTTTCACTCAAGCTCTCAGCTAAGAGCTGATTCACCTCCAGGCCTTTTTCGACTTTAGTCGTTGTGGTTACTGGGCTGAATCATATTGAAAACTACTTTCAGTGTTTCTTGTCAAACCAAACTTTGAATGGTTGTATGTGTTACTTTTACAAGGAGAACAGCACCACACACGATCAATACTTTATATATATATATACATATATATATATATATATTATTTTTTACTATCTGTAAAAAGCACTTATGTGTTTTCATTACTCACCAAAGCTAATGCTGACTTAATTCCTGTTAAATTTTAATTAATTGTACTCAGCGTTGGCTCCAAACTAATGAACATCTGGTCGACAAACTAGTTTTTTTTAAAAGTTGTAGAGGTAAGTCATCAAATGGTAAAATAAGCTGTAATGACCAAAAGCATCTTTGTAAGCATAATGAGGTAAAATTGGGCCTTTTAGCATACTGTTTTTTCCGCACTATAAGGCGCACTTAAAGTCCTTTAATTTTCTCAAAAATCGACAGTGCGCCTTATGTATGAATTCTGGTTGTGCTTACTGACCTCAAACCGATTTTATGTGGCGCTCAAAAATCTGTCAAAAATGTTTTAGTACGACTTTGGTAAGCAAGAAGCCGCACCGCTTGATGGATTGTCGGAGCATTACGGCTACTGTAGTCGGGAGCCTCGTGGAGTAATGTGGGTCTAAAACTCAGACTGCTTCAGGTCCCAAAGTCAAACGAACACTGCGGCACACTGTGAGTTAAAAACTGTCTAAATTCTTTCATCTTTAATAAAATCATCAGCGTTGCTGCTTTACCAGGTGTAAAAACTAAGTTTAACATCCAGGCATCCATGAAAACAGAATATATTAAATTTAACAGAGTTAGACATCAGAAGGAAGTTAGCTCGCTAGTTTCCACCTAAACATGATATAGCATGTTCTGACTGAGAGATTTCTGAAAAATTAAAACATACGGCTCTGTTATCACTTCCAACATAAATGAAGACAAAACTAAACAGCAGTGACGTTTGTAGGGTTACTGAAGTTGGACTAGCTGGTATGTAATGATGTGCTACGTGATCGCTAGCGACACAGCTATGTTAGCATAACATAAACACAGTGAAGCTGGAGGATGAACGCTAACTTTTTTCCACTCGATAAAAGTTGACACGAGGGTTCCCGATGGTTAGGGACAAATGCAATCACATGGCAGGATGCTGTAAACGGACCAAACTTCAGTCAGGAGAACAACTGAGATAATCCATCCACAATACGAGGTTAGTCATTAATATACTGCAACAACATGGGAATAGAGCAGCTGCAAGAGAATACAACATTAATGAATTAATGGTATGGAAGTGGAGGAAGCGAGAAGATTGAGTTGAGTAAAGTTTGACTTATCTGACTGTTTTGTTTTGCTTAATGTGACTTATAATCTGGTGCGTCTTATGGTCCAAAAATACGGTACAAGTCAAAGGAGCTGCACAGTTTTTGGCACATCTGTATTTTCTTTATTCTTCAGCCCTGCTGGTTGCTCTTTGGTGTAGCCTTTTTAAAAAAAAAGACCACAGAGCTAACATGTCTCTTTTAGCATCAAACACAAAGGATTGCTTTTAAAATATTATATACATGTCAATAAACAGGTGCCATAAGCTGCAACTTCCATATAAAAGTTTATATAAAAAAGTTTTATGAAATAAAAACAAGACAAAAAATGTTAATTAAAAAAAAAATACTGTCTCATCTTTCTCAGCCCCTATCCATATTCATGAGACATTTGGGCTTCTAATTTTTGCACGCATTAATCATGCAGAGGCTTTGATGTTGCTCTGAGGTTACTCACAGGTCCGACTCTCCACCAATTAACGAGCTAAGACGCTGTGGTACTTTTAAAAAGCTAAATATTAATTATTTGCCTCTACAACCACACAAAAGCTGAGCAGGGAGAGATCAATGATTAATTCACTTTTATATTAATAGTTTGGGGCTGCTGAGCCGAAGCACGGTGCAGTTCCACGCTGCCCCCGCCTCCGGCCAAATCTTATGTTCGGCTGTGTGTGTGTGTGGGTGTATGTGTGCGTTATTCATATAATCTGCACAAAAGGGCATCCAGATCAGCCACAATACACAGTGAGGGGTCCGTGTCACCTTCTGTGTTAATCAGGTAGTGTTGGGTTTAAATCTGATGTGATAGTCAGGAAAACACACGTCTGTTAATCTGTAAAGAGCAGCCAACCATTTCTGATATTGAGCGTGTACATATCGGCGCCCTTCCCCCTTTCTCCAAACACTCCAACTTGCAGCTCAAACTGTGACTCACATGACCTTAACTGTCAAACTGCGTTTCACATCAACACACAGCTGGGAGCGATTTCCAAGCACACTTACTCCTATGTTTAAACGTCCCTGGGCCTCATGTTCTGTCAACTTTGAACTCTTGACCCCCCCCCCCCCCCCCCCCCCTCACAAAAAGCACCAGAGGGGACAACGATCCCTCCTTTCTACCATCTACTAATTACTACCCACCTCCCCATATTGTGCCCTGTTCCACGTCCTCAAGGACAAAAGAAAAATCCAACTGAGAGGGAGAGTGAGGCTCTTTTCCTGTGTGTGCCCCAGCATCAAATCAGGAAGCTAAAAGAAAGGAACGTGAAGCAGTGCTTTTAAAGGGTTTTGCAAAACTGAGGTATTTCCAATAGGTAAGATTCATCCCCTGGATTAGTGAATAAATCCACCAAAAATAGGAATATCCAGTGTTCACATTTATCTGAAACAAAGCTCAATATGCAGCAGCCTTTGGCAGCAGCTTTGATGATTATTAAACTGAAATCCTTCTGGGGGAAAATCGCTGTCGCTCTTGAAAGTTGGTGCGTCTGTGTGGGAAGAACTGCGCCCTGCTGCCTTGTTTGAACTTTCTTACAGTTAAGGATCTAATATGGCCTGCGGGTTTGTGTATTCAGATATTAACAGTAGATGCTCGTTTTCCACTCTGAAGCTTAAAGAACACATAAACACACACAATAAATCATGCAGGCAGAACTAGCTGTTATGATGCTAGTACTGCAGCTGTTGTCCGCAGGAGCCAAGTCGGCAAGCTGGGATTTAAAAATATTGATGGACACTGTTGGTATGGTTTGAATTAAAAGAGTCAATATCATTCCATAACTCCATCTGTCTGTGGGCTGCTGGAAACACAGCATGTGGAAATGCATTCCTCGTTTCCCGTGGAAATAAACGTTCAGTGATGGCATCTGGTTATATACTAACCAAATCACCATCTCTGACGAGGCTTCAGCATTGATATATAGCATAAATTATATTGCCAAAACTATGTTTGACTGCTTTTACATGCATCTAACTCGAGTAACACCCCATTCCCGTTTAACGTGATGTTGACACCGCCTTTGCAACTATATCAGCTTCAACTCTTCTGCAAAGGCTTTCCTCAAGGTTTCGGAGTGCTTATGGGAATTTTTGACCATTCTTCAGATGCAAATTTGTGAGGTCAGACACTGATATTGGACGAGCAGCCCCAGCTCACAGTCTAAGCTCTAATTCATCCCAAAGGTGTTCTGTTGGGTTGAGGTCAGGAAACAGTGGAAACCAGTCATGTTCTCCCACTATAATTTGCTTATTCATGGACTTTGCTTTGTGCACTGATCTGCAGTCATATTAGAACAGGAAGGGGCCATCTCCAAACTGTACCCATGAAGTTGGGAACATGAAATTGTCCAAAATGTCCTGGTACGCTGAAGCATTAAGAGTTCCTTTTACAGGAACTAAGCCCAACTCCTGATGAATAACCCCACACCATAATCCTCCCTCCACTAAACTTTACACTTGGCACAAAGCAGTCAGACAAGTAATGTTCAACCACCAAACCCATGCTTGTCCATCAGAACTGTTAGACGGAGAAGTGTGATTCGTTACTCCAGAGAACACATCTGCACTGCAGAACATTTCAGCTGGACTACTCCTAGTACCTACAGCTGATGCTGAGCATTCAGCATTAGCTCACATAGTTGGTTAAAAACAAGAAAACCCCAAGTACCCTCTATGAAGAGATGGAGGCTTCATGGCTTTAAAAGAGAGTCTGGCAGCACTCTTTAGAAAGAGAAGTCACATAGGAGTTTGCAGAATCTGCCACACAAGTTTAAATCTACTATTTATGAGTGTTACGATTTTTTCTCAGTGCTGTCAGGTAGCTATCAAGTTCCACGGCAGCTGGCATAGATTTATATGTACGTTTTGTCTTCACTAAACCTTTCTGCATGTGGATTAACAACTCATTTCCCCCCTCCTTTACCTAGTTGATAGGCAATGAAATGACACAAAAATGTTCCCTGCTTCCCTGTTCGTTTGCTATGTTTAAATAAGAATACTTTAAAGTAGGACTATTATGCTCTTTTCTAGCGCCACCCTATCAGGCAGCTTTCTTCTCACCAGCTTCACTCGAAAAAAAAGTCTGAACAACAGGTGGGAAAGGCCTCTGTGATCAGTTTTCCAAATGTCAGATCTAGCAGATCCCCAACACCACTGGCTGATTTGAAGTGTCACATTATAACAGAGCTGGCACCTTATTTTATAGATGGCTGCAGACACTCACTGTTGTACCTCTCCCCTGACCTTCTCTGTACACGAACCAAAGATATTACATTTCAAATGGATTAATCACTGCATATTTTGTGTTGCCACGGCTTGTTATTGTGTAATTTGGCATGCCTCAGCCTTTCCTCCCTGTTTTCCTTCCTCAAAAATGCCTTCTTGACAGCCAGCCTTCCACTGAGACCATCTCTGACGAGGCTTCACCATTTTTTTGCAAGTTCAGTTTAGGAAATGGGAACAAATTCTGTGTTTTAGTGCCAAGCTTCTAGTAACAAAGTGCCTAAAGTTACCATTTAAAATGAGTTCTTTATCAAGTTGTTATGTGTAGACACTGCACTGCTTCATCCTTTGACACAAACTATTATTCCCTAATGTAACACTATAGTGTTACATTAGGGAATAATAGTTTGGCTCGCAACTACATCAGGCCATTTCTCCCACCTTTAATAAGGAAGGCATTATTCTCCATCAGTGAACAAGTGCATTCCATAAGTATATATAGAGACTTTACTATTTAATGAGATAAAACATGAACAGTCATGAACATTAAAGTCTCTTGTTGCAGCAGCTGCCCACTGAGCCAGTTTTGACACTGTAGAGCTAACATGGACTTTCATGCTGAAAGCAGCCTCGGTCATTTTCACAGAGTGGCCAGTAACCAAACACAAATCTGTGTGAAGCCTGACATCTGCTGGTGCAAAGCAGACTGTGTCATGGCTGTCTGTTACTGGCTGGCCTTTTGGTGGTTTTGCTGCCAACTGTTTCTGTTGCAAATGATCAAGTGCGATCACACATTAAACAGGAAATCAAAGCGTCATCGCTGACATAACCAGAATCAACTTACCAACATTTGCAATGTAGAGCTTGTTATTGAGAATGAGCGCCACCGCAACCGTGGCGCCTCCTGACACCTCCTGCTCTAGCTCCTTCAGCCGCTCCATCACCTTTTGACTCTGAGGAGAAAGCTGGTGGAACGGAACATTCTGATTGGCCGAGAGGTGAAGGCACAGAGTAAAAGATGGAAAGGAAGAGGAAAATGAAGCAAGTAGGAGCAGGACAGATGATGGGAAATGAAGGGAAAAAAGAGAAAATTAGACAAATGATAAAAAAGCAAGAAAAGAATAAGAGCTGAGTATCTTATCTGACGAAAGAGAGTGATGAGCCCAAATAAAAGAATAACAAGCTCATTCTCCCGTGGCTAAATACTAGCTCACATCAAAGCCTAGATCTGTGGTTGTTATGGAAACCAAAAGAGAAAAGTAAAGTGTTCCTACCTCATTGTGCGGTAGGAGGTAGTTGCTCAGGTTAGCCTTCTCAGCCAGAGCATCATCTATGGTTTCAAAGTAGCTCTTCTCCACCACATCAAAGGCCTGCAGTGCAGCAACAACAGTGTGTATAATGTCAAGTGTCAACACGCGTGAGAGCGAGCGTCACTACTGAACACTTAATGCTACTGAAATGTCAACTCAGGCTTAATGGGCCTGGACTGCAGCTGGCAGTGATGGTCCTTGTTTTGCTCGTGACCAGAGCAGAACAAGGACCATCACTGCCAGCTGCAGGCCAAGAAGCTACAGTTGGAGATTCAATGAATGAAAACAAGGACCACCAGACCAGCAGGTAGAGGAAGTAGAGAATGAACTTTCAGAACAGCAACAGGGAGGATTGTCTGCTACTGAAAGAATTGCAGATGGCACTGAAGACATGACAAACATAAGATAAGAACACACATGCAGCCCGCGTTCACACAAAAAAAATACTTATTACATATGTGCACAGAAAATCTATAATCTATAAACTACAACAGAGAATTTTTACTGACTGAGTAGTGAAAAGTGAAAAACACCAGGGAGACCTGCTACAGTGGGGCAAAAAAGTATTTAGTCAGCCACCGATTGTGCAAGTTCCCCCACTTAAAATGATGACAGAGGTCAGTAATTTGCACCAGAGGTACACTTCAACTGTGAGAGACAGAATGTGAAAAAAAAATCCATGAATTCACATGGTAGGATTTGTAAAGAATTTATTCGTAAATCAGGGTGGAAAATAAGTATTTGGTCACCTCAAACAAGGAAAATCCCTGGCTCTCACAGACCTATAACGTCTTCTGTAAGAAGCTTTTCTGTCCCCCACTCGTTACCTGTATGAATGGCACCTGTTTGACCTCATCATCTGTATAAAAGACACCTGTCCACAGCCTCAACCAGTCAGACTCCAAACTCCGCCATGGCCAAGACCAAAGAGCTTTCGAAGGACACCAGGAAAAGAATTGTAGACCTGCACCAGACTGGGAAGAGTGAATCTACAATAGGCAAGCAGCTTGGTGTGAAAAAATCAACTGTGGGAGCAATCATCAGAAAATGGAAGACATACAAGACCACTGATAATCTCCCTCGATCTGGGGCTCCACGCAAGATCTCATCTCGTGGGGTCAAAATGATCATGAGAACGGTGAGCAAAGATCCCAGAACCACACGGGGGGACCTGGTGAATGACCTGCAGAGAGCTGGGACCAAAGTAACAAAGGTCACCATCAGTAACACACTACAACGGCAGGGAATCAAATCCCGCAGTGCCAGACGTGTTCCGCTGCTGAAGCCAGTGCATGTCCAGGCCCGTCTGAAGTTTGCCAGAGAGCACATGGATGATACAGCAGAGGATTGGGAGAATGTCATGTGGTCAGATGAAACCAAAGTAGAACTTTTTGGTATAAACTCAACTCGTCGTGTTTGGAGGAAGAAGAATACTGAGTTGCATCCCAAGAACACCATACCTACTGTGAAGCATGGGGGTGGAAACATCATGCTATGGGGCTGTTTTTCTGCCAAGGGGACAGGACGACTGATCCGTGTTAAGGACAGAATGAATGGGGCCAAGTATCGTGAGATTTTGAGCCAAAACCTCCTTCCATCAGTGAGAACTTTGAAGATGAAACGAGGCTGGGTCTTCCAACATGACAATGATCCAAAACACACCGCCCGGGCAACAAAGGAGTGGCTCCGTAAGAAGCATTTGAAAGTCCTGGAGTGGCCTAGCCAGTCTCTAGACCTCAACCCCATAGAAAATCTGTGGCGGGAGTTGAAAGTCCGTGTTGCTCGGCGACAGCCCCAAAACATCACTGCTCTTGAGAAGACCTATAGTAAACGTTTGACCTCTGTTATTGCCAACAAAGGTTATGTTACAAAGTATTGAGTTGTATTTTTGTTATTGACCAAATACTTATTTTCCACCCTGATTTACGAATAAATTCTTTACAAATCCTACCATGTGAATTCATGGATTTTTTTTTTCACATTCTGTCTCTCACAGTTGAAGTGTACCTCTGGTGCAAATTACTGACCTCTGTCATCATTTTAAGTGGGGGAACTTGCACAATCGGTGGCTGACTAAATACTTTTTTGCCCCACTGTATGTGAGGGAAGCACAGTGTATGAATACGGTTCATTTATGCCACAGTAGTGCATAATGACCCACACAGAGCATCTTTCTATAATCTGACTAGCCCTTAAATGCACTTCATGGTTATGTTTTGTTTTTTGTTTAACGCAAAAAGCTTTAAGTCGCATTAAACGATCGTGAAAAAGTGAAACAGGCATTTCACATTAACTATGGTTTAATTAATATCCATAAATGTTTTTGTAGTGTGGGGGAAAATAAAACCGCTGGCTTAAGTATTAAATCAAAATATGTAGCGGCAGCAAAGGCAAGCAACGTCTTCGAGGCAAGAATGAGATTTTACACTTTTATTCATTTATTAAAATAATCAGCGCAGTTTCTGCCTCAAGGAACTGCGCTGATTATTTTAATAAATGATAAGGCTGGCGTTTCTCCAGATTAGCTCATGTTTATGTTTCAGAAAAGTTTTATACAGCACGTCTGAGTATATTTTTTTCCATATGAAAATAAAGCCTTGTTTATAATGTATTAGTATTATTTATATACTAAAAGGTAATAACTTCAATGTAGCTTTATTTTAAACATATCTGAGGGTAGTTTAAACATTTAACCCTCACATAAGCAACCACGGTGGGCCAGTGCGTTTCTATGATTTTGTATAAAACACCCTATATTTTAGCATTTTTGAATAATATCAACACTTAGCAAAGGATCAGGACTAAAAATAAAAACGCGAAGATGAAATATTTTGTGATCTTTCACAGTTTTACCCCTGAGGCACCTCAAACACTGCGGTCAGTGTTTCTTCTAGAGGCCTCTCAGATCACCGGTTACCTCATAATACCAGGTGTGGAGCGTCCACAACTATTTACTCTGGAGGAGGCTGCTTGTGAAAGGAAAGCGATACAAGTCGCTGAGTCAGTGAACCTCACTTCTTCCTGAACACAGCAATACTGAACTGAGTTGTTGAGGATTTCCAGAACTTTTCCGTAAGTGTGTGCTGCTGTTTTTGGCACTGTTAGCTGCTGTTAGCCTGTGTTACTGAAACCTCCTTCAAAGTGGAAGTAACAAGGCTGGACTTGGACTTAGTGGCATAAGTTTAGTGAATAAACTCCCATACAACCTGAGAATGTAATCAAACTGTTTAGCAGAGGGAAAGCGTGCTTTTTTAGGACACTCTAGCCTAATGTTTTCTGGCATAACGTTAGCTTATATTTAGCTACTGCCGTCACAGTTAGCTCTTGTCTGCTGTCGGGAGACATGAGGGGTCACATGTCTGATCTGCTGAAAATCAGCAACTACAACAATACAAGGAATAAATAAGCACGTTCATAAACATTTTTGCGCTTAAGATCCCTGTCTTCAGTTCAGGACATGGGGCTTCAGGTGAGCATGGAGCTGGAGGAGGCAGATGAAGAAGAGGAGGATAACAAAGAGATGATGAAATGTACAAAAATAAAAAATAAAAAAGACCCAAATTCTGTCATCGTCAATAAAATGATCAGTGTGGCTGCTCTACCAGGAGCTCTGCCACCAACACAAGGTTAGTCATTGTGCATGGTTTTGATGACTCACTGTGAAAAAATTCCTGATCTTAAGCTACATGTTCCAACTGAAAGCCTCAGAATGATTCTTTCATGGATCGCTCATATATTTGGTTATTAAACGCAGTAAGAGCTTGGAACCAGAAGCAGGGCTGACACAGACTGGGCTACAGAGGGTTAAAGATTCCTTTTGTGTGTGCAGTGTTTTGTCACAGGCTCTGCCTTAGCAGACTGCAAAAGTAAGAAAATGTTTCTAGTTTCTTTCCTCAACAGTTACAGCAGTTAACAGACCTGTGTGAGGATCCTGCGGACGTCATTGTCTGTGTGACCGGAGTTTAGCTGCCCCAGGAGCAGTTCTGCTGTCAGACACTGTGAAGCAAAGTTGGCCACTCTGCTGCCATCGTAACCATTAAAAACCCCGTACAGGAAACAGCCATCGTCACCTCTGTGGGAAAAAAAAAAGAAAAGCTCAACAAACATGGCACCTATGTTTGAAAAAACTATGAATTACTCTCAGAGCCGTGCTATCTTTTCACGTTCTCGATGTGTTTGTTGCAGTAACAACTGTAGATGTAAGAACATTTGTATAAAAATGATTCATTTACAAATAATTAGACGATCAAAGTCTACAACGATGAAACACATTTCTCTGGCAGAGCCTGAGCCTCTATAAAAAGGGACAAATACCAACTACCTATTTCTTTACCGCTTCAGTGACTCAGACATTACCAGTGCACATTTAAAGCTACATGTTCATGTGCTCTGCCCAGGCATTGCTGTGTTTTCCTGCTAAGTCCAAGATCTTTGTTTTTCTGTGAGATTAAATAAGAAACTATTCAAGATTTTACTATTCTGGTAAGAAACACTGCTACCGACAAGTTTGATCATAAATCTCAGTACAGTTTTAAGTGAATGAGTCAGCAAGTTTCCTTACAACATTAGCAATGACTGGCCCAAGTAAACAAACTCCATGTGGATGCATTATGCATGTTCCCTGCTCAGTATTAGTTTAATTCTTGCACTTTACTAAAGCAGCTCTGAACAAGTCACAGTTCAAAACGATGACCCTTATTTGTCTCACACTGGACGAATCGTGTACCTGAACCTGAGGTGTCCATCCTCATTGGGGTGGCTCTGAGTTCCTTTGCCATCAGGGCCGTACACACAGTTGGGTGCTGTTCCGACCCCACACATCTGACACAGAGGCAGGTCATCTGTCCAGCTTTGATGCTGCTAATAAAAAAAAAAAGAAATCAAAAAAGAAAAATCAAACAAATACTTGGCCTACGTGCTAAACTCAAGTTTGAAAGCAGTATTTGTGTAAAATAAAAGATTTAAACCGACACAGAAATTAATTAAACTGTCGTCACAGATATTTTCCCTACACCTTTATCCTATAAAGTTGCCATCGTGAAGACACCCCAGCATCAAACCAGCTTTGATATGATGAGGTTTCATTGACATTTGAATTTATTAAATGGTCCAACAGGAAATTACAAACAATTCTGTCACATGCAGTAACACACTCAGCACCGATGGTGCTTTTGTTTGTACTGTAGCCTCCCTGAGCCAGAAAAATAGGTCATTCATCATTAGGTGCTCCTGTTATACTATACTATACGATTTATTTTGCATTATGGTGCAAATTACTTTTAAGCACATTTCACTGTTAACATTGTAGATGACGTTCCTGGTGTCAGTCACTATAAACACATTCAGTATACTTGTAATGGAAAGTGTCGTACACAGTCGTGGTGAAAACAAAGCACATCCTCTTTCAATTCTAAAGTTTTATTATTATAAAGTTAAGTTTTTATTATTTACACAAATTAAGCCAAAATGGAGAAACTGTGTGTGAATAAACTAAGCACACTGTTACTTACACTGCTTCCAAGTGAACGCCTCAATAACATCAGACATTTTGGCTGTTGAGATGTGTGTTACACGCATATGGAAAGACGCTAGCGATGATCTTAGAGAAGTAAGTGCTGTCTCAATCAGTCTGGGGATGGTTGGAAAGGTTAGAAGTTCTTTTCTAAACAATTTGAAACTGGGTACAATATTATAGTATACTGTGGTATAATATGCCATTTAACGCCTGTGATACATGCAACTTTAGGATTGAAAGAGGGTGTGTTTACTTTTCACTGTGACTGTGAATGACACTTTCGCTTACAGATAAGCCAATGTCTTTATAGAGATATCGATACAGCAGATTATAATCTACATGGGCAGGTTAATACTCTGAGGTTTTGACACAGTGCACAATGACACGTTTGGACAAAACCAAACACACCATATCAGCACAAATGCAACTCAAGCTTGCCAAGAGGACAATGATCCAAGCAACAAGTCTACAGGAGAATGGTGGAAAAGGTGCGGGGGCTGTGGCTCAGTTGGTTTAGTGCAGGGGTGGGCAACTCCAGGAATCAAGGCCGGTGTCTTGCAGGTTTTAGATATCACCCTGGGTCAACACACCTGAAACAAATGACCAGTTCATTACCAGGCCTGTGGTGAACTTCAAGACATGCTGAGGACATAATTTAGCCATTTAAATCAGCTGTGTTGGATCAAGGACACAACTAAAACCTGCAGCACACCGGCCCTTGAGGCCTGGAGTTGCCCACCTCTGCTTTAGTGGGCCGCCTGCCAATAGGAAGGTTGGTGGATCAATCCTCGACTTCGATGAGTGTGTTTTAACACTTAGGTGTAGACAGAAGACCTTTATGTGTGTGTGAGAGAGAAAGAGAGATGGAGTGGCTGACACTTATAACAGAAGCACTTTCAGTGCTCAAATACAGCAGAAATGCGCTAAGAGCCAGTCCATTTATTTGTTGCACTAGTCCAGTCTTCAACCTGACTGAAATGCTGTGGTGGGGGATGTGCATAAAGAGATACTAATAATCCGAACAATGAAGTCAAACAAAGAAAAGTCAGCCAAAGTTCATCACAATGATGTGAGGTAGTGATAAAGTGGTACACAAAACTTCAACTATTGCTAAGGTGGTTCAACAAGCTACTGAATCGTGGTTGCTTTCAGACAAGAACTAATAACAGTGTGTCTGTCATGTGTTGTTGTTCATCTGAGGTATTTACCTGCTCAGTAGAAGGATAAACGGTGTACTTCCGTTTTACCACACCTGTATCTGCCTTACCTTGCCTAGCCTAAAGTTTTAATGTGAATCATTGACGCCCAGGAGAGACCGATAGCATCTCCGCGTAGGGCAAATGGGAAGCAGTCAATGTAAAATTAAAAGTGTCATAAGATATCGACATACTCACAAAACGACTGAGAAAAGTTAGTCGCTCGGAAATAGTCGTTTGTGTTGTTTACAATATGGCTAATTACCAGTTTGTGACTCAAGTTTAGCTAATTCACGCAGGTTATATGGACCATATCCCAGGGACTGCAACAACAGCATCGGTCGTGTTATTGTCTCCTCCTGCTTCAAGCGATAGCGTTTCTCGGTGCTGAATACAGACGCTAATAAATCGTATTAGTCCAATTTTTTTTTAATTAAGGTGCCTAGCTAACTGTTAGCCAAACACTTCATGAGCTCAACTAAATTAGCTACACGGGAAGCATTGGACCAAACAACCAGCGATGAACACCGAGAAAAAGACTGTAAGACGCCAGTCTTCAAAAGCAGAGGAACTTTACATATTGAGTAACAAACGGCAAGCTTTTCACTTACGCTCTGCATCAAATTCCTACGCTGGGCCGCCATGTTGAACGGAACTCGTTACGTTCACGATTCAGCACAGAGGTAGAAAATCTCAGCTTCAAAGTCTGAAGTTGGAAGGAAAGCTCTGCGAGAGTAAAATTGAATTAAAAATGTATATCTAAACCGACAGCTAAATTCACCATTACCAGGTAATGTACGGATATAAAACGTATTCACATATTAAAATTATTGTTATCGCGTTTTAACAACAGGAACTGCATATACATCTTGCTTTCTTATACCCGTCTTTCCTAATTCTTCCACATGCAAGTCTGTGAGCCATGATCCAAATTCAGGGGCTGCGTCCTTTGAAGGATATCGGAGACGGTAAGATTTACACTCGTATGCTAAATTGCATCAGCAATTCTGATGGTATTTGAAGGCAGCAAATAACGTCAAGCTCGTTTGTTTGTTTGTTTGGGTTTTTTTGTCTCTTTCTAAGCGTGTTTTGTATTTCCATAATACATTTTGATTTGCCTCATTTATAAAGTGGAAAAGATAAGTAAATAATAATAAGCTGAAAAAACCTGTTTAAATAAATAATAAAACGACAAAAAGAAAGGAAGAAAAACTCCCGACTTCTGCTTTGTTGCTGAACCGGATTTCTTTGACAACACCGCCACCATGTGTTTACCATAAACTACCTCTTCTACACTTTTTGCTTTACACTTTTTATGTTTATTGTGATTGTAATTTCTTAAACTACCATACTAAACTTCTATATATTCAATCGCCCTTCCAAAAAGTAGCACACATTCTTAATTTAGTATTTTGTGCTTAGACTATGTATTTTTCCATATTATAAAATTAGCCATACATGCGCTTAGCAGCTTTACTCTTCTCGAATTAACTATTTTAAAAGTACATTAACAGTGTGAACTAAAACAAAAGAACGAGCAATTTAAAAAATAACTGCACTAAATTAAAAGCTGTCTTGCAGTTGAACTCGCGGGTAAAACTCCTGCCAGCAGGGGGAGCTGTGTCTTATAAATAGTGGACTAACCAGCCTGCTTGTGACCATTTACAGCTTTGAAAAATAAATGGATAAACGTTTCCTGCATAAGTAAGCTCACCCCAGATGGAAAGTTGATGTTTTTCAGCATTCTCTATAAAGGTCTGAGAGAGATACAACATTTAGAAGTTAAATCTTGAGCCACCCCCACATCAGCAATAGTTCTCCATGCTTTCTGACAGTCTTTCAAAGTATTTCTTTTGCCATTGAGTGATTTAAAAAAAACAAAACAACTCATTTTCAGTCCAGTCTTTGTGCACGACTATTTTCACAGGAATGTTTTTGTTTCGTGTCATTGTTAAGCCACTTAGCCCGTCCCGTGAATGATGTAAAATAATTTGCAAAGACCTGTTGCTGGCATATCCCAGCAATATGTTTAGTGTGTCCTTAGAAAATGTGAGGACACTGGATAAGAGGAGGACAAGATGTGAAGTGGCAGGCCTAAAAAATATCTACACGAGATGAATACGATCTGTAAGTCATTTCGTTGATCCATCTGCTGTTCAACGAAACCTCATCAGAAACCGTTTCAGTGAACGGGTGGCTGACAAGAAGCCATTTATAAGGAAGGGAAAAGAAAAAAACGATTGGACTGAAAATCAGTGCCAACAGGTATCACAGTGGGTGTCTACAGCCACCTGTAAAATCCAGTGGATGCTCTGTCCTTTTTGGGGGGCAGCATTTCAACCAGAGCTGTGGGGATCTTGTCAAAATTGCTAAAATTATGAACTCAGAGAAGTACTATTAGAGCTTGAGCCACCATGCAATAGCATCGGGAAAGCGTCTGATTGGGAAAGGATTCATTTTTCAGCACAAAAACAACCACACACACACTGCCAATGTATTTTAATTCTGAGGGTTGGCTCATAAAGTTTGCACAGTACTGTAATCCAAAAATCCAACACCAGAGATTCTCATCTCATCTTGCATTTTTATTCAGTATTTTCTTTATTTTTATTGGTTAAAACCACATCAGAAACATACATTTGTACACAATTGTTTTTTTCTTTAATCTTAATTTGCTTCATTTCACAGAGGAACATCACACATTTCTACGTCTACACAGATGTACAGCATAAAGTATATATGTGCATATATACTTTGATAATTTGGTCACATTTTCCGTAGCCATATATATGTATGCATATTTTAATATTTAATATCGTTATCCCCAAAATAAAAACTTCTCCTTACCTCGAGAGCAACACAAAGGATGAGGCATGGATAACCTCACCATATATCTTATCACAATAACACTCAACAGACCACAGAGCTTTCTTTCTTTTGTCTTTTTTAAATATAGAACTAACTTAATGCCCTAAAATAAAGCAGAATCTTTTTCAAACACTGTTATATACTCAATTATAGATTTACATATGTTTATACAGACAGATACACTGGAGAAAAATGGAGCACAAAAAAATGGAGCGATGCATGTTCAGAAATATTGAGGATGCCTGCAGATTTGCTGACAACGAGCGGAAAACGCACACAAGTTTTCCGCAGACCTGCTGATAAGGAACGCTCTATACTGATGACAAACGCTTGCTTTTCTAAAGTGGTTTGACGTGCTCAAGGACAAAACAAGACCAAATTCGTTTTGCTGTACATTAAGACTTTGAAAGAGAGCATCAGTGTGTTGTGGAGGCTTGTGTTCCTGCGTGATGGATTCTGCTTGGCAGTCAGCACTAAGGCAACAATTGAGGAAAGAAAAAGCTTCACAGGGAAACATAAAAACATTTCAAGGAAATAAGAAAAAAAGGACAAATACAAACACAGTCTCATTATACAGGGGAGGGGATTAGTTGCCTGATACGCCACTGCTGCTTGTTTATCTATGCTGATATCCTGTAATGGCCCATCGACGAGTTCTGTCAGCAAAAACTTGTGTTCGCAGCATCGATAGGTTGTGAACCTGTGCGTGCGTGTCTGTTTGGGAGCGTTTTAGCTATCGCGCTTATTTTGCTGACCGACTGAAGACCTCACAAGTTGAAGGCAGTGTGGTCACAAGCATTGATCAGCTACAGGGTGACCTGCCGATAGTTTCTAATCCACCCCCTGCCCCCAAACCCCGAATTAACACCTCCAGTAAAACCTGGCGTGTTTGCACTCTGCAGCTCCTTCCCAAGGATGAGGTGAACCCACTGATGTTTGTCTGCCTAACTGCACCTTCCTGAGATCACCACCTGTTACCTATGCATCCAAAATCTGGGGGATGCCCAAGATTACTTTGTGGAGTTTTTTTTTTTTGACAAAAAGACAGATAAACTTGCCAGAATTGATGACATTAACTCTGATTACTACAGTGTTTGTCACATGGGATAAAAATCACCACCTAAATGCAGAAGCTGTTGTTAAGATCACAAAGTCAACTGAGCTGATTGTTGGTATAAGTCTTAAATGTAAAATGTCATAATCTCTCCCTGTTCGTTTTAAAAGTACGCTCTTTTTTTGTTGTACTGACCTTTAATAATATGTTTTCTTTACATTGTTTATTGTCACAGGCACATTATCTTGTGCACATAACCAGGGGTTAAAGTGGGTCTTAACAATTTTCTGGTACCTTGAGTTAATAAATAATAAATGATTGTGGAATGAGTTCATTTTTCTTATGCTTCAGCCTGGTGTTACTTCCAGTGATGGCCTGGAGACACTTGCTCAGTAGTAAGAAAATAACAACACACCACAGAGCTTTTACACATCAACACGTCCCCTTTTCCTTCTCATCCCTGTGATGTGTTCATGGTGCAGATGTAAAGTTGTGGTCGTGGTACTTCAGCATCTTCCTCATACTAAAGATGAGGAGAATAAATGGAGCAACTTAGTGTACTTCCCAGAGAGAATTTTATCTCAGAGATGAAATTTAAAGCTGTAATAAAATTGGTTTCAGAGTTTTAAAATCTACACGTGTTGTCAAACTAATTGAAGTATACTTATTTTAGATAGCACTAACCTGCAGGTTAGTGTAGTTAGTTTGCAGTTCTGTGATAGAGCTTACAATGATGCACTATGTTAGACTGTTATAAGCTGTGGTGTTGTGGTGTTAACTTACATCAGGGGTAGCAGACATCAATTTACATTTAAGGTGATGGCGTGGTGCACACTCACTCATAGAATCCGATCTTTTTATACTAACTTTTTACTGTCTAGGGGAAATCAGCCGTACATGCAGCTGCTTACATCTTGTGAATAACAGTGAATATTGAGTCACAGCATGTACACAAAGAAAAATCTGCTGGAACTCAAAAACCAAACAAGGATTTTCTGTGAATTATTTCAAAGTAAATCTTTTCTCCCCATGCTGCACCGCTACACCCGATCTTCAGGTTTCCTCACCTGCCAGATCCCACTTTAACCCCTGCACGTAACAATAAAAACAGCAAATTGTGGCAATAAATTTGCAACTCAAAACTTGAGGTTATTGGATCTAGGATGTGATAAAAGATCTGCCCAATACACTAAGTAATGGATTCAGTGTTTCTTGTGTAACACAAAACAACACAAATATTATTTTGAAGTAGAAACTTTGGACAACTTCATCAGCATACATAAATCTCTCCTAACATCTCAGTATTCTTGACGCTGGTAGCCTCCGGATCCATCGAAGGCCCCGTCACTGTTGGTCTGGCCTCCTCCTCCTCCCGGGCTCTCCAGGTCATCCCCACCGAATGAGGTGTAGGGGGCTCCGGCTGCATCCTGGCTGGGGTCTGTGTAGTCCTGGGAGAAGAGGGCCGAGTCGGCCCCTAGCTTGTATCTCTGGAAGGCCAGGAAAGACTGGCCCGCCTTGGCGATGAGGATCGTTAATGGAAAAGGACGAGGAGGTGAATAGGAGGCGATTGAAGACAGATGATGAAACAGAGACGCGACGATGTTAGTGTGAGGAAGGGAGGGGTCAGACAACAAAAGACAGGAGGACACAGTGATTAGTTGGCTGGAAAGCTTGACAACATTATTAGACAGCTTTAGCGAATCAGTCACAGTGAGTTACATCCTCGGGCAGCAGCACAAAAAACGCTGCTCGTACATTGTGTAGCTCTAGAAGAAGAGCACGAGTTCCCCTTGTGTTGATAATTCAGGAAGGAAATCGTGGGACAAGCCGGAGGTAAAACAGAGCAACACAGAGAAAGTTAAAATGATTTAAGTTACACGAGGAGATTTTCTTTATTATCGACTGCTCAGATGTTGCAAACACTTGAAGAGCTGCAGTACTTTTGAACCTTTTTTGATTTTATAAGTCGATACATGACAGCGCATCAGGCCAGCTAACTGTCCAAAAGAAAACGTTCCCCAGCATATACTTAGAGGAAATCTGCACTCATTGTAGTCTGAGTTACACGGACTGAACCCTGAATATTTCAGACTTTTTTGTAAATATGAATATAGAACATTTTATTAGCACCCGCATAATAAAACGTAGCCATAAAAGACAATGAATATTAAATGTTAAATGACTAAAATTGAAGCTCTGACACACCTCTACCATCTAAATTTAATAAAATGAAAGTGAAAGAGGGAGCCTGTGTGTGCAAACACAGAGGAAACTGACACCCCTATAAAATGTGTTAAATATGCTGGAGTCTGTAGCAAGACGACTTAGCTTAGCTTGTGTTCTCACAACACTGTAAACGAGGCAAAACAGTTATCTAGCTCCATCTGAGCTTAACATCTTCCAACAGAAAGCTCTTTAACATTTCTCTGCTTGATTGATTGAGCCTGAAGTCCTTCTACTGGACAAACTGTCCAGCACATAAACAAAGTCGGTCATCTTGAAACAAGTTTGGATACTTGTTTGGTTTTGCTAAGCATTAGCTAAATTAGCTTTCATTTCACTTGTCAGCAGTACATAAAAACTGCGTGTATAGAGTCAGCAATCAGATCTTACACAACAGAAAAGGCTTAAAACATCCCCTATAAGTTACACTTCCACCAACATCTGAGTGCTGTCGAATTCTCCCATTGATTTCAATTGAGGATTTTGAGTGCAGCATATCTGTGTAATAATATATCTGAAAATAACCATCCCAACACTGCAATGTGCTCTAGATTGTGAGTAAGTATATATCAAATTATTCGTTTAAGTGAGGAACTGAAAATTAGTGGGTGGGGGTGTAAGCAATTAATAATTTTATAAAAACTCATTACAATTAAGGACGTGAAAAAACGGTGTCCAGGCCTAAAAACTGAGACAGCAATTGCTCAGGGCTCCAGGTTTGATGTTGCAGATACTCTGACTGTAACATCTGTTTCAACAAAAAACGTAAAAAATTAATTTGGTGAAGCTTTTCTTCATAAATAAAACGAGTCTTTCATGAAATTCCAACAGAAAAAGCTCTGATTTCACACCTGAGTTATTTAGAGCTGCACATGTGTAAATTTAGCTGTTGAGTGTCTTGCACTGATGAATGATAAGGTCAGCCTGCTTGTTAATGTGGGTGTTTGGAGGTGTTTGGATTAGTAAGTCTGCTTTTCTGTCTCTGTGTCAGCAACGGCAGTATTTGCTGTAAGAGGGCGCCCAAATCAAGTGCAGTCTCAGTAAAGAAAGAGGAGCGTGTAGGACCTGCTGCAGATGGTTAAGGCGACAAAGAGAGAAGATAAAGTCAAACAAAAGACTGATGAGGCTGAGGAGGGAACAGCTTGGTGTATTCCTCTTCAAATGACACATTCTTTAACTTCTCCATAGAGAAGAGAGCCTGGGCCCCCTGTTGGAACAATATTTGTACAGTCATGAGTTCACATGTCAGAAACAGTAAGCAGTACTAAAAAAAAGATGAAGGGAGACACATTTATATAGCTCACTGGCTATATAAGCAAGCTGAGGATACAAGCCAAATAAGATTCAAAGTTTGAGGTTGTCAGTCCCGTCTTTGGTTACAGCGCCGCATCAGGCCATTAAGCTCCTTACCCAAGTGAAGATGGAGAAGAAGGAGAAGGTGATGGCTGCTCGGGCAGCGTCCCCTCTCTCCTTAAATTGGTTGTCCTCAGACACCTGCCACTGGTTGGCCAAGAAACAGAAACCCACAAACCACATGAAGGACCAGAATGCTGGAATAAGAAAAAAAAACAGAGATTCGGAGTAAAATAACTAAGAAATTCCTCTTGCTTAACTCCAAAATAACAGAATGGAACTCATGTTGCAACTCAATATGAGCAAATTACAATATTTACAACTGAATTCATCTGTTAAAAGACTAGTTTGGCTTTACAGTACTTACTTGATTAGATTACATCTGCATGGCTGTTTAGTTCAGAATATGCACTAACAGCAGGGAGAATAGGTAGCTGTCTTATAAAGGTGACAAAAACTCAGCCAATCACCAGCTTCACCTATAAGGTACTGGTTGATGAATATATTATATAACTGTAATTAAGCCAAACTAAACATTCCCACCTGTTTCAACTCTTTTAGCTTAGCTAGGCTAAGTTCCTGCTGCCATTTGTTTAACAAAACAAGAACAGTTTTACTGAAAACTCTCATAAAAAAAGAGATATTTCTCAAATTGTCGAACACATAGTGCAGAAAAACAAAGCTCGGGTAGCACAGCTGGATGACTAAAGCAGGTAATTAGGTCAGCATAAGAATGAAAAGGTGGAGGCAATCAACTGAGAACAGCAATGGGCCCCAAAATGAGCCCTGTGGTATGCAAGATGAGCAGTCAGACAGCAGGATTTACTCATAAAATCAGATATGATTCTTTCCTGCTGGCTGGGGGGAACTGGAAGAGGAGAGAGAAATTAAAAGAGCTGGAGTGTGGAGGCAATGTATAAAGCCTAATCAGAAATGCCCAGGGATTATCAGGTTCCCTTATTTCTTCAGTGTGGAAACCATCTCATATTACAACAGATACGGCAAGAGAAATCAGAGAGTCAGAGAGTGTAGGTGACGAAAACAGGGAGGGCAAATTCTGTCTGTGACAGGAACTACCTCATTAACCGATCTGACACTTCACTGTCCTGTCATTATATTTGAGTTCATTGCAGTAGCAGTGCAGTGGAGAAGTAGTGGAAGCTACTGTCAGCCAACGCACAACGTCTCAGAGACTTGTTAGTGTCAGATGAGTACTTGTCTACTTATTATCCTTGTCACACATCTCTCCTTTTGTTGTAATAACCTAACTGCACGTCATTTTTATACATTACAAAAATCGCTGACAGGGTTTCGTTAGGTAGTTTATTTTGAGCAGGTGGGATAATTTGCACAGAAAAAGGCCTGTTTGGTTCGAGCATCCATGGGAAGTGAATTTAGGTATTTATGAAAGCTGTTTGTAGGAGTCTTTGTTGATCTCCAGACAAACAGTCCCAGAGACTGATTTGCAATCAGCTGTTGCTTGGAAGAAATGTGAACTCCATGAACAGTTAGCAAATGGTTGCTGACGCTTGCTATGCGAAACTGGTCACAAAGAGGTATACGGTGCAAATACCCTTGTGATTGCTTTGGTTGCTAGCAGATTCCCACAGTCACTGTATTGTAGATGGAAGATGAAGTCTTGTTTGCAAACACTTGCCAACTACTCCCCAAGCAAAACTGTGAAACTGAAAAAAGTGTGGCGCAAACTGGAAATGTTCACGCTCACCTTCAAAGTAAAACTTGCACCTTTTGACTCGTAGAAGTAAGGCGGGATTTTTATGAGTAGTTGGCAATCTGCTACCAACCAATCAAGTTTTTTGGTGCAGCACCGTCTCTGCGGCCGGTATCACCCGGCGACAGACAGCAACCACTCACCAACTTGCATGTGATTGCACATGGTCCCCAAACCAGTCTCTAGGTCTGTGTAACTGAGGCTTTAGCACATCTGAAGGTAAAAATCCAAACTCAAACAAAATACTTCACAACTATAAAGTATTGTAAAGAAATACGGTATGAAAAGACAATGTGTTTACCCGACAACCCGATATCAGCCAGCACAGCTTTCTTGCGGTCTTTGACGCTGCTGATCTGAGGGAAATAGATGTCCAGAGCCAGGAAGCCCACACAGCAAAGAAATGCCATGGAGCCCATAAACACCCCATAATTGCAGGCGTTTTGGTTGCGGTTGAAGATGCAGTACTCCTCCTCTTCTTTGGCCTGGTTGATGTAGCCCTCATTGGCGATGCAGCCGAAGATCACAATGGAGAAGAGCTGGAAAGGAGAGAAGAAGGGATGAAAATGCACAAACAGATATGACTTTCAGGACTGTGGTAGAGTTTACAAGACAGAATTTAATGTCAGCACCTTTAGAACATCTGAACTGAGTCTGTAAAGCAGCTTTGAGGTTTGCTACTGAATTCAGAAGTCAATGTTTCCATATTTTGAGCATTTGGAATGAGTGTCGTCACATTTGCCTCCACCTGGTTGCTCAAAAGTTGAAAGTCGAGTATTCAAATGGTGTCCCACTTCGTACACGTCAAACGTTTCTGGGAACTTCACAAACAGCTATTATGTATGGCTTTTCTTAACCTCTTGTCCACACAGCATTGCCAAAGGCTGGAGCCTATCCCAGATGGCACTAGGTGAGAAGTGTAGTACACCCCGTGTAGTGTCACTAGTTCTTTACAGAGACAACCAACCATTCGTATGTCATTGTTTGTCTTTACCAAGATTGTGTCAATCCTTATAATATTTCCATGCTGCTGACTGAGTGTAAATAGCAAGAGACCCATCAATCTGACTTTCCTGCTCGGGTTTATATTTGTGCTCCAGTGCTGCCTTCTATGTTTGCATGTTTTCTGAGTGTTTCATAAAAGCCATTTCCAGGCCATAAACCTCCTACGTGCTGCAGTAGGGTGGTATATTTAGACTGACTGGGTAATGAAAAAATAGCTTTAGCTTGGTGTTTTCAGCTCATACTGTCACAAAAATCCTGCAGTAGTCATTTATTAAACATTTCTCATGTCTTCTTCAAACAGTTTTGCTCACATGCCTCTTTTTTCTGAGAAGTTGGCATTTTGCTGCATTTCTTTACTGCAATTTAACACAACGGCAACACACAAAAGTAAACTTTCTGGTTGTTCCACTTAATGAACATACAGGTGATGCTATGCTTGTAATAATGGCTGCATGGTGAGAATCACCTTCTTTGACTTCTAAAACGCATTAAACACAACTGAGCCGCTGCTATTGAGAATGAAACGACAGGAAATAAAAGAAAACCCTTGCGGTAAATCATGAGATGCTGCACATTATACGAGAATGGGCTCTGTTCTGTCTGGCTTGGTGATGCACAGTACAGTAGCTCCACAGGAGACTGTGGAGCTTAGACTTTCAGTAGATCACCAGAGTGTGTCACCTACAGAAACACTGAGGTACAAGTAATGGGCTGAATGGGAAGACCAACACTGAGGAAGCTGAGATCCTTCACTGTGTGCAGCAAAATGATGGATTTTGTGATTGGCAGCAAACTGGACAGTTTTGAAGATGTAATGGAGAGGAGGACACAGACTATTGAGCTAGAGTAGCTCATTGATGGATTGGACCACACGGGTCAACCTTCGCTCTCCACGTGAATCAGTGAGCCTTGGCCGCCCATGACGTTGTTGCTGGTTCACCGCTGTTCCTTCCTTACACCATTTGTGATAAATACTGACCACTGCAGACCAGGAACATCACGCAAGAGCTGCAGTTTGGGAGATCCATCCATCAATTTTCTTTCATCCACTATTTCCTGTACATAATCTTGTACGGCATGCCTGCACATGCTTATAATGTTAACCCAAAACAATAGCATTCATTGCTCCTGCACTGCATCTACTACAAAACATCATTTCAATGTCATTTTGGAGGTATTTGCTACGGGCACTGTAATACTGATCTTCTGTAAAGCTGAACATGCTGGAGAGGATTTATCCTGCCTGCAGTAGTCTGTTAAGGTCGAGGCAGGGACCCTGACAGTGGTAAAATGGAGCCAATGAAAGGACAAGGTTACTGTGATAGCATCTGAGCCCTCTCTCCTTTGTCTTTTCCCTTATTTTCCTCTCTGCGTCTGTCTCGCTTTGCCTCAAGGAGCGCACACACAAAGGGATACAAAATGGAGTCAATAACAGGAGCAGGTTAATAAGATATCATCAAATCCCTCTCTCCTCTTCTCCTTACTCCTCTTCAGTGCCGTATCACCGAAACAATATTCTCAGGGCAACAAATGCAGTACAAACTGTGTAGCATGCTACTTTTAGTTGCTAACAGCAGATCAGACAACTCCATCCAGCTGACAAACCCTCAGACCATACCTCCCGGGAGCTTTTTCTGTCTGGATAAGAGGCAGAGTGTGTTTATGTTTGTCTGTGTGTGGTTTTTGCTGTGGTGAGTGATGGATTCAGAGGGTATCTCTAAATGTGATCCAGTGTAAAAAGAGAGATAAAAAGCTAGAATTGAACCTCGGGTTTGTGTGTACAGTTTACCCAGCTGTCGTGTCTCTGGGTGTGAGATAAATGACAGCGATACAAAGACTGAATACAAAGCAAAGTGTACCTCCTCTGACAGCCCTGATCCTGAAGGCTAGCTACCGGGCCAGGAGGAGACAGGGATGCCAGTCACGGTGGGATTACGGCACAGTTTTTCCTTCAGCTCCTTCCTTCTTTATCTGCTTTTGAGCCCTTCAGCTTCTCTCTACTGTCCAGTCCACGCTTGGGAAACCCTGATTTCATTTGACATTGAGTTCTTGCTTTCTGACTCTATTAAATTTGACAGACTGGCATTTCTTTTCTCTTTAGATACAATCAGTTAGATTATGTGAAGGACAAAAGTTTAAAATCAAGTCACAATGACTTCATTTTTTATCTGTGGGCGGTGAAGCTTTAACCTATAGCGATTGCATGAAATATATTTTCAAAATGTGTTTTAGCAACAAACTGCACAGAGTCCCACTGATAAAAAGAACTGCACTTCTAAGTCGTTTGCATATTTGTCAGACTTTACTTACTGTGTTTCAGATAATCAAACAAATGTTAATATTTGACAAAGATAAACCAAAGATAAACCTGTCTGACAATGACAAGCAGGCTATAAGATCTCAAAAAGCAACACGTCATGCCTCATGCTTTTTCTAAAGGAAAGGCTGAGAAACAAAGTCAGTGACATCTGTCGGTCTATAAAGGGTTACAAAGCCATTCCTAAGACTTTGGGACTCCAGCAAACCACAGTGAGAGCCTTTACCCAGCGAGCATAAAGGGAGTAACTTTTATAAATGGCAGGTAATTACAAATGTAACATTTATATCACCTCATCAAACATCAGCAAACACACACACACTGTGTTGCTAGCTTACGATCCAGCTGCCGTATTTCACAGGGAGAGAAAAGAGAGAGAGCACTAACTTCACTCAGAGACGGAGAAAGATAAGAAAGACCGGACAGGAGAGGACGAATGGAGGTTCGATTTAGAGGTAAGGATGCTCAGTCGTATTTGATAAACTGTAAAGTTAAAGCTTACATGTAAGTCCTCGTGTTTTTGAATGTGGCATTATGTTTCTTCATATTGTGAAACATGCTGCAAATCAATCTGAGACAGAATAACTGTTATTTAAAGGTTGTGTGAAAGGACTCTGCAGCATAATGTCAGAGGATGGAAATCTGCCAGGGCAACTCGTGAAACATCTGCTGACATCTCGTTGAAATGAGTTTTGTAAATTTGCAAAGAGCAGCAGATCAGCTGATCACAGCGTGCACGTCAAGAAAATCTACCGGAGCTCTCAACAGAAATTGTGATTCTTTTCCTCACGTTGAGACATTACATCTGATTTTAGGGTTCCCCCACCTGCTGAATCCCACTTTAACCCCTTCCTACATGTTTTCCTGTTTAGAGGCAAAGTCACCCTCTACAAGGCAGGCAACAGAAAATAAAGCAATTTTTTTATTTTGCTTCTTTTTCTCTGCTCATGTTCTTCTTATGATTCAAGAGTACCTTTAATATTAATGAAATTTAGACTGAAATTAAACTTGTATTCCTATCTACTAATATTATTTTATTATAACAATAACATAGCACAAGGTCCAGTTAGCTTTGCACAAAAATAGCTGCTAGAAACTTCCTCCAAAAAGCTACTTTTTACTGTCTTGCTTTGAGTATGTGGCATTAACGACGGACCCGACCACAGGCTTGTGCTTTTCAGCATCACTTTATTAACACTTTCACGGTTGCTCACTTTCACCAACACACGACTGCAGCTCTACAGCTGCCGCCACACACATCACCTACAATAATACTGCAGGACCCAGTGCAGACTTTAAGCTTTAAGGGTTGAGGATGGTGCGTCCGCCTCCCCTGCAGCGGCACCACAGACCACGCCCAGCCACAGAAGACCACGCCCCACCACAGAAGACCACGCCCAGCCACAGAGTACAGAGCTGGTAATTTTTCACTTTTACTCAAGTAAAAAAGTTGAATCGGTACTTCAACTTGTACCAGAATATTTTTTGACACAGGTACCTGTACTTCTACTTAAGGACAAAATGTCTATACTTGTGCCACCTCTGCATCTCAGTGATGCGGCTCTGCAACTGTGATGGTGTTAACACAGTTAACAGTCTCCCTCAGGTCATAACAAAAGACAATTGAATCCATGTCCATGAATATGACATGTTCATGAGTTATGTTTTTAAATAATGGTTTCATTCCTTCACAGATCGTGCAGGATTGTATTTCGATGTTTAATAAGCATTTAAGTGGACGGCACAGCAAACTGACACAGAGTCTGGGACAATGACCTGGGTTTATTAAAAATATCTGTCATGGTTTCATCACATATTTCTATTTTTTGTTCAACAGCAGCTTGTATCAAAAAAATGTTCCCTGCCTCTGACAAAAAGCCTGAATCCCCAGAATAATGGCCACCGTCTCTTTTACCTACAGTGTTATAGTTTGACAGACTGGTGATGAGCTTATGAGCAATCACCTACCTGAATAAATGGAGAGTACGCACTTAAAACTGACCTTCCCTGGCTGTATTACTTATACTAATAAGCATTAATAAAAGTGATTCAGCAGACTATGTTAAGATAAACAGAGTAACACTCATTCATTTTGTTCTACACAGCAACAAAAGTCAAACTCTTATTTCCATTTTAAAGCTCCAGCACAGAGAGAAAGCTGGCATTTAAATCTGCGTCTTGATGGCAAACTCTAACAGTTTGTTACTAAGCATGCGCAACCTTTCTGTTTCCTCGCTCCTCCCTCGGTCCACTTTATGCCACTCTGGATTCTGGCCCATGCCATGCACTCCTCTTTCTGATGAAAGGATGTATGGGAGGAGGGCAGTAGCACCTCAAACACCTCAATCCCATCATTCATCTACCTGCAGTTTTTGTTGTTGTCATGATGAAGAACTAAAGGAGGAGATGGTGGGATTGTGAAGGGGATAAGCAAAGAGAAGCATCGGGGGTAGAAGGGGCATGGAGGCGGTGCTATTTTTAGACCGGCTGCATCATTGCTCCCTCCCCCTCGTCTTTTCCCATCTCCCCTCGTTACTGGCCGTGCCTATGCCCACAAGCATTCTTTGGGAAAAAGGAGCACGCTCCGACACACATACCCATGCATATACAGCTCAAATGCACGCACAGTTTGTCCACTGCTTCACAGGGCCGGCTTAACGATTCAGGTCAGAAAGTGCACACACACAAGCATTGCAACACAAACGCACAGGCATAAGTCCAAGCCCATAATGTGGGATATTGTCAGAGCAATAATAACTTTATTTGCTCACTCAGTCTCTTTTCTCTTATAAAAACACGCTGCATGTATTTATTTATTTATTTAATCTCCATGTGACACAACGGATTTGTGGCGCTGGGTTTAAAGGTAAAGAAAAAGTGGCATATTTGCACGTGCAATAAAAATACAAGACGTAGTGTCCAAAATGATTTCTGATGATTTCTAAAAAGGCCAAAAACTGCAGGATTCACAACACTTCTGTGTTTCTCTCTTACCTTTGTGTCATCACCAAAACCAGCACAGTAACTGTTCAAAATGTGTCTGTTTGGAGAAGCGTGAGGATCATTTACACCCTAAATACACAGACACACCGCCTGGTCTAACTCCCAGCCTGACACATAAACTCAACTCTTCTGAGTCCTCGGTGATATTTGTGAAGTACAAACGTGCACACTCTTCTTCTTCTTTTATCTTTTAAAGAGATAAGCGCAGTGTCGCTAACACGCTTACCTGCGGGGTCACCGCTTCTTTTATATAGTAAAGGAAACTTTCAAGTTAACCGAAACGATTCTTTTGAATCTTTTAAATCAATCTACTTGACTGTTATACATTGATTTGAAGATGCTTTTAAAGCACTAGTCACCAGAACAGCTTATAAGATTTGATGATTTTGTCCCACATGAAGGAATTTACACTTCCTCCACCATGTTTTCCATACCAGAAGCCTTCCAGCCTCCCATTCAGGAATCTTTAACTGTCACGTCTCCTCCTTCTGATTAACATACAGGCAATATTACAATGTCTCTGGTTCACCCCTCACCTTCTGTTGACTCAATCCTGTCACATTGCGAGCATGACTGGATTCCACAGTAATCTATGAAGCATGTACAGCTGTGGCCCCTAACTTTTTTTATTTGAATACAGAAGGGAGTCTGAGTATCTGTAACAGGGACAAAAGTACCTGCAGGGCCACAAGTTTTTAGTGATGTGACACACTTTGGATTTGAAATGCTCGGAGAATCTGCACTGGGAAATAAACTCATCACCAGGGACTCGCCTGCACTCTTCTTTTCTTCTTTCTTTTCCAGCTACAGCTTTAAAGACACAAACACTGAACGCACAAACGCTATTCCTTGAAATACGGATTGGACTCGGCGTGACCTGGTTCACTAAGAAGGAAAACACGCACCGTCTTCAGGATCACAATTATATTTGGTATCACATGGCAGGGGGCAGATTGAATTACAAAGCTTTTCTCTCCTGCTTGCAGCGAAAGTCCGACGAGGCTTGTGTAACGATTCGAGCTTTATCCTTTATATGCACAGCTAGTGTATGTTGAAAGGTGTAAAGTGCAGTCTGTTTACTAGGAGTGTCCCACAAAGATACATACACACACATTATAGGAATAAAAACACAAAAACACCCTTAAAAATGCACAAAAAAATGTGAACTGCACCTAAACATTTCCCGAGAGCTTCGAAACCATAACCAGTGAATAGTGTGACATGGTTTCATATGTGACTTGACTTCTTTGGGTGTGTGTGTGTGTGTGTGTGTGCCTGGGTAAGGTGAAGGTACCCCACCCTGCTTAATCTGTAGAGAGATCACAAGGCTTCTGAATGTGGTGAAAGCAGGCACTGTGAAGAATCCCACGTGCTGTCTCTGGTCTTGTGACCATCAGAGGGTCCCTCACAAATTGCCCTTTAACGATGCTGATTACCAGATGTGTGTGTGTGTGCGTGTGTGTGTGCTTCTGAAACTTTGTGCATTTGTGCGTGAAAGCATGTGCTTCCTGAGAATCTCCCTTTGAAATTGCTGCTGTGTCTCTCCATTCAGACCTTCTTTAGAGCTATAAGCAGAAATTCTGATATTTGAGAAATGCACGTGATTGCAACAATGAAACACACTTCCACACAAACACACACCCACAAACCAGCACCCATATCAGCTGCTACCTAGGCCTAAATCACATCGGTTCAATCGGTCTGCTTGTGAATGATTTAAAGCTGCTGTTGTGCTGGCTGAAAGGCATTTTGCATCCATTGTTGAGAACCAGACAATTGAGCCGGGCCTCATGTCACCCGGCTATTCACTGTACCTCACAAAATCCTGTACTAGAAGTAGCCATGCACACACAAATGCACAGACCGTGAGTTAGCAACGTGCAGCCTTTTCACAATAACAGCGTGCCCACATTTAAGGAAAAAATCCTGTGAAAGTTATCACCTTTGTTGAATCACTCATTCGCTGATTTGAACTTATTTTAGAAATATTTTTACAATTCACACATGTAAAGTTGTAAATTACCACATTTTTATCTATTTTTAAATATAACCAAGTAGTTTAGATGCCTTCAAATCACCAAAAACGAGTAAAACATGAAAGCAAAACGTAAGAGCAAAAACCACAGGACATGAAACTCGGTCTCTTGGTTCTGTTTTGGGTAAAATACTCCTTTTTTAAACGTTTGGATCTGTATGATGTCACAGAGAGGAGGATTTTAGCAAAGTTGGCTTAAAGGGGGAAAATTAGATGTATTTTCTTCAGTAAGTGTTTTGTGATTATAAACATATTTTAAAAATACAGGTTCAGAAACAGCTAATAATAATAAGCTAATCAGCTATGTAGTGTATCAGTGGAGCTTATGCTAAGTAGCCATGTGAAGCCTTGTGGTGGTTGCCCATCTGGTAAAAGATAACACTTTTATAGAAAAATTCAAGAGTGAATGGGAAGGTCATGATAATATCTGAACATATTATCTTTTGTTCAGGATCCAGCCTTGATCAAATATTTATGCCTGTAGTAAAAATTACATTTTTAAAGGAAAGATATTAAGGATATTAAGGATAATTGTTTACAAGGGATTCTCAGTCAGCCTGAACACAATTCATGTTAATTAATGATGAATGGCTATGAGCACACTGTGTTGCAAATAAGCACAGGCAATGAGCACGTGTTCTCTGTGGAAACTGTATTAGAGGAAGGCAAGGCAGCACAAAAACATGGCTATGTTATGATGCAGAAGCCATGAGAAACCTGGCTGAGAGGCCTGGCTGGGGTCTTGGAGGTCTGAGAGGTTGTTCTGCAGATAAATCCTAAGAGCTCAGGTGGAGCTCCAACATCTAAGCCTGAGCAATCTGGTGCTAATGGTTACTGCTGTTCTGCTACAGTATGTGCATACATGTGGACACTGCAGCCATTTTCCCCCCTACATGCTGCAGGCAGTAAATCCGTCCATCAATTTTTATTAACCACTTATCCAGTTCAGGGTTGCATGATGGGCTGGAGCCTTTCCCAGCTGTCACGGGGCCAATGCCATTGAAAATAAGTTGAGAAAAGTCAATTTTAAGGTTAAGGCTGCGCAAACAAAACAGTTGGTGCTGTAAGCGTACCATCCAAGAACACACCAACTAGGGCAGGGTGATATGGCCAAAAGTATTTATCATGATATACATTTGAAAATTTGCGGTAACGATATACAGTGGGGCAAAAAAGTATTTAGTCAGCCACCGATTGTGCAAGTTCCCCCACTTAAAATGATGACAGAGGTCAGTAATTTGCACCAGAGGTACACTTCAACTGTGAGAGACAGAATGTGAAAAAAAAAATCCATGAATTCACATGGTAGGATTTGTAAAGAATTTATTCGTAAATCAGGGTGGAAAATAAGTATTTGGTCAATAACAAAAATACAACTCAATACTTTGTAACATAACCTTTGTTGGCAATAACAGAGGTCAAACGTTTACTATAGGTCTTTACCAGGTTTGCACACACAGTAGCTGGTATTTTGGCCCATTCCTCCATGCAGATCTTCTCAAGAGCAGTGATGTTTTGGGGCTGTCACCGAGCAACACGGACTTTCAACTCCCGCCACAGATTTTCTATGGGGTTGAGGTCTGGAGACTGGCTAGGCCACTCCAGGACTTTCAAATGCTTCTTACGGAGCCACTCCTTTGTTGCCCGGGCGGTGTGTTTTGGATCATTGTCATCTTGGAAGACCCAGCCTCGTTTCATCTTCAAAGTTCTCACTGATGGAAGGAGGTTTTGGCTCAAAATCTCACGATACTTGGCCCCATTCATTCTGTCCTTAACACGGATCAGTCGTCCTGTCCCCTTGGCAGAAAAACAGCCCCATAGCATGATGTTTCCACCCCCATGCTTCACAGTAGGTATGGTGTTCTTGGGATGCAATTCAGTATTCTTCTTCCTCCAAACACGACGAGTTGAGTTTATACCAAAAAGTTCTACTTTGGTTTCATCTGACCACATGACATTCTCCCAATCCTCTGCTGTATCATCCATGTGCTCTCTGGCAAACTTCAGACGGGCCTGGACATGCACTGGCTTCAGCAGCGGAACACGTCTGGCACTGCGGGATTTGATTCCCTGCCGTTGTAGTGTGTTACTGATGGTGACCTTTGTTACTTTGGTCCCAGCTCTCTGCAGGTCATTCACCAGGTCCCCCCGTGTGGTTCTGGGATCTTTGCTCACCGTTCTCATGATCATTTTGACCCCACGGGATGAGATCTTGCGTGGAGCCCCAGATCGAGGGAGATTATCAGTGGTCTTGTATGTCTTCCATTTTCTGATGATTGCTCCCACAGTTGATTTTTTCACACCAAGCTGCTTGCCTATTGTAGATTCACTCTTCCCAGTCTGGTGCAGGTCTACAATTCTTTTCCTGGTGTCCTTCGAAAGCTCTTTGGTCTTGGCCATGGCGGAGTTTGGAGTCTGACTGGTTGAGGCTGTGGACAGGTGTCTTTTATACAGATGATGAGGTCAAACAGGTGCCATTCATACAGGTAACGAGTGGGGGACAGAAAAGCTTCTTACAGAAGACGTTACAGGTCTGTGAGAGCCAGGGATTTTCCTTGTTTGAGGTGACCAAATACTTATTTTCCACCCTGATTTACGAATAAATTCTTTACAAATCCTACCATGTGAATTCATGGATTTTTTTTTTCACATTCTGTCTCTCACAGTTGAAGTGTACCTCTGGTGCAAATTACTGACCTCTGTCATCATTTTAAGTGGGGGAACTTGCACAATCGGTGGCTGACTAAATACTTTTTTGCCCCACTGTAACTGACGATATAATTGACACTAGACAAAATACTTTACAACTCAACAACTTTATTAGTGCAAAAACCCCATCAATGAATTTTTACTTAAACAAGCAGCTGTTTTTTATGTGCATTAAAGTTATATAAAAATGTAACAGTGCAAATGCAAATTCCTTGCTGACAGTTTAACCAAAGGGCATTTCCAGTGGAAACTGGCCGACATATCCTGATCATAACCATGTATAATATCCACAAAACTTAAAAAGAGACTATACACACACAATACGGTAATATTATGTTGAAGCACAGTACGTATCACTCCGCGAGGCTCCTGACTACGATAGCTGTAATGCTCCGACAATCCATCAAGCAGAGCGGCTTCGTAGCTTTGTACTAAAACATTTTTTGACAGATTTTCAAGCGCCGTGTACCATATAAAATCGGTTCAAGGTCAGTAAACACAACCAGAATTCATACATAAGGTGCACCGGATTTTAAGGGGCACTGTCGATTTTCAGAAAATCAAAGGATTGATTTTAAGTGTGCCGAATTTACCGAAAAACACGGTAATAACGACGGCCCGCTAGCATGCTCTACCAAAAATAGTGCTTTGTTGTGTATCTGACAGACGAAAGCTAAACCAGTTCCACACCACTGAAGTTGCAGCATTTTTACAAACCAATTCTGGTTCATCCGTTTCATTCAACGATACACTTTCGCCCTCCTCATTCTCCGTCGCCGCCATGCTTTTTCCACCATGTGCGTATGAAAACAAAGGCACTGCGCATGCGCGTTTTACCCATATTCTATGGCGATATTTCATTTTCTTATCGTTGCCTAACATTATACTGGTATTACTGTGAACGATATGATATAGCCCAGCTCTAAGACCAGCCCATCAAAACAGGTAGAAAAAGAAATAAGGGTAGAACAATTTGTTTCTCATGATGCTTTCTAGACTATTAGGATGTGCAGGTCCTCTGAAGTGAGACAGCATTTTATCAATATGTAGATACAGATCGAGGTCAGAACTAGACACAAGTGTCCAAACAGTTGTCTAAAGAATAAAAAAGAACTTGAGATAAAAGCTTACATGTGGCCTATTTTGAACCTCGGCACACCCGACCAATCACTGTGATTCATGGCCAATTATGTTACATGTTGTTCAGAGAAACTAGCAAAGGCGTGGGGAACGTGTTGATTCTGATACAGTAAGTGTAAAGCTTTCTAACATCAATGCCTTTGGATTTATGCGATTCTTTTGACATATAAGTAGTAATTAAAATATGGACTAATGAAAAAGAAACATTTCAGCAGCACATCACCAGTATCTGTGCTCTCAGTGACATTAACATATTATCTAATTGCAAAAATGGAGGAAATTTCCATTATTGCTTACCATAATGATGTAATTACAGATAAAGAAGACAGCCCTGTTGATGCAATCAGATCGTCCCAGAAAGAACATGTTCATTTCTGCGAATTCTTGCTTTTTATGTGCTTCAGAGCTTTTATGTACTCTGAAGAGAACAAACCAAAGCGAATGCAGTGAATGATCAGTAAAAGTAAGTTATGACAGTGGGAAGTGAGCAGAGCTATCTGCTGCATAATACAGGATCACTGCTGGAAGATATTACATCCTGTGTGTGTGTGTGTGTGTGTGTGTGTGTGTGTGTGTGTGTGTGTGTGTGTGTGTGTGTGTGCGCGCGTGTGGGCTTATTGTCTGCTGCAGAATGTCGGCCCAGACTGGGGATACCTGATTGCTGCTGTCACCATGGCAGCAGCTGCTCATGTAATGAGAGAGAGAGTGAGAGAGACAGGAGACCTTGTCAAAGTACAATTCAAGGAGAGCCACTGCAGTACCAAGGGTACACAATGAGACGGACAGAAACACAAGTTCAGAGCACAACGGCACTCTGATGTCTGTTCTGTCGAGTCACTCAGTCACACACACAATGCTCTCCTCCATACGCCTCTGTGCCTTTGTTTTTTGCGTTATTATCTTGTTTCCATTTGAAATGTGGTGGCAGTCAGTGAGAACATGACCAGACGAGCCCAGAAAACAAGCATGTATCAGTGCAAGAAAACAGACGGTCCCTCAATCTTGTAAAGCCGAGCATAACAGAATCAAGGGAGAGTAGCACTGCAATCTGGTACGGGTGCTCATTCAGTTAAAGGCCTGCTTTTTACGTTTTTTTAATGGCAACAGCAAGTGAAACTGAAAGGGCAATTTTGTAGTGTGTTCAGCCAGTCAAGGAACAAAGATGGCTGTAGCCAAAGAGATTTGAAAAAGATTTTCTTAATGATTCAAGTTACGAGAGTTTACTCTCTTTTCTCATATGAGTTGCAAGGGAAACCGTGATCAGGTATTTGCATGAAGCAAAATGCTCCAAAAGTCACCAACACAAATAGCAAGGGTGTGAGGCACAGTGGCTACAAAGGGCCACGCCTTAACAAAGGGACTATAAATCTTAAGAATAATTAACAATATATACATCAACCCTCTATAAGGTTATCACTAATAGGAAAAATAACCATAGAGACCAAAATTGTTTTTGTACCATTCTGTAAATACATTTATTTCTGATGTAAAGTTGGACATTTTAACACAGGAATCTATTGAAAGTGACTTGCTTTTGGAGCCAGCCTGCATTATATGACACTAACTAGATCAATGTACTGTAGAGCACTATGATGATATACCCAAATAAAGTAGGGTTCAGCCTGCTCATGAACTATTTATGCTGAATTGAATCTCATCCAATGACCAAACTGAAAACGATCAGTTGGTTAAGTTAGAAGATGATTCATTTTTTCAAGCTTTATTTACCTGTGAACACAACCAGTACAGGTACCCAGCGGTACCCTTTTCAGTACTTTACACACCACAACAGTAGGGCTGCTCGATTATGGCAAAAATGATAATCACGATTATTTTCACTGAAATTGAGATCTCGATTATTTGACGATATTTATTTAACAATAACAATGTATTGAATAATGACTTTAAAGATTGTCAAAATATAATATAAAATAGTGTGCAAATACTGATAACAGTGCAAATGTTTGCAATATAAAAAATAAATGAAAAATGTAAACATCTATGTTTAGTGAACTTTGCAGAGTTGCTCTGTGGTGCAGCTACGACACTGTAGCAAAGTTTACACACTGTGTCTACTTGATCCACGTCTGACTCCGCGAACCCATAATGTTTCCACACCACTGAAGTTTTTTTTACCTCTCTTTTCAACCAACAGCAGTCACTCCCCTCTCCAAATAACTTCTGCTTAGCTTTCCGAGCTCCCCTCGGGTCCTCTTAATCAGCGGTCCCCAACCCCCGGGCCTCGGACCGGTACCGGTCCATGAGTTGTTTGGTACTGGGCCGCGAGAGTTGAGGCTCGGGTGTGAAATGTATGGTTTTCAGGGTTTGTATCGGTTTTCAGCGTTATTTTGTTATCGTTTTTATCGTTTACTCTGTTTTCCTGGGTCTTTTCACGTGTGTTATGAATAAATTTTATTTTTTTCGGTACCGGTACTAGTTTTATTTTGTTGTATTTATCCGCGACACCTTAAAGGCCGGTCCATGAAAATATTGTCGGGCATAAACCGGTCCGTGGCGCAAAAATGGTTGGGGACCGCTGCTCTTAATTGTTGTGACACGTGTTCAAAATGCAGAGAGGTGCGCTCGATTTGCCACACGGAGCAGCGCGAGAGTAAAGCACGAGGGAGGGGCTAATAATCGGCTCAGTCATTTTTAATGATCGCTGAAAGCCCAGATCGTAATCGAGATTAAAATTCGATTAATTGAGCAGCCCTACACAACAGCTGCCTTGGTTACTGCCTGGCACTGTCTGTGATGTTGACGTCACTGTCACAGTGCTTGCATACTGCAGTATTTAAATGGTAATGTGACACAATTGTTGGTTATGTTTACATACTAAGGTTTTGTGTGTGTTTATAGTATACCATGCTAATATGACATTTCAGCGCTGCGAAACAAATGCTAAAAGTTAAAATGTCAACAGCACAGCATCAAAAAGCCGTTTCTCTGACAACAGCTTTCCATCATCATCATTACCATTCCTGCGTTCACCTTCTTAACAGGCACGTTGATGTCTGTCTTTCAAATATGGTACACTTTGCAGCTTTCAGACATACTTTGTATTTGACCAGATGTTTCTTCAGATTAGATGTGTTCCCATGTTCGGCTTCTTATTTTACACTACAGATGTTACATTTTGGCACCAACTGTTTTAGCATTAGATGCATGCTAATAATTAGGTCCAAACAGAGATTTATAACAAACAAAACTTTCCACTACACTGCGATTTCAAATATATAGCAGTCGGAAAACAGAATCACCCACAATCGGTCACAGCAGACGGCTGTCCCTCCCTGAGCCTGGTTCTGCTGGAGGTTTCTTCCTGTTAAACGGGAGTTTTTCCTTCCCACTGTTGCCAAGTACTTGCTAAGGGTTCTGTTTTTTTAGGGTCTTAACCTGACAGTACACTGAGGCAACTATGGTTGTGATTTGGCATTATATAAATAAGAAATAAGTGAACTGAATTTAATAATAAGATCTATCTCAACCGCTGTAAGAAGTTATATCAGTGGGGAGTTTAGGATGCTTGGCTGGCCAAAAAGCTGAGTAATTTGAATGATGTATAATGAACATTATTTGACAGGGCTTTAGGTTTTATGAATATTTAATGCAAACATCTGCAGACTTTATGTTCACAATTTCTACTACAGTCACATTAAGGCAGTCAAACAACATAAAAATGCAACTTGCTTCTTAAAATAGCTTTTGAACAACATCTGAATTTTGACATGTAGGTGCTGACACACTGTGGGTGTGTGAGTAACCAGGAGATGACGGAATGCCCTGCACTGCAACGGGTTTGTGCTGGTGACATAAAATAGTTACTCATCAAGCACAAAATCTCTTGACCTCTGCAATGCTAATCACCATCATGGCTAAATTTAAAACATTATCCAACGCTATTTACATAAGAGTGTTTTAATTACAGAACAAATATCAGGAAAGAAGAATTTTCCACAGCAGCTCATAGTTTATGTCCACTTTTAGATGGGATTCACCGTGCTGGGAATGTCAGGTCTTTGGCTAAATGCTCTTTGGGAATCACATTGTTGGTGCAGACGTGCTATTTTATGTCAGCGAGACTCTGTTATCTTTAGCGTTTTTTTACATTCTACTAAAGACATGGAGGGAAAAATATGTATCTTTGGGAGGCTGCTAGTAACAAAATGTCTAAATATACCCTTTAAAATAGGTTCGTTTTAGGTTGTTTGCTATGTGCAGGCTGGGTTATCCCTTGAGTTTGGGGCCTTTTTTGTGCTTGAATGATTCCTAGGTCAGTGTTAAGTGGTTTAACATGCAGTCACAAAAATGAACTGACTGGACTGTGAATGTGTAAAAATGTTTAAAAAAAACAAAAACACTTTATAACCTTCAGAAAGCCTTAAGAACTATTTCTTTCCTTTAAAAAATGATAAGAAACTGGATTCTTGGAAGCAAATACTTTAGGCCAGGCTAAGATAAGTAACATTATTAGCAGTTTTCAAACCAGCTGTGTCCAATAGTTTGACTTTTAAAGACATGTTTATATTTAAAATAATCATGCCTATAAGTATGTATGTCTCTATGTTATTGTATTTTTGTCTTTTTTGAGAGTTAAATTGTGAACTTTAATCAGTATTTTCATCCACAGGGCAGACAGAAGTTCTACTTTGGGCATGTTGACTCCTGAAAATAAAAATGCTCCTTTAGCACAGTCGAGCACAACACAGAACTAAACAGCATATTTAGGTGTATAGTGATTTGATGCTTTATGTTACCCCTGCGATAACCCGAATCCTTGAACAGCAGCAGAATTCAAGGAACTTCACTCAAGGGATCGATCCAGGTTTTGAAAGTAATTCTCTTTTATGCACAGATCAAAGTAGAACCACAGGCAAACAATGTCATGTTTACTTTGTGAGTCAGGTTGACCCTGTTCAGCTTACTTAAATCAAAATACTTTCATTTCCTCAATTAGAAAATTATCACGTCCACGTTACTCTCCCTGCACCTGTCAACTGTGTTCACTGTTCTTCTTTTCACCATCCAATACTCTCGTAACTAAAATGCGGCGCTGATTCTCTGAGGCGGACACACACGTCATTATCACCTCCACATTCAGCCCTCATGAATCAGAACAAGTGGGAGATGGATGGAAAAGAGAGGGCAGAGAATCCTCGACCAACATTCATAAACTTTTCTCTTTCTTACTCATTCATTCTGGTCTCCTCTCTCTCATAAGCTCTTCTGTGATGTCGCCCATCAACAAATGTTTAAAGGAGAAATCCAATCACGTAAAGTGTCTACCCTTGCTCTGTGGGTGATGCTAACTTCATCGTTTTAATGTTTGTGTTTCATGCAAAAGTCACTTTAGTGACTGTATTGGAGATCTCCATCCCAGGCAACCTAATCGCACAATAATTGACCTATTCTAGTTTGTTTCAACAATGATTTTCAGCTGTAAAACGTAATGACAGACCATTACCAGGACAATAACAGGTAAATTCAGTTTAACGGTTGGTTGTAATGGAACTTAAATCCGCAGCTGAGGACTCCTCAAAGTAAAGACAAAAGGAAAGGTAATGCTGGATACAGGGTGTTCCTGTTGTCACTACTCAGTTGCTGACTAAAAATAAAAGACGCGCACCAGATAAGAAGTTGCAACGCGCGTTTGCGTCCATATAAAAGGCAGTGTTTTTGTCCGCCAGAGTGGGATTTTCACGGCACATTCTGCACCACCTCTCTGTGCATTCATCATTTGTTTGAAGCCAGCTCACCTCCTGCAACCACTTTTCCGAGAATACGCGTTTCTTTTGTGGTTCGGACTCCTGACATTTCTTTGGAGGTGGAGGAACACCAAAGTAATTGCTTAAAGGAGCTTCTTCGACATTTTTAAGAGTTCTGAACAAATGTCTGTCCTCCTCCAGAAAATCTTATGTATGCAAACGCGCGTTGCAACTTCTTATCTTGTGCGCGTTTTTTATTTTGACAGCGAATGCGCACCTGCGGACCACTTATGTGCACCCCTGGTTATTTAGCTCGTCATATTGCAGCCACAGAAATTCTTTTGTCCATGAAACCATAAAGCTGCACTTTCTTTTTGCCTTATAGTCTGATTTGTCATAACTTTTCCGTTTTGTGGTAAGCTTTTCTTTGGCTGTCACTTCTTCACCCTGACCTGTCTTATTTGGCTCAGCAGAACTAAAATATATATCCTGCTGCTTTTACACACGCACTCACACAACGCTCAGCGATTCTCTGCGCGATCAACCTCTCACATGTTTAAGCTTGCTGCTGGAGATTTCACTTGTCATGTTTGCATAGTAAGCTAACGATTGATAAGATGATGTCAGAGGAATTGGTGCGCAAATTATCGTCACTCACCAATCACTGCTGTCGCTCTCTATACACAGTTCGCGCGATTGCAAAGTGAAAGCAAAAAACAAGCGCAAATTCAAACGCGATTTCAATATGTCACATATTGACAGTGGCTCACCGATGCCAATGACATAATTACTCAGCTACATTTCCGAAAGAATGCAAAAGCATTGACATATATTTTTCCTTCCTATGACAGCCCGACGGGCAGGGCAGAGATAGATTTTGGTAGCCCGACTGGAAAAATCGCTAGCCCCGGGACGTCGGGCTAGCGATTTTGCGAGCCCTGCATCCCCCAACTCTCTGTGAGTGGCACTCATGGCCATTGATCAGTGGTTGTTGATCAATGTTCATGACGATTTGCATATCATGAAACTGCGACTGAAAAATTCTCTTGGATGAGTGGCAAAACCGTTCTCCCACTGAAAACACTACGTCCAGATGAACAGAATCAACTGTCTGGCATTATCATTTTACCTGGTTTGCTCTTACCTCTACATTACAAACAGACATTAAATTTTACATAATGGGATCTTAAATACTATTCATCACTATAATGAACTTGCAGGAAAGTGCTAAGAAGTGCTTGACTTTTAAGCGATGTTCACATTGGAAGGGACAAAGTTTCATTATTGCTGAGCGTGGCCTGCTACACTGTCAATGAATTACTAACAAAATATTGTTTAACCCTCTGAGGTTGAAGATGTTAACTTCTATCTTTCGGATGCAAGCAAAAAGCACTTTTCTGGAAGAAAAAGTTTTGACACGTCCATTAAATTGATTGATGTTCTTTGACTCCTGATTGCCAGAACGTAGGAGAACAAGTTTAACAAGAACATGATATGTAGCACAGGGATAGGGTCAGAGGTGACAAAAGCACAGACATCCTTTATTTAAGTAGTATAGATACTAGTATTAAAAATACTCTGGTAGAAGATGAAGTACCAATTCAACTTCTTTACTCAAGTAAAATAAAAAAGTACAGTTCTGAAATGTACTCAAAGCAAGAAAGTAAAAAGTAGCTCTTTGAAGGACATTACTACCAGCTATTCTTTTGCGAAGGACATCGCACTTTGGGGTTATTGGAATGTGTGTGCACTGTTAGACATAAGATGCATAAATTATGTATTTTTGGTTCTTTAATATCTTTCTATGCAATAATCCACAGAAATGGATATACTAACAGGATTGTCACATCACTGGATGTTTGGCATGCAGTGATGTGAAACAATATCTTCTCTTAAATGAGTCAAACCTAAAGTAACGAGGCTGTTCTGACAATCTCAGCAGTAGAAAGTAGATATTTGTGAAAAAAAATGCATGTTTGTTACATGTTTGTTACGTCCCACCTTTGGTTAGGGTTATCACCGATAAGGCTTACGTGCTTCATATTATCCATCAGTTTGTGTGTGTTTTACAAATATGGAAGCATATGACCCACTGAAGTCTTGGAAAAAGCTGAACCTTTATTTGTTTGCAGGTGTCGGTTTTTAACTTCCATTGAAAGTGTGACTTGAAGCCAACTGCCTTTTCACAATAAGAGCCACAACAGCTACACTATTGGGACATCTAGTATATGAACTAAGGAAGTCTCCTTTAAAGTGGTGAATGTTATAGTCTCCTCCCCCACAGACTGCTGCAGGATACGATACATCACAAGCTAGGCTATGCCTGTTACTATGGCGACATGCTGCTGCTCTGATGACACCTCTGGACAGAGGATGTGGTGAGGAGTCATAAAGACACTCCATACCTGTAGAGTGTTGTCTTAGTGTCGCTTAAGATGTCGCAGCAGTGTCAAATTAATAGAAAATTATAAATGTGTAACAAAATCACTGCTAAAGCGATCTGTCACCTAAAAATGATCTTGAAAACATTTCTGAGGACCATAAAACTCTTTATTAAGACATTTAAGACATTCCTACTTTTAAGATTTTGAGTACTGAATGCTTGAAGAAACAACTTCAACTATTCAACCTCAACTATGTAACTTGAACATTAATAAACAGTCACATAACAGTAAAATCTATTGTTTAAATATACAATTTAACTCCCTTTGTAGTGCAGTAATTTAGTTAATTGAAATAGAAACAATAATATAAAGATTAAGAAATGAAGATGGAAAATAAAAAAGGAAAAAACTGCAACCCTAGATAATAAATAGAGATTTTATAACTACAAATATCTACTGAGTTGTGCCATATACTTTCAACATAAAACCCTAAAACTCTCAAAAAAGGTGAAATAGAAGTGATCAGATTGTGCCATATTAAAATATGCTTTCCCTACGTGACTAAAAAAATATTCCTGCATACAGATGAATTTACAGCACAACATGTGTCATATGTTTAGAAAAATTCAGAGAAAGAAATTTAACTGCCAGGTTTACTAATATAAATGATACACAAAGTAGGTCATCATATTAGTATACCTCGTATACAGCCAAAAATCTGACCTCACAACTAAGCTTTACAATGATTAAATTCATGATTTACAGACATATCACATCACTATCCACCGGCCTTGTTATTTAAGGCTAACGGGTTAATAAACTCAGTTTATTTCACCACAAACTTTGCATTTTCTTTGTATTTCTAATTATAATTTTAAGTATAATTTTTTACGTTTATGGCACTTTCAGGCCACAGAAACTTTTTCATTTATAATTTTTAAAAGAAGAAAACCTTAGCTCCCACTTTAGTGTCAGGACTGTGCAGTACAATACAAACCTTACCTTAGGTTTATATAGTTATAAGCATAATGTATTGACGCAACACTGGTAACTGACATTATATAACTGCTTACATTTTAGCTCTGCAAGCAACCAGTGGCTCTTAAGATGAAACTAAAATTTGAGAACCTGACTGACGCTAAAGTTCAGACTTTACGCTACAAAGGAAACACAATGAAATTTTAACTTTTTAAGTGTTTTCTCTTAACCAACTGGTGCCTCAACACAGACAAAATCAGTACAGTGAAAATAAAGAGATGAAGACACTGAAAAAGGGTTAGAAGAAAGTAAAAGATCAGAACAAACAATGCAGACCTGAAGTGTTGTTGTATAGCCGAGGCCGGTTTATGCAGGTAATACAGGAACAAAAAATCTGTTAGTCAGGCTTTTAAAGGCTATCCCGAGCTGCAGAGCGCCAAGGCTTAGTGGCACATTAGAGAAAATAGTCCCTTGTAATTTTATGTTACATTGGTGTGCAAAAATCTTGAAGCACCTCTCATTTCTTCTTATTTTGTTTCCAAGCAGCTACACTTTCTTGCGATATTTTAAAACGCTCTTGAACAATGGTGCTCCAGACTTTCTGAGTCTTTCATTGCACAGTGGCTGCTTTTTCACTTATTTTCAGAGGAATGTTTCTTGTGTTTGTTAAGCCAATTATCACTGACCTGTGAATCAGCACAGTGTCTACACATAACTGAGGGAAAAAACAATTTTAAATTGTATTTTTTGGCAAAAACACAAAATTTGATCCCATTTCTTTATTTGCGTCTACAAAATAATTATGCCAAGAATAACACAGCTTAACAGACATAAACTAGTATTTTAGCACCACCACCTCCCATTCAGTTACTTTCATTAACGGACAAAATCCCAAAACTCCAATCATGTCTTCCTACAACCTTTTGTTGTGGCTGTAACCAACCTGTTGCCAGCACACAACTTCTAGCTGGCTAATACATCACATAAACATTCTTACCGATGTAAACTAAGAGAAATAATAACTAAAGGTAAGATGTTCTCCCAGTAGGTTGTTACCTTCAGGTAATCCCAACAACTGTGGTCAGGAAGCGCCTTTAGTAACGCATAAGATAATTTGAATGAGTACTAGATTAAAAAAAACTACAACTCATTTTTCTTATTAAAAAAATGTTCAAGTACACCTTTCCACATCCTTTCCTGTTTTTGCATAAAACAAGGAGACATCAAAAAATTATTAATAAAACAAATAATAATATGCTCTTTGTAATAGATTGCACTGTTGTCAAAAATCAATCGTATAGTTCAAAATCTAAAACAACAACGTCTTGCTGAGTCGAGGAGTACTATCTGTTAACTTATTGTCCAAATATGTTAAAAATAACAAAAAATACGAGTTGTTCTGAGCAATATACCCATTGTGCAAAGTTTGAAACATCTCTGACATACAGCAATCTTCTTTGAAAGCTTACACAAACTTACATAAACAAGGACTGCTGGGCCTAACCTTTGCACTGCTGCATTTTGTTGAAAAACATGTTTTAAAAAGTGCAATAATGCATTCCTAATTTCTGCACATTACCAAATGTTCATCTAAAAAAATAAACTGTAACAATGTAATGTATAAATCTCCGTTGGATATTCATCACTTGATGCAGTTTATGAATGGATGCAGTATATTTACTTCCTGTCTTTCTTAAAGTACAACAATTTAAGAGAACGTTCTTGATGCTTTCTAATGAAAACACCACACCGTGCATGCATTTTCCTCCTCTCAAAATATAAACGACGCAAAAGGTACAGCTGCAAAAACTAGACACCCAAAACAAAAATCCTATAAAATACCACCTGGCAGTGCGCTAAAAATAAGAAAATCTGCCCAAAATCCTGACTTTAACTCATTTAAATACATGTAAATTTTCCATGTAATAACATAAGAACAATGTAAAACAACAGTCTGGTCAAATGAACTTGATTGTTATACATTCAGTTTATACCAAGCACATTTTCCTTAATGATTAATTATATGAATAAATAAACCTCCGGTTTCATACATTTCGGCTGTATTTTCCTTAAAACTCAGCATGGAGCCTACACTTTGGGGAGCACTTCTGTTGCCATCAGTTTACTATGCTTGTCAAAAGTGTTCTCCTACTGTTGCTACTTTCATTAGTGCTCCTCCTCCTCCTCAGAGCCCCGAGGGTGGACAGTTATTATGAAATTATTTGCTATGAAATCCAACAAATGTGTGACTGTGTTCTCACTGTGCTCATGAGAAAACATCATCTGGTCACTAATGTATCATCTGTAGAAGGTGGATTTTGTACACAGCGATCGGGACTCTGTTCAATCAACCCACTGCGTGAGGAGAATATTATTAGTGAGATCAGGTAATAGCCCCAAACACACAAGTGAAAACAAAAGTTAAAAGAACAAAACACCACAAAGCATGTTACAGCTTCCTTCAGTATCTATAGGAGCTCCTCTCTGAAATGAAGCCTGTGTGGGCCCTCAGTCGGCTAATTCAAACCCATATTTGACAACATATATGAACGATTTGAAAAGTGGTGGCCTCTGTAGCTAACTGTGTATCCAAGAACAAAGTTATTTTTCGTTTTTACGTCTCCAACTCACCCAAGACACTATGCGGAGAATGGTCTGAGGCTGCTGGAGGAAGGTGACGGGGTCGAAGGCTCCTCCGGCTTTCCCGGCTCCGTATGCCTGCATCCCCTCCATGGTCCTCCTCCTCCTCTCTCTCCCTCCCCGCTGCTGGCTCAAAGGCACAGGGTGTGTGGAGCACCGGGTAACCGAAACGGAAAATCCCCGAAACTGCTCCCTATCACCACTACTGTACTACCGCTGAATCTGCACGGCTGGGATGCGCGTCTCCCCCCACCCCCGGTCTCCTTTGGCGCCCTGTTCTCTCGTGCTGTTGGTTTTAAATGTAACCTCTAATATTTCTCCGTTATGTGTGGGTAAAGAAAGCTTTGTGATGGTGCTAGATAGTGATGCTTTCTCCCTTTAGTTCAGCGCAGAAGCCGGTGGCGACCCGTGAACGCGCCTCCGTTGTCACGCCTCGGACGGAGCGCTCCTCGTCAAAACACCCGAGTAAAAAAAACAGAAAGAAAGAAAAACAGCGACGTACTCAGGACCACTACAGAGAGTCACGCGCTCTTCGTTTATCGACGGTGGGCGGAAAAACAGTGATTAAACCAGAACATGATATTAACTTAATCAACGTTATATGATAAAGTGTGAGAGCTAAAAATAAATATTGGTAAAGGGTTATTTTGTGTGACAGCACTTATTAAAACACTAGAATGCTTCTACACGAATAAACGACAGTATAACAGTACCACCACCCAACGTTGAACTCCATGATTGATGGTGCCGTTGGTAGGTGCAATAAATTCCGCCCTCTAGCGGTCTTACCGTATATTGCCTGAATATGCAAGGACCTCACGCTTGTTTTCTCCTTCAGGCTTTATACGTGATATTGCTCTGTTCTTCAACAAGCTTCATCAATCTTTTGTCAACTCGGCTTATTGGTGTTATAAATGGTTGTGCACACTGGTGTTTACGTTTGTCCACTGTTTCAGTAAGTTCTGTCTAACACACTCTGCAAAAGTAGCGTTTTGCTTCCTTTACGTCCTCACAGAAAGCCAATGAAAACGCGATTACGCGATTACGTCGACGCCGGCTGGACCAATGAAACAGCCCCGTGGCTGGTTGCTAAGAGACGCTTTGTGTCCATGTTCCTGAGGCTGCACGGAGGATAATCCAACGCATATGGACCGATAAACAGTGAAACATAGCTCGATTAGCTTCAAGAGAGTTTTACCTGACAGAGACCGGAAGTCATCCCATATAATGGTCAAGTTAAGGGCGAGATGTCTGCTGGTCGGTAAGGTTTTCAAAGCGTCCCACCTGATATGTAAGGAACGGGGGCTAAAGCTAGCCTTTTACTACAGAAACATCCCCAGCCACAGGCTGTGTCCTTATTATGTTTCAGATTCAACCTACGAAAAATACAAGCCTGATACTATTCTAAATGTGAAAGATGATGTTTGTTGGGTCTATTTTATCATGTAGCTACAGTCATTTAGCTTACACAAACCCATCACTGCCGAGTGACGATGTTTCAACTTACAGAAATGATGGTGAACCAGACACTAAACTCTAAAACTCCCTGATAATGAGGGGGGTTAATTACGAATTCTGTCGAGAACGAACTCCTTAAACACAAATTAAACTATTAATTATTAATTCACAAAAACGACACCGTAAACACAACCACAGGTTATTATGTTTGTGTTCTTCCGTGTGTGTGTGTGTGTGTGTGTAGGAGATGCTGCAGTGGGCAAAAGTGCTCTTTCTCATATGTTCTACAGCGATGGCACTCTCTTCCAGAAGAATTACAGCATGGTGAGAGCATTAACACACAGTCACTGAAAGGCTCATGGTTTGATCCCATAAGTAAAGTGAGTCTTCATACTTTAGATCAGATGTGTCCAACATAAGGCCATCCTTTCATAAGTTTTACAGCTTTTCCTATTAATGCAAAACAAAAGGAATTAACTAGGAGATAAACTACTGAATGATAGAAAAGTGCCTGTTTTTCCCCCACCATCAATAGAAATATGTAACAAAATCAACATTTACGGTACTGTGAGTTAACAAAAAATGTGTTTTGTAAATACAGGACAGTTTGGTGAGCTACCACAGCTCTCTATGTGATAATTTGTAGTTAAACATCTTTACAATGACAGAAAGTTTCGCTCGTTAGGCCCACGTAAGATCAGCGTGTGGTAATAATATGAGTTTGACATCATTGCTTTAGACTAATCTGTAAGGGTTAGGACAATCTTTTGTGTGGCTCATTGGTCATTTCATTCAGTTTATACAGTGGGGGTATCCGTATTCTCCTGAACGATAGATGTTGCCATTTCCATATTGCCACTGGTACAGGAGAAGTCAAAACCAGAAGCATAGAAGTTATAAAAGCATATTCCTTTTTTCCCCCTTTTTTTGTTGCAATATTTCTCTGCATAATCTGTGGATCTCCGAGCTCATGTACTGATATATCATTAAAATGGCAGAAAAAACGGCACTCATATCTTCAACCTGCATTGGTTGGATTCCCTGCAATGCCTCAGCTTCCAAAAATCAAAAGGTACTTGGCTGGTCGGAGCGACACTCAGGTGGTATTGTAGGCAAGTGGATGTGATGTCAGTTTGACATCATTTTTGTCACCTGGCAAATGGCGAGCTTTATTGATGTTACCATGGTAGCAATCAGTGACACCGGTCTGGACCAGCGGCAATCAACACTTGGCGCTTTACACGTGTATAGACATGTGTATATGAAGTTTGGTTTATCTTTAGATAGTTTATATTAGGGGTGTCAACATAAGACTTAAGACTTTGGCCCCTAAGACCAAAGTCTTAAGTCTTAAGTCTAGGGGCCAACATAAGACTTTGGCCCCTAAGACTTCAGGGGCCAAAATCAGCTTGGAAAAGATTCCAAACTGGCCCACTAGAGGGCTTTGAAAAATTTAAGATAAGGATTAAATTTAATAAGTTTAACAGCTTTTCCCGCTGGTAAAGACCTCCCCCGTGGCCATTCATACTACACCTATACCATTTAATTACTTACTTAATTACTGTAAGTGAATAAGTAATAGATAAACGGTTAAATTACAGAAAAGTTTCAGTTTTTCACTATTGACTGTTGACTTTGTTTTTGTTTTGTTTGGTCTTTATCGCATAGAAAAACTGAGACATAATGTTGAAATTGCTCTTTTTTTTAATATTAAGATTTCTCCAGGCTTAAATGTGTAGTTAGAATTCTTTACACAGACAGAAAGGATTTTTTTCTGGTTTGGCTCACTGAAGATCAGAATTAGTTGAATGTGGCAATGTAAAATGAGTTTGGCATCCCTGGTTCATATAGAGGAGCTGCTACACTTTGTGTATTTAAGTACACAAAGTATAGCAAAAGTATATACACTTGGTCCGATTCACTAATTTTGTTGTGTAAGGATGAATGTGAGGCTCAGAGCGTATGTCAGCATGCCTTTCAGTTTTTGCACCAATGTACCAGCTATGGATATGTCCTTCAAGCAGGCTTGAACAAAGTATAATAGAATGACTACTTGTCTGTGACATCTGCAGCAGTCCACATCTGAGAAACTGCCCCCTGGTGTAGCACTGTCACATAACACAGAGAAAGCGAGCCCAATGCCAGAGATACTGCAGTGTATGTGGGGTAGGCAGCATAACATGTCTTATAACAGTAAGTAGGGATGTGTTGTACTCCATTCACACAATCAGCACAGGAATGGAGCTGTAAAACAAGTTGTTCAGGGATTTACAGATCGGGGTGTACTCCGTGACTAGGCACAGGCTTATGTTTTTGTATTCAGGCTGGGTAAGTGAGGTGAATTGGGTTTGAAGGAGCAGCTCATGAAGTGCAATGCTGGCACACTGCCAGCACAGAATAGATAGTAGTTTGTAGGGAATAGCGTTATCTGTGTGCTGTGAAGTGCTCAGAAATCCAGGCGTTCAGTCCTGCCTGACACTGCAGCAGCTAATCAGCATGTAATTGGCAAAATGTGCTTCTTTAGTAGGCACACTTGTTCTGATAACTAGTATTAACCTTCCTGAGACCCATTAAGGTCTTAGAACTCTACATGTATTTATGGATATAGGCATAGCAGTTAAGCAGTGAGTAACCGTGCACAGTTAATCACATGTAGTCGTTTACTTCAGATTTGCTCAATCAGTCAAGAACTGTAGAATTTTCAAATTAATGAAACAGTAAGATGTAATTATACATCAATAGCAAATCAACATGTCTAATATTAGTCATAGAGGACTATGTTTATATTGCATGTAGTTTCTTTAGTGGAACTTCTTGCAGGCTTTTCAAGGACCTGCAGAGGTCTTTACTACAGGACTCACTGAAGTGCACAACAGCATAATGTAGCAATTAATGCTGACGCAGAGAAGGACTAATCTGCATTATTTATGCTAATCTACACGAGAAAAGGAACCATGTCATTAACCTGACTCTGTGATATATGGCGGCGTGGCTGTTCAGCGATTCCCTCAGTTTTCTAAAGGGCTAGGGCACTGCGAAAGTAAGAAAGTGTAGGTGCGGTACATGCATTAACTCGTGAGCATGGATATATAGTCATGCAGGTTTCTCAACACACAGCCACTCACATTTAGTGAGTTTACCATAAAGTCGTGCAGTGGTTATGGTACAGAACAGGTTGGTGTATGAATTACTGGACAAAGGCCAAGTGTGCGTGTGCGAGTGTGTGCGCATGCATGCGCCTGTGTGGTTGCTCAGATCTTGCTGTGTCAGCAGTTTTGGGGCTTCTGAGGTGACAGGAACGTCGATAATTAATACAGCAGGATTCTGGAAAGCCACCAGAACAGGTACTTAACTAACAAACACACACACCAGCATACACACAAAACAACAACAGGGATGAGTTTCTTCATACTGCATAGGCTTAATACAGTAGGCACTTGTTTGTGATGCTGTGTGTGTCTCTTCACGGTGAACTGGCGGGTCATTGACAAAGTAGAAAGAGGCTGCAATTGGGAGGCCTTTACAGTTTGTAATGGCCTAGCATGCACGATTGCTGAACGCCAGGTCAAACTATTAGACATCCTTTTAACTAATGCAGCTAATATGAGTAGATCTAAAGAAATGATACAGGTGGAGCTGTGTGAAAATCTTCAAATACATAACAAACAGGAAAATAAGAAGAGAAGAAGTGATGCAACTTTGAAAGTAAGTGGAGAGAAATTCAGGTCTGCATTTGTGCCAGTAAATCAAGGCTCTGTGTCCAGTTGACACCACTTTATTAGCTGAATACTCTGAAAGAAATGCTCATGGGGGATTGCTGGTCACAGTCTTTGCTGTTGCTATGCAACTGTTAAAACACCTATTTGTAGCCAACCGCTCGCCTGATATTAGTTGAAATATTTTTAACTTCTTAACTCACTTGGTGTAAAGTGCTTCATGTAAAAGGAACTTGACTTTTGGGGAAAAAAATTGAAGCTCTTAAACCACGAATTATTCATCCAGAAGTTACTTTGTATTTTCAAGAGGGTAGTAACAGTGAAATGTACAAATTTGGCTTAAATTCGAACATTTGCACAAGAAGTATGAATATTTCCATCTACCGAGCTTCGCCCAAGAGGAAGAACCCTTACTCAGGACTGTTGAACACGTTAATGTTCCCTCTCGTTCTGACTCCATAGACCTTTCTTTGCTTCTCGTTACTTTGAACAGTGTTTTGAGTTGGGTTGTTTAACAAGACTCTTTGCACTCCTGTAAAAAACTAAGTACGCCCATTGATTCAGTAGCTTGTTGAACCACTTCCAGCAGCACTAACTTGAAGTAATCATTCTCTGTATGACTTTATCAGTTTCCTGCATCATTGTAGTTCAATAAGGAGAGATCATTAGAAGGAACTGAACATGATTTGTCGATGTAAAGAATTCAATTTGAGGCATTTGGCGGCTAGACTCCGATGACCCATCACAGCAGAAGAACATCCCAGGGATTAGGACAAGATCCCCCGGAGTCTAGACTCTGGTGGTGGAGATGAAGCTGGAGGCTTGAATAGGGCCTGAGTGACTAAGGAGAGGCGGTGATGAGGAGGAGGTGGAGTAGACGAAAGCATCTGCAAAGGAGAATGACAGATACGCAGTGAGATTTAAAGTATGTGGAGTGAAGGCTGATTGGCCTAAAGAAGGCTGGCAGAAAGATGATTGGACTAGACCAGTGATGTCACAATCAGCTTGACAGTGTGGGAAAGTGGAAGTGATGTAAAGCTTAGATTAGCCGCCAATACCTGGCAAGCATATAGATGTGTGACTACAGATCTCCCTTATTGAACTTATGCGTAAGCTTCAAAATAATTTTTCCTTTACGAGTTTGCTTTAGTTTATTGAGATTTGTGACCACTTGTTTTCTTACTTTGGCCACAGTATTTCAATTGGGTTGAGATCTGGGCTTGGACTGGGCCATTGTGCAACCCCTTGATTCTTTATTTTTTCTGTCGTTCTGCTCTAGATTTCCCAGTCATCTCCACTTTGGTCTCTACTGTCCAAAGGATATTGTTCAAGACAACTTGTGGTTCGTGGAGATGCAACTTTGCAAACCTAAGCTGTATTGCCATGTTGTTTTTAGAGAAAAGAGGGTTTCTCCTGGCAGTCCTTGCAAACAAGCCGTACTTGTTCAGTTTTTATTCTGTCATGAACTTTAGCCTTTAGCATGCTAGCTGAGGCCGGTATAATCTGAGATGTAGCTCTTGGGTTTTTTTGAGGTTTCTTTGAGGTCTGCACAATCTGACCTTTGGATGAATGGAGTGAATTTGCTGGGGTGCACATTCCTGGAGCTGATTAGCGTGTTTTTACAGGGATAGGATATTTTAAAAACTGTAAATGGACAACAAAGTATTTACAAGGTCTTTTACTTCTACTTATTTTATTCCAGATTCTTCCAATAGCTAGCTTTGCTGCAAAAAAAAAAAAAAATTCCTTTAGAGCAATATAAATTAGTGTCATTTTTAAAAATGTTAACTGATATCATGATTGTAAATCACCGATCCCTGGGGTACTCCACAGGTGACCTTTCTAATCTAATACCAGTAACTCTGTCCCACAGCTTTCAGTTTAAGATTCAAATGCTGATGGAAACAGGACACAATATGTGTTTCTTTCATGGGGCTTAACCGGTGCTGTGAAGGGTTAATCCTTCTGCAGACACCCAAGTCATCCCTCGTGTTCTTCAACTTTTGATTTTGAAGGGTAGCCGAGGCTGTCAGCCATTCTGCTCACGTCCTCCTTTGAAAATGTCAGACAGCCTGTTAGCAATATTCCAAGCTTATTTGCTACTAATAGGCTCTCATTGACATTCCAGCAAGAAGCTTCCTATGCATCACACCAGCTCATTAGACTGCTCTGAAGTGGGACTGCAGCATGGTCTGTGTGTGTACTGCTGGATGCTTGTTATGAACTCTGCGTGTGTATGAATTGGGTAAATGTTGGTCGGAGATGTGTGTGTGTGTATTTCACAGAGGCAGTGAGTGTCCATGGTGCGTTTGTGTGTGCGTGTGTGTTTGCAGGATTTTAGTCTCTTGCATTTGACATGCCTCGTTAAGTGTGAGCTCAGGAGATCAGATCAATTTAGAGTTAGATGCTGATGTGAAGAAACCTCAACTCACTTCTTCAAGGTCATCACTGATCTCATACCAGCGAATAGTTGGAGGGGGAAAGGCAGCCTGCAACTATCTGGTCCATTTAGGATTTCTTTAGATCTCGTAGCCTGTAAAGAAGGTGAATTTGTGATATTGCCCTGCCTCTCTACTGCCTGCACATTATCTCCTTTAACAGCTACCTCTGTTTGCTCTGTACTAAAAGATCCCAACTACCTTCAGCAGTTTGTTTAACATTAAGACAGTTTGACCAAAGTTCAAATAGCTGATGTTTCCTGAACTGTAGTTTGGGGCAGATTCAAAAAACAGCTGCCTCCACCTGGCAAAGGAGGACGAAGGTTTACAGCCACTACAGCTCTTTTTGTGTCGTTCTTATTGTTTTGAAATATTTTTGCAGCTGCTTTTGTGTGACGAACATTCAACATTTATTTTATTTTATTTTATTTTATTTTATTTTATTTTTTGTGTCCCGTTTGGATCTTTAGCCATCAGAATTGTTGTCTTAAGGCCAAGAAAGATGCCAAGCAGATTTATTTTACCAAGTGGATCATCATGGCCTTGCCATATTGGTCCATTTGATTGACCTTTATTATAATTATGTATTTATTTTATTTTCGGTTGCTACAAACGGGACAGACATGACTAGGGGACAGGACAAGGAGAAAGAATGAAAGAAAGAGAGGGAGAGAAAGAAAACCAGAGGGGAGAAGAGACGGTGAGAAAGGGGGGAAGAAAGAAAGAAAAACAAACAAAACACCTGGATCACCTGTATGGAGAAAAAAAAAACAGAAGAGAAAGCAAACAAAAAAGAGCAACATAATAAATACAGCACCATCACAATAAACTAGCTAGCAGTAGATAACAGTAGATACTAAATATTAAACGATATCGTGCAGCACGCAAGATAGACAGCGCACAATGTGCTTTGAGGCAGCAGCCAAGAAAGGTGTAGTCCGCGTCTGTGAACACCCGTGTGTACACCTGTGTGCACACCTGTGTGGATCAGCATGCTTGTATTCCAAAGGTTTCTCCATGTAGCGATCTGCTAGGGAGTGTGGGGAGCCATAGCCCCGTCCCCCAGGGCATGAAGCAGGTATGGAGGAGATCCAGGCCCCAGACAACCAGACAACATTCATTTTAGTAAACAGCTATACCAGCTATTTGTTTTGACAAAAGAGAAAAACTCACACTGACTGTTTCTGTGTTTCTTTCACATAAACAGTCAGTTTTTTTTCTCTTTCACAGTAGATATAACTCTAAAAAAGAAAAAGTTACAGTTTTTCTTTTTCTATTTTTTTTTTTTTTTAATGGCCTCTGTTGACTCCCGTTTTGAGTTAATGGCCAAGTTGTTTTTGCTTTGGTTTACTGTCATGTCAGTTTTGGTTGCTGTTGCAGCTGTTTTTAGTGAAATTGTTCTAAAAGTCCTTTGTAAAATACTTGCTTACCTCTAAATAACAGCACAAAGTAGGGAGCAAGAGCTTAGAACATAGTGGACCATCAGAAGCTAAATAGTCAGATAAGAAAAAAGGAAACTGAACATGACACATATGTAGATCAGCTCAGTATGGCTACAAACAAATGCTACCATAACATTAGGTTATTTAAAGGCTTAAAATACTTTAAATTCAATTAAATATAGCGCCAAATCAGAACAACAGTCAACATGTATTGACATTTGCCATACACCAGACTAGACAGTGGTAACTCCCTGACAACAAACTTCTCTTCTCTTCTCTTCTCTTCTCTTCTCTTCTCTTCTCTTCTCTTCTCTTCTCTTCTCTTCTCTTCTCTTCTCTTCTCTTCTCTTCTCTTCTCTTCTCTTCTCTTCTCTTCTCTTCAGCTGTTGCCGATTGTAAATGCATTTTGACAGGCATGCCCATAATGTGACAGAAAGAATGATTGTTTATGACAAAGGCATGCCAGATCCATCATGAAGAGGTTTATTTTAGCTTTACGTCACATAACTAATTTAACATTTGTAGCCTTTTTTTGTTTGGCAGACAACAGGCGTGGAGCTGCTGATGAAGTGTATCAACATCCCAGCGACCAATGACAGCGTGGTGAGTGCAACCATGTGCCTGGAATCCATTGCAGGACTCTAGGTGGAGGCTACATTTTGTTGAATGAAGCAACAGATATTAGCCACCCAACCACAGCTTAAAGTTCATCTCTCAGCCATGGTTGTAAAAGGCTGATGGAGTATTGTCGTCACCCCGCCAAGTGGGTTGCATGGACACTTAAGTTTGTGAATGCAGTAACTAGAGAACAAGGCCGTGTAGGATTTTGAAATTGATAGTTGTGTCGACTAGGAGGCTGAGGGGAAGCACTGGCAGCCGCCAGTCTGTTTTTAAAATGCTGACAGTTGGAATCCATCACTCAGTGTGGAAGAAGCTTTCCCAGACACATAATATTGTTATTTCTTCATCTGAATTCAGTATGCTATTTGGCAGTATTGTAGGTCTAAGATTAATGTCCTTATAAAAGAAAATGTGAAGTAATTTGGTTAACTCCCGTGAATAACACTCGTCCGTCTCCCCCTTTCTCTGCTTTTGCTCACCAGGAGCTCTACATCATAGACTCTGCAGGGAAGGAGACATTAGTGGATTCCTGTGAGAAGATGGTGAGACTCGTTCCCTGGATTTTTTTTTAATCTGCATGATACTAGATAAATTCATCATCTAGAGCTTCACCTCCTGTCATAGTAGAGTATTATTTGATTTGCTACACGAGTAGAGAAAAGTAAGCTGATGTGGGACCAATCATATGTCTGTCCCACTTCCCTCATTCCTTGTATATAAAAACCAACATTTCCCACCTCATCACCACTCGTTCCTTTCTGTAGTGGGGGGAACCTTCGCTGCTGTGCCTGGTTTTCGACCTGACCAGTGAGCAGTCTTTTGCTAACTGCAGCCGCTGGCTGGAACGAGTCCGTGCTCATTGCCAGGGTCTCCATGTTCCAGGTAACACCTCACAGAACATGAAATTCTGGGAAACGGAAAATAAAAGGGAGGGAAATCAATCAAGACCACTGTGGTCAGGAGAAGACTGATATTACCAGCTGCGGTAATTTTAATATGGTCACAAGTTTCTGCTCTGAGACCCTCTCAGCTCCAAGATAAAATGAGTATGTCAAATTGAGGTGGCTTCCAAAGTGGCTTACAGATGTGCAGCAACAGGAAGGCTAAAGCTGCATAAACAGCATGTGTTACATAAGTTGTATGTGTAGAAGGGTATCAGCTGAGCCACCTTACACATGTAACCCACTTTGCAACCCACCATCTCCCTGAAAAAAAATACATTTGAGTACAAATCTGTGAAAAAAGTTTCAAAACATTAACTCGCAAACCACAAGACTTATGTAACAAAATCTTTTAGACAGATGAAACCAAAGGGGATGTGTTTGCTCATAGTGCACAGTGTTTGGAGAAAAATGGAACTCTCAATTTGTTGAATAACTTATTGCTCTTTTTACTATTGAATCATGAGGTGTACTTAGCTTTTCAGATATTGTTTCTGCATTTTGTTTGAATAAATAAGGAATAATGACTGTGTAATATGTCAGCAGTTGCCATTGATGTGAATTTATTTCAATAATTAATGAATTGGTAAGAACCAGATAAACTGTTCCGTTACTTTAACTTGTCAATAGTTAAATAAAGACCCAAAATCTTTACAAACATCTCAAATGCATCAGTCTGATGCCATAAAAGAAGAATTCATATTTATTTTACAAATAAATTTCACATTTTTGAATTTTTTGAATTTCCTGAGTATTTGGACCCAATGTCAGCTCAGATTAGACGATAGCACACCTGATACCCATCTAGCCTGCTATTTATGCAGCTTTAGCATTCCTGTTGCTGCACCCCTTTGTTGCCACTTTGCAACCCACCAAAAAAAAAATACATTTAACTACAAATCTTTAAAAACAAGTTTCTAAGCATTAACTGAACAAACAACAACACTTCTGGAATAAGTCTTGAATCTGTGTTTATATGCATCTCTAAGTGCATCTTTGTGTTTGCGTGTGTTCCAGGTGTCCTGGTGGGCAACAAGTCAGATCTGTCTGCTAGAAGAGAGGTACAGGCATCTGTGGCCAAGGAATGGGCCCAGAGTCAGGGACTGGAGTACCACGAGACCTCAGCTGTGAGTGAGCTTATCGCGCACATCGACACAGCGTTCATGGCGGACTTTAACAGTTCCCACATCTGAAGGATGAACTATGCAGGAAAATATCCCATTCTTTATATCTTTTTATAATACAGTGACTACTGCCTGCATTTCTGTCTGTTCATGTGTCTTTTACAGAAAGAGATGGAAAACTGTGATGCTCCTCTCCTCTGTTTAGCTCGGGCCTTCCATTCTCTGTACCGAGAGCACCGTGAGACCATCCAAAACCTTAATCCAGGCTAGACCGCCACCACCCTACCCCACTTACCACACACCTTGATTTTTCACCATTAGGAGGATACAAAGTATCTCTCCTGAGAGAATTTCATCGACTGAGGGCCTTTGAAACTCTTACAAATTCAGATAATACACAGCAAAACACTTCAACCACACAAGCAAAGGAATAGCTTGTTCAGACAGATATTTTACTATGACCACAAATAAAGTTGTTTCTCTCTGATAATCAGTGATTAGCCGTGTTCTCTCTTATCCGTGTGTTTCCTCTGTGCTCAGATAGTGGAGGTTTTCTTTCACATCGATGGTTGGGTGATTACCAAAACCACAATAGCACTTCAGCTCATTGTGGGGGTGGGGGGTGTCTGTACCTCCTTTTTTCTTCTTACAACTCCTCTTCTGTCGCAGTGGTTGTTCCTGATTTTAGGCAACGCAAATGTTTGATCTCCTCTTCTTATTTTCTGCCTCTTCCACTCGCCCTCCTTATCTTTTCTTTTTTTATTTCCTGGCGTCAGCTTTGCCTCACTTGGCTGTTTTTGTTTTTGTCTTTTTTTTTTGCATTCACTGAATGCTATTTTCTGTTTCTTCTCTTTTCCGTTCAGTTTCTTTCTCCCGCTGTTCATCTACTGCTTTCTCCCTTGCTGTGTTAACTCCCTGGCTGCAGCCCTCGCACATCATTTCAGTCATGTCCCCTGTGCGGCGCTAACAACCAGTAATCACCGTTCTAATTAGCGCTCTCCCATTCAAACCAGGTCAAAGCCATGTCCTTGTTCTTTCTCTGCCTCTCAGACCAGCTGCTACCATTCAAATGAGGGCGCACTGGTTTGAGGCAGACACAATAGTTTTTATCTCATTATGCACCACATATAATAACTGCAGCATTTACTCATGACGACTCCGTCCTGTTTTGGAGTCCAAACTCAGTCGCAGACTTTGTTTTTTGTGTGGTCTTTTGAAAATCGCAGCTGTGTTTATTCCCCAAACATATGCAGTAACTGGATAACACCTAAAGGAACTAATCTGGAAACTTTATCCCCTGCAAAATGGTTTGTAGTGAAGTTCTTACCAGAATCTGCATTAAACAACTTATAATTGTTATTGCAGCTTTTGTACTCATTGAGTGGGTGATTATAATTATAGCAATTAGGCTCTCTATCCTTCTCATTCTTTCTCTCCTTATTGTTTTGTGTCTGTAATTGGTATGTGTGTTTGTGAGGGTGTCTGCATGTGTTCTTTCTCTTTGTGCCCAACAATGTGCGCTTGCATCTCCGTAAATGTATTGTGGCACTGGCAACTGCAGTTGGCTCTTCAATGTGGAACCTGTAATGTAAGTACTTGCGTGTGATGGATCTTTGGAAGTGTGAACTCATAAACCTGGAAGGCTTGGGCTCGGTGGAGCCTTTTTGAAGCGTAATTACGTGACTGTCTTCTGTTCTTCATCTACAGAAGCTTCAAGGACAACCTGGCTTATTGTTGATACAGAAAATCGCTGTGTTCCCTTTATATTCAGGGGAGGGTAGACATACTGTAGAAGTAGGAGGTCTAAAAAAAGTCTCTGTGGAAGGTAGGTCATGGCTGCAGTAGCGGGTGTGTTCATCTTTGGACTTAGTTCTGACTGCCAAAAACTGCATTTGTCAGATGGCCACTTGAGGTTTGATCCAAAAAGATTGACATAGCTTTAGGGTCTGAAAATTAAAGCCTCAAACCTGCATCCATTTTGATGACTGCCACGTGGGAGGGGGTGGGGGGGTCCTCTGTTTCAAAAAGAAGTTGTATTTATTTTCCTCATATGGCATCATATTGCTCAAGAACTGTCCGTCATATTTGGATGTGATGCAACCACCGGTTGCTAGGGAAGGTTTGGTTGGCAGTGGTTTCTGGAGGTTGCAGAGAAGGTGCTGCACCAAAAGCTTCACAGTGATTGCTTTGGTTGCTAGTAGATTCCTATGGTTGCCTGGAGTTTTTCATGTTTCATGCAAATATTATGCAAGTAGTAGCCCAGTGATAATGAAACTTGAAAAAGTGCAACAAAAACTACAAATGGCCCACAAAAAAAGTTGCCTGTTGTCTACAGCTCTGAGACACAGCTTTTACTTTGAAGGCGAAATTTCACAAGGATTTTTTTTATCAACTGGTTGAGAAATGCACATTTTTCTCTAGTGAAAGGTTTTTCCCAGGGGATCACTGATTGGTCTGTAGGCCTGTGTGACTGGGACCAATATGACAGAAACCAGATTGCATGGATGTGATAAAAACAAAGAACTAAAAGGCTACTTATTTTAAGTGAAAGAAAGATGTTTAGTGCAAAACTGACCTCTGAGGGCTTTTATGGAGCGCTGGCACACTGAGCCAGGTGTTGAAAACAAGCCCCACCACCTCTCCAGTGGCTGCAGATGAGACCTGCCACACAAACAGGCCACAGGTGGAGCGTCACAAATCATTTTCCCCCCGTCACTGTACCAGCTTCCAGCAACCTCTCACAAACGATTAGGGAATACTCCATTTTTCCGTCACGACAGGTGGTAGCTTGATGGTCACGGACAGGCGTGTGTGACAGGGGCCTTACTCACTTGAAAATACATTGTCATGCAATAAATGTCACATATTCAAAATGGCAGAGAAGCTCATGTCATGTGGTTATTGGTCAGATGTCTGCAAAACCTCAATAGAAGTCTGTGAAAATGGCCCTTGGCTCTCTTGCTCTATGACAACAATAAACCTTTTCCTGATGAGCACAAGCCTACCTAATAATTTACAAGTTGCTGTTTCCTCGGGTCCCATTTGAAAATACCAAGATGACGACTCTGAGAGCACTAAACTGGAGGATTCACAAAGGGACTAACCAAGGGACATCATTAGATTCATTTATTATGTATGGTCTATGGTCAGTTCCCATAGAGTCCCATGTTTAAATTAGTCTTGGGCTGAGGTGATTTTTTTTTCTATAAATATATCTGTATTTTAAACTTCATTTGTGCATGAAGAAAACTTTAACTCATAAAATTTCCATGACGACACTTCCTGTCTGTATGAGGACACTCAGGGGAAAAAAAAAATCCCTAAACAGCCCTTTGAAGTTGTCAAGAGGACAATTCAAATTTTCAAACTGTGGTTTTGAGCCAGAATTTATTCACACAAACATGCACACGCACACACACCAAGGTACAGTATAACAGAAGCTCTTGACTATCCTAGAAAACCATTATTATTACTTAAACAGTATCCCTCCTGTCCTCTATTCAATTTAAATGGGGCATCATGCCTCGGGAATATCACTTAATATCATAAGACGGAGTGTGGGCTGGTTCTTATTGCTTCGGGAGACACTTCTTCATTTCCACAGATATTGAAACAGGTTTTTAGAGATCACAGCAAATGTCGAGCTCTCTTTGCTTTCGTGCTTCTCCAGCATGCTCAATCATCTTTCCCTACTAAACACAATCATTTCCTCTCAGTGATTAGTATTCATAGCAGGTTTGCTCGGCCTGTAATGCAACACAGCAGGACAGATGCTTTTCACCTTCCAAGTATAAGTGAGGTAAATGTGGTACTAACACTCCCGTTCAAAGCAGACATGTTTGCAGAAGGTAATAGTGGTCGGCTTTATGATGTTTATAGCTGTTGACTCTTCAGGGGGTCCTCAAATTTTGTGTCACTATAACATTAATGCAATTTTTTTATGGCTTTAATTATTACTGGTGTAAAACACAAGCATTTCTGTGTCTGGAGTTTGTTTGGTAATAGTTTTACATTAACCCTTCATAATTATAAAGCACTGATGATTCTCTAATATAATGAAGTATTTAATACTGTAAGTAATTCTGGGTGTTTTTTGCAGTACTTAGCAAGAGCACTGACTTTAATTGTGTCTCGTATGGGGCATAAAATTGCAATGCTGCTGCTTTTCCAAGTCGGTGAATAGTGAATGGCAAAAACAGTTCACATTCCTAAAATCTATTATTATTTTTGATTTGATTAAACTTTATTTATATACCACCAAATCACAACAGCAGTTGCCTCAAGGTGCTTTATATTGTAAGATAAAGACCCCTGCAATAATACAAAGGAAACTACAACAATGAGATCACCGCCTGTGAGCAGCAGTTGATGGTAGTGGGACAGAAAAACTCCCTTGTAACAGGAAGAAACCTCTACAGAACCAGGCTCAGAGCAGAGCAGCCATCTGCTACAACCAGCTGCAGGTAATGGGAGCAACGGAGGACAGAAGAGAGGCAGAGATTAATAATAACTAATGATTACATGCAAAGTGCTGGAAACTCAGTTTAAAAGCACATTAGGAATTGTTTAAATGTTTAAATGCACGTGATAAAAAAAAACCCCAAACAAACACATTTATAATGAAGCAGAAGAACTTAATATAATCATATTTTGTATGATATCTACTGCTAACAAATTCTATATAATAAGAATTAAGAAGTTTAATGTAAACTTTCAGTTTTTCCTGGTTATTTAGGATATAATATTACAAAATGGGTATACAGACAATTGACAAGTGTAGTTTCCATTTAAGGTAGTGTAAACTAGGGTACTTTTGTGACAACAGTTAGCAAATTTTTATAGCATTTTAGACATTTGATAAAAGTTAGAACTTTGTGGTTTCATCTTTTTTTTGTTTTTTACATTCCTTCAGTCTTTGATTCAACCGTTTGATGGTTGAAGATTTGGTTTTAGTGTTAAAGTTAGAAGAAGGATTGGGTTAACCAAACAAATACATGTACATGTATTTTGCCACTCCCCCTAAATACAGAGTGGAGTAGGGAATAGCCTCTCTATGGGAAACACTGATAAAAAAAAAAAAAACACCCTGTAAACTGCTCATACAAACTTCATCAACTTTGGCACTAGAGTCCCCAGCAACAAATTTTCCAAATTGAAGAGGATTATATGAACGGTTATTGAGATAAGTGAACAAAGAGATTTCTGAAATTACTACTCACGTGTGGGCCCACAGTGGGTAGCTGTGGATGAACTGTGGGGCTATGTGGGCAGCACAAAAACCACACTTATTCCACACAGCCCTCAAGGAGGGGTGCCTACACAGCCCCCACAGCAGTTTTGTCCTTTTGGACCACACACTTCTAGAAAACAGCAGAACATGGGCCTTCTTATACAGAAAACTCATGTGGGGCCCATGTTGGCCCATATGGGGTACATAGAAGTTCTCTAAATCTCACTTTGCCCACACTGGGCAGCACACCATGCTGGCACTGTGTTGATACGCAGACAGACATATGTCACTTGCCTAAACCGCCTTTGTGCTAGTTCCACTAGTTTCTCCAAAACTACATTTTGTCACAGTAACACAAAACAGCTGATCAACAGAAATTTGTGGATGCTGAGAAATGTGGATGAGAAAGTGTATGAAAATAAGCAGAAATTCTTAAGTGCAAGCCTTGACTGATGAATGTCTGATTCAATTTCACAGACAGTTGTCATCAGGTTTAATGCAGTGTGTTGAACTTAAAGCAGAGCCTAAGCTGCTGCATTGAAAATCCCCACATGTGCAAAGGTTGAGTAAACACTTGAAGCACTAATTGCTATGTTTGGATACAACCTAATTGACACTTTGATTACCTTAAAATGCCACCATATGTTTATATTTGAGTCAATTATGCTCGCTGTGCTCTTTTACACTTAATAAAAACGCATCAGACATGTTTAATGGTTTGACAGTGACTTCATTAAAACCGATCCACGCTCTTGGCGTAGCACAACACAGCACATCATATCTGTGGAAGGTCTGAGTGTGCTTTGGGACCCGAGGACTTGATTTGAGCTACATTTCACTGCAGTGCTCCTCATCCAACAGAGTTTTGTATTCATGACACAGCCTGAGCACAGGGCGGAGAGTTCCAACTCATATCTTACACCTACTCTGGCTGTTTTTCTGTTTCTGTCGCACTTTTCCTGCAGATCAGCTTTCTGCCTGTCTGGTGGCTTACTCTCTGAAAAACCTGTTTCCATTTGCTTAACACCTGTAGTTTTTAAAGTCGCTGCTGCTCTTTTACAATTTATATTTGTCTCATGCCACAGCAGACCAAGAAGATCAACGCCAGGCACAAATCTGTGCAGGTTTATTAAATTGACACACCAAAGTATGCAATAATTATAAAAATATTCTAACTCACAATCTTATCGTTTGATTTAATTCGAGGTGAACTGACCTCAACCTTGATTTCTCTTCTTTTTGCTTTTTTCGGTCTGTGTGCAGGCTTGAATCTAAGCATGGTTTGTTCTATAGCCTCTAACCGTCCATGACCTAAAAAGCTTACTAATTGCAGGTGAGGGAGGACACAGCAGCTGTTCCCCCAGATCTGCTTCCCTTACAATAATCAGCTACCGTGCCTCTGAGCTTATCTGCGTCACCACGAAATTTTTTGGTTGTTTGTCTTTTATTTCATTATCTTCCATTTGAGGTGCCATTTGTTAAAATAGCAGTCATTGCATTTGCATTCTTAAACAATTAAGGAAACCTCCAGGCAGTATTGTAAGAATTGTAATATTACATTTGAGATAACCATTAACATTCATAACTTCCCCCCCCATTTTGTTGTACAAAGCAGTCCAACAGATGTTTTGTAAATCCTTACCAGAGTTGCACAAATAGTAAAATGGCCAACAAATACTAGCTTAAAGTCCTCAGGCGAAAAAATAACAAAAAACAGTCATTTGTAGCAATGTGTGAAACTGGCAGTCGTCTCATATCACAATAAAATTGCTCCCAGCCAGTAAGAGTGCAATACTGTGGAAAAAAATTGCAACCAACCCTCAAACCAAGTCATTTTGTTCTTGAAACAGACCTGAAAAATAACAGAAAGTTCTCAATTGAGCAAAGCGAATAAAGGTAGGTAGTAGTAGGTTCAAAGGTAAAGATTTAAGAGGCCTGACACAAGACCTCATTTGATCCATCTACTGTCCACTGAAGCCTCATCAGAAATGGTCCTAGTGGAAGGTTAACTTTCAAGGAGCCATTATCAATATCAGTGGGGCAACAGTGATTGTCTACAGCAGGGGTCCCCAATCCCAGTCCGCGAGGGCCGGTGTCCCTGCAGGTTTTAGATCTCACCCTAGGTCAATACACCTGAATCACATCATTAGTTAATTACCAGGCCTCTGGAGAACTTCAAGACATGTTGAGAAGGTAATTTATCCATTTAAATCAGCTGTGATGGATCAAGGACACATCTAAAACCTGCAGGGACACCGGCCCTCGTGGACTGGGATTGGGGACCTCTGGTCTACAGCCATCTGTAAAACATGGCAAAGGCTCTGTCATGGTTTGGGGCTGCATTTCAGCCATTGGTGTTGAGGATCTTGTCAAGATGAATAGAATTATAAATGCAGAAATGTACTGTCAGATTTTGAGCCACCATGCAGTTCCATCTGGAAAGTATCTGACTGGCAGCAGCCTCATTTCTCCCCACAACATGATCGAAAACACACTGCCAGTGCTTTAAAAGCACACCAGGACAGAAAAACACTCAATGGAAGACTCTCAGTCAGCCATGGATTGGCCTCTCCGGAGCCTGGACCTCAACATTATTTTAAAATGATTGTGCAATCATCTTGACAGACAACAGAACGAAAGACAGCCAACATCCGAAGAAGAGCTCTGAATGCCCTTATAGAAGCCTAGAGAACTATTCCTGAATTCTACTTAAAGAAGGAAAAAGGTGGTTATACCAGATACTGGATTTGTGCAAACTCTAGAGAGCAGATCTGAAAGATGAGGGAATGATGTAAAGTCTGCCTACTCCTAGTCAAAACGCCCCCTTCCTCTAAGCATTTGATTATAGGGGTTATTTTAGGGGTTGTTGGTTTTCTCCCTCTAATATTAAAGGGTCTTTACCTTACAGTATAAAGTACCTTGATGGCTTTTGTTGTGGAATGATTCTATAAATATATTTAAAATCTTTCTAGACTCTGTTGTGAATCTTAGAAGGATGTCAACAAAATTTAGCCTCCAATATATTCATGGTGCAAATGCTCTGTGGAAGATTTATGTTCCCTGCACTTTGGCGAGGTCACCAAGTTCAAATTTTGTGATGAAGAAAAATCATTATGTACCTCCGGTCCAGACGGGGGCAGCGTGTTGCTGTTTGAATGGAGCAGAACTGCTACTCCACTCCCTTTACTCTTTCCTCCTTCCCTCCCTCCCCCGCTCGCTCACTGCTCTTCAGTGATCTCAGCAGTACTGCAGAGAGACATGCCAGCCACTTTGATCATCACACCGGGGGAGGAGAGAGAGTGGGACGGAGGAAAGAGAGGGACAGACAGCGCATGATGCAGACTTTAATGCAACATGCAGGACATCGAGGCTGATTTAAGAATTTGAGATTTATTCCAGAGCTCGTGAAAACGGCAGGACAGACAGCTGACGAAGAGCTGACAGCAACAGAGAAAAAAGAATGACAGAAAGAGGGATACTGAAGAGTTCTGTGAATGAGTGACTAAGAAGGCAAAGTTAAAGTGAATGAATGAAAGTGACTGAGTATCACCTGAGCCACTGTGAGCCAAACTGCTAGGATTGGCTGTTCCAGCTGAACCAGCTTTAACCATTTGGAAGTGTTTCACTCATGGCAGTAGGATCTCATCTCTATGTAGAGGCACTCCCTACAGTTTTCAGAACAATAAATGTCAGATTTAATTAGCTGATTTTATTTAGATTAGAGTTAGTGGCCCAATAGTTACGTGACGCACGTGTGTCACGAAGCGGCCATTTGCCCACTTTTGCATTGCTCTGTACCTTATCAAAGAAGGTGACATTTCATCTAATGCTTAAACAAGCGGTGAATATCAAATCTATGAAGTGTCTTTTAGATGTTACACCTTAGATTTATAAGTCATTTGTGGGAAAGGACACATTGTAGCAATGTCCTTCATTAGCAGTACAGCTAACATCAGTGATGCATCTATAATGTCAAGTAAGTAAATAACACATCCTTGAACATTAATGTTCTCATCTATCACATACTTAAATACCACATCATGAAAAAACAAAACTTCTGGGCTCATTTTCTTTTTAGCTCTTCTGGCTGAAAGACTCATGCAGTGGTGAGGCATCCGTGCAAACTTCCACAGAACGATCACCAGTGCTGGGCATAATGTGTTCCAAAGTAATGCATTACTGTAGTCCCAAAATATTTTTCAGTAATGCAGTAATGTGACGTTAGTGCATTACTGTTACTGTACTAAATGTATTAATATTTATTAATTACGTTATGGTTACAATTATGCATTACAAAGGTTATTTACACACCATGGCTACAAGGGAAATAAATCAAACAAAAATGCAGAAACAACTGAAGTATGGTGTATCTGCTTAGTCAGCATGCTAACACAAAGCTAGCCATAAACCCAGAGTGATGATAAAGCTGAGTGCATGCTGACCCCCAGCCCAGCAGCCAGAGCCAGATCTTCAGCAGCAGTTGTAGTCTCGGTTTCTACATGTTCATGTTTCACGTTCACGTTAGATCAAATATAATACAACAAAGACTCATTCAGTTCCCTACGGGGGGTTCAATTTTTATTTGTCATCAGGACTTGATGCATCCAAGTTCAGAATCATTCAGTTTTGGCACCTTGAAAGACATTATGTTTTTTTGTTTTTTTGTTTTAATTTGTCATTTACAACAACACAAAGCAAAACCAAAGAACAAGAAAATGAGATAAAGAAAGAGACTAAGGCTGTGTGAAAGTCCAAAGTAATGGAGGAAATAAAATTAAATGAAAAGGCAAGATAAGATTCTCTTCTGTTAAAAAAAAAAGCCTTGATACGTTTTTCAAAGGTTGTTTTTTTTTTTGTTTCAAGCATGATGAGACCCCACCCCAAATAACCCACTCAAAAAGAAAAACAAGATAAAGAAAAGTAGAAATTGACACAGTACTGTAACATTAATTACTACTTTTTTCACTCCCACTGCCCTTACATGGTATCATTGTTCAGTTGTTCAAAACATAGGTTCCTTAAAAGCAGATCGGATGATTTTAGATTAGCATGCATGTAAATTCTTAATTTTTTTTGGAGTCACTTAGCTTCAGCTCACTCGTAGCCATGTTCTCACACGCACTACTTTGTGTCTTTGGCAGTAGTGACGATTCATTGTCCATAGTCATCTGCAAGTTTGCAGAGAGACCATCCATTACCCAGAGTTCTCTCTTCACTCCACCCCTGTATGGGGCAAAAGCAAGAGTGGCCAACTCACATCTAGCTGACCCTGAACAAAGATGGCTGCCAGGGTTTTGGCGGAAGGCCAAACGATTTTGTTGTTGTTGTAAAAGAATGTGATAATGTGTCTAACGCTAACCAATACCAGTTTATCAAGTAGGCTGAAGCCTTTGCCCGTCAAATGAGCCAGTCACAATGAATCCTCCGTCTTGGTTTAGTTTCCATGACGACTCGGTTTAGTTTCATTGTAGGTTACGTTGTTTCTTTCTTTTTTTTCTTTTTTCTTGATATTTTTTGCTTCAGGGAAGTCGAGTCATGATTTATTAACATATATGTTCATATATTTATATATAATCAATACATATATTAACTTATGTGTTTTTTCTTGGTTTTTTCTCTTTTTTTTGCGGCCTGAAATGCTCCCTGCTAAAATCCCGTACCGCAATGGTTCACAGTATTAATGCGAATAAAGAATGAAATCAAGAAGATACAGTAACTAAAGAAAGGAGTAGGGTTTATAAGGGAATTTAGGGTGCGTGTGTTGGGGCGGAGGGGCTTGTGGTATGGTAGTGCGAGGGTTGGTTCATAGGCAGGGCCGTGGGGCCTTTCAATCAGACTGAGGAAGAGTAAAAAATATAAAGTTCGCCTATAAATGGGCAGTTTGGCCCAGCCCACCACTCCACAGTTCCACAGCCCCGAGACAACCACCAACCACCCCAACCCAGCATCATGAATGCCCCCCATCCCCACTCATCTTTCCCCGACCTTCCCCTCAACTCTTTACAAACATGTTCAAAACTTGTTAAACAATGGTTCATGGGAAAATCATGCATGTTTCTTTTTTTATGCAATTTTACTCCATTTCCTTTTTATTAAACAGAAACTCTGTGATTATCTGAGGTGCTGTGGAGCTCTCAGAACTTCCCCTCTGTTGACTACCCCTCGCTCCTCAGTCTTTTGGAGCCCTCTTTCTCTTTCTGTCTCCTTAAGCCACAATCTGTCTTTCCCCCCAGAGTTCCTCTGATTTCTCTTAATGTCTGTGTCATTTTCATACAGGTGTGGTGCGCCGATTGGCGGTGTTGCTATGGCCACCTGAGTCTTTCAGGTCCTTCTGGATGCAGTTGTGGACCTGCAGGAAGTTGTGGTCTCTCTCCGTGGAGTTATAGGTGGCTGTCGGAGTGCCTGTTTGGCCTTTGGGGAGCGTGTACATGGACAGCTCAGTGGAGGGCAGCGTCCCAAAGGCCTTCAGGCCCACTGGCGATGCCTCGCGAGAGTGCGAGGGATCTGTAGAACGGGACGAGGAGCGCGAGCGGCGTCGATAACGGTAGCGGTAGCTTGGGATGCGTGTGATGGCTGCCCCTTGGAGGTAGTCGGCGGCTCGTGCCCCCACACGCAGCTCCCGATGTCGGTCGATGAACATGTGCACAGCCAGCACACCCACCATTTCAGCCATGATGAAGGAGAGGGCGCCAAAGTAGAAGGACCAGCCGTAGGAGTAGCTGTTCTTCTTGGAGTCACTCTTGGAAGGATCCCCAGCATTGGCTGATATGTACACAATGATTCCTATAATGTTGCTCAGGCCTGGGTAAAGAAATGAGGGATGGAGATTAGCCCAAGAGCTAAAATGCAGCCAATCGCAGACAAAGCCACATGTTAAGCACACATTAACCTCAGTATAATGAAATATTCACAGGCATAACACTATGACCACCACCCTAATATTGTGTTGATCCCCCTTTTGCTGCCAAAACAGTCCTGACCCATTGAGGCATGGACTCCACTAGACCCCTGAAGGTGTGCTGTGGTGTCTGGCAGTCCAGACCTATAAGTTTTAAGGTTGAGCCTCCATGGATGGAACTTGTTTGTCCAGCACATCCATTCAATTCAGAACCTCAAACTTACTGTTGTGCTCCTCAAACAACAGGGAATACTGTTTCCATGAAAGTGTGTACATGATCTGAAAATGTTGCCCAAAGCATCACACTGCCTCCGTCCACTTGGCTTCTTCTCATAGTGCACTTTAAAGACAAAATGTTCCCTTACTCCCTAATATATCCTACCCACTAACAGCTGCCACGATGAAGAAATAAGCATCATAATTCACTTCACATGTCACTGGTCATAATGTTATGTCGGTGTATGCAAAGTAAATATGCAAAAACATATATGTTATAAAATAAGGTCAAATTAAGATCATCATATGTCATATTTATATTTTCCTCTTAGAAATCTTACCCTCCTCCACACTTTTCACTGTCTGCTCAGACTGACTACATTTTTGTAACTTTTCTCTGTATGGAGGGCAGCAAGTACTGTATTTAGGACAGCTGGTACCAGCAGCAGCTGAATCGAGTTCAGCATGTACAGTAGGGTCCATAAGTTTTTTGGACTATGCAGCTTTAGTAGTTTTGCCTCTGTACACCATCACTGGAGATTTCAAATCAAACAGTCGACATGTGATTGAAGTGCAGACGTGCGGCTTTAATTTAAGTGGTTTAACAAAAAGGATCACATTAACTGTTTAGGAACTACATTCATTTTTATTCATAGTCCCCATTTTCAGACGTACGTGTAGGTCTTTAATACCGAACATTTTCCCTGAGGGGAAAATCAAACCTCTGAAGGCTTAAAATGACTTATTATGATTTGTCATTATTTTGACACATAGTAGTGTTTCACTGAAAGTACAATGATTCAATAGGCAGTCACAGGGCCTAGAATGACATTTATGATTATTATAAGAAAGCAACCTTTTCATGTTTAATTGAGGCTTCTATGTTGAATTTGTTTACATTTCAACTGCTATTGTTATCCACCAGGAAAGTGGCCAAATAGCTGTCCTTCACATCTGATGGCTGAAGTGGCTGATCAGTGAGCATGGCAGAGAACCATAAATATGCCTCAAATAAATTAGTAAATTATCAATGTGCAATGTGCATCTATGTGCAGCAGCATTAATATGAGTAGAATCAGAGATACTTGAAAGAAAGCATATTCCCAAAAGTGCAGGATTTTTTTTCCCAAACTGGGGCAGGTTCACTTCTATTTCTTATGTCTTATTTGAATGTTTTCATCTGTGCCTCTGTATTTTACCCTCCTCTGTCTCCCCCCAGCCTCCAATGAGCTTCAACTCACATCCTTTGTCAGGCTCTCTGTTATCTCCCTTTCTGTATTTTCATCATCATACAAGAGGATTCTGGGTGTGTGTAGCCAGAAATAGACACAGACATGGACAGACAGCCAGAGAGACAAACAAGACGAATACAAAGCTAAACGATGAAAACAGTTCTGCACAAAGACATAGAGCAGCAGTCCGAGGTGTGAGGACTTTGTAGGCCTGATTGAGATGGATCAGAGAAAAAGTATCAGGGACACCTTATTTTTAGAGTGTAATCCCAGTGGCCTCCTCTTAGCCTAGCAACAGGGTGAGAGAGTCAGACGCAGACAGTGAGAAAGAGAGAGAAAGAGACAGAACTGCATCTCTCACTTCTGACTTGGAGGGGAACTAGTTATCTAGTGCAGCACAGTAGGCCATGGCCTAGAACCATGCACAGCCACACACACATACAAATTTAAGAAAAATTCTGTGGCAAAATGGCAACTTGCACTATCTTTGTCTTGTGTCGGATGCGGTGCTGTATAACGCAGTGCAACTGGACTCTAGAGCAGTGCAGACATGTTCTCTGGAGTGACGAATCACACTTCTCCGTCTGGCATTCTGATAGACGAGCATGGGTTTGGCGGTTGTCAGGAGAATGGTACTTATCTGACTGTGCCAACTGCAAAGTTTGGTGGAGGGGGGATTATGGTGTTGGGAGTTGGGCTCTGTCCCTTAGTTCCAATGAAAGGAACTCTTAATGCTTCAGCATATCAGGACATTTTGGACAATTTCATGCTGCCAACTTCATGGGAACAGTTTGAGGATGGCTCCTTTCTGTTCTAATATGACTGCACATCAGTGCACAAAGCAAGGTCCAAGAATAAGCAAATTTGGTCTGGAAGAACTTGAATGACCTGACCCCAAACCGACAGAACACCTTTAGGGTGATTTAGAGCTTAGACTGTGAGCCAGGGCTTCTTTTCCCACACCAATGTCTGACCTCACAAATGTGCTTCTGGAAGAATTATCAAAAATTCCCATAAACTCCTAAACCTTGTGGAAAGTTTTCCCAGAAGAGTTGAAGCTGTTATTGCTGCAACGGGTCAACATCATATTAACCCCTATGAATTTAGAATGGGATGTTACCCAAGTTTAGATGTGCGAACAAATACTTTTGGCCATATATATAAATATGGACATATGTTCACACTTAAGTGTTTCAGATCATTAAACAAATTTAAACAGAAGTTTCAAAATGAAGGTGTTTATTATTAAGAGGGAAACAATCCAAACCTACTTGGTCCTGTGTGAAAAAGTCATTGCCCCCTAAACCTAATAATTGGTTGGTCCACCCTAAGCAGCAGCAACTGCAATCAAGCATTTGTGATCACGGGCAATGAATCTTTTACAGCCCTGTGGAGGAATTACGGCCCACTCATCTTTGAAGAATTGTTGTAATTCAGCCACATTGGAGGGTTTTTGAGCATGAACCACCTTTTTAAGATCATGCCACAGCATCTCAATCTGATTCAGGTAAGTCTTCCTATTGTTTTTCTTAAGCCATTGAGAGGCCAGTGTGTTTTCACTTTCAATCACTTTCCTAGTAGTAAAGTAAATCATACCCCTGTATAATCTATATATCTATTATTTTTCACAGTGGTAACATAAAATCATCAAGTCCAACAGAAACCTTTCTTAATATTTGCTTAATATGCTCCCCTTCCCTTTTCTCCCAGTATATCAGTATAGTTTTTAACTTACGCTGGCTCTTTGGTCAGCTTCATTTTCATCTGCCTCTTCATACATCCACAAAGATTTTACCTCCTCTAACTTGCTTCTTCTTGATGTTTACCTCCATCTACTCACCCACTTTGACTGTTATATCTCCCGGTAAGTCTGCCTGTTTTCCTATTTCCCTTAATACCTGCAGAGACGAAGAGGATGCCGGCGCTGAGGATGATGTTATGCCGTGACTTGTAGAACTCGCTTGCGGCGATGCACAGCCCCCCCATGAAGAGCAGGATCACACTCAGGATGGGGAAGATACTAGAGGCTCGTACGGCACCTGCACACATGCATCAAGGCAAAAAATAGTTACCATAATTGTCATCGGTGGACACGCTGACATTAGTTCCTTGTATGGCACGAGATATGAGCAAATACAAATCTTTTAACCAGAAGCTAACAAAGTATGAAAGGTTTCAGAGAAATAGCTGCTTTCATGCTTTGCTTTTGGACTATTAAACCTCAAACAATGATCATCAGTAACAGAAATTTCCCATTTGTAAAGTTAATCTGAATTTCTTCAGTCTCTTTCAGTAGCAACGCTGCACTTGACAGCACAACAGGAAATACTTTTAACAACTTAAACCCCTTTTTTATGTAATAAAAACTTCATCTAGGTCTCGTGTTCTTCAGTGACTTTTTCTAAACACTTCTACACCCAGGTTGCAAGACAGGGACTTCCAGTGTGGAAGGGGTTAAGCACCATATCTGCTATCATCCTGTTATGGTATGATGACTTTGAAAACAATTATGCTTAAAGCGGTGTACAACATTTGCTTGCACAAATTTCAGCAGTAGGCCGAATTACCACTTTGGAGTGCCTCGGTACAACTAATCCTTGATATGATCCTAAAGAGGGATCTTTTATTGCCCTGTATATAATATTATTGTTATTACTTTGTTTAACTTCCTTGCCGCTTTTCCTCCTTTTCTATCTGTATCAGATCCTCCAATGGGCATTGTGTCTGTCTCCCTCCATGAATCCCCTCGTCATTCCTTTATCGCCCCATCTCTCTGTATGTGTCTGTCCTCATCAGCTGTCTGTTTGCCATCTGCGTTGCTGATTTCCTGATCGGCCTCAGGGTTGTCATGGCATTGCCGTGGTCATGGAGCCGGTTTCTGAGGAGACCAGTGTCACGATTCTGAAATTTTGATTGTATTTCAGCAAGCTCATTCAGGTTATTTCCGTTCCCCTTGCAGAAAGTGTCCCAATATTCTAAGCTCTGGTTTTCAATGAATCTAGCGTTAAAATCCAGATGTGCGAGACTCTGTGAAGCAAAAACTATTCATATGCTTCTTGTGAAACTACTAGTTGCAGACCTTTGACCTGACTTTACATCCTATGTCTCTCCAAATTATGGTCACAAAGCAAAGGCAAAACAATGCTGGCTGTAATAAACCAGAGTTTGCCTCCATTGCTTTGCTCAAAGGTCCTTAAAATGAACAAAGAGCAGGTCTTGTCTCTGGTATTGTTTCTAATGTCAGTAGCTCCCATATTGGTTTTCTTTTCCCTCCCTCATTTTGTTTTTAATCCTGCATTTCTCTCTCCCTCTAACTCTCTATTGCAGCTGCTCTCTGACCGTTTCATCCACTGAAGCAGATCAAATATTAAGGTGACCTCAGAGTTGGAACTGCACCAAGATTCCCCTCCTCCTCTTCCTCCTACTCTTCTCCCTCCTAGTTGTTTTAACCCCATCACCTCTTCTTCATGTGCTGTCAGTGCAAATCGTCTTCAAGGTGGAAATCCTGCATAACAGGTGCACACTGTACGTACACAAAGACACACACATATTCAAAGAATAGGCAAAGTTGCCTTCTGTCACATTCACTCACAGTCAGGTAAACATGACTTCAGAGGACGTTACACTGAGTTGCACTCCTGGAGAATCAGTCCAGCCTTAACTACTACTAACTACTGCCTGCCCAAGACCCCAGTCACACAGGCCTAGAGACAGGTGGTGACAACCTCTCAACCACTGGTTGCTAGGGAACAAAATGAGTATTCCCTGACTAGTTGTGAGTGGTTGCTGGGTGTCACTCTGAAACCAACTGCTAAAGCTCCAGTCTTGCAGGTCTACAGATCGGTGACCTGCTGGTAATGACCGGTTACTAGGGAAAAATATATATTCTCCAACCAGTTGGCAAGTGGTTGCTGGAGGTTGCTGATAGTTATTAGTAGAAATTTGTCAAAGTAGTATACAATTCTGCACTGATAATTTTAACAGCTTTGGTCACTAGGACTTTGCCACAATTGCAACTATGTTTCTGTAGACACAAATAACTATTCGATAAGTGACAATGCAAGAAACAGAGAATTTTTGCCCTCAAAGTAAAAACTGTGCTTCTAAAAGAGTTAGGCTGTGTTTGCAAACAAGTTGGCATCTTCCATGCAAACTATGGGCGCCTGCAGCAATCTCTTAGCAGCACTCAGCGGCAACCAGCAACCTCCACCAAACATTTGCCAATTGATTTGGCAATATGGATTTTTCCATAGTGAATGGATGCTGCTAGGGAGTTGCCAACTAGTCACTAAGGGTTACGGCTGGGTCACAGTAATCTTTACAGTGACAACATGAGTAATACCTATACCACACACACACAATTTTGCTTTTGCTGTGAGGACACTTGTTGGCACAATGCGTTCCCTTAGCTCCTCAGTCACCGATAGAGGGACCAGACCACAGTCCGGATTCCGACATAGACCTATTGCTAAATTTTGACAGACTGTTTCTATTTTACTCTGCAAAACTCATTTTCTCATCTTTACATTAGGGTTATTTTAATCTGTTCAGCCTTTTCTTTGTCTTTACAGGAGTCAGTATATGTACAAATCATTCAGAGCACGTGTGAAGACAGACTACTGCAAGAAGCTGAGATGCAGAAGTCCAAAGACAGAAGAACACACTACTAAAGAAAACAACAAGCAGCAGAGATTTGTTTGGGCCAAGGGTCACAAGAAATGGACATTAGACCAGTGGAAATCTGGACAAGTGGTCCTCGGCTTCTGGAAAAGTCTTCTGATAATTCTTTTCACTCCTGTGTCTGAAATCTTGCAGAGCACCTGGAACCTTCTGTAGTTTAGAAATTCTTCTGCAACCGATGCAATCAGTATGTTTTACAATAATAAGGTTGTAAAGGTCTTGAGAGAGCTCACTGGTTTTACCCGTCATGACATGAGACACCTTTTTATAGGCCCTCAGATGGGACTGAACCAGCTGATATTAATTTGGTCTAAGTGGCAGGATTGATTTCCAATTACTGATAGATTTCAGGTGGTGTCATGACTTTCCATGCCTGCTTGTTCAATACTTTTTCTGTTTGTCATTTCTCATTATTAAAATAAAAGGCTGCACTTTGTTATCAGATTGGCATTTTGCTAAGCTACTACGCAGCTACATTAGCTAGCACTATCAAACCTGTCAGGTTTGGCATTGTGGCATACAACATACTTTACAATGACATAAGTGGTTATGTAAATTCTGACACAATGGATTCAGAGAGAAGTATGACATGCTTAAATAAACTTCTTGGTTTTACCCGGTGAGCAAAATTTGACAACACTGACAACATTTTTACATTTTCCAGTTGACTTGATTGAAAGCAGAAAATATATTTTTTTGTATTTTACCACTATGTCTGATTTCGTGTTAATTTGTGCCATAAAAAAGTGAATAACCAGAATTGAGAGAAAGAGCGAGAGCAGGAGTGGGTTTCATCGATAAGGAAGAAAAGAAACAAAGTTGCAGTAAGCATGCTGTGGCACTGCAGGGTTTTTTTTTAACATACACTGCATGTATAATTATAGGATTCAATGAGAATAAAGGGCTAAATAGGGAAAGGAAAAGAAAAAGAAATACAGAGCAGAAAGAGAGGGAAAAGAAGAGAAGAGAGGAGAAGTGCAAAGACTGCAGGCTTTCACTTCTCTGTGAAGCTGCTTTGCCTCCAGCGATCCCTCTCCCTCTGTTTCCCTCCCTGCACCTACACTTTAAGCAGAAGGCAGGGAGTTAAAAAAGGAGAATTTTTAAATGCGCTGGCCTCCAGGCGCACCCTGCCACCAAGCACATCATGGCACAGAGACAGACAGAGAGAGCTGAATTGAGAGTGAATGAGTTTTAGTGTCAGCAGTGTGAGGAGACATACAGTATGGTTTAGTTTCTTTGTTGAACAAGCAAACTCTTTCCCACCTGTTGTGATTTGATCTATCTCAAGGCCAATGTTTCTTATCAAAGTACGCCAAACACCAAAAGTCAAACAGAGCATTACAAAGTCCAACTTTCCAGAAATATCTTCCGTATTTGTTGCACAGAGTATTGTTGTACCAAAATGAATTATCAATTTTATTATACAGTGTTCCAAAAATTTAAGGAAATTTCCCAGAGGTCTTCTATTGGATTTAGGTCATGTAAGCGTGGAGCCCAGTCAAGTCCTTTGACCAACGTTACAGGCAATGTTACAGACAGCGCAACGTTCTTCGTGACTTCTTCAGACCCTTTTACGTCTGGCACATGTGCTCACGGTGAACCTGCTCTCATCTGTGAAATGCACAGGGTGCCAGTGGTCATTAACCTGCTTCCAAATGTCTCAAAACCCAATCCATAGAGGCAGCACACGGCAACCGACAAGAACAAAGGATTTGAGCACTACAGAGCACCTCCAGAAGTCTCATCATATGGACATGTTATGGCTGAGTGCAAGGAAGAGGACTCCCTTACTACATTTATTTATATTATATTATCTGTATAGCACTTTAGAGCACACCTTTTACTTTATTAAAAGCACCTTATCAAGCACTTTATTTAGCAGTGCACTTTAAGCATGGATTTGCACAGTAAAACATTTGCACACAAGAAGTTTAAATATTTATTGACTATTTATTGGGAATTTTAAAATCAGTTGGTAGCCTTATTTCAGATACTGCACAGTTGCTCCTCATCAAGGAATGTGGTGGTTGTCTGTCAGGAGAAAAGAATGGTGATTGAAATTGAGATTAAGGTTTACCAGTAAGGAAAACTAATGCAAGTGTGTGTGAAATCTAGGGATAAAAGTGGTGCAAATAAGTGTAAGATAATGATTACTCACCTTTCTTGCCTGCGTCCTCTTCAAGGTGTTTGGGCAAATGTTTCCCTGGGGGTCCAGACACCATTTAAAGGTTCCGGGAGAGACCATTGGTAAAGAGAGTGTGGTGAATCTTTTTGTGCTTGGGTTTCTGGGTTTTTATAATATTGGGTTTGGTGTAACATTAAAGTGTGAAATATTTATTAATATGTAAATGTGAAATGTATTATGTATTTATTTATTCTTATTGATATATTGTATACTGTGGTGGAAGGTTGGGATTTAATAACTTACCTGAGAGTGGAATAATGGTTAAGTCTGTGACAGCTGAACATATTTAAGGCTGCCAGTTGTCATTAGAGGGTGGATTTTTGTGCTGTGAAGAAGCTCGACAAATTAATTGTTGTAAGGAGAGCTGTATAGAAAATAAATACTTTGTTCCACTACACTTGCCTTGGTCCATCTCACTGTGTTTCCAGCCGCTAAGGGCCGCCCTGTTACACTGAGGAATACAACAGATATTTACTGAAGACAATCAGAAAGCAAATGAAAAATACCAATGAGCAATTTGTTTTCACTGGCTTCCACGTGAGAACAATTGCAGCTGACATTACAGTTTGTGCGTGCCACTGGTGAGGGGATCAACACCTTATTATCTGCACATCTCAGCCTATTTATCTATACCCCCTTACACATGCCGAAGGAGTTCGTGGCTGTCTTAGCTCATAATTGGACGAGAGGCAGTGTACACCCTGAACAGAGCACCTGTGTGCTAATTATCAGCATGAAATTGGTTCGTAATATTGTTTCTACGTTCCCCCGTTGGACCGTGCAACACTATTGGTTTAGTGGTTCGAAATTAGAAGAGTAAGGCTTTGCATTATTGCTGCACATGGAGAAACAATCATTCAGAGGTGGAAGCAGAGAATGGCGATGATCATACTATTGCTGTTGATGCTCCTATACTACACATCAGTCCAGCAGTTGTCAGCTGTGTGACATTTCATCTCACTAAATGAAAAGCTGCATAATATAAGACTTTTTCTCCAGTTTGGATCTCTCATTTGCAGAATCTGCGCATATGAGCAAAGTTAAGCAACACTTTTTGAGACATTAGGTCATTCCTACATCCACACCAGCACAATATGTACTGAGGACTATAATTCAGATGGAATACACAATCAGATGGCAGAGCAGGCACACACACATACACACAAACCAACACATTCGCCTCGTTGCTTTCAAACAGCTTTTCTTTTTCTTTCTATGTATTACACTTTCATCTTCCATTCATTTCCCCAATTGCTTGGCTGGTTCTGCTGCAGTGGTGTGTGTGTGTTTGTGTGTGTGTGTTTGTGTGTGTGTGTGTGTCTCTGGCTGACTTATGGTTTCATTAGCTGCAGCAGAGGAGAGCCTTGTAATTGTGGCTGAATTATAGAGATGGGGGTGGACACCACCATGGGAGCTCCTTGGGTTCACACACACACACACACACCTACACACACACAGAGCTGTGTTATGTGTGTACACATAATCTACAGTTACAGTACAGTTGACCCCCCCCCCCCCCACACACACACACACACCAATTACTTTCTCTCTCTCTCTCTCTCTCTCTCACACACACACACACATACACACACACACGTTAGCTCAGCAGGCTACAAAGTGAACACACTCATCGATCAGCCCACCACCTACTCACTCGCTCATTCTCCAAAGTGGGGTGTTTCCCATACACACTGTACACTAACCATGCTGGAACAATCTGCTCACTTTTTCTGTCTCCCATACACACAGACACAGAGACACACACACACACACACACACACACGCACACACACACACACACACACACACACACACAACTTCGCCCACGTGGGAGAGCCCAGCAGCAAAGAACATGTGGTAGTGGGAACTCAGCAAAACAGCTTCAGGGGAATAACTATCTGTGCGTGTGTGTGTGTGTGTGTTTGTGTGTGTGTGTGTGTGTTTGTGTGTGCGTGTGTGTGTGTGTGTGTGTGTGCGTCCATGCAGGGCTGACGAACGAATCATTTTAGGAAACAAACTGCATTTATTTAAATGGAGAAAGAAGAACAGAATAATGAAAACAAACACCACCCTGCAGATGTGTGTTTGCACGTGCCTGTGTGAGTAGGAGCACGTGTTTGTGTGTGTGTGTGTTTGTGTGTCTGTGTGTGTGCTACACGCACAGGGGGAGCTTGCGCAGCCTGCCAGTCATTATCATGCCGTATTACTCATGTAAATCGTGATATGCCTCCATGTCACAACTCGACCGCCAAAAATAGCTGCAGTGACATCGGTGGGCCTGATGACATCATCAGTGGGTGACGTCACACGTCTCCTAGCATACCGATTCAAAGTATTAGCATTATGTATACGCATTCAACATTCTAATTATAGGAGCTAGAAGGGTTTTCAGTGCAAATCAGGACTCTGAGGGTGTGCGCCCTCTGTACCAAATTTTAGACCTGACTAGTGAGGACATCTATTCAAACTCACTATATTTTGCCTGATCTTCACTTGTTCACCTGGCTTTTTATGCTTTAAAAATTAGTTAAAGGTCATAAGTGTAAAATAACTATATATATATATATTACCTTAAATACTCTATTTTACAGAATTTTGCTCCGCCTCACCCAGCACATTAATGTATTAAAGTACAACCCAACATGTGTGCTTTTTTGTATATGACACATTTTTCTAATCAACAGTTTTACTTGCAGTATTAATTAATAGCAATAACATATAGTTTCTCCTCATACTGTATACTCTAAAATTTGAATTGTTCGGTGTGCTGGGAGGTTTGTGGTGCAGGATTTACAGACTGCAGTTCTGCATGGATGGCTAGAGGGCGTGAGTCCACGTAAAAGCTTCTGTCAAAATCAGTTGAGCTGAGTGTGTTAGAGTAAGAGCCAATGTGTTTTCAATTAGCCAAAATACTAATCTTAGTAACAGTACCTACTATACTGAGCCCAGCTGCTAAAGACGATGTCTTATATCTTTCAGTTGAACTCATTTTGTCCACTACAGAGGATATAATGAAGAGGCTATTTGAGATTTTCTGTTTGTGATGCTAACTTTTGATGCAAACGGTTATATTGATCCAGTTAAACAGCTTACATTATATTTTACTAAATAAATTGTACAGGTAGCTGACTGAATTCAGAATAATTCAGCTTATATTTATGTAGCGCCAAATCACGGCAACCGTCACCTCAAGGTGTTTTATATTGTAAGGTAAAGACCCTGAATTAATTTAGCTACGTGAACACTGCTGCTCTAATAGTGTTAGCTAGCTGGCATTACCTGATTTTCTGTGCTAAGAGGCAGCTGCAGAATAGCTACTCTGAAACCGACTGCTATGAACATTGTTATTATTATTGAGAACAAAATCTGCAACACCTTGTAAAGTGTATTGTTTTTGACAAAGCCAGTCATTGACAAGATCTCATTAGTTTAATATATACATGTAGGAAGCATCTGCCACGCAGACATGGCTAATTCTTGGCCAGTTTGTCGACTTCTAAAAATCTTTCTGATTTGTGCATATCAGGAGTCACAATCTTCCACAATACCAGTAAAAACTGACTTTCATATGTTATTGTTTGCTTTATCTGTAGGTTCCATAACTCCACTACTAGTGCTTAGTTAAGGTTAGGCAGTGGTTTTAATGGTTCTCGGGAGTGTACATTTAGTGAAGGTTCCCATAAATGCACGCAAATGTGTTTGTGGTTGTGTGTGTGTGTGTGTGTGTAACTCTGCCTTGTTCAAGCCAGTTAGGGCCAGTGCTGAGCTGTTAGCCATATCTAATCCCATTCATCGGCTCCATGCATGACACAGCACACATAGACACTTCAAAAGCTTGCACATGCACTGTCTCTCTCGCACACACACACACACACACACACACACACACACACACACACACACACACACACACACACACACACACACACCTTTCCCTTTTTACTTTTTACTCTTTCCAACTCTGCAAACACACACAGCTGTAGTAGCCTATGCAAAATCTGTGAATTATAGACTTCCTATGTTTCAAATTAAAGCCTCAACACACATAACTCATATGAAACCCAAGTCAGAACATTTACTGTAACATGTCCACAAAGGCACACCAGTACACAAATAGCCATGCACCGTGGGCTTCGTATTTCCTCAGTTTTAAAGCCAAAATGGGATCAATTATGTAACAATTTCAGAAAATAAATATAGATAGCTTTTTTTTTCTTTGTCTTGTTTTTTGATATAGTGAATGCACATTAATCCACCTTGATGACACCAAGAAACATGCTGCCACCTAAATCTGTTATCCAATAAATGCAAGCTCGGGTTTCAAGGACACCGTGAGTTCATGTGCAATAATAGCAGACAGTGCAAGACATATTATGGACAGTAGGCGATACATCAAAAAGGTTTTATATAGGACATAACAAGCGTCTCAGCAAGCCGAGGTGAAATGTATGTCCTTGTATAATATTTGTTTTTAAGTGAGCCACAAGTTCTGATTTTGTCTGGTGCATAGTTTTGCACATAAAAGTCGAAGTTCTGACCAAGAAGGCGGCTGTGATTGCCTTCATGGTTTCTGCACAGCATGAAACAGACCAAGGAAAACCCCAAAGTCTTCATGCACAAGTTAATGTTTTAAAATTAAGAGATCTGAACGAAAGGAGACGCCGGTAAAATTTTCCAGGAAACAGAAAATGCAGTTGAGTCACGCAGAGAGAGATTTCTGCATCGACAGTGGTGTGCTCTGGTTTAGATGGGTACATCGGCAAGGTAAATCGTCAGCTCTGTCCTCTATATTATGCTATGCCGAAGAATTCTGGTGGCAGATCTGTCCTCTCTCTCTGTGGCTGATAGTACAACTGCTGCAGGACGAAGGCTGACTGCTTGCTCTTACATAACCACATGTACAAATTCACCCAGTGAGAGGAGACCTAAAAGGGAGGGGGGCAGGGTGAAACAGCTCAGAGAGCAAGAGACTGAGGGAGAGAGACAGAAAATGCCCTTGGGCAGAGAGAGAGGGAGACAGAGAAAAGGAGAAACAGTGTGTGAAAAGAATCTCTAACAAATAAAGGAATCTATGTATGCACGTGTGTGTCGGTCACCTGATACACTGCAAATTTTGACAGTGTATTTCTCCGATTTACTAGAGCCATGCTCATGTGTTGCCTAAAAGCTGTTTTCTGTTGCACACAGGCACCTATGAGGCATCCCGGGCAAAACTTTGCTACATAGCAATGTATGAAAATGTATGAAACCATAGTGACCGCAAACCCGAGCTTCTTATGCTGCAGTCACGCTCGGGAAAACAGTGATTGGAAACTGCAGCATGACCGGAATTATTACGACTGTGTGGAATGAAACTGCAATCTCATTTCTTCTTAAATAGCTGCTTTGGAGAAGGGGATCAGATCAGCCACCATTCACAGTCAGTTTCCGGACATCTTCAAAGCCACTGTGGTGCATCGAGATGGTACTAAAACAGCAATATAATGGAATCAGTTTGCTATCAGTCTGTATCAATTTGTCATTGAATGGGGTCAATTTGCAATTACATTCAATCTGTTTGCAATAATATGGCAGTTAACTGTGATAAATCAGTGAAAATTCCACATCTCCTCCTGTCTGTTGAAAATCTGACGCCATATTCACATTAGATAGAAATTCATATTAACTATTTACATTGAATCCTGCAAGAACCTCCTAGATTTGAAACAGAAATTCTTTCTGATGTAGTTGCTGCAGGATGGTTATTTAACTACAGACTGACACAGGCACTGTGTCAGACTATTTACAGGATAGGGCAGCACGGTGGTTAGCACTGTTGCCGCACAGCAAGAAAGTCCTGAGTTCAATTCCACCGTCAGGCCGGGGTCTTTCTGTGTGGAGTTTTCATGTTCTCCAGCTTCCTCCCACCATCCAAATACATGCAGTTTGTGGGGATAACTGATTAATCTAAATTGCCTGTTGGTGTGAATGTGAGTGCGAATGGTTATCTGTGTCTATGTGTTAGCCCTGCGACAGATTGGCGACCTGTCCAGGGTGTACCCCGCCTCTCGCCCTATGACAGCTGGGATAGGCACCAGCACCCCCCGCGACCCTGGAAAGGATAAGCGGAAGCGAATGGATGGATGGATATTTGCAGCAGTCCCCTGCTGCAAATAGCCAAATGCAGATGAGTTGCGCTCGCTGGTGCAACCTGATGCAGATTGATCACAAGCGGAAACACGTTGGTCAGTTAATAAAGTTGTTCCTCTTTACTTTTAAGTGTTGCTGGAGCCTCTGCTTTGTACATTTATTAATTATACAGCAATTATTTACTAACCTTCACCAATCTGTCTGAGAGTGACTACAATCTTTTTGACAGACTACATTATAATTGTTTTGGGAGCAGCTTGCCTTCCACCAGATCACCTGTGCAATCATGTTGCCATCAAAAGTGGTCGCCCCGAGGGTCAAAGGAATTCCCTGCTTAACTTCTGGGTAATTAGTTAGTTGTCCCTACTATTTGCTATCGATTGCCTTAATTCAACTTTTGAAAACCTTGCATTAAGGCACTCCTCTAGTCTGAATAACAGCCTTTGTCATCATATTAATATTAGTCTGCTACTGTTTGAATTGTTACAGAATGACATCTGACATTTCCGCCCGTCTCTGTGCTTCTGTACACTTTTTTATTCATTTCAGTTCCGGAGCTGCACAACTGCTGCACTTCATTAATCTGTGGACAAATCCCACTCAGTCATGATGCAAGAGGTGTTATTTAGTCCTTTTCCTTTTTTTTTCTGTGCAGTGAATCTCAACTCAAAAAACCCATCTGGGACAGATCGTGATACTGCAACAAAAACAGGAAAATGTTATGGCTTGTTTGCTTTCTCCTTCTTAATTTGCATCTTCGATGTGGTCTGTGATGTTAGTCCATATATCACCACAAAGCTGCATTCAGACATGGAAAAGCAAAGATTTATTTCACACTCATGTTTTCAAAACTGTTGGTCAGAGCTTAATGACTGATGTGATGTGATATTACGACAGAAAAAAAAACAGGTGAAGGTAAAATACTTGCATCAATGATCGGATGTCCTGAGAACAGCTTTGATGTTTCAGGATGTATTGAGGAAACCAGAAACTCCAAGTCAGCAAATATTGAACTCTATTGTTTCACTCCGTCTCTCTGGCCGTCTTTATTCAGGCTTTTGGCAGCAAAACAATGTGATGGAAATTCAAGGTGGCAAAGGTGGGCTGGGATTTAAAGATGCAGCACTTGAAGGTTAGCTTTTTGAAGGGGAATGGTTAACCATCTACATCAATTATTGTATAACGAACACAGCAAGTTCAGTTGAGCAACTAGTATGAGACTGTGGCTATAGTGGGCAGCTTTCAGGTGGGAATGTGTGTGAGCAGAATAACAGAGGAAAAGATCTTGCATTGATAAACAGATGTTGCATCATTTCCATCTGTCAAAATGTGTCATCATCCACACTTTACATTGTTATTGCTGTAATTTAGCTGACACTGTTAATCAGAGTGACTTGCAGTGAATCGGACAGTAAAATGGGCTTTGATTACCATATCACTGAAGAATTCAGGAAGCCAAAAGCAAATAGTGCAAGAGTCAGTGCGTTAACGCATTTATAATAGTTATGTAACCTGGCAAACTGCAAAAGTGGTGCTCAGATAGCAAACAGAATAGGAGCAGAAGGACAATTTGTGCAAATGGTGACAGTTACAATTAAGCACTTGACACAGCGATGAATTCCAGCATATAATTACAGCTGAGTTCAGCATTTAACTGTTTTACCTGACTTGTTGTCAGGGTTACAGCTAATGACTATTCTAATTAAGCTAGGTCATTCTCGTTGGGCAGCAGTGGTTACATCTCATTACAAAGTCAACGTTAGAAAAAAAATTACATTCAGTTTATTAATTTTCATGTCCAAGTGCATGTGAAGGCTTATTAGCTCTTACAAACACGCGTTCGTGTTCGTATGGTCAGGTTCAGTTTTTCCCAGGCCTAGAATTGCCTCATTATATGTGTTTATACCAATTTTAAAATTAGAGATTCGTTATGGAATTGACATAATAACCCATCTGACATTATTAAATGGAGGATTAATTATTAATTAAAGTGAGGAGGGAGAGTATTTTTTAGGCTTTTCAACCCCTGTTTCTGTAGAAAAACCTCTAGTATCACAAATTAGGTCCTGTTTTACCTAAAAATATTTTGTGTTAGCCGTGCAGCAGACTGGGGACCTGTAAAGGGAGTGCCCTGCCTCTCGCACTAAGACAGCTGAGAGGCTCCAGCCCCCCAGCAACCCTACCAAGGATAAGAGAAGAGAATGGATGGATATTTTGCGTGACTTTTAACAAAATTTCAGGTTAATCTTTTACTGCTACCATATATCAAAATGATATATGGATCAAAATGATCCACAAAAAGACTGGTATAGACAGCCTCAACGACTACACACCTATAATCCTCATGTCTGTAGCTATGAAGTGTTTCGAGCAGCTGTTTTGCACATGTATACCCCCTCCCTTGATCCTCACCAGTTTGCTTACAATCCACATCGGTCCACGGAGGATGTCACCACCATCACCCTTTACAGAGTGCTTAGCCATCTGGAGAACAGGAGGAGCTACATTAGGATGCTCTTCGTGGAGGATCCCAGACATCCTCACCACCAAACTGGACCACCATCAGGTCCATCCTGACACCTGCTCCTGGATCAAAGACTTCCCAACCAACTAGCCTCAATCAGTGCAACTTCACCTACAGGTGAAGTTAGGTTTGGGCACCCACATCTCCGCTGATCTCAAATGGACCCACAACGCCAACGACCAGAAGCTCCTGCTGGGCTTTTACCGCTCCTCAGGGCCATTAGTGACAACAGGAAGGCTGCACAGAGGGTAATTAACACCACAGATACTTTTTTTGGCTGATAGGTCAGAATCTTCTGTCTGAAAGGCCTCAGAGAAAGCCTTATGGCATCGAGAGAATTGCCGCAACTCACTCCCTACTGTTAAAAAAAAAGATTAACTGTACACTATCCAGTCTCAAACTAGCACTTCCCGTGCCACACTGTGTGCATCCGTTTCAACTAAACCATCTTCAAACTTTTGCAAACTTTTAAAAACACAAAAAAAGATTTTTGAGTGGACACGACAACAAACTCAGTTCCCTCGCTTCCCTGTATTCCTTGCTCTACCCCACAGCCTCCATCCACCAGCTGTCAGGCAAGCGTGAAGGCCTCGGTGGAGATGGACAGACATATGGATGGAAAGCAAGAGGGAGGAGGTGAGGGATGGCTGGATGGATGGAAGGAAGGAGGAGTGGGAGAGGTGTGACCCACTTAGCAGAGCCTAGAGTATTTATAGAAGAAAGTGTCCTAATTGGCAAGCCGCTGGGAGAGCAACAGCGCTGTGCTGCTACCCTACTCCTTGTCCTTCACCTCCTCAACCTTCCCTTCACTGAGCCATGTGCTTTCTCCTGATGCACCTTCCTCCTGTCCTCTTTCACCTCCCACAATCTTTCTTCTTGAGGACTTTAACTATTTCTTCTTCCTCCTCTTCCATAACAGTGAGATCCCCCTCATTCTTCCATTCACATGCCTGACCCCTCCTCCTCTATTGAGTCTCTGCTGTAAGTGTACACTGCCCTCCATAGTTTCTCCTTGTCTCTGACTTTCTGCCACCTCTTCCTTTTACCCTCTCTACGACAAAAAAGTGTGGTTTCTCATCCCAACCCCTTTCCCCTCTTCCTTTGATCTTTTTCCATTTTTGGCTAAGTGTGCTGTCACTCAGCCCACATCCTTACTTTCCATCCTTCATTTAATATGTTTGTAGGCTTTTCAGAGAGTTCACGATAAAGACACGAGCAGTGAAAGATAACTTTAAGATCAGATGTTACTGACTCAAACCCAACTAAAGCCAGAAAGCATGAATAGATGACAACTTTGGGATTATTCTGGGATTATGAAGGAAAAAAGACAGACTCACGTAAGAAGTACTCTGAGGCATCCGCCTCATAGTCAGCATCCTCAGGAAAGTGATCTATCTGCTTGCACATGCCTTTGAAAGAACCTGTGAGAAAGAAAGAACATATTACAAAAATCAGCACTGACAAAATCTAAAATTGCACGTGTAAACATGCGTTAATGTTTGTGTTCGTCTGAATGACCGAACGCGAGCAAACTCAATTTTCCCATTTTTTTCCTGCATGGTATCGCAGATTGTATCAAGTCTCCAGTATTCTGCTCGGTGTCTGTATCAACCCTTCTTTGGGACAAAAGAGATGAGACAGGGAGGAGAACTTTGTCAGGAGCTTTGAAGGAAACATATCACAGAACAAAAAGTGACAGACAAGGAGAAATAAGGAAGACGATTGGAGGAGCTCAGTCTAAACAACTCAAAAACGCAGGTGGGAGGGTGAGGAGGAGGCAAGGGGAGAGCAAAATGCAAATGATAGACAGGAAGAAAGGATAGTGCTGCTCATTAAGAGAGATTGTGTGTGTGTTTGTGTGTGTGTTTTTGGCTTAGTGCAGCTTCCGTGGTAATTGTTGTACCCTCCTAAACCACTGCAATTAAATGGCCCCTTGTTAATTGGCGATTGAAGGACGAAAGACTACCGCCGGCTTTCAAATGGGGATCGGCTGCGCACACGAGCACACTCTCACACTCTCACACTCTCACAATATGTCTCACACTTCCAGGCGTGCACACACACACACACACACACACGCACACACACACGCACACATTCACATACTGTAGCTTCAGCCCTGTTACCGCGAGCCTCACTCCAGCCGTCTTTTTCACTCATCGCTGGGGGAGTGTTTGCTGCTAAACTTGCATTTTTATCATACCTGTGGAGAAAATAACCACTTTATAACAAAGCCTGATAAATAAAAGTGAAAAAAGAAAAACAAAATCATGACAGGACTCCAACAACAGCCTGTTTCGTATTTACATATCTTTAATACACCTCAGAAAACTCTCAGACGAACAAAGTGTTTTTCATCAAGTGCACTTTGATAGATGCATTAAAGAAGATATTTCACGAGGAAGCGGCGCCAAAACCTTTCAGAGTCCTGCAAAAACACTTTCATCTTTTCATAATTTCAGCGTGAACTGTGTGTAGAGCGCCGTGTTGAGATTGCGTTCGGTTCCTGAAAGGACCGCGATGAGTGACAGCGCACTGTGTTTCAGCAGGAATAGTTTCACATCTGAATGCCCCTTTGTCTCACTTGCTTACAGTAATTGTTTGTTGGACAAATGCGAGTCGGTACTACAAAGTTAAAAATACTGCAATCATGCTGAGTGCGCTTCACAGACACACTCACTTTTCTACAGTAAGCGCCGATGACTAGACTTTAAAATGATGTCATTTTCCCTCCAGTGGACGTGAAGGAGATATTTAGCACTTCAGCGCAGCCTCTTAGAAACTGTTTTTTTGTTTAATCAACAGAGCTTTAAAGGACGGTGGTGACAGCTGCATTGTTCAAGTTACATTGGTAGAGGATAATCTAAGAGCATGAAGAGTGTGACAAATGAAGACGTCATCGTACTGTGAGACTGTCCTCCCTCAGAAAACAACACCACACGTTTGCACGAGGTTTTTTATATGACCCATAAAAACCTCAGTGTGAATGAGAGCATGTTTAATGTGCACTGAGCTCTCCAAAAAAAATGAGGATGCCAAACTCATTTTACCACATACAGCCCACTTTGATCTGCAGTGGACCAGACCGGTGAAACTTTCTGTTAGTGTAAAGGTGTTTAACTGCACGTTTAATCCCTAAGATGTCTTAGGATAAGAAGAAGAGATGCAATTTCAACCTAATGTCTCAGTTTTATAAGATGATAAAGAAATGCTGCTGTAGTAAGCGAAATAAAAAAATTTCAGCTTGGCTCTTTGGGATTGAAATAAGAGTGTAAAATTACAGAAACAGCTCTGCTGGCTCATTGCCCAGACTGCCCTGTCATTACAAAGAGGAAAGTTTTTGTCAAAACAGAAAAAATGCCCATTTTAGTTATTTATTTGAATGTGGACACGTTGTAAAAAACAGACACTTCTAAAGTAGATGTCATTTAACTGATTATCTGTTACCTTTACTACTGTGGGGGAGGTCTTTATCAGCAGAACAAGCTGTAAATTTAAAATCTAAAATTTATGTCCTCCTTTAAAAGTCCGGTGGGCCGGATTGAAGTCTTTTGAGGTCTGATTGTGGTCCCCAGGCCTTCTGTTTGACACCACTGCTTTAACCTCCTAAGACCCGAACTCTTTCATGGCATGCATTTTTGATTTCTCTTTGCTATGTGGGCTGATTGGGACCTGATGAATGTAAAAAGATTGAACTTTTTTTTTTTTACCTGATTTTTTGTCTCTGAGAAAAATGAGATCCACATATGAGGATATTTGTTTTCAATTTCGATAGAACAGTGGCAGTATAACGTCCTCGTACGTGGATATCAGGCCTTTGTAGAGCAAAATTGAGTATTTGGGTCTAGACAACCCAAAATGTGATGTCCACATATGTGGACGCCAGGTCCTAGGAGGTTAATGCATTAGTCAAAGATCACTGATTCGATCAAGATTGTTGGGGGCAGTAATTCCAAACTAACGTAACTTGGCATCATATTCAAAGAACCTGGGTGTGACGTAGGTATCTTGTGGGAAGTTTCTGACCAGAGTGATGTGCATATCTTATGTTGTTGTTAGCAGTGATTACATTACTGTTATAAACAATAAAGTTTCTGCAGTACATATGAACAAAAGTAAGTTTAACAGCTACCTTAGAAAAGAAAAGAAACAATAATGTTTTGATGGTTTTGATGGTGTCTCTCTCTCTGAGTGCCCCTTGCTGAGTTCCTCCAAACCAAAGACCACGCAGGTAACCTCTGGAGCTGAGGAATGATGGAAAAGTGGAAGTGTCTGAAACTGTAATTCCTTGAAGTGCCACTTGAGTTTGGGCCCCAAAGTGAGTCAGTGCCCCAAAGGATGGAAATTTGGCTTAGTTAAAGCAAGGACACACTTTAGAGCTGTTAAAGCCATTATGGTTTAGTCAGACTAGAGATATATCAGTACATGTGCATTAGACTCGTACCAATAAGTCTAATGCACATCTTGTTATGGACCAACATCAACAAGTCAATAATATCACATCATAAATAGAGTAAAAACAAACTTTGCATTGACCCAGACTCTGGGTCTTATAAGGACTATGTGGGATATGATTATAAAATCAGACACAATCTCTCACACACACACACACACACACAATCTGGACAGAGATCTCAGATGTTGATACTGGGATCTGCTGGAGCCACTCGCCCAGTTTGGGGGTTACTGCCCTGAGTGCTACAGTTACCACAGGGACCACTGTTCCCTTCACCTTCACATCTTCTTGAGCTCCTCTCTCAACCCTTGATATTTCCTGAGCTTTTCATCTTTTCTTTACACCTATCACTGCTATGGTTAGTTAGCCATCACCAGTTTGTCCGTCTGTATCTGAAAGTTTGACAGAATCTCAGCTCAGTCATTGTCTCCCATTTTGACCTCGGGACTTCCAGGCCATACTTCCTGTATACTGTGCTGACCACTTGGTATGCCCTGCCTGCTAGCATCTTGCACCCTGCTAATATTTGCTGGATTGTCTCAGGGGTGTCTTTACACAGCCTGCACTTGGGGTCTTGCATTGTGAGGTAGACCCCAGCCTCTATGGAGCTTGTACTTAGAGCTTGTTCTGTGCTGCAATGATTAATGCCTCTGTGCTGTCTTTCAGTGCAGCTTTGTCCAGCCACTGGTAGCCAATTAATATCAGCCACTTCTTCTATCTGCCGATGATCCATGCCATGCAGAGGTCTATCCTTCCTCACGTATTCACTAACATGCAGTCAGTTGTGTCAGTTTTCCTGATGTACTCACGGATGTTTGTTGTTTCATCCTGGATAGCGGTACATAGTGGTATATATATATTCATCATTTTAAGATACATTATACGGCGTCTTTCTTGTGTAGCTGGGAGTATACAGCCACGGCGCTGTTAGACTGGTACCACCATTTCCTTTAACTTTAATAAAAGGACTTCTTTTTTCCCGTGTTTGGTTTTCTGTATAAATTTATTGGTTTGATCTCTGGTGTCTTCAACCCACATCCCACAGCATGTCAAACACATCAATTCGCACACACTCACAGCTATGTAGAAACTACATTATATCTATTCTTCCGTTGCTGCTTTCTCTCTCTTTGCCTTTCACACGCTCCCTCACTTGCTCCAACACATGCCCACCCACACTGCACCACAAGCACATGTAATCTGGAATTGTATTCTCCCTTCCTTCTCCTTGCTTTCGCTCCCCCCCCCCCCCCCCCCCACCCCTCCCGTCTTGCTCTCCTGTCTGTCTCACATACATGTGCTCATACCCTGAAGACCAGATTCCCATTTGAAATGAGCTTGCAGCTCAGCCCGTCCTCTGGGCCTCTCTCTCTCTCTCCTTTTTATTCCTTCTGCAATTCAAATTAAGACCACGCTTTACTGTCTTGACTGGGAAGAAACCTGTGCAGTGCATTTCATTTCTTGGCTGATTCTTTTTTATGAATTTTGTATGGGCGGTGGGGGTTAAACACATGACTCCATGGCCTCTTTATTACATACACTCATACCTGTGATTATAGAACAATATAGCACAAACAGGATTGCCAGCTTTCACCCATCAGAGTGAGGCTGTGGAGAGAGAGAGGGGCTTTGAGGATTTGGCCCTATTCTACTGATCATACCACAAGTACTTCATGAGTGGATATTAGCCTAAATCTACATTCTGTCTTATTGATTTCACGTGTGAAGATAACTGATCAAACTTTGGTGAATTATGACACAAAAACATGTGTGAGACAAACTGGAAATATATGAAATGAGTACCTTTATTATTAATGTAGTATATATAGTGGATGACCACTGCACATAGAGGCCCTGGAGCAAGACCTTTGGTTGGCTTTGAGGCAATTCTGGCGATGTAGGTAGCAGCTTCCTGCTCACACCGTCTATAGTGGGAGTGGGGTGCTGCTGATCTCATCCATGGATATAATAAAGAATTATTCAAAGATCTCAAAGCCACTGAAAGACTTTCTTTAGTAAAAGCACAGAGGGATGACTCGCCCATCACTGTGTCTGAGGTCACCAATGTAGTCAAAAAAAGACTACGTAGAGATAGGGTGAGAATCTCGATTATTTGGGAGGCGGCTCAGTGGAGCTGTTACTCCTCAATGTGGAAAGGAGCCAGCTGAGGTGTTTTGGGACATCTCCCTAGGATACCTCCTCAGTGAAGTGTTTTGAGGATGCCTCAGGATATTAACCTGTGAATCCAGTCATAAGTGACCATTCAGCCCTCAAACCCCAGTTTGAGCTAAAACAGAGTTGGCTTCTTGGAGCTGGATAGAAAGAAAAAAAGGGGAAATGATCAGCTTCATGGCAGTAAATTTGGATTCCATGAAACCGCGAAAGGTCTCTCTATGAAGCAATGCTGTGTATTAGCAACACAAACCTCTGCTAGCAAACAAATCCGCTTTGCATTCATTTACGCTCATTGTGTATTCGGCTTTTGTCAGCTTTGTCATCGTGTTGAAACAAACTGGAGTATTTTTTGAAGCTGCAATACATCAACCAATCTTTTGCTCAGATAAAAGGAAAAATGCAGACACCTTTGTGCCTGCTGAGAAATCCCCATCTGAGAAACTCCTCCTCTTCCCTTCTCCTCTCGACACAGCCATCGTAATGACGCGTCGCTCTTCCAAATTGCCCCTTTTAAATTATACATTCTGCTTTAAACATGGAACAGATACTATTATTCTGAGACCAACCTACACCTCGGGGGTCAGGACAGCTCTGTCACCCACTTATGCTCACAGCAAGAGGGGCCGCTGTGTCTCACAGCGGATGATTTATACCAATAAGAGGAGACCCCGATGACCCCTTTGCTGTCATAAGCCAATCAGAATCCTGCTCGCTGACCGACCTGGTAGCTGTTAAGGATAAGTTAATACAGTATGATGAAACACTAGAAGACATCCTTTCATGAAGCATTAACATCGTAACCCACTCGGCGAGATACGTGAAAATGTGTGTGAAGAGCAAATGCCCTCCTCTGAACCGGTACTGTGTCTTATGCAAATAACTCGGCGTGTCTTTATTCCTTTATGCTAATTACGGCTCAGTCTGTGTGTTAAAGTGCCACTAAAGTAATCCCTCAGTGGCAAAGGTGGATGAACATCAGAGACCTCAAAGGAGACGTGTTGCACAGCAAAGGTGGCTACCAGCTCAGTTCAGTGGATTACAAACACGGTACACAGGAAATGTGCTCCTTTCTTTTCTTGATCTATTAATGTAAATTCACCCAGGAGAACATTCATCCCTGCTTTCATGCTTTTGTAAATATTTCTTTGTGTTCTTTAGGCTCCTCGGTTGTTCCGAATACGAACATTTTAGATTTTCTAAAAGGTTGCAACAACCCCACCCATGAACCCTTAGCAGAGGTGCTTAAAATGCTCCCTAAACGCCCCACCTGCTGCATCTGATCCACTTATCTCCCCAGTCTTTGACTTTTAGTGGCAGAAAGGAATTTAAAGTAAACGTACAACTAACTACAACACATTTAATCTCCCTCAGCTACATCATATTGATGTTTTTTTTCTATATTAACAAGTGGGTTAGCAAAGAATATGACCTTAATTATTAATAAACATCTGCAGTGTGGCTTATATAATTTAACCTTCTGAAAACACCGTAAGATTTTCAAAGACATACACTGGAGTCAAATAGGAAGGGAGATGTCATGGTTTGAACCATCTCAAAAATATGTTTGTTAGTTAAACCTGTTTTGCATTGTTAAATGGAAGGCTAAAGATCGCTATTGATCTTTATAAAGAGCACCTCAAATAATAACAATTTGAATGAGCAAACATAAGGAAATACACTTGTCTATAAGCCCTGTTAAGGTTTCTTTGTTATACGATTAAATTCAGTTTTATTTCTATAACACCAAATCACAACAACAGTCATTTCAAGGCACTTTATAATGTAAAGAGCCTACAATAATACAGAGAAAACCTCAAGAATCAGATGACCTCCTATGAGCGAGCACCTCGGCGATGCTGGGAAGGAAAAACTCCCTGTTAACAGGAAGAAACCTCCAGCTGAAAAGTGGGAAGTTAAAGATAAGAATAGAGCTTAACTGCTGTGCCCTGTAACTTTACATCATAAAATTTAAGAATAAAAATATTTTGTTGCTTTGTTCTGTTGTGAGAAACATAAATATCTGTGCAAACTTTCATCTTGCGGGATGTTACTTGCTTAGCAGAGGATATATGAGATATGAGAGGATAAGATGATAAGACTTGCTTGTGAACATACACCCAGGCAGCTGTCATGCTATTCAACTTCCTATTGCTCTTTAAATCAGGCCTACACATGTGTAGCTGGTTCCCTTGTACAATACTATCACAGCAAATTGAATAGTATGCAGATTTCTTGCATTCGTATTCTCCTGATGAAATTTATATCACTTGTGCTCGTGTATGTGTGTACACGTTACAGTTCAGGTCATGACCCAAAATCAGAACAAGTCGGGAGACAAGAGGATTACCAGGGAAAGTGAAAATTGGATCAAACTGGATTGTAACATATTGTAGTAGGAGACATAATCAGGTTTCTCAGCAAGTCAGGGTAAGCAGCTGCTTGACTCATTAAACCCCATTTCCTGACTTCACCTCATATGAAAAATGCAAAATGTTATTTCTGTACAAACTCAGTTCAAAGAGGAAAAAGGCTTCATGTTCTCCTACTAGTCCCAAACGGTCCAAATATAATGATCCATATAAAAGGAGCTCAGACAAAATTCATACAGTAAACATGCAGCCAGAAATGAACTCTTCGTGCATTTTAAAACTTTGATAGAGAACAAAAGAACTGAAATGACTGAAAAAGCCTTCAGTTCATTAAACGACTTCATTTTGAGCTGTATTTCATTTTAATCTTTGAACCCGCACGGCCAATTCATTTCCACGCAATTTCAGCACACGCCTGGCAATAGACAGACCTATTAAAGATAATTGTAATAAATGTGGAATTAGATTCTCACCCTATTTGTTCTAACTAATTTAGAGTAAGCAATTACTTTTCCTACCAGCAGGCATGCACAAGTGTGCACACGCACCACATAAATTACTTTGATGTCTGGTTGTGACAGAGAGAACTGCTTGGGTTTGCTCCTGATAAAGAAGCCTCCATCCCGACTTTGATTTTTTTTTTCCCTTTTCTGTGACGGGGAAGTAGAGCAGCCTGTTGTCATGTGGCACAAAGCAAAAAGGAGCAAATGACTGGTTAGTGATAATTTGGCAGATCATGGCGCTGTGTGGTGGAGGTCACCGTAGCGTCCAGGTGGTCAGAGAGCATTTCACAAGTGTTCACACTTTTAGTCCAAATTAGTTCATTGCTCAGATTTCCCTCCGCGTTTAAATGACTCAACTCGGGTTAAGTGCTTCTGATCAGTAGCAGAGCAAAAGCCAAGTGGACTAACGTGGGTAAACCAAGTGTGATACAGTAAATGCATCCATCCATTCGCTATATCTTTTACTCTGTATATGGCTATAGGGGGTTGGAGCCTATCCCAGCTGGCACAGGGTATATCCAGGGTGGGCAACTCAAGGCCTCGAGGGCCAGAGTCCTGCAGGTTTTAGATGTCACCCTGGGTCAACACACCTGAATCAGTGATGATTAGTTAGAACTGCAAGACATGTTGTGGGGGTAAGTTAGCCATTTGAATCAGCTGTGTTGGATCAAGGACACATTCTGCCATCTGCCATTCCTACAGCTGTGTATCCTGCTACAGTGATGCCAGCGGAACGTTTTTATCAATGGCCTGTGTCACTTTTCTTTCAGATGTTGAAGGACTCCTGTTGACTCTACAGGACTAACCTGCACATTGACAATAGATGCTAAATAATACCGAGCACAGCTCAGTGTAAAGCCTATGGATGCCTCAGTATGTGAAACCTTGGAAAGAAGAGTGGACCCAGCCAGAACCGTCAGTCTGTGGACAACAGTGCTGACCTTCCAGGCTGCAGACAAGATGTTTAAATGACATGACTGTGTTGCTGCAGCTGCATGCAGAGAAGCAGGCAGAAAAGCAGCTAAACAGGTCAAAGAAAACCAGTGTGATCCTTGGATGACTAAAAAATATCCTGTTTTGCCAGTGTGTCCAAGATGCTGTTTGAAGCGAAAGGCAGATCTTCAGTTATAAGCTGTTAAACAGACTACACTGAAGTTGTAAGGAATCAGATTGCATCTCATATCATGCAAAGTTTTCAAGTTTTGCTAGATATGAAATCCTGCAAAATATAAAATACATCAAGTTGAAGTCAGTCATGTAGTTAATAAAGACAAATTAGCGACAGCAATAACAGCAAAGCTGCAGTTTCAGTAGACTTTATCATTAAAGCAGTCACTTAATTAGCAACACTGGCATTCTAGCAGAAGGAACACCTTAAAATAAACAAGCTGCTTGTAGAGAGTTCATCTGTAACATAACTTGGCGTTGCATGCATTCAGTAAATAAACAGGGCATATGGTGACATTATATCTGTGATATAACATTTATTTTAAACTACTACTGAACACAAACATAGTTAAGCCTTTATTATTACCATATTTCGGATATGACTATGAAAGGCGGAAGAGGAAGTAGTTCCTTCCAGTGTAGACAATCCGAATGATATAGGTTCTTTCCACTGTGTTCCTGTTAATGATAAACTACAAATTTACCCTAAATTACTAAAAAATCGATATTTTAATGTGAGAATCGATTCAAGAAAATAAATGACTGGTATCGGAGGAATCGATATTTCAGTATCGATCCGCACATCACTACTTGTGACCCTTTATGAAATTGTTCATTTTTCTTTTCTTTTTAAATGAATGCCAAGCGGAGGATTCAAAAACCCATTTTACCCAATCAAGAACCAGCCTGATTCATAATGAAAAATTTCTATTTGTCATTTGTACACAATGTTTGCCGCATAAGTTAAACAACGAACTTATGGACGATATTTCGACTGTTGCGATATATCATCAAGCTCTTGGCAAGACAGATAATATTGGCATTTAAGGAAATATCAAACTATTCATTTAAGCTGCAATAGAGACCAGAACAATTATGTCAACTCCAAGATCATGCCAAATTTCTATATTCATTTTAGAAAAATCCATCAATGCAACCAACAGTGTAGTTGCTACTCAGTTAAAGTTAAAAAGAGAACAAAATCTAACATGCACGTGAGATGCAGCACGCTGCACCATCCATCTCAGATCTCAGCTAAAAACATGCGAACAACAGAGGCGTTCACGCATCATGAACATCATCTTCATCTGTGCATCCAGCACTAATACATTTGCAGACATCTATCTTCACGGATCCTTGTTACACTAGCTCAGCACGGCTGTCTCCTCTGATGGCGCCACACAAAATTAAACTTGTGATCAGACATAATCACACCATTTCAGAGAGCTGAAAAACTCAGCAACACTTTTTTTTGGGGGGGGGGGGGGGGGGGGGGGGGGGGGGGGAGACAGAGCTGCAGAGAAGCAGCAGTTCAGCTGTTAAAAGTAGGACTTGTACTGTGTCACCAGCATGTAGCACTCTTACAACAAGAGTGTTACAACTTGGCGAGCGAATGCAGATTTTCAGAACGCATTACACCACCTCACGAAAAACAGCTACAGCTCTTTGAAACTGCCACACGAGAAAGGACGCGAAACGACAACTGAGTGGTGAAAACAGGGCCATCATTTCTTAAGTGAAGCGTTTTTTTTAACATTGTACTTTGGTTCCAACATCTTAATGTGAAAATAGACGGTTGCGAAACAACAAACACGGTAGCTCTCGCAGCTCTGAGAAAAACACACAAGCCCTTTACACTCTACATCTCTGTGAAGGAAGGTATTTTGTTTAAACTGATGGCGGCTAAAAATGTTGCGCCCTGCCATGAAAGAAGAATGCTTATCTTAGGAATGCATTGATTTGTATACATATGTAACTATAAGAAATAATATGCAGCACCAGCAGCAAAACAATGGTCAAAATGTGAAAGATAAATCAGACACTAATCAGTGCATGAGTGAAGCAAACTGGACAAGGTTTGCTGATGAGACAGTTACTAATTACGGAACATCCACCTCCATCTGTGGCTGTACACGTGCTAATTGCAGACATAAATTTGCAGATGGTCTCTCAAAGTCTTTAAAAAAAGAAGATTACCAGGTACAGCAAATAAACAATTCATTTTTAAAAAGGGAGTACCATCAACCACCTGCAAACAACCACACTGTCCCCCTTTTGAGAAATCCCTGAGCGCGCCGTCTCCGGTCCCTTCCCTGCTCTATCCTAGTTTTGTTTAGTGAAACTTTCTGCAATGTTTTCCTCCTCCCCTCCCAGCTCCGATAAATTCCTTTGGCACACATGTGAAGAAAAGAGGAGCGAAATGAGGAAACTGAAAAAGAAAACAGCAAAAGGATGGAGGACAGGAAGGAGACAGACAGACGAGACATGTGAGACAGAGAGGTGACAAAAATAAGAGAAATGTGAGAGATCCACAAAGCCTGCAGCGTCCTGGTGAAGCTTCGTTGATAAACGAGGCAACAGATGTTTAGCCCCATATAAAATTACAGCAAGCTGCTATATGTGGAATAGATACCTGCTCTCATTCTGCAGCTCTACATTACATCCTCCCAAAATCATCTCTGTTGCAGCGCACTGGGCAGCCGCTCATACGTCCAATATTCAGCTAGGAAACTGACATTTAACTCAAAATGTTCACATTTCTCCCCATTAAAAGGTGTCAACAACTGCATGTTTGCTGTATCTCACTGTGAAAGCACATAACGTGTGCTGGTGAGAGAAATACTTAAGCCAAAATGCTTTGTCTGTTAGACTGACAGGACCTGTAGATTATTTAGTGTGTATTTCAACATCTGCTAGAATTTAGCAGAAAGTTCTTTGGCTGAACAGATGGGTCAGAGTTTTGAAGGTTACAACAGAGCGCTGCAGTGACTATTTTGAATCTCTTACGTGTGATGTGTGACTCATTTCAACTTGTTTCAAATTTTTATCACCACTGAATATCCTGAGATATCAAAAGGACTAATCATCATTTACTAATTAAAAGCAAAAACAGCTGACTATAATTAAATGACTATAACTGAATTTAATTGTGCATATTTGTGACGCAGCACGAGAGACGAAGCTGTGCACAAAAGCAGCAGCGCAGTGACACGGGCTTTTCTGTTGTTTCCAGTGTTTGTAGTATTTTCTTCATTTCTGTTGTATTTTACATGCTTTATATTGCAGTATTGTGAAATTCAGCGGTGCTCCATTCTGAAATAGTCACTAGCTGTTTTTTGCATTGTGAAGGTTTTTGTTAGTGTTGGTAAGACCGACCAATGAAAATGTCTTTAATTGTTTTAGAGACATTCAGGTTCAAATATTGCTGCAGATTTCACTGTGTGGAAAAAGGGCCTGAAAGTAGGTCAATGGACCATTTTCAAAAAAATATATCTCGAGAATAATTTGATATGACACACATTTGACACAAAGGCAAATGTGTCCAACAGTCATAGGCATAAGAAACTGGAATTCTCTCAGTGATCATCTCAAGTGTTGTACAAATGTTTCTCAATTTAAAATCTGCTATAAGAATAAAATGATAAACCGATATGAAGAAGTTGAAAATAATAGAATTTAATTGTAGAAAAATGATCCTTTTAGTTTGACATTTAGTGGTATTGCTCATTGTTAAGTATATTGTTCTGTTTGCTTTGTTTTGTTTTGTTGTGTGCAGAATATTGTCAGAGTGTAATTTTGGTTGTAAGTGCCTACTTGTATTATCACAGATAGGGGGCAGGTGTCAATAAGAATTTATTCTTTTTCCTGCTCCTTTTCATGCATGGAAACAGTGTTACTTTAATTGAAAGGAAGGTTGTGTATGGGAAATGAATTACTGCTGTACCATGTGTGAAACAAAAAATAAAATAATAAATAAATAAAATAAAATATGTGAAGCAGAAATTTTACAGCAATCATTATATGTGTTCACACATAAATTCTTATGCAAATCAGAGACAGTTGAGCAGAAGGCTTGTATGGATTTGAGATGGAGATGTTAATGTATCAGGTCTTAAATTCTCCAAACAAGCAAAAAATGAAAATGTTGGACTTTAGTCTGACATCACATTTGTGAGGTACTAAACTCAGCTATAGTAACACTTGATCCTGTGGAGAAGTCCTGTGACCTGGAAATCATGTTGTACATAGTACTAGCTTTCTTTTCAAATGTAGGAAATGCTACATTCATATTAGTCGTATACCTTCATTCAAGTGGCTAATCTAGAACTGGTAACACATTGCAATGTAAAAAAAAAAAAGAATGGTGCAAAATGGTGCAATTTTCACTTCTCCGTAAAATTTCTCATCCTGAGGTTGGAACCACTGCACTGAAGGCCAAAGCACCGTAGTGTTAGGTATAGGAGACTAATACAGATAACTTGGTTTGATTGGTGTGAATTGTGTTCATATATTGAAGGGATTGATGGCAAGACAAAAGGCCTGGGAGAGTCAACCCCCCCCCCCCCAAAACAAAACAAAACAAAACAAAACAAAACAAACAAAACAAAACAAAACAAACAAAACAAAACAAAACAAAACAAAACAAAACAAAACAAAACAAAACAAAACAAAACAAAACAAAACAAAACAAAACAAAACAATAAAGATGTGATTCAGTGTGAATCAACCTTCTAAAAAAGACATTATTATCTCTGGTGTCCATATTAAATTGGGGTTTATTTACTTGAGACCTTAATCCACTGAGGTTCGAGGTGTCGTTGGTGATGACCCAAATCCTTCGGAGTCGAGCAAGAAGTCATTTTTTGGAAAAGAAAGTTTTTCACGCGTATCGGGTAGAACGAATTAAGATCTTTGTTTTCTGATTGCGAGACTGGGAAGAATAATTTCTATCAAGAGCAAAAATGAGATATTCTGGTTGGGGTCAGGGATTAGGCTATAACTAATGCTGACTTACACCTCCAAGGCCTAAACGTCCTGACTAATGCAGATATGATGCTCATCAGAAATAAATTGATTCTTGATAGGTATCTAGGTTTTGGGGTGTTTTTTCCCGCCTGTCACAGATTGGAAATGTGAGGACATGACAAGAGCAGAATATGTCTGAACATTTCAGAAAGTAATACAACAGAATTACAGTAAATTTTACTTTGTTTGGTTAAAAGAAACAACAAGTGGTCATGAGATATTCTGGCTATTTGCAGATTTTTAATTAATCTCATTTACAGCATACATTTAAAGCCTCGAGTCATTCAGAAATCTTTACATAATCACATTAATCATCAGTGCCTGTTTTTCAAATACTGAAAATCTTTTAATAAACCTTATTCTAAAATTTCTCCTCGCTTTAAAAGCCCAAACTAATCAGCTGGGTCGGGCTGTTGGTTTAATAAATGATTTAAGCAGAGGTCTAATTTTCAGCCTACGGTGAAACTGGTGCAGTTAAAGTCGGAGTATTACGTGTTGGTTAGAAACTACAGGCCTAAAATAATTTTCTTCCTGTATTTCTGACATGGATGTGAATTGTTTGACAGATGGGGATTGCTGAATGAAAAAGCGGCCATGGTCATAACGTCACACATTACACCACATTAAAATACATTCATGCTCCGGTGAAAAACGCGCGTAAACGGGTCAGAATCAGCCGTTAGTTCAAGAGGGTCGACTGATCGGACCGCAGGATCTGGCAAGATAGTGGGTCAGTGACCAATAAATGGCGAGTGCTTGCTTTCTCCCCCTCTCTCCTCATTTGAGTCTCCCGTCCACTGTCTTTCCTCCCCATCCGCGTCTCTCTTACTCTAACCTCTTACCCCCCCGGTGTGTCTGTGATGGACGTTGCGTAACATTACTAAAGAAAAACGACACACACCAGTGTGCAGCATCGGCGAGGGCTGGGAGCTTGGAGGGTGGGCAGGAGGATGGGGTGGTGAGGGAGTCGAGCAAAGAGCACTGACCCAATATCTAATGAAAGAGCAGAGAGAGATGAAGGGGAAGGGAGGAGGAGGGTGGGGTGGAGGGCAGAGGCGAAGTCGACTGGAGAGATGGAAAGAATAAACGGAAAAGAAAGAGATGAGGGAGATGAGATGAGAGATGAGGTTTGGTGTGGGGAAATATGGAGGGGAGGAAAAAGGGAAAAGGAGAGAGGCTAGAGGGGGAGACAGAGACAGAGAGGGGCAGACAATGAATTCAGGCAAAAAAGAGCCTGGGCATTTAAACTATAAATAACCAAGATACTAGCAGCAACACTGGTCTTCTCTTTCTCTCCCTCCATCCTTCCCACATCTTTCTTTCCCCCCGTTTCCCTGCGTGTCCGTGCTTGTTCTGCTTCACAAAGTCTGTGATTTTGATCAGCTTACGCTCTTCAGAAGGACAAACCCCATCTGACTTTGATTTAGTCCTGTTGTGACTGGCTGCAATTTGGTTTGTTTGATTTGGTGATCACAAGCATTTGTTTTATTGGGATTTATTTAAAAAAAAAAACAGCACAAGACATTTAACCAGGTTAAATTCCAAGTCCCGTGCTCTCATTGGCTGAGCAGAGTATAGAAAAACAAAACCGTAAACCATAAATAAATTGATATTCAATTACAATCACAATTAATATAGGCACTGATTTATAAGATGATTTTCTCTGAAATATTTTATTTTGTAATGATATTTATTTCCGAAAACATGTTTACATTTTTCGTTTCTGCTTCTTCATGCAAATGAGTGATCTGTTATCGGGTTAGCTTTTTGCCTATTAATGCTTAAGATCACAGTGTAAATGCTAGCCTCCAATCAGGGGACTGCTAGAAAGCAGCAAACAAAACTTTCACATTTGTCCTGCAAGATTATGCTGCCAGTGTGAACTGCTGCATTAACAATACATGAGTTTGAAAAATATCTTTAACACAAGAAAACAATTGCACAAGTTTTGGCAGCTTTTGATCTCCATATAACACTCCCCTAAGCTACTCAAACCTGAAGAGCACCTTGCATTATTTGATAATAGCTCGAGAACACACATCCAGCTGTGTTAATGTGAATATTGGCATGAGAACAGACATGACTGTGACCTGAGCTTGAAAGTTTATCTAGCACAGGAAAATCTCAGCTCCAAAACCTTGAAGCTTCATCTTCATGTAGAAAAGGAAAAACCATGTAACGAGTGTGGCCTGACATGTAGGAGCCTCAAAGTTCAGTATGTAAGCATAAGGTTTGAGTGCTTCACTTAAACGACACCTCAGCAATGGTTCCTGAGGGGAAACTGTTATGGTGGCTGCATGTATGTATTTGTATTCATGTTTGTGTACATCTGCGTGACTGTGTGCACTTGTGTGTTCATGCTCTTGCATGTGGGAATGTGTGAGTCTGCCTTAAAAGCGTTCATCTCTGCGCTGTGCGTGCGCACCTGTGAATGCATGCGTGGTCCATGCGTCCACGTGTGTGCAAAAGTGCAAGCGTGCCTGTGTCTGTGCGTACATGCATATGGATATGAGCCATTAGCTGTTATCCACAGGGAAGACATGTTAACAGGTTTGGCTACCACTGAGAGAATTGTTAGGAAACTGTGTGTGTGTGTTTCTGTGAACGTTTGTCCACACGCACACATGTATACATGCCCAGCTGCGTGTGTTTGTGTGTGTGAGGTCCCATTGAGTCAGTGGAAGGAAGGCAGGGGGTATGAGTGTGAGGGGAGGGAGGGCCTGGTGGGGGGAGGTGGGGAGGGTGCTATGAGTCATCCTCCGCATGGGCTTCTGGCTCTCTCACTTGCTTAGTAGCTCACCCGCTCGCTGTCTTTCCCTGCATAGCAACGGCTGTGCAAAAGCTCATATAGGTCCCTAGCAACCAGTACTGATCGTGTAGTGGCCTGTAAACACTCCATTAACAGGTCACAAGGACCCATTAAATCATAAATACACTAATCAATGCGCACAAAATTGTTTCAAGACGTCATGTAAACACGTAAACAAAAAGGATCAGGACAATACGAGGAATGTGGGGGGCAAACAGAATCTATTTAAAGGACAAATTCAATAAAACTCTGTCCAAAACCAGCCTACAACTTTAACTAGCTAATGTCTTAAATATGCTTTCAAGTGAAGAAAAACGAATTCACATCTATTTGCTGGAAGTAAAAATATGACTTTCCCATAAGGCAGGATTCACACACAGGGATCACTTTGAGTGATCTTTTCACAGAAAGCAACAACAACCAGTCGCTCACAAGGCAAGCTAGCTGAGTGTTTTTTAGTAATTAGCATTACCAAGCTAGCTATATGTAACTAACTAGCTAGGGTGTATCAGATATCCCGGGTTGCTGTTACTGCCTCATCAAAGTAATGTTGGTCCAGGATCAACATTGCAGCTGACCAATCATGTTGCTATCATAGCTTTGCAATGTGGGGGGAGGAAATCCCTTCATTATATAAAACTCTCTTCAAGAAAAAATAGTCAGCTATTCAAGTGTTTCCTTTATTAATTTATACAATATAATAAATATATTATTAAGAGGTTTGCTCTTAGTCAAATTTAGGTTACTTCTGTTGGTTTACTAGAGACAGGTTTTAACATCTTTCCAGTTAGGTATCAGGAGATTTCAGGTTAGCTCTGCCAATCAGGAAGCTCTGTGATGCTGGATAACTTACTTGTCAGTGAGAAGCAGAGGGCAGAAGGCATTAGCTGCCCGATAGTTCAACACATTGAACACATAGATTCGATACCATTTATGCAGTTTATCGCTTGCTAGGAGAAAAAGAACCAGGCACTAATTTGTTCACGTTTGCTACACATTGGTGCAGAGACCTTTTTCACTCAAAATGTTTAGATCCCTAACTCGGACTTTTGAGGTGTGGATGGTAGAAACAAGCTTAATACATTCTAGCAACAATTTAGTTGCTAAATGAGAGCATTAAAAGTTTAAGTAGGCAAAAATATTTCTGAGTGGCAATGGCTAAAACCATAAAAAACCTGTCATTACGTTTAGGTAGGACACAGGTTTACAAACAGATTGCTGGGTCATTGCCTGCATCATCACATCCCAATCACTTGATCCTTACCTCCACATCTGTCTTGGAGTTTTCTAATTAGCTCCCTCAGTATGCATACCAGTCCCCCAGTTTCCTTACAGACTGACTCTTGCGCTTTCGTGCACAGTTCTCCAGTTCACAGACCTTGTGCTCTTGTTTTGATGATTTGGATTCCCCACCATGTACATTTTTTGGAACCCATCTGCCAGAGATGCCACTGTCAGAGAAACTGACCTTTTACATCTTGTCTTATACATTTCCCAAAATTGAACTCTGAGTCATAGGGAAGTGGCGAGAAAAATGCTGCCCCGTCGCAGGTCTCAGCACTCCGGCCCAGCTTTGTAGAAACAATGTCAATGCACAAGTGAATACAAATGTGCTTCTTCATCTTTGAAGGAAATGTGAGCGGATTGTATTTCTGTTAAAAAAAACACTGCATTGCATTTCAGCAGAAAATACATAGAGTGCAAGTAATGTGTTCTGTGGTGGTATAATGTTGTTTTGATCTTGCATTACAGCGTTCACTTGTTACTACAGCATTACTGAAGTTTTTATGGTTATTTTTAGGCACTCTAATCGCTTACATTCAGCCAAAACAAAGTGTTTTCCCTGAGAACAGCCCAGCCGGTAATTATATTCCCACCTTAGCGTAATTGAAAAAAACATTTGAAATTTGTAGCCTACCAAGAATCACAGGAATGCGCTTTGCTACCGCAGCTGGAGCACCTGAAGGGTTAATAGTGATAGATGGGGCAAATAGTAAAGCTAGTAAGCCATGCTGGTGATCGATGATGTTTCCCAAAAGGCTCAGCTGCGGTGTTTTTACCCAATCAGCAAAGGAGTAAACAAGAAGAAAGTGTTGTCTGTCTCTATCAGCTGATGTTTCTGCGGCGATAAAAAATACACGAGCTTCCAGTGTCTGCTTGCTGTGTCAACAACATTAACCGTCACTCAAGGCAGCGTCAGTCATCACCTCGGCGCGCTCTCACTTTAAGATCTCTTCTTCCTCTCACCTCACCCCCCATTAAAGACGTTGATCTCGGTACAGATGTTGTTTGGAAAGCTTTCTCTCGTACACATCCACGGCTACCTCGCCCTCCTTCACAGATGTTGTTTGGCACATGTCTACCCGTCCCCATCTTCTGCTTTTTCGCCTCTCCTTTTACCTCCATCTCTCTCTCTCTTTTTCCACCTTCTCTTGGTCACCAATGCTGCTTTTCTCTCCATCTGCTCTTTTTTCCCCCCAGTTTCCCTCCCTCACTTCTCCCATTTATTTTTCACCTTCCTTTCAGACTTTCCCTCTGTGCTCAACCCAGATCTTCTTCTCACTTTGCAGCAGCATCTCTCCCAGATGTTTCAGGGCACAGACGATCTCTCCTGCAGATGCAATAAAACTGAAAAGTCTCCTGAGGCAAGAGAAGTACTTGTTGTTTGGGTTGGGTGGGCCGGTCACAGTAATACGCTTGCAGCCTGCATAAAGAGAGCAACACATACTGTCACGCAAGCTGGGAAACTGTGTGTGTGTGTGCGCGCGGGTGTGTGTGTGTAGATATTCAGCTGTGAACTGTGTGAGAATGTATAATTCTAGCCTGGTGTCTAAGAATCATTTCCATCTTGGTTTCAAGGCTGCTGATTTGGGTCCAGACCCAAACACAAAAACTCATTACATGGACAAACATGAAAAAAAGTGAAAATAAATAAATAAATAAAAGGAAAAAGCAAGAGGCAATTTTCCTGGCTGGATACTGAAGCAGCAAGAGTCGGGTCTCAACATTCATAAGATTTCAAATTGCATAGAAGGTCACCACATTTTGTTCTAAAAACCAATTTACGGTCTCTTTTACAAAGGTTACAAACACATGGTTAACTCTGCAAGCTACTGAGTCGATGAGGCCAAACGTGTTTAATGCCGAAATGGGGAGAATAAGGATAAATGTTTATGTCCATGCCAAGAGTAAACAACCTTAAGGTGGCAAAAACTGCAATTCCTCAAAGACCGCACGAGCCTGCTTCTAAAAGCAAGACATCCACATGTCGAACCCCATAATTCTAGACCAGAACAACAATGTTTACTGCCTGCTGCACTAAATAATTTTGGCTTGTTTGGGTAGATTTCCCCATCATGAAAATTTATAGCGCGGTCAGTTTTATACAATAAATGTTTTTAAAAAATAAATGACGCACACAAGTTGTATTTAAAGTTTAACGTCAGTTAGGTGCAAATTATAGCCAGATGTAGCAATTATGATATAAATTAAAATTCATATATGTAAATTCATATTTGCTTAATTTTTTAAAAAATTGTCAGACTTTTCAGTAATTAAAATTTTCATGGTTCAAGCCTTAAATGGTAAGTTCTATTTAATTCTAGGGGAACTGCGGCTTAGTTGTGTGCTGTATATTATGTATTATAGGTGGACGGATTGATCAAAAATATCGATAGTATAGTATAGTATTGGATTAACACTAGCACAGTAGGATACTTTGTTTTTATCCTCATAGTTCAGTATGTAACTCGCTGAACTGCGTTCAATAAATTATAATTATTGTTACATAAGCTGCCTTTACAAATGAAAACTATCAGTGTCAGTATCGGTAATACCGCCCTATATTTACTTGGTATCAGATCGATACCAAAGCACAGCACTAATGCATAAATAGGATTTCTGCCTAATGTTCGCTCTGTGTGTTTTTACTGCTCGTTCATTCAAGTCAAATTAGTCATTTATTAATAACAAGCCAATAATCAGGTTTTATTAATTGGACAGCTGTTAATAGGGGAGCTTTAGTAGAACGTAATGGTCATTTGTCTTCATGTTTGACATTTTACAGACTGAACGATTAATCGAATAACGATAAATTAATCGGCTTGGGTGGCTGAGGTTGGGAAAAAAGCTCAACAGCAGAAGAAAACAAAACACGGAGACCCTGAAGACAGCCCAGCTCAAACAGGTCCTGCCATTTCAGTGGATTTCAGCAGTAATTGGATTTCCTTTTATCCTTCACCTGTGCAGAGCCTTGAAGGAATACTTTGACATTTTAGGGAAAAAAGGGTTATTAGATTACTTGTTCAATACCGCTCTCATATTGATCCTTTAAATATAATTTTATACGACCGAGTGCTGCTTGGATTCGTTTAGCATAAAGAGTGCAAAAATAAGGAACTCTTCCTCAGGCGCTAGTAGGAGTTTTTCTGACTTTGCACCTATTTTTTTCAGACCAGCAGACTACTTTACCAACTTTCTTGTTTCGCTTTTTTAAACTTCAGAGCAGAGATAGTCATTTCAGAGTAGGTGTGACTTTAAAATCTCCAACTGGTGGATTTCCATGAAGGCAAGAGATATTTCCTCCCTGAAATGATCCAAAGAGCGACTAACGGGGGCGCCACAACAATCGCCATGACAACAATGATTACTCATCTCCAAATAAGTGAAATAACAATGAATAACATCTAATCAGGCTCAGCGCGCTGAAGGTGTGATTATGCACACTGCTGCTGCTTTGCCACTTTATGCAAACCATCTCTCTCTCTCTCTCTCTTTCTTTCTTCCTCTCTCTGTCGTTCTCAGAGCGCTCTGGGCAGGATGATTAATTTGCGACTATTGATTCCTCGAGAATGTGGGAGGGATTGAAAGAGAGCGAGGGAGGGGAGAAAGGAGCATCCAGTATTCTGAGTAGCGCCTTGCTGCAGCTCTCGCCTCCAGTCTTTCATTTAAGAAAAAGCCAATGAGTGCAGAGTTTGGATCCGCCAGAGCACCTCCATCCACCCCCCTCTCTCCCTTCTTCTTCTTCTTCTTCCACCTCCTCTGCTCATCCTTCCTTTTTTCCTCTTCCCTTTCGCTTCCTTCTTTCTTCTTTACTTCCCTCCTGCTCCTGCATCCCCTGTTGTCTAAATTATCTGTGAATATTCAACAAATGCAAGCGAGCCTGGCAACAAGCAGGAAGGAACGGAGGGAAGGAGAGAGGGCGAAGTGCTTAGAAAACAAAAACAAAAATATTTGCTCCTTTCGAAGTTCATAAACTGTTTCGTTCCATAAATATCTTGAAACCAGGAGGCCAGCCCTCAGCTGTGTTTCACTGCAACTTCAAAACAGTAACAGCCGATGAAAAAGTCACAGAATAATTATTAATAATTTAATATTAAGAGCAGCGAGCTAATACGCCAACTTCTGCCGTAGTGGTGGCAAAAGGTACATTTTAACACAGCGCCAGTTCACAAACACAGCAGCAACACAAAAACAGAAAAAGAATCCCGTGAAGAAACAAACAGCAGAGAGTGAACGTCTCGAGCCAACCCTCATTTTTAATTTTGTCTCTAAGAAGCTGGATTTTTTTAGGCGTTCTCAAGCAATAGATTTCCTAAAAGATTTCTCTTCTTTAAGAAAAATATACTTTAAAGCAGATTAACTTTTTTTTTTAAAATCATGCCCTTAGGAAACCAGAAAGCATCCAGCAAAAACCTGACACAGGACCCAAGAGATGCACTTGGGCCTTTAGTAGATCCACTGAAGCCTCAGAGAGCTCAGGCTGTGTTGAAGAATAAAGATGGCCACAAATATTGACTTTCAAGGTCTTTAGTATTGTACAAATTCAGTTTTTTGTCTTGTTTCAACATGTTTCATTAAATCATTGCACCTATTTCCCATTTGCCTAGCAAAGTAAAAAGCAGTAAGGATGGCTACAGACTTTTCCACTGTGCTGTACATTTCGGATCATATCAGAACTTATGTGAAACCAAGTCAAATTTGCATCTCAGTGTTTTTGTTTTTAGCGTTGTTGCATTTTCTTGTAATTGATTTCTAACGATATGAAGTTTTTACGTTTGCATTTCTCTTGAACAAAAAATTCTAAGGTGGAAATGTACTTGTAAGTTTAGTTTAAGTTAAAATTATAACTCCACAGGAAAATAATTGGGATGATGGAGTGATAATGTATTCACAGGTTCACTATCATAGCAGGGGACCTTCAGTGTCGCTGCTCAACAAAACCAACCCTAAAAAAGTCAACTTCAGCCTCCCATTTTGAGGGAGGGACACACACAAGTTTCCTGTCATCGTGACTTTGTCCCTTAAAACCTGAGCAGCTCTCCCACACGCCAGAGACTTCACCAGAGAGGTCGTATAACTCCACATTTAAGGCAGAAGTTAGCTTCAATCTAGCTCTTTCCTTGTTTTAAAAATAGAGAAAATGGAGACTAGAAATACCAAAAATACGTTCCTGATATTCACTTAGATTAAAAAGTGAATGAAGCCTATCCCAGCTACCATAGGGCGAGAGGCGGGGTACACCCTGGACAGGTTTCAGGCCGATAGTGGTTACACTAAACCTGCTATAAACTTGCATTCTTCCTGATGACCAGCAGGGGGCTATGTGTCAGTGGGAGGTCAATAGGAAATCAACACTATAGTTCCTTGATCTAAGACAAAAGAGGGTATTCTTTGACTGCAGCCACCTTTTGACTGATAATTACTTTCTATGTGAAGGTGATAAACCCCTTGCTTATGATATTAAGGTTTAAAACCCAAGATGGTGATGGCCAAGACACTCCTCGGTGCTTCAGATCTGGTTAACATCCTGGTTCCTAGGTCCCTCATTTATATACAGTGTATGATATGGATAAAACTTCTGTCTGATAGCCAATATGTTATCCACTGTGATATATCGCCGTACCAAAAGTTCCTACCTTTGCATAAGGAAACACTGTTTTGCCACAGATAACAAGAAGGCAGCTTATGGATGTGTGACGACAGTCAGAGTGCAGACAGAATAGAAATTGTCCTCTGACTGCTTGTCTTAGAGCACTATAGCTTTTTTACATCCAACCCTCTCAAAAGCCGATTGCTTGTTGCTAAAGAAACACTTGAAATCCTGATGAAATGACACAGCTGGAAAAATGTAGGCATCTGTTTAGCGTGCCTGCTGTGCTGATATTGTGCCATGTTTTTTGGACATTAATCAACAGGACGGCTCTACAAAGGAAGAAGAGCGTTCAGTCTGGAGCATCAGAGAATCACACACTTATCTAAACACATGATGCTGGGAGAGACACTCCACTGTACGGTTAGCAGATGGCTGCAACGTGTTCTCAATCGCTTAATTCACAAAAAGGTTTACAAATAATACACAAACATAGCCGCTGCACACTGCAAACCCTGTGCCTCCCACGTGCGTCACCTGTCGGTCGGCACGTCTGGACAGAGACGCACCGAACAAGGAGATTTAGCTGGAGGCCATTTTGTGTCCACGCGTTGTTGTCACTGCACTGACCTGAACTCTGAAAGGCTTCAGGAAACTACTGAATCGTTTCAGTTTACTCTGAGTCGACTCATGCACTGCAGTACCTGCTGCAGGGAAGACGCTTCCTGTTCCCTCAAAACAGCACGATCCCGTTCTTGAACGCGTCATCAGCTGCACGCACGAGTCAAATACCCACTACGTAGCTTGCACATCAGAATCGCACATCAGACAGTAAACCGGGTGCTTTAGATTCTCTCAGGAACAAGGAGAAAACTTTGCAGGATACGAGAAAGCATTCGTATAAATCAGCTGCCAGTCAACCTGCCCTTTAAAAAAGTTTTTTTTTCAGTTTCTTTAAAGAACACAAGTCTGTTTCACATCATTGTTTAGCCATTATCTAGAAAGAAGACTGGTAAGCCTGGAAATGGTGCAAGTGTAACTTTAACAGTGGAATAATGAATGTGCATGCAAGTAGTGTCTTAGCAACACACACTGAGTCTTCTTGTTAAATTTACACACCATCACACAGCACCACCAGCCCAGTACAAATACAGTCTTTTGCTGGGTCATTTAGCAGCTGCAATTGATCAATGAGTAGTTAAAAGTCCAGTAACTGATTCACTCCACACCTATTTACTAGGGGTGCAACGATACTCGTATCGATATCGAACCGTTCGATACAGTGCTTTCGGTTCGGTACGCATATGTATCGAACGATACAACATTTTTAATTTATTTTATCAACTTTCCTTCTGATGATGCTGTCTGTGTTGAGCGCTCAGTGGATCTGCGCTCGACAGTGCAGCCTAGGCGGAGTAGTCGAACACAGATTCACTGAGCGCAGGGCAAGCTAGCGAGACAGAAGCTAGGCTAGTTGCAACATGGCAAATTGAACCTCCCCCACCCTCATTCAGATCTGGCGTTTGGAACTATTTTGGTTTTCATGTGATGTATGACCCTGAAGGTAAGCCTGTCATGGACAAAAGTAAAACAGTATGTTGGATGTGCCAGCAATGCTCAATTGGTGGGAACTAGTGTGTTAGCGCAGTTAGCTCGTTAATGTGTTGACGTCTTCCAGCCCCACTCATGAGGTGATCCGCGGTAGCTCGTTAACGGAGATTTGCCGTGTTGTGACGTTAATGTCATTTCAGATTTACGCTGACAGCACTAGTGGGAACACAACCAATATGACTGCACATTTACTCCGACATCATCCTAGTGCAAAGACAAGTGGAAGCAGAGAAAAACAACAAGCAGCATGCTACAAACTTTACCCGAGTCATTTAGACAGCCGTTAGCACACGATTCTCCTTATGGGGACCTGATATGTTTAATATGCTGCTGAGAATATAGCCCAGAAGAAGCGTATAGTATAGCTTTTATTTTGGAAAGAGACATTTCTCCATAATAAACTCTCTTTTCCAAAGATGAGTGATTCCTCAATCAGATACAGGGCTCGCAAAATCGCTAGCCCGACAGGGCTTTTTTCCAGTCGGGCTACCAAAATCTATCTCTGCCCTGCCCGTCGGCCTATCCTAGGAAGGAAAAATATATGTCAATGCTTTTGCATTCTTTTGGAAATGTAGCTGGGTAATTATGTCATTGGCATCGGCCACTGTCAATATGTGACATACTGAAATCGCGTTTGAATTTGCGCTTGTTTTTTGCTTTCACTTTGCAATCGCGTGAACTGTGTATAGAGAGCGACAGTACTGATTGGTGAGTGATGATAATTTGCGCACCAATTCCTCTGACATCATCTTATCAATCGTTAGCTTACTATGCAAACATGACAAGTGAAATCTCCCGCAGCTTAAACATGTGAGAGGTTGATCGCGCAGAGAATCGCTGAGCGTTATGTTAGTGCGTGTGTAAAAGCAGCAGGATATATATTTTAGTTCTGCTGAGCCAAATAAGACAGGTCAGCGTGAAGAAGTGACAGCCAAAGAAAAGCTTACCACAAAACGGAAAGGTTATGACAAATCAGACTATAAGGAAAAAAGAAAGTGCAGCTTTATGGTTTCATGGACAAAAGAATTTCTGTGGCTGCAATATGACGAGCTAAATAACCAGGGCTGCACATAAGTGGTCCGCAGGTGCGCATTCGCTGTCAAAATAAAAACCCGCACAAGATAAGAAGTTGCAACGCGTGTTTGCGTACATAAGATTTTCAGGAGGACAGACATTTGTTTAGAACTCTTAAAGATGTCGAAGAAGCTCCTTTAAGCAGTTACTGTGATGTTCCTCCACCTCCAAAGAAATGTCAGAAGGAGTCCGAACCACAAAAGAAGCGCGTATTCTCTGAAAAGTGGTTGCAGGAGGTGAGCTGGCTTCAAACAAATGATGAACGCACAGAGATGTGGTGCAGAATGTGCCGTGAAAATTTAATAAATGACAAATTAATAAAAAGGCATGAACATTTTTTTTGTATCGAAAAAATATCGAACCGTGACACCAAAGTATCGAACCGAACCGAACCGTGAATTTTGTGTATCGTTGCACCCCTACTATTTACTGTATGTCTCTCTGTGCCTCTCCAGTTCAGTCCTAAGGGAGGGATTAGTAGTATACTGCAGGACTGAACCCCAAGTCATTTAAACCTTGTTTTTCAGATCATATCTGCATAAATTATGATTTTACAAATTGACTGCCATTTGTACAATTTTGCATGGCTGAAACTCAAAGAAAACGGCCGTTGTCTACATACAGTTGGCCATTGCTATATACTATATACTTACTATTACTATATATATGCACATACATTTAGAAGCTCTAGCTGTGTAGGTCAGCAAAAAGGGGAACTTCACAGATAAAACCATCCCTTTAAATAAGCTTTGATCCTAATGCTCCTTCACTTGCAATACTCTACAAGGACAATAAAGGGTGAGTGTTTCCCTCTGACTCCAACAGTGTCAGGTTGAGAACCCCCCAGGTACAGGAGTTTCTGCAGCAGGACTGATGGAACCACCAGCTAACGCAGCAGCATGCTAAGGAACCTAGCTAGTGTAGCTACACTGTACACTGCAAAGCAGAGGACTGTTTAATGTACTGATTTAATGAAGTGATAAAACTTTATGTTGAGATATGTGTTCAGAGAGAGGCTGTTGGGTGGTTATCGCCACCATTCTCGTTAAGTTGATGTAAGTTATGTGCCACACATACATGCATGCAAACTAAAAGTCCTCTTCTCTGACTTACCCTAAACATAACCACATGTTTCGACTTGTCACACATATGCTCTGACATTCAGGCTCAGTCACACTGGAGTAAAAACTAAACGGGAGCGTCTTTGCGACGAGGAAACGTTGGTTGATTGACCAATGCTAGCAATTAATTTTTACCCATTTAGTGACCATTTGGAAGCAGTTGGGCGACCAACTGGTCACCCAGAGGATGAGTGTTCAACAAACAATCTCCTTGGATGTATTCTTGTTATATTTCTATTTAAAACTAAGGTTGCCAGGCACCTCTGTCCTTTTTATATCACTGTTTTGCAGAAACTAGGTCACTATTTGTGGCAGAATTTCAGATTTTTTTTTGTTCTACGAGGTTAAGACTGCACTCTGAATGTTAGTAGTTAATGTTAAGTCCAACAGATTTGCAATTTTTGCTGATTTATCAGTTAATCCCTGTGTTGCCACAAACAGATTGCATGGGATTGCCAACTAGACCCCATTAAATCACAAACTGATAGCAGACTGAATCCATCTTACTGCCATTTTATCTCCATCTTAAAGCACCAAAGTCACTTCGAGGACGGTACGTGACTGCGAGTGGTGGGATGCCTGGTGCCGTCTTTGAAGCAACCATATCAAAGGCAATGAAATATTTGTGCCTTGGTCTCGAACCACTGTTTTACCTAGTGTGTCTGCATTACACACCTTCCATTTCTAATGCACCTTTAGTTACAGTGTGCAACTGTGCTTCAAAGGAGTGCATTTGATATATGCGCTTTTTTATTTAGCACTGCACAAGAGTGATTGTTCCCTTCGACCTTTACATTATTATGGTGTTATATATTTGTATTAATTTAAAACTAATAAACAGATTAATTTTAATCGTGTCATTTGAAGCATTATTTAAAATGCCACCAATTATGATAATTATCCCGAGACTGAGTAATGTTGTTTATCTGTTTGAGAATGATTTATGAGCCTGGTTTAATAACCTAAACCTACAGCTGAACATGTCCAGAAGGCAAAGCCATGGTTTCGTGAACCTAAAGCTAATACATGCAAATGACTAATTATGAATTTATGCAGGCTCATTTTCATCTATACTGTTTCCTCCATGCACGCAAGAGTCAACCTCAGCTGTGAATTATAGTAATGACCACATACTGGCCTCTTTACTTTGTAGAGGTTAATAGAGCTGAAGCACTCAGTGAGGACTGGAGGTACTTACTGCAGGTAAATGTCCATCAATGAATTACTATACTCAGTATGCTGTAGTATAAGTATCACTCATTTGTGTCTGAGATGATTGGCATCTGCTAAATTTATTGCTCTAATTTTCCATCTTCAATCTTAAAGACTTTACCTCAAGTATGGAACTCAAGCGTCTATCCTCAGAAAGTATTACTCCCAAACATCTGTAAAAGTACTTTGATGTAAAAGAATAAGAGCAGTTCTTCTTTAAATACTTGGTTTTTAATACTTTAGAATTTTCTTAATAACTCATCTTTTTACAGGTGTACTTCTCAAAAGGCCTTATAACTTTTGTTCATCAGTAGGCGGATGTGATTTTATCAATTTTCTTTTGCAGTAACCAAACAATGCACCAACAGTCATCAAATTCTTGTTCAAATATTGTCGCTCTGATCGGCGGAAGGAGCACAGCCATTTAGACTCATTCCATCAGTCTGCACAGAAAGGAAAAATTTGTTTTCCAGGTCTTTGAAAGCTTAGGCTTTAAAGCTGCTCTCGGATGACGTGCGGAGCTAATAAAATGTTCTTGCTGTCGAGGTCTGCCAGTCAAACATATCTGATGCATCACATATACAGTACCTGTAAATTCCCAAACTATCTCACGAAAAATGCATCCAGATGGCAACACGCACACACACATACACACACACGATTTACAACAGACCACGAATCATAACGGCAGACAGCGAAGTTTATTACAGCCTTCATAGTGTTGCACCATTATCATTACTGTGAGTTAGACACATCTGCAGTGTGGCTATAAACATCTTCTGCTGACCATGAAGACTTGGTGAATCATAACCTGGCACCTTGTTCTTTGTGCATCTGCATGTCTCTCAGTTAATATCTTTCTATTTTTATGAAGCATACAGTTAGTGCTGATCAGGTGACTCTGAGTCCTCCTTTAGTTATGCTGTAATAGGCCTAGGCTGCTGGGCCTTCCCATGATGCCTTATGCGTATATTCTTCACTCACCTTTTCTCACTCTCTGTGTGTTAATAGCCCACTCTGTACTTAATCATTAGTTAGCTCTCTTCCACAGCATGTCTTTTGTCCTGTCTTCCTCCCATTAGCCTGAACCAGACACGGCAGATGGCTGCCGCTCCCCACGCCTGGTTGTGCTGGAGGTTTCTTCCTGTTAAAAGGGAGTTTTTCCTTTCTACTGTTGCCAAGTGCTTGCTCAAAAAGGGTCATCTGATTATTTGTATTTCCTCTGTATTATTGTACTTTTTTTTTTACTTTATAATATAAAGCACCTTGAAGTGAATGTTTATACACTATGTAAAAAGAATTGAGAGGAATAATAACTGGAGTGTCCATGAGTCATAGTGTCACGTTCAGGTGCTTTGCTGATCTTCACTGACAAACGTAAACCCTGTAATTCAATTGCTGCTCAAAGCATATCAAATCTGTTGTGTTTTAATATACCTCAGTCATAAAAGTGACATTTGAAGTAAGCCAAACCAACTGTGTCACCATGTGGCCTAATGCTGAGTGAAGTGCAACAGGATCTGGCACTGTGACTGCTATCGTAGTGTTCATTCACACTTCAGTGTCTGCCAGGTTGTGCAAAAAGTGGCTTCGGTGGTTTGTGTCCTGGATTGTATCCCGCAGTAGTGCATCTGCATCCAGGCTACATAAATATCATTCTAGTGCTTTTTAGTATTGTTTCCTGTATTAATTCAATTCAATTCAATTCAATTTTATTTATATAGCGCCAAATCACAACAAAAGTCGCCTCAAGGCGCTTCATAGATACAGAGAAAAACCCAACAATCATATGACCCCCTATGAGCAAGCACTTTGGCGACAGTGGGAAGGAAAAACTCCCTTTTAACAGGAAGAAACCTCCGGCAGAACCAGGCTCAGGGAGGGGCGGGGCCATCTGCTGCGACCGGTTGGGGTGAGAGAAGGAAGACAGGATAAAAGACATGCTGTGGAAGTGAGACAGAGGTTAATAACAGATATGATTCAATGCAGAGAGGTCTATTAATACATAGAGAGCGAGAAAGGTGACTGGAAAGGAAAAACTCAATGCATCATGGGAATCCCCCGGCAGCCTACATCTATTGCAGCATAACTAAGGGAGGATTCAGGGTCACCAGGTCTATCTATATGCTTTAGCAAAAAGGAAAGTTTTAAGCCTAATCTTGAAAGTAGAGATAGTGTCTGTCTCCCGAATCCAAACTGGAAGCTGGTTCCACAGAAGAGGGGCCTGAAAACTGAAGGCTCTCCCTCCCATTCTACTTTTAAATACTCTAGGAACAACAAGTAGGCCTGCAGAGCGAGAGCGAAGTGCTCTAATAGGGTGATATGGTACTACAAGGTCATTAATATAAGATGGGGCCTGATTATTTAAGACCTTGAATGTGAGGAGCAGGATTTTGAATTAAATTCTGGATTTAACAGGAAGCCAATGAAGGGAAGCCCAAACAGGAGAAATATGCTCTCTCTTTCTAGTCCCTGTCAGGACTCTTGCTGCAGCATTTTGGATTAGCTGAAGGCTTTTCAGTGAGTTTTTTGGACATCCTGATAATAATGAATTGCAGTAGTCCAGCCTGGAAGTAATAAATGCATGAAGACAACAGTATGTTTAGGCTCTATTAGTTAAGAGCCTAAACAAATAAGTGCTTTAATACAAATGACTTACTTCTAAATGTTATATTTCAACAGGTAGGAAGATTGGTAGCTCATATCTACTGACGTCAAGTCTCGACAGTGTTTGTATGTGTGTGTGTGTCTGTGTGTAAGACTGAGTCGTTGTACTTAACACATTGCTTAACCTTACAAATTTGACCTCCGAACACCTCTTCAATGAGAAGTGCATGTGTTTGTGCTCTGTAAATGAAGAGCCAAAGTCACGACATCGCCTCAGGGACTGGCTTCTGTAATTTCTTCTGTATGCAGCCGTCTCTGCCCGGCTGTACACACAAGTCCAAACTTCCAAGCTCTGTACCAAGGCTGCGCGTTATTACTCACACAATGAATGTGAGAACATAATTACATAACGTGCATGCGTGCGGGTAACGTTAGTTTGGCTGCGTGTGCGCAATGTGCTTGCGTCTTAAATGTGTGCAAGCAGTCCACGTTTAACTCGTATTGCGCGTGCTGTGCTGAGATCAGCTTATTTTACTATCAGGTAATCAATTGACTAATGTATTGTTTACAGGAAAGTGAGACTGTGAACACACACACAGGCATTATGTTCATGAGTCATGTGGCTTAGAGATGACAGCATTGTTACTCCATCAGTTCGACCATATGTTACTACTAATGCAGATTTCTTATCGGCTTTACCCTGTGTTCGTAATGACAGCAGCCCACTAGAGCTGTCGCTCTGCTGTGACTGATGGTGGGCAGGGTCACAGGCTCTCGTGACTTCTATCTAATGAGCACATGGATGTTGTAGTATTTTTCCTTCTAACAATAAAGAGTGTTTGCATCGTCACCATGTGACCACAAATACTCTTTGCAAATGTAAATGCAATCGTTTTTTTTAACAACAGGTTCATATGCACGTACATGCACCGCCTGGTCATTCCCTTTGGCTCCTGTTGTCTGCAGGATTAGGGAGCAGTCGGCCTGTCAGCACCTCTCCCACCAGGCGTTAAACAGACTGTGTGGAGGTGCCAACAGATCCCCGCTACACCACAGTCAGCCTACTATACTGTAAAACAAAGAAAGTGACATACTGTTACTGTTACTACTGTAAGAGGCTGGGCTCTCCTGTGACAACACAGATTGCAATACAATGCAAGTCATTCTGTATGTTTTAAAATAAAGCCTATAGATCTTTTCGGTGTGGTTTAAAAGTCAAGGATTGGCTTACACTACAGAAATAATGCACATGTGCAGGATAGTCCTGCTACTACATCGCTCTGGCACACCTTCCTCTTGTAACACCACAGTCTGCTAACAGCTTTGTCCTGTTGCATAACCCTGTTAGTGAAACACTTCAGCATCCGCAGAACAAACACATGACCGGACACACTGCTGTAGTTTTCAAAAGCAATTTTAATGTTAACACCGGAGGCTTTGGATGCCCTGTGACCCCAAACATATCAAAAAAGATTTACAAATATAATGAGGGATTTGATTTGATTCTAAATGTAAATGTATTCGGTCTAAAAACAACAGTCTTTCTTCAAAAATACCCACCAAATTAAAATTACGTTAGTGCTCACTGTCCTCTGCCTGGATATTGTCCTCCATGAAAATTATTACTGATCAGAAATGACTTGTGTATATAATTGTATTGAGACTGAATAAAAAGTTTGGTTAAAGGTTGGAATAATTTTAGTATTTGACTATATAGTATTTTGTTTTTTAGTAATGGATTATGTTCACACATTTATGAACTACATCTGCATTTTTACCAATGCATCATTAGAGATGGGCAGATTGATCCAAATATTGGTAATAAACACCAGTATTGGTATCGGATCCGATCCTCCTAGTTCAATATGTAGAACCAGTGGATTTTGCTAAATGAAAAAGTATGCCTCAAACCTGACAGATGGCCGAACCTTTCTTTGTTGACTCTCACGTCTATTTTTTGTAAAAGCTGATTCCATTGTGCTGATTGATTATTGCAGAAAGTAAACATTTACAGGGATTTAATGGTCATTAAAATATGTTTAATGTTTAATGTGTTTAATCATGACATACTGCTGTCCCCTACAAATAAGCCGCCTTTAGAGGTTAAAGATATTGATATTCTTCAATTCTTCAAACTTCAATTTTGTGGTAAACAATTAACAGTTAATATGTCAATGAATCGTTTCATTGAGTCCCATATGGAAAAGATTTATATAAATCTTATAAAGTTTGTATCTGTCTTGTGTGAAACTTGTATGAAAAGCATACAAGAGTGAAAACAGATATAAGATCCCTTGAAAAATTATATAAATGAAACTCGTAACAATAACAAACAATATAACAAAGTGGCCACTTTCATGAGTAAATCATATAAGCCTTATATGATTCACTATATGAAGTAGACATCTTATCCAAGTCTTTTATAAGCTTTTACTCTTTCTTTTCCATATGGGGTCTATATGTTTAGATTGTTGTCATATTTCCTTTAACTATTTACATTTTTTGTATTTATTTATTTACTTTTTTTTTTTATTGCTGTGAAGGTTTTGCAAAACTGTATTCACAACTGTCCATTTATTGTTATTATTAGTTTTATTGCCTTATTTAGAACAATGCTTGTGTGTTGTCGTGTCTCTACTACACATGCGCTCGCTCTTTTGCACGTAGCTGTTTGCTGCGTGTGTGATTGATGCCCCTCCCATGGCGCGGACTGGAGTGTGTGTGTCAGTCCCAGGTGGTGTGAGTGCTCGTAAACAGTCGCTTTGATTGAGAGGCCGTGATGCCTGTGTGACAGCCGGCCTTGTGCTGCCAACAGAGCTCTGCATCACCATAGTTACGCCGTGTCATGTGGCCATAGATGCCCAGCAATGCCATGAAAGAGGACAAGCAACACTGCAACAAATAGGAAGTGGACTGACTTGTATCTATGAAGCGCCTTGAGGCGACATTTGTTGTGATTTGGCGCTATATAAATAAAATTGAATTGAATTGAATTGAATTGACTGCATTAATTGGTTAACACAGAGAAGGTTGGGGAAATATAAACTAAATTAATTAAAATAGTTTTTCTCATTTTAATTTGGTCCATTTGGATCTTGGGCTGTCTTGGGGGAGGAGTAATGGTGTATGTTTATATAAACATGCCTCTGAGAAAAAGTGGTAAAACCCATGTAAAACATTTGTTCACAGTCATGACAACAATGACTCGGGCGCTCAAGGACACAGACAGGAAAAACACAATTTCTGGGTTTATCCATCCATCCGTGTTCTCCCACTTATCCACTTCAGGGTCTCGGCAGGGCTGGATCCTATCCCACATGTCATAGGATACACCCTAGATGGGTTGCCAGTCTATCACCGGGCTAACACAGAGAGACAGACAATAATTCAAACTCACGTTCACACCTACAGACAATTCAGAATTACCAATTAACCCAACATGCATGCCCTTAGGCTGTGGGAGGAAGCTGGAGTACCTGGAACCCACGCAGGCACTGAGAGAACACGTAAACGCCACATGGTGGAGTCGAGCCCAGGACCCTCTTCCTGTACTAAACCACTGCACTAATGTTTTTCCAGTTATATTATGTAATCAAAACAACAACAACAACAACAAAAACATCCAAATAGAACTTAAGCTCTTAAACCCAAATGATTGTATTATTATTTTTTCCTTTTTAATTCTAATGCCGGTTTTCATTAGCTTTCACAAGCCTGTGATAATGGGATGCAGGATTACTAAAAGAAAATGAATAAATAAAAGTCAGCCTGAGGTCACTTGTCGCTTTTCTGTAAGTTAAATTCTTCACTTCACAGAGTTTATGCACGCACAGCAAGTATTTGTAGCCATGCAGCATGGTTATTAACTTCCAATTACAGTTCTCTGTTATGGCGTACAGTTATATAAGTTACACCACAGAATAAGTGTCATTATGCAAGAATGTATAAGTGTGTGCACAATGGCAACATACAAGGTGAGGAGAATACAGAGGCTTCCAGTTTTTGACCAAACAGGTCAGTGTTTTGACTTCCAGCCTGTCAATAAAAATATTAAAAACAATTCTTTTGACCTGGTGCTGAAGAAAAATACAAAATCAGGTCTTTAGCCTAAAATAAATGCTTATCTCCATGGTAACCTAACCCTTACAAGACAGTGAGCCTCACAATGACAGAGTCCCTCACTGTCTTTAAACTATCCTTTGCGATACATACATGTCCGCACACATAAGCTTACAGGTGTACATAACGCACAGCCGGTGTTTTTGTCAGTCCAGGCGAGTGCTGCATAGATGGAAATTATTCGACGTGGCAGGGTTTTTAAAGGTTCATGCGGTTCAGATGGCTTGAGCAGCGAAATGATTTTGAGTGTGATGAAAGCTAAAATTGACGGTGGTACAAACACATACTCGCAGCACACTCTCAGACACTCACACCTCATTCCCAGAAACATATCTGCTGTCACACACACCTCGCTCGCTCTCAAACCCGCCGTGATGGAGATTAATAGCAACATTTAGAGCCTGCTGAGCTCCACCTGTCAAGGCTAGGGCCCCCGGGGCAGCTCCGGTCTGTGCCTACGAACGAGAGACTGTCCCGGGGCAAGATCCATCACGGAAACCCACGACAGGCTGGATCTGTGGAGCCTGCCTCCACAGCTGGACCACCGACACGGGGCCATCCGTCCAGAATGACAGGCACGCTGAGCGGATCCAACTGGAGCAGACTCGATAGCTGCTGGATGGAGGAGTGTGGGGGTCCGAGGGGACGAGTAATGGCTGCACGGATATTAGGAGGCTGCTCCAGGGTACTGTGTGTACTTTTACAGAAGTGTACAATACACATATACACAAAAGTAAAGTTGTCATATGTGATATATATAGATTTAAAGATTCATTCTGCCTGTTCTGCCTTTGTATGCATCACTGTGTCACTTCCTTACTTTTAAACTGCCCAGTTCAAGAAAGAAAGGAAGAGAAAGGAAGCTTTGTGATTAATTAGTCCAAGTGGGAAATACTGATTTAATGCTAAATGCTAAACTAAAACATTCAGATTTTTACTGTTATTGTTTTCATCAATAAGAACGAAAACCTTGTAGTTGGTGCTCAAAAAGTTTCACAAAAGCAAACAAACAAAAAAAAATGCCTGATTTAAATTTCACAGTGATAACCTTTAAGGTCTTCTTGTGCATCTCTGAACCGCTTTCAGAACAGCTGCAATGTTCAAGCCCAGAGAAGCTGTGTTAGGTCAGAAGAGCAACCTAGAGCATAACTTAAGACTGTTTTCTCAAAATTCATGTGTTCATGCGTTCATTCATGTGTTCCTCCCCCAGTCCAACCGATTCTACTGTAAGATCCTATAGCCAGATTCGCCTGTCAGGGTTGCCCTACAGGACTTCCATGGACTAATCTAAAGATGGCCGCCCCACTGGGAGAAGACTCCCAGAACATTTTTGTGTCAACTTATATTGCTGTAATAAAGTAAAAAAGTAACCATACGTTACTTGTTACTTTTTTCTTCATAGAACAAACCAGCAGCATCTGCACAGCTGGGCTGTTGTGGCAAATGCTTTACACTTGTCACCAGTTTAATATAACTGAACTGCTGGTTAAGAAGTTTTATGTCGTGTAATAGTAAAACATGTCATTTTGACTGATGTGCCAGTTTGTCAAAGCAGCAGCATATCTCAATTTTCTCTGACTTTTTAGGAAGGAACATCTGTCCATTGTCATACCTGCTCTCCTAATTCTGTCACAGGGTGAAAGATGGTGTACACCCTGGAAAGGTCACCAGTCTGTCACAGGGCTAACAGGGCGACAGATACACATTCACACTCACTTTCACACCAACGGCCAATTTTGAAGCACAACGATAATCACCTATCGCGCAGGTCTTTGGACTTTGAGAGGAAGTCAGAGAAAACCTATAAAGGGAAAACATGCAAACTCCACCCAGAAAAGGCCCCAGCTGGTTGGTGGATTCAAACCAAGGACCTTCTTCCTGTGTGGTGACCGTGACACCCACTGCACCACTGAGAGGAAACAGCATAAAGCAAAATTGCTGCTTTTTCGGCCAGATTTACTAACTAGCTTACAAAATAGCGTGAGTTGGGTTCTTAAAAGTTGGGTTGATTTTTTATTTCGATATCTAGCACAAAAAACGATTGTTGATTGATTTTTTGGGGTTAAATTTTCTATAATTTGCGTATCGGAAATGCCAGTAAGTCTGATTTAAATATTCTCCTCTCTGTATTTTACGTCTTGTGGAACGAACTCTCAGAAACATGAACATCTTTGTGTTTCTGCTTGAAAAATCAGTTGAAATTCAGAATTTTCACTGAAATCTCACGAGCACTTAGCAGCAGGGAGAATTTCATGGTTTCATCCAATAGTTGAGCTATCACGACCGCTTTGTTGCGTATTTCAGGATGTCAGTGAGGCAGTTTGAACTGTTTTTGGGAGAGCTGGATCACATTTGAAGAGGCAGAGAAATCATTTCAGAGGGCCTATTGACCTGCAGCAGCGTACAGCTGTGCGTCTAAGGTTTTTACTATCTCCGTTTTGAGCTACGAGCGCGCTTGTTGCCAAATGCAGTGGTCTGATTGGTCAAATCTGTTTATTCACATGTGAAAATTCAGAAAAATCAAGCTTGGTCAGAAAAACATGCCTCCAATTCATCCTATGAAATTTTGAAGTCACTGTAAATGGCTGCAATAAGAACAGAGGAGTTAAAGTATTTTTAATGCACTAAACATTCACACAGGTTTTCCGTGTCCGGTGTGTACAGGCCTTTAGACTTCATGTTCTCAACAGGGATTATGGGAAAAAAGCGGGACATTTTCTTTAAATAAGTTATAAGGCTAAAAATAATTCCAAATAGGTTTTGTTGTCTCTGTTGAGAAGAATTTCCAGTAGTTGGGTGGCTGTGGTTTGACAGCTGCCTTGACCTGTCAGTCACTTCTATTACAGTATCAACAGCAGCACGCCCACAGAGCACTGCTGGATGCTGACTGTTTGCAGGCCTCTGTGTGGAGACAGAACAATGGTTCTTATTTCTTACACCAGCACTCCTCTTTCAGACATTTTTTAGGATTTGTAGCATTTTATTAAGCAGCTACGTCTTCAACCTTTCCTCTCCTAAGCATGAGTTTGTGTTATTGTAGGAGGGGACAGGTTTACACATTTGCAACATTTTATGGTTCCTGATTATTAATTTCTTGTGAACTACATTGGATGTACTGACCTCTGGGTAAGGACGTATTGTAATTCGGTTCATTTTAAGCTAAGGAGATGACAACAATAGGGCATAATTCTCAGTAAGTGACTTAATATTTGAATGTAGCCTCAACACAAAGGTATTTTTTAGAACTCGTCCTGTGCAATACTGCAAGTCAGTACAGTAGAGTAGCTGTAAAGACAGCTTACATGCAGGAAAGCAGTGTGTCATGATTTATGGGATGAATCATCAGCAGTCTTAACACATTTTATCGATCACTAAATCACTGTTTTTTAAAATTTTCCACAATAATTAATTGTGACTTAAAACTTTGGGTTAACATCTGTGTTTCATAGTGCATGTTTGAAAAAAACAACAACAAAAAGATTCAGTGAGCTACATATTTAACATAGAGGATAGAAACAAAGTATCAATTCTATTGTTCTAGCAGTGATTGGATAACAAAATCAGCATTGATATCGGTACCGTCAATATTTGGATGAATCCATGTACATATACTGAGTTTATGATATACATTCCACAACACAAACAAATACTATGAGCTCATATTTTAGCATCACCTGAAAGCATAACCCTAAATATCATCATAAAGTATGCAGAAAGCTCTAATCTACAATAATGCCTGAAAAAAATCGAACACCCATAACTTGAGGTGAGTGTTGTGGTGATTTGGTGCCGTATAAACAAAACTGAATTGACAACATAGACTCATAAATAAGTGTATAGAAAACACTGAGGTAACCTCAGTGGAAGTTCAGCCTGTCAGTCTAACAGTTTGCATCAATTCATTTATTTCTGGTTGGAACTCGGAGCCTACAGATCCCAGATCGCACATTATCAGGTGACTTTGGAGTAAATCTGTTTGTAATCATCATTTCCCGCTCCCCGTATCAAGTAATGAAGCATCCGATAAAGCAGTGGGTGTTCTTTTGCAGTCAGCCGTCCCTCCCTGCACTGACTCTCTGACTAGTGCTTGATATGAAAGATACATGACTGTTTTTGTCCAATCAGATTACTACTGTAATCTGATTACAAGCCATTTGTGCTCTCCATCCACTGATGCACTTACTGGGGCTTTAGATAAAGAGTTGGTCTGCATATTTTTTCCGTGTCAGTAGCTGGATTTTTGTATTCTGGATCCCATGTAATTAGTTACTCCCCTATCCTGGCATATCACTATCTGGGGCTTTAGATAAAGAGGCAGCGTGGAGAGGCTCTGTTGATGATCAAGCACGGCAACGCTACCGGAGCTGTTGGCTATTAGCATAATTAATGTCATCGCCGTAATGCACTCCAATATGGAGACAGAGCCCTGCCTCACGCAGAAAGACACAGGCACTTTTCCATCTGTATACAGAGCAGAGCTTTAAAGCAGAAACATATTCACAACTGCAATAATGAACACAAGCTCGACGTGACAGTGCTGCGTGCGATCTTTGGTGTTGTTGTGACGCCAGCGTTTCACCGTTATGACAAAACCTTTAACATTCACTCAGTAGTTTCTACAAATCACTTACATCACGTCTGGAGCATTAATGTAAAATCACTGTCACGCTGTGACGTTTTATGTTAAAAGGCGGGCAAGATAGGTTAGATAGAACGTGGGCCTGTGTGTTAAAGATAGCACAGGATGCCTGAGGGGGTGTGACAGCAAACCAGGGCTGCCTGCTCTTTCTATCTCTTGCCCCCCTCCACCACCACCACCTCCGTTTTTCTCTTTCTCAACACCTCCCAATTCTTCCTCTCCTCCCTCTCATTCTCTTCTCTGCACCACACAGCCATAAAGCAACTGTAGCTCTGAAGGCGAAGCACAACAGAGCAAGCTGGATCTCTCTCAGATTCCTCTCTGCTCTTAACCATTTCAAATCTCTGGTGCCAAGGACACAGAGCGAGCCTAGAGTGTGAAAAGTAAAGCCACTTAGCGAGGAAAATAAGCATATCACATGGAGCGAGTTGGCGTGGCCGCGTTCACATCCGCGAACGTGTCGTCGATTTGACACAATCTTTAAAAATTCGGTGCCAAGTTCTTCGGTTTTTGGCCCTTTTTTTGTACCTACGTTCATGAACCAACCGGCGTTACGTGCAACATTTGTTATCCGTGACCCGCGCTCAAAAATGATTGCGTAACGTGGACACATGGCCGATCACTCGTAGCTGTTATCACACCTGCACAAAATGAGCCCTTTGTTTAAAATAGAGAAGCTAGCAAGAAGAGTTGTGTGAAATACGCTGCCTTTTGTTTCTGGGCTAAAATTTCAAACAGTGCTCAGGCTGCAGGGTGAAAATATAAATGCTGGAAGGAAACTACGTTTCACTTTTCATGGAAAACCAAAGATCCGTGTTGTCCAGTGTATTTCTTTTTGCAACAGATGTGTTAGCACCTGAGCGGTGATGGAGGTAGCCATCAGTGGGAAATTCAGTTTGGGTTAACTGAGGCTGTGTTGCCACTGATAAGTGTATTTTTTTTACATAGACATCTTATAGAAAGTTTGTTACCTTAATATAGCGACTGAGGTGACTCGGGGTTAGGTTTCAGTTTGGTTCACTGTTGTGCTCTAAACCTTTATCACCCAAGACTCACACAGGACACCAGGACTTATTTCGGTCATTTTGTAATCTCAAAGCTGATTTTTCCATCTGTGGACCTGTGAATGCTTTGTGCTACCATGATCCCAAATCTTCTCTTCTATCTGCAACCGTTTGAATTGTGTTTCTAGCAAAATTGCAATATTAAAAAAAGAGCCTAGACCCGATTCTCTGAATGTGGTTTAGGACCTTTAAGCGCTTTTCATAACCTGGCTGGTGTTTCACTGAACAAGCAAGCATTAGCAACTGTTTGTTTCAGTTATTGGGAGCACTGTGCTATTCCTGGGCTACTGTTCTGTTGAGATCAAGTCGAATTAAAAACCACAGTTACATTTATTACTGTAGTTTAACTCGTGTAAAACAGACAGACGGAAAAAAAGTGCTACATCTTCCAGGTCTCAGGCACAGGTTACGCTGTTATCTGTAATCTTTCTCATGGCAGACATTTGGAGTCCTCCCAGCAAGGGATGCGCAGGTGTATTAATGATGCATGCTGGTTTACTACCATGGCTTAATGGGACATGTGGTGGAACTAAACCACCTGTGCTTTTCCAAGTTAAAAAAATATCTGTGCAAAACTTCTTTTGATTTAAATCTCTGATTAATCATGAACACGGCCCTTCATGTTTTTGTCCAGCACTAGATGAGCTCATTTACAAAGAGAAAAAGGAAAGATGAGGGTTTTTTTTCTTCGTTTACCTTGTGGTCAAAGGATCGACCAAGACATGATGGTGTCTGGCCAGACATGACCTCATCACCTACATACAGTGTCAATACGTGTACAACCAGGAGTCCTACAAAGCTTCAGAGACATAGGAAATATTAAATCATATTTGAAACTGATATTTTAGACAAAACTATAGATATGATGTATTTCCTTTGATTAGTTCTACGCTGAGATTTGACCAGAACTGGACAATTTTGTGAGAGATGTGCCATCAGCTTCTGTTAGATAGGAACAATGACGGTAGTGCTGTTAGTCCAGGATATAAAAACCTGGTTAAAGGATACATTTTTTTTAGGAAATACAACAATATTGAGCAAAAAAAGTGATGTCAGTGATGTTCTGATGTAATTAAGTTTTGAAAATTAGTGTGTGATTTTGCAGCTTCATCTGCCACCGGATCACCTCTATGACCTTAAAGGATAATTTAAGATGTTCTGGAAAAATAAGGTGAGATTATTGTATGAGATCAGAGTTTAATGCCATGAAGTCAAACAGCAGCAGAGCTGAGAAAGAAGAGAATACAACATGATGTTGTGTCATGGAAAAAAAAAAACATTTAAAATTTGATGATCAAGTGAAAGAAGCAGCTGGAGTTGTCATTTTTAGTTTCACTACACGTCTTTTCTATCTTTGCCATGAAACTGAAAAGAAATAAATATGAGGACAGAATCTACAGGACTTACTGATAACAAGCTCGTCCTCTAATCATTTCTGTGAGCATGAATAACAAAGGTGTGTGACAGGATCAGGCTTCATGGCTCGATCGGCGTGACAACGTGAGGTCACAATCAGGGAGCGGCGCGTCACAGCATCCTCGCTGTCGCACACACACACACAGTCTCACACACATACATATACATGAGTAATAGGTAGGTGCTGATTATGACATCAAACCAGACTCAGCAACATGTCGTTTTCTGTCAGATTTATCACGAAGGTGCTGATTTCAAGGCCCGAGTCAACGTGCGAACACCGTGTTGCACACAGAGCTTCTTGCTTTCTATCCCTCCTTCTCCCAAACGCCCGTCCGGGCTAACGTTGAACGGAGCAGTCGTGCAGCCTCGCTGAATCGTGGGAGAAATCCCACAAATGCAGCGAATCTCTGTCACTCGAATCTGTGGGCTTGATATTGCGTGATTTATGATCACGACCGATTGAACGTGAATGCCGTATGTAAAGTGTGCGCGTGTGTGTGCGTGACCCTCTGCAGTGCGAGCGTTTGTGTGAATGTGTCAAAGACGCTTTCGCACGCAGAGACACTTCACAGCTTTTCCTTTTGTATGATCACAAACTCACACTGCAAACTCGCATATGCTTTCCTCTCTCTCTCCCTCCACCAAAAACCGCTCTTCCTGCACACATCAAAGACACATTCATGCCAGTTTTCTATCCATCTCTGCTCCCAAACACGCCTGTATAGCAGGGGTTTTTTTTATTATCCCTTTGCAGCCAGTATTTTGAACACAGCAGTGCACCTCCATAGATTTACAATCAAAAAAGTTAAAACTGACTTTTTTTTCCTTGTTCTTTTTTTTTAGTAGAATCCCAATAACCCCGGCTCTAAAATAAGCCCTGCTGATGCATCACATTGGTTTCCCCTCTGTGATGCAAGGATTTTGGATTTCGCTCCCCATCTACATCTACAAGACTAGTATGGAGAGCAGGAGAGATTACTGTGATTACTGTGATCGCTGAATTGCTCCCCCCACATAGACGTAAGTAAGAAATATGGGTTCATCAGCCTGCCGCGGAGATAAACTTAGCTGTACACCTGGCTGGACCGTGTGTGCCATGTGGAGCCCGCTGTGGCAGTTTGCTAAGTGGGCCAGGCTGCTCTCTGCTGGGACAATTAAAAAGACATTCTGGCCACACTGGCCATGACGGACCATGAGGGCAGCCCCAAAACCGTGGACGAGGATGTGGCCGTTTGGTAGACAAGCCATCCAAATAACTGCTCAGGAAGAAGCTGCATTCATTTCAACACACAAAGAAGGAATGATGTCACACAGATAGATAGACAGATAGTGTGGGAATGGATGCAGAGTACATACAGAATAGTGTGGGCATGTGAGCCTATGTGTAGGCATGTGAGTGCAACTGCAGGACTGTGTGAATGTGTGTGTGGGCATGTAGGGATTGATCTGCTTGTGTGCCTGAGTGTGGTGTTGTTGGTGTATATATATATTAAATACATACATACATATATATATATATATATATATATATATATATATATATATATATATATATATATATATACGCATATGTGTGACTTCTACAGCACAGCTCCAGCTCACCTTCCAAGCAGCAGGTCCTCCAGAGGCCCGAGTGCGTCATCACCTCCTCGTTCTTCTTGCTGGTCTCGTTTTCGTTGTTGCTCTTGATCTTGCAGACGCCGCGCGAGTACAGCCAGTAGTCTGTCCCCACGGCGATGGTCATGAGGCTGAAGGCAGCGAAGGCCCCCACCGTGGTCAGCAGCATCTGAACCCCGCGGTCAAACACGCCCATGTTGCCGCATTCCACGAAAGGGGGGCCCCCTTTCCTCTTGATGTACAGGAAGTAAATATTTGTGAGTTTGCGTCGCCACGCCAGCTCGGAAAACGGGGGGTGGGCGGCGTCGGGCGGGCGACGGTGGCGGGGGGCGGCCGGGGGGGCGGGGGAGTTCGGGGAGCTCGGGGGAAATCGTATGGTTGGTTTTTGGGGGGGGTTCTTCAAAAGGGTGAAAAAATGAAGGGAAGGGTGAAGCTCTGAGGTGGATTTGTCGCTGTTTGACCCAACAGAGCGAGGGGGGTGAGGGGGGGTCAAACAGACTTTGGCAATGACAGCAGAACCCTCAGCTCTGAAGCTGCTCGAGTCCTCAAACGGCAGTAAGTTGCCCTGCTCTAGAAAAAAAAAAGTCGACCTAAAAACACAGGCTTCAAGCAGATCCCACAAGAGACCTGGTCTGGGATCTAGGCCTACTTTGTTGAGTTGGAAGGCCTCTAAACGTCAAACTCTGAAAAAGGCCCAGATCAGGAGAAGATGGAGGATTCTGCTCAGCTTCTCCGGGGCTGTTTTTAGACCTGATTTAGGCTTTCTGAGCCGACTCAAACAGTTACACGTATTACAATCCTCACAGCTTCAACGGTGATGTGATGTGCATGGGAGCGCTTGATTTTTTGTGAAAAATATATATATTTATATATATATTTTCCACTCACAGAGTCTGTCACACACAGCCTACACTGTCATTCTCCTGCTCTCTCGCACACACACACACACACACACACACACAACACACTTGCTCGCAAACTTAAACTTTCACGCACCTGTGCATGGACGAGCACCCGCATGCACGCAGGGTGAATTAATTCATACTGAAGAGGAATGAAGAAACATAGGGGGGTGGGTGGAGTGTTGTTAAGACTAACACAGTTGGCGGCCTGATTTCTTTAAAACACTCCCCGAAGAAGGCAAAGCACAGATCTCTAATTAACGATGACACAATTCAGTGATGGCTAGCTCGGCGTGAACCCAGGTCGATCAGTGAATCATGGAGGTACATGTCAAGCACTTCTGACGACTCAGGCTGAGCACATGTATTCTGATGGGAGACAGGCAAGACAGACAGGCAGGCAGGGCCCGGGATATGTTAGGGAAATTAGGACTAAATGTACCAAAAGGAATGAGAGGACAGACTCAAACCAGCAGAACCAAGCACTTCACCCACCCACCCCCACCACACACACAAGGACACACACACACACACACCTCCAAATCAAGGACAGAATGATAAATACTGCCAAATATCAGCCAGTGCCATGACTGCCATAAAAACCAGCCATTCCTTAGAAGACAGGATGGAGAATTAAAAAATAAATAAACAAATAAACCAACCAGGGACGATCAACCCCCCTCCTCCTGCCCCCCTCTTTCTCCAAATAATAGGAATAAAAATCAAGCAAAGAAGAAGAGGAACAACATCAAGTTGTGCAAATCAAACGACAGCCTGCTTAGTTTTCCTTTTTCCTAAAATTCTGGTCCCCAGTTTCCATATGTGGTCCCTAGACCTTTCTCCGGCAACAGTGGAATTCTGCTACAGGGGGACACGGGCAGCGGTACCGACGGCACACCGCGGAGAGAGGGGCGCATCCAGGCGGAGAGGCCGAGCATCACCGGTCACACAGCCGGTCGCAGGCAGGAGGAGGACAAGGAGGCATGGACGAAGCTTCCCGGAGCGTCAGAGCCTCTGCCTCCCGCATCCAAACGGTCCTTAGACGGTTGTATCACGGTCAGCCGGAGAACAGCGAGGGCACACAGACACACTCACACGCACACAGCCGTTTACTGTCATCACATGAAAAAAGATCGGAAATCATCAACAAAAAAAAAGGGGGAAAAAAGCAGCAATTATTTTATGGCAAGGCTGTCGGGCGTGAGGAGGTGGTGGGGGGTGGGCAGTGTGCGCAAAAAAGGAAGAGGCAAATTTCAAGTCGAGCAACACATCAATCCTCGGTTCCCTCGGTTTCCTTCTTCGCAGCGCCGAGATAGAAGTGGAGAGAGGAGAAAAAGAAGAGGAGGAGGAGGAGGGGGTGGATGATGGTTAGGAGCACAGGATGAAAAAAAAATCGACACAACCAGAAAGCGAGAGAGCGAGGGGGGATGTTCCGTGCGCAGCAGCAGCAGTACTTTACGCAAAAACAAGCGCAGTGCAAAAAAAAGGGAAGAAAAAAAAACATGCCCTTTACCCACGTCAGTACATCCATCACTTTATTGTTTGTCTGAAGCAGTGTGAAAACATGTGCATGTTCCATCAACTCGTTTCTAGAAAGCTTCTCTTTGCACTCCTCTAAGGTTGGGCAACTTTATTTGTAAAACGGCGACAGGCCAGCGCTTTACTGACGGTATGACACGGACATGACACTGAAAGTGTACCAAGGAGCACGAGTTTAAAACAAAGGTCAGAAAAATTAGCTGGTGTAGGATAAAACGATAAAAAGTAGGTTTTAAAAAAGTGGATATAGGCACGTGTGGTAAAGTAATGAAACATTTTTGAGTTGTAAGTTTTAAATTTTATGAAGCAACAAAATAATAATAACAATAATAATGAACAGTCTGGAGAAGCAGACAGTTTCTTCCCAGATACCAAAGACTATAGCGTGAACTAGACACGCATGCAGAAGCCACGTTACCAGCAGGGGGAGATAATTAAAGCCAAGAGTTCGGTTGTGAGCAAAAGAGAGACAAAGTACGTCCCAGGATCCTTAATCGCTAAACAAGATTAAGCTAGGTGGCTAATATGTATTTACATGTAATTACGTTTTCATAATGTCTGTTTAAATGTTTCCCTGTGATTATTTTCATGTTGGTTTGAAATAAAATATCTCCCTCTGCCGTTACTGCAACTTCTGCATGCATGTCTATGTCACACCGGCCCAGTGATGTCAGTTTGAAATAACTAATTGCTGTGAGATTCCTTCCGTTTTGGCTAAAATCCCTCAAATATGTAAAGTCTTTAACTTCAATGATAGCAAAGACACTGTTAAAGTAACAAATGACAATGAATTACAAAAGCACTCTGTGGCTTTTTTTTAGCACTCGAAGTCAGATACCATTAAAAAAAAAATGTTATTGTCGTTTTTTCTGCCATATTGTAACCCCACCCCTCCATACACACACACACACACACACACACACACACACACGCATATTTCTATAGTAAGTGGTGGACAAAACAGGACATCTCACATCACCTCAGGTTTATCCATTACTTCATTACTGTGGTGTCTTATGAATGGTGACAGGGGAGGTCTTTGTCAGTAGAAAAACTTGTAAAATGTGTTAAAATATATTTAACAAAATGTATGCTCTCCTTCACATTTTCTAAAGCCATCCAGTGGGCCGGATTGAAGTCTTTGGCAGGCTGATTCTGGTCCCCGGGCCTCATGTTTGACACCCGTGGTTGAGTCGCATCACAGTGGCTGTATTTCATCAGGCAGCGTATGTTTGTGTGTTTTTATTATTTTTTTAAACCAAGTTTATGTCCTGCAGACCCAAAAGCCTCTAGTCACTGCAGGAGTGCTGCTGTGATGTGACCTCCACCTTCTAGCCTTTTCTATGAGCAGGGGAAGCAAGAAAAAAAAATCTGACAGGGATCAATAAAGTGTCACATTATTATCATCATCAGTGCGTTATTATTATTATTTTCCAGCGAGCTGGTGTGCTCATTCATTTCCTGGGGAGAGGCAGATTCGAGACACAAATGATGAAAGGGTGAGCAGAGTGTGTAAAACACCTGAGCGAGCAGTTAAGAGCTTGGATGGTTTCTACAGAAATAGATTGGTTAGGTTGTAAAACTCACTGATCCGTGGTCAGTATGTCTGACTCTGTCATATGTTTCACATCCCCTCGCCTTGCAGAAACTACAGTGATTCTAATGCTGTCAGAGCCACTCGTATATACATCATGCTATATGTAGCTGCACGTTTAAAATACCCTAACGAAAGGAGTTTTTCAACACAGGTCATGAAAGCTTTAAAGGCCAAATAGTTTTGAGGAATTCCTGCAAATAGGTGGCTGAAGGCCACATATAGCAAGTGGAAATACAGTGCAGTACGTGGAATCTTAGTAAACATATCTAATGTTTTGTTTTATATTATCCACCTAAATATGGAACGTTTCAATAGGAACATCTGTGGCTTCTGCTGCCTCATCGTGGTGCTGAAATGGACAGCTCCTCCAGTGACTCCACAAGCACGGCAACTGTCTCCCTCTTGTGATAGGCTGCACTGTATCCACATGGTATTTTCATGGGTACTGCCAGTAAATAGACACAGATTCATGTGTATATACACACAAACACACGTAGAAAGAAAAAAAACTGAGTGTTGCCTGAAGGCAGCAGGAGTTTTGTTCCTCTGAGAAGGCGAAGGAACGGATGCTTCTCTTCTTGGCCAGGATTTTCTTCAAAAGGCGATGTTTAATCTCAAAACTGATTAACTGATTAAAGCGAAGAGAATCCGTATCTTCGGATTCACCTGGATTTCATTGGCTTGGACATTATTTCTCAATGCTAGATTGAAAAGGCATCACACAGAACATCATGACGCACACTAAGATGAAGCTGACAATATCAGCAGTACTGTGTTTTTTCTAACTTTGGAAAGCTTGTGAACTTAAGGGGTGCAATACACTGACACACACATCTGCTAATTACTGCCATGTAAGAAACTAATAAAACAAAACAATCTCACTTGTCAGAACTGAAAACACCAACTTTTAGGACAGGCTGTACCACACAGCAGCCCATAATATCAGATCGTTAAAATAAATAAAATGCTCCAAAAAGCACAGAGAGCAAAAACACATTAGTGAGGTGGGGTTCATGGACTCTAATTTAGCAGAGTTGAAGCCCAGCAGACTTCTATTAGCTAAAAGCTGCCAGTGTCAAACACCTGCCAATCAATGCTATTATCCAGATGGATGAGTTAGAAAAACAAAAATAAAAACTCTCCCATTGTGCACTGCAATGAAGAGGAAAACTATCAATAAAGGCCAAATTAGTTTTTTGCACAAGGCTGTAAATATGCTTCTTTAATTGTCTGATTTGGGGCATTTCAAAATGTTTATATCTGCAGCAGAACAACCATCATCTATCCATCCTTTCATTTTCTGTTGCTTATTTAATTCAGGGTCACCAGGGTGGCTGGAGCCAATCCTAGCTGCCGTAGGGTGAAAGGAGCGCACCCTCGATAGGTTGGAAGTCTGTCCCAGGGCTAACACAGACACTAGGGATGAGAATCAAGAACTGCTTCTTGCAGAAAACCAGTTCGCAGTAGTCCAGTTCTTTGGAATTGTTAGTCTACCTGCATATCGATCCCGCTCATCGGTTCCTGCATTTGCCCTACAATCAGCTGATTTCAGTTCGCATGTCAGAGGAAAATAATGACACAGTCCAGAGCATGGATATGAACATTTATTTTTATTGCAAAAAAGGACAAGATAAATGGTAAAGTTGAAATCTGCATCCATGATGGAAACAACTGCAGTATGTTGCTAACACAACTTTGGTTCTTTGCATGCAATTGCACAAACAGCATGCTAACACTAAGCTAGCCAACAGGAAAGCTGAGTGGAGCAGCCAGACCCCGAACTTCGACAGATAACAAGTAGATGAACAGACGGGCTGCAGCCCCCCTTTCTCCCTGTTCATGTCACTAAAGCAGAATCACTGTGGTGATCGCTCTTTTGTGCTGGTTTTCATCTTTGCTTTGTGCGGTCAGCTTTGTATTCTACTAAGAGAAAGATCTTAGAGATGTGTGTCCTCATTAGGGATTTGTGTTGGTCTGTGGGGTTGTAGCCTCAGGTTTCTGTTGTTAATTGGTGATTACAAGACAGTGTGCTTCAGATATTTTACCGAGTAACATGAGAGTAATGTAACGAGTATATCATATACCAACTGCATGTCTTTGGCCTGTGGGGGGAAACCAGGGTACCCAGAGAGAATCCACGCAGACACACAAATCCACCATGAATCTTCAGGGTATGAGTTTCTACTCGTCAGCCATGATTGACAACAAATTGATATAACGGGTGCATCTTCTTAAATTCTCGGACGAGCTCCAATCTCAGTGATCTCGACCTCAAGGTCAAGGTCAGAGGTCAAGTTTTCTGAAAATCAATAACTCCCGTAGGTAGTCACCAAAGATTTTTATACCATACTGTAGGTTCATCAAGGCATATTTTTATATAACTAACATGTTTAAAATATATGAGAATTTACAGCTATATTCATTATATACATTATTAGGGGCACAGTTACTCTGAGTGACATGTTGGTCCTGACTAGCCCTCTACCTGTCTGCTAATCTGGACCTCAGGTAATGTTTCACTGAACCTCTCAACCGTCTCCAGTGTTACCATAGTGATTTACTGCATATAATTTGGCTTCCCATGTGGTTTATTGGAGAAATAGAACAAACTGATGCAAGAAGCCTGTCCAACACACACATGCAGTCAATGAATCCTGGTTTCTAACCAGAATTTTCTCAGGTGAGATGAATTCTGAACTTTCAGATGGATACAGCTGAGCTATGTGGTGCAAAGGATAGCTCACAGAGTGCCATAGGAAACATTTCATGATTTGTAAGTACATTAAGACTTTTTATAATGACCCTTCTATATGTAGAGTTATTTGCTGCAGTGTTGGCTAAAAGGGCTGTAACTGTTTTAAAGCCTGAAAGAGGCATTTAAAAGATTAGTGTGAATGTATATACAGTGTAGCAAATGGTTCCACCTATATATACATTTCTACATATATCCAGCATGTTTCAGGTGATGCCAGAGACACACTACTGCAGAAGAAACTTGGAGCAATGGTCTTTGACACAGTTCCAGTATTTTGAAATTATAATAAGCTGCCTGTTGGGGATTCTCAAATTAAATGTCAAAACTTCAGACGCTGAAAGGCCATACACTGCAGCACTAGTCAGATCTGGATGTAATGAGGGAAGCTCTACCTTCTTGCTGATCCCCCTGCAGCTGCCTGCACCATTTGTGGGTGATGACATGCACAGTATGCTTCTTTTGTCTTTCTCCACAGACAGTCCATAGATTATGTGCTCCTGTCAAAGTCTACAGCTTTAGTATGCATGCAACAGTGCTGGCGCCCCACGTTAGCTTATGTTCTACTCCGGAAATCCACTGCATTATTATACCTCTGATTTACTATGGAGTAAACAAACAACACGCTACATAGCTGTTTGAGAGTCTGGGTTGTTTTTTCGCCTTTGCCTTCTACCAAAGCAAAACAGCTGCTGGTTTTAGCTTCATAATCTGTACAATCTACATATGAACAGTTTGAAGAAAAAAACAACAAATGACTGAACCATTGGTATTACCAGGATTTCTGAACCGATTACTGACATAATCTGGTCTGATGTTCATCCAAGTTAGAGTTACAGACAAACATAATGTACCTGATTGTCTATGTGTTGGTACAAGTGACACAAATAGTTATACACCAACCAGGCATAACATTATGTGGCTGACAGGTGACGTGAATAACACTGATTATCTCTTCATCGTGGCACCTGTTAGCGGGTGGGATATATTAGGGAGCGAGAAATCATTTTCTCCTTAAAGTTGATGAGTTAGAAGCAGGAAAAATTATCAAACATAACGATATGCACGAGTTTGATCTTGGCCAGATTGTAATTGTTAGATGACTGGGTCCAAAACTGCAGTTCTTGCGGGTTGTTCCCGCTCTGCAGTGGTCAGTATCTATCAAAAGTGGTCCAAGAAAATAACCAGCGTAATGGTCGAGGACGCCCAAGGCTCACTGATGATGTGTGGAGTGAAGGCTGGCCTGTGTGGTCCAATCCAACAGACGAGCTTCTGCATGTCAAACTGCCCAAAAAATTATGCTGGTTCTGCTAAAACGGTGCCAGAATACACAAAGTATCGCGGTTTGTTATGGGGCTGCAGAGCTACGACCAGAAAGGGTGCCCATGCTGACCCTTGACCACCTGAAAGTGCTAACACGTATTAGAACTGGATCACAGAGCAATGGAAGAAGGGGGCCTGATCTGATGAATCACATCTTCTTTTAAATGAGCATTGCTTACCTGGAGAACAGGTGGCACCAGGATGCACTATGGGAAGAAAGGAATCCAGCAGAGGCAGTGTGATGCTTCGGGCAATGTTCTGATGGGAAATCTTGGGTCCATCCATTGGGACATTCCTTTGACACCAGCTACTTAAAAAGTGTTACAGCATTGTTGTACACCCTTTAATGGAAACAGTATTCCCTGATGGCAGTGGCCTCTTCCAGTAGGATAATGCTCCCTGCCAAAAAGCAAACGGGGTCCAGGAATGGTTTGAGGAGCAGAACAACGAGTTTGAGGTGTTGACTCGGCCTACAACTTCCCCAGATCTCATTCCAATCAAACATCTGCAGGAAGTGCTGGACAGACCATGGCCCTACCTCGCAACTTCCAATATTTAAAGTTGTTGCTAACATTTTGGTGCCAGGTATCACGGCACACCTTCAAGGATTTAATGGAATTCATACCTCAACAGGTCAAGGCTGTTTTGACATCAAGTGGGGCCAACACAATATTCAGCAGATGGTCATAATGTTATGACTGATCGGTGTAATCTGCATATCAATACTGAACACACGGGATAATAACTGTACAGGATCAGCTTCAACAGTAACAACCCCCATTAGGGCATTTTCCTTGAGTAGTTATGGATCGAACCACAGAACCTTGCATTAGTAGATAACCAGCTCTACCTCCTGAGCTGCAGCTGCCCATCGGTAGTCTTGATGAAACAGCTGTCTCCAAGCCAGTGCATCTAAATGTGTCTATGGTAAGGACTCTGACATTTCCAAAACACAACTGTTTTTCCTTTTTCCAAAAGTTCTGTTGTTGATTTGCTTGTGTACTTTGTGTCACTGCATATTTGCATCAACCAGATTCTCCTAAGCTTCGGGTCATGGACTGCTGCCCTGACATTCACCTGTAAAATGTCTGAATACGAGCTTTAATTAACTGTTTCTATGACAATCTAGGCCCCGAGGTAGCGAAGCAGCACCAAACCACAATGCTCCATGCTTCAAAGTGGTTTCCTTCATGGTGTCTTTAAAGTTACATGATCGTTATGTTTTTTTTTCTATTTTTAAACACAGTTTTTAGATTTTTTTGGTCTAGATTTTTAGATTTTTGCAATTCTGTTACCACCGGGTTCTTTTGCCTCCTCGAGGGTCTTATGCCGCTAGTCTGCTGTGATCTTTGATTCTCAATGTGTGGATAGTGGCAGCAATATCGAGGGGCACTTCTAATTATCCACACGTCCAATATGACTGGCTGAAAATGGCTTTTGAAAAAGTTGTTAGCAAAATTGACTTTTATTCAGCCTGCACTGTGAGTTGTCTGTAAGTATTAAAGCCAAATCTCATTTATCTGCAACTATGTCACAAAACACACACTTTGATCAATTACTGCAGAAATTCTGATGCATGTTTTGATATAGCTGACATTCTTAAATTGTATTAAGGAACAAAGCTGTGTACATTTAGGGGCATGGTTGCTTTGAGTGACAAAGTTACAGAAATCCTGTTAATATGCAAACGTTTTCATGCACTAGTTCCCAAAATGTAAAACCATGCCTTTACCACTAAATGTAAACATTTAGTTTATAGCAGGACTATAAGTGTTATGTGGTTATTAATATCTTGTTCTTTTCCACAATGCGTCTTTTGCCATGACATGCTGCCCGTCCCTGGTCTGCTGGAGGTTTCTTCCTGTTTAAAGGGAATTTTTCTCTCTCACTGTTGCCAAGTACTTGCTCACAGGGGGTCATCTGATAATTGTTTTTTCTCTGTATTATTGCACTGTCTTTACCTTACCTTATAATATAACTACTGTTGTTGTGATTTGATGATATAGAAATAAAACTGAATTGAACTGAAATTGCTCCGCATCAACGTAACAGCAAACATACGTGATATCAGGTTGTGACTGCGATTTAGTTTATCTCCATTCTTTAAATCATGTTACAACAATCACTGCAGTCTAATCTCTACTGGGTTAAAGTTTGCCTCGGAGGCCTGTTAATAATATAATACTGTGCAAAAGAAATTGTGATTTGTTAAATTAAGGCATGTAACTTTCCTGACCCATTCAGAAAGAACAGCAAGGTATTATGGTATTGCACTTTCAATCATTCTGAAAGAATAGAACGAGCATTACCTCATTTGGTGACGCAAATCCTGATGCCTAATAACAGCTGGTACACTGACTGAATTACAATAAGAGTGACAAACAAAATTTGAGCGATCCAGAGCAACTCACAGGGTGACAAGTATGAACGGTTTCCCAATTAAAGACAAAAAATCTCCAAACAAGAGATAAGAGTGGGAGGAAGAAAGTGAGGGAAAGTGATACAGAGGGATAGATACTGAGCCATAGAGGCACAGAGCGAGCAGTCTGCCATGTTGGCCGCCCTCCCTCCTCCTCCTCTGGGGTCTAGAGGACATGTTTAACATTCCACTCTACTCCTCCTCCTCTCCTCTCATCCAGCCACAGCCTCAAGTCCCTGCTGCACTCGGGTTACTGATGGCCAGAGACGAGAGGAGCGGCACAGAAAATCCCTTAATCATGACCAGCACGGCATTGTTACTGCATTGTTGTTGCTGCATCTCATGAACCCTCTCTGCACAGGCAACAGCCGATTCCAGTTTGGCATTTTCATCTTAAAAGACCTTTAGATCAAAGCTTGTTCTGCCGAGCAACCGATTCAATGCGGCACCAAATATCCAGCATAAATCTAAAGATTTGTCCCTTTTGCCAGTTAATGAAGACTGCGTTTTGTGTACATGTGTGTGTCTTCAGATTCTGGAGATCAAAGTCTTAGTGTGTTTTCACATTGCGGTAGGGTCTAGACTGTGAACACGTCCACTTGTTTTTCTGGGCTTGGTCACTCGGAAAGTGGCGCAGGAGCTAAATTCTTTCACGCGTTATTGCATTTATGTGCACCAAAATCTCGCAAGGTTGACAGCCTTGACAGAAAACATTAAGATCACAGTTACACATCTACATAATCGTGGCTGCACAACTGATCTCTAACCACGTCCCAATGCGTTTGTACTGGGACTTAACCAGAGAAGTGACAACATCAGCGTTGCTATATTAACAGTTCTTATAATCCACTATAAAAAAGTCAAACCAGAAACTGTATTTAAAGACAGATTAAAAATGTTTTCAAATGTATTTCTTTATCATTTCAGAAGAGGGTGACTCCTTTGATTGCAAAAAGAATTCAGATTCTCTGTGGGGAAAGTGACCCCATTGCTCACTTGATGTATGACCTCAGTAAACACTTTCCTGCTGACTTTATGATCTCAATCAATAGCAGATGGGTACAGAGGGATGCACGCTGCATTTAAAGTGCTTTAATGCGACCCTGATTCCAAAACATTTGCTTTCTGTGTAAATTTTCCTCTGCAAATCATCTAAACTCTATTATTAGAGTACTGGATTGTATAAAGTACAAGGAATTTCCAAGAAAGTTGATTCGGTTCATCTGGAAGTGGGTTTTATGAGAGTGGAAAATATAAAATAATAAGTTTCCTTTTTGTTTGATGGAAGGCTTAAAAAGAAGAAGCTGGTTCAAAGACATCTTTTTTCACTTCTTTTAACAACACTCTGATTGGGAACAGAGGAAACCGTCTCTGTAGTTTTCCAAATGTTTCCCATTCTTCCCAGACAAGATTTCAGCTGAACCTCTGTTTTCATTTCATAATGCACCAAATGTCTTCAGTGGGTGACAGGTCCAACCACCACGCAGGCCAGTTTAGCACCCAGACTCTTTTTCTGCTGAGCCATGTTATCGGAGTACATGTAGATAACACGTGATGCAGCTTTGTCTCGCTGAAATAAGCAAATCCTGCATAAGAAGTGCAACGCGCGTTTGCGTACATAAGATTTTCTGGAGGAGGACAGATGTTTGTTTAGAACTCTTAAAGATGTCGAAGAAGCTCCTTTAAGCAATTACTTTGGTGTTCCTCCACCTCCAAAGAAATGTCAGAAGGAGTGCGAACCCCAAGTGCGTATTCTCGGAAAAGTGGTCGCAGGAGGTGAGCTGGCTTCAAACAAATGATGAACGCACAGAGATGTGGTGCAGAATATGCCGTGAAAATCCCACTCTAGCAGACAAAAACAGTGCCTTCTATATGTACGCGAACGCGCGTTGCAGCTTCTTATCTGGTCCACTTATGTGCACCCCTGATTATAGAATCATATCTGATTATAATGCAGTGTCTCTACAGAGCCCAGGATTACAAATAATTAGTATTGGTTTTGGGACTTTTCCCTTGAGTTCTGACATTTCATTTTTTTTTTTTTATATGATATAAGTGCGATTAAAAATGAAGTCCACTAATTAGAATAAATTGTTGAACCCCTGGGCAGCAGTGTGGTATTTGAAGTTGCTGCCGTCAATACACGAAGGTCCTGGATTCACATCCACCAGTGGGCTGGGCCTTTCTGTGTCGGGTTTGCATGTTCTTTGTGCCTCTGTGCATGGATTCCTCCCATAGACGTGCACGTAAATCACAATGATTATTCTAAATTGGCTGTGGGTGTGAATGTGTCAGTCTGAACTGTTGACCTATCTGGTCTGCACTCCTGCACCTTTTGCCTTATAATGCTTAGTATAGGGCTCAGCCCTGCAATCCTGAATTAGAAAAACAATTAAGAATTTTTTTATTCTTTAAATTTCTTTATACTTTGCTTGTAAAATAGGAAATAGGTACACTTATACTCTTTAGAAGCGGGGGGACTCCAGGCCTCAAGGGCCAGTGTCCTGCAGGTTTTAGATGTGTCCTTGATCCAACGCAGCTGATTTAAATGGCTAAATTAAGTCCTCAGCATGTCTTGAAGTTCTCCAGAAGCCTGGTAATGTACAAATCACTTGATTCAGGTGTGCTGATCCAGGGTGATATCTAAAACCTGCAGGACACCGGCCTTGAGGCCTGGAGTTCCCCTTTACGGAGATCTGCAAACATAAATGAAAATGCAGTAAAGCTTCAAAGTCAATGTTTTTATTCTTCAATGCAGCCTGAACTCTCTTTGGCAAAAGCTATCTTCTCATTTCGTTGGGTAGTCTTCAGGAATAGACATTTAAAGCTTTTCTTTGGATGTTGGTTGCCTGTTGTTGCATCTCTATCAAGATACTATATCAGCAGTGTGTTTGGGATCATTGTCATGCTGAACAGTGAATCGTATCCTCTCCTTTGCATAGTGGATCAAATTAGACGATACTTTTCTGTGTTTCTAATCATCTCTGACAAGATCCCAACAGCACTGACTGAAACGCAGCCCCAAACCATGACAGAGACTCCATCATGTTTTATAGATGGCTGCAGAAGCACCGCTGTACCTCTCTCCTGACCTGCTCTGTACATATTGACAGATAAACCAAAAATTTCAAATTTGGATTCATCACTCCATGAGACTTGTTGCCACTGATTTTCACTTCAGGTTTTGGTGTAATTTTCTCCAGGTTTCTTAGAAAGCGCTTCTTCACAGCTTCCCTTCCACTGAGCCTGTTTCTGACGAGGCTTCAGTGAACAGTAGGTGCACATCTCAGGTGCTGTTTTTTGGTCTTTGCTAGATTTTTCCTTTTTCTTACGAAAATGACTTTCAGATACTGTACTCAATCCATCCATCCATTCTCTTCCCCTTATCTGGAGCCTATCCTAGATGCTATAGGGCGAGACGCAGAGTACATCTGGACATGTTTGCCAGTCAGTTTGCTCTCTGCTGTAAATACTTTTTTTTTGACCGGCCACGTCTCTTGTCCTCAACTTGGAGTTTTCTCAAATATTTTTAAGGACTCACCACATAATGTGCTGAAATGTGGCAGGTTTTGACTGACAGCTCTTTCTTTTTCACAGTGTAGTGTGAAAATACCGTTGTATGTCTGTCAAACTGTTACCTTTAGCATTTCACATAGATTCACCAGGAGAAATGGGAAAAAAGTGATTCATTTTTGCAATATTTTTCTAGTAATAAAGTTCCTAAAGATACAAGTTCAAGTTGGTCATGTGTAAACAAATGTGAAAAAGCAGTCAATGTCCAAATAAACCCTGTGAACAATCTTCAGAAAGCCTGGAGTGCCAAAGACCACGTTAGAAAAGTGGCTCCTTGGAAACAAAACAAAATCAAAGAGAATTTTGCACATCTCTGAGTTTTTGATGAATTTGCTTAAATGCAAAGAAATTCAGTCTTTAAAACAAACAAAAATCCATTTTTCACATTTTCTCATAAAACTCCCCAAAGTTTTTATGAAATAAACTAATTTGTGCACAAGTATTTTTCAAAAATGTGCATCCATGTGCCTTATTTGTAAACACCAAATAGAGACTAATGCAGCCACCTTCTTTCCTCTCTTTCCATCTCTCATTGCACTTTTTTCTCCTTTTTAACACACATTTTATGCATTTCTTTTTGGCCACGTCCCCAAAGATTTCCACTATCCCATCTCCTGCTTTTCTTTCCCCGTGCCCTTCACCTCTTTCCCTTCTGCCTCTCGTTGCCCAAGGCTGATCCAGGGTGTCCTGTTCCTCTCGTTCTCATCACAAGCTTCCAGTTTGCATGAATGACTCTGCGTTACCTGCTGCAACCTGGCCTACTTTGAAAGTTCCTCCTCTGCTCTGTTCCAGCGCCACGAGCAAAGTCACAGGCAGACAGAGGGAGGCGGTGGGCTGGTGAATTAGCAATGTGGAGGGAGGAAGAGAGCGAAGAAGAGAGGAGAAAGGAAATAAAATGACACAAAACCTGGGTGAACTTCTCCCCAGAGCTGATGTAAGGAGCTTCACGCAGCAGCGACGAAGAAAAAAGAAAGGCAGAGGAAAGTTTCTCATCCACATCTGTTTGTCCATCTGTTCTTCTTTTTGACCTCTTCTTCGTGTTTTGGGGAATAAAAAGGGAATAACATTATTATTATTGTTATCCCACTCCTCTGCTTAGCTTTCGTCTCATTTACAGGGGAAACATCCAGAGTCCAATCATTTAAATAAACCATACTCTGTTTCATTTTCAGACATTCACACATTAGACCATCATTAAGATCACAGGAAGTCCTGCACGCTGAATTAAAATGGGTCAAAAACTGCTGCAGATCCCCAAAGTTTGCCTGAATTTAATATTTTAATCTCATCAGTTTTCTAATTGCAGAGATATGAGAGTTGGTGTCAAATACAAACACAGGGTTGCACTCATGAACTGGGATCTCAGTCCTCAGAAGTAAAACATAAAGGAATCGTGAGAAGACGCTTTTTTTTCTCCCCTCAGTGTACAAACTGCACGCATGTTTATTTGTGCCTGAAATCTTCATGCATGAATTAGCAATTTAACTGGAGTGCTGCATTATGCAATCAACATTTTTACAGATGATGGGTGACTCATAACCTATAAAAAGCCTCGCATCCGCAGTCGGGGCTGTGGGTCAAAAAGCTAATCACCGGAGAACATGTATGCCATCCATCCTTAAGCCACGGGTGCTTTTTGAATAATCAGATAAGTGCAGGGATGGGCGTGATGAAGGGAAAAAAGGGAGAGACGGGCTAATTGCTGTGGATCTTCAGTCCTCTGAGGTATTGTCTCGGCAGACCCTGCTGTTAGTGAGGTGAAACTTCTCTCTCCTCTCATCTCCTGGGTGAAGGAGGAAGGTCCCAGGGTGGCTCTCTCTCTGCAGAAGTCATCATTAACGGGGGCAGAGGAGAACAGAACGAGAGCATTTTGCCCCCTCTTTCTCTTTCTTAATTCTCCACTCTTACTTCTGATTTCCTGTTGGAGTGTGTTTGTTTTTGCGGTGTGGTGGCGTGTTGGCGAGTCCTCGAGAGTGTGGATGATACTGACAAAACAGCGCGCTCGTCCAAGAACACGAGCCTACACGGAGATTACGGCGCCTCATCCGCTGTCACCTGTTCATCCTTCGCTTTAATCACAGTTATTGTGCAGGAATGCGAGCATTTAAAAAGAAAGAAAGAAAACAGCCCGTCCTTTAAAGTTGCATAGCGGGTTATTTTGGGCTCCCTCGGTTCCATAAAATTCATTTTCAATTCATTTTCTGCATGAACAATGTTAGGTGACTAGCAGCTGGAGCGCATCCAAAGCTTGGCTGGGTACAAAGCTGTCCCCGCTGATTTATCAGAACAAATAATCAGCAGCTTTGCTAGAAAAATATCTAAGACGGCTTAAACAAAAGTACTAAGATGTGCACCGAGTACAAACATCAAAGAATCACAAGGCTAAAAATTCCTTATTAATGGAGGTATATGTATCTAGCAATCATTAGCAACGTGCAACTGTGAAGTGTTTAGGAAACACTACATTTCCATGATTCGCAGTTTTTGGCCGGCTTTGTCTTTACAGCAAGTGCAAACATGCAACACAAGACGGGAATAAATACAGTGGGGACAAATGCATCTCAGATGTGTGGTACTGTTTCTGTAGCAAGCGCCTGAATGCAAACCATTACAAATGATGGAAGAGACATAGTGTAAACCAAAATACACAGTTTATTATTGCCATATTTTTGTGTCGCCCCATAGCAAGAAGATCCTGGGGTTTGAATCCACCATCTGGCCCTTCTGTATGGTGTTTGCATGTTCTCCCTGTGTCTCCTGGGTTCTCTCTCTGAGTACTCTGACTTCCTCCCACAGTCCAAAGATATGCAATTAGTGGGGTTATGTTAACTGGTGATTCTAAATTGACCATAGATGGTTGAAGGTCTTTGTGCATTAGTCCTGCAACAGACTAGTGACCTGTCCAGGGTGTACCCACCTCTCACCCTTTGGCAGCTGTAACAGGTTCCAGCCACCCTGAACTGGATAAGAAGATGGATGGCTATAAGGATGGAGGTTTGATTTTTGGCCTTTATTGATAGATTTCCTCTTTATTTCGATGCACAATGGGTGCAAACGAGACCCTTAATTGGAAAAGCAGAAGAAAATGGATGGATTGATATTCTTACCGGTATGTCAGCAGTTGGATTAAGTAGAAAGATGCAAAGACAGCCAGTGATGAAGGTTAAGCAACATGACTGATATCAGTTTAACTGACCGATTGATCAACTTTGGATCGATGCTGAATAAAATTACATTGTTCCTCATTATTCCACAATGCTGAGTGGATTTGTAGAGGTTTAAGGGGCGATGAAAGACAAGAGTGAGAAATCGCACCTTAGACAGCCTGGATTTGTCCACCTCGTGTGGTCTGCAATGAAACTGCAAAGACATGTTTCACTGATTTTGAAGCTGACATCGTAGCTGCATATAGAAATCTTTAGCTGAAGTCCACGTTTACCTGCTTCTTCTTCTTCCTCTCTCTCTTTCTTCCTCGGTCTCTCTCTGGAAGTTAAAGGGCCAGTGGAGGCTGATTAGAATGCAGAGGAGGAAGGCTCTGCTGCAAATTGAAAACATATTGATTCTCCTCATGCTTCCGGGGAGAGAGAGACAGAGGGAGAGAGACAGAGGGAGATGGGAGCAAAGGGAGAGAAAAGAAGGATAAAAGCTGGTGAAGAAACAGAGGGAGCAAGACATGCTCCCACACCACCCCCCACCCCACCATGCCTGTAGCAACTTGTGTGTCTGGTGTCTATCTCTCTCACACTCCCTCTCTGTTTCACACTCAAACAAATATGAACTGTTTCACATGGGCTACCAAGATAACATCTCACACAGGCTGAGGTCTCTGTCGCTATGGCAATCAGGTCAGGGCAAGCAGTCGTACATGACTGCGTGTGCGTGTTTGCGTGTGTTTGCGTGTCTTCTACATGCGAGCGCGCGCTGTCATGTCCAGCTGTGTTGGCGAGAGGCCGCGGGATGCCAATGAGAGAGGACAGCACACAACACGTACAGATGTGCTGACTGCACAGTTTCTATGGGAACCAGCCCCCACCCACCCCTCCCCTTCCCACTACCACCAACATATCCCTCCTCCTTCCATCGCTCCTCATTGCTCCTGCAAAAGCTTGACAAGCTCCTCTAATGCCTCTCGCTTCGTCTTTATGCGAGTCCAAGCATTCCTGGTGGAGCTCTCACATCAGCTACAGCTCAATTTGTCTCCCCCGCTTCCCCCCAAGTGTGCATGTCAAGTGCGTGTGCATGGGTAAGAGCCTGCGTGTGTGGATATTCAGTGGACATGTGTGACAGGCTTGTCTTCTTCTTTAATCAAGAATGGGGGTGAAGGCAGGCGAAGTGTGAAGTAGGTGGTGAATATTATCAAAGAGACTGGCCCTTCTGTCATCCGCACAGAAACAATGCACAAGCACAAATAACACACACGGAGCAAACAAATTTGTGTGCACAATCGCAGACATTGCTGGCACCCTGTTGACAGGGCTTGATTTATTGTGCGTGTGTGTGTGTGTTATAACTACCAGAGCTGATCATAAACAATACCGCTGTCTGCTGAATAAAAGCTGCCATCATATGGCTGCCTGCTGCCATTGCATGTCTGATCGTTTCACACAAGTCTAGATTTCGGAATATTTGCGTGTGTGTATGTTACATATATGAGCAGCTGCTTAGAGTTTCATGTTTCCGTCTGATGTTTTAAAGAAAAGACACAAATCATAAAAATTTGGAAATTTTACAGCAAAGTAAGATAAACTACACCTTCCCAAAAAATTACATCTGAATTAAAGGTAATGAAAAAACTGCACATAAAAATGACACATGCTTATTAAAAAATAGAAATGTCATTGACTTAAACAAGCTTTTTGCCAATTTCAGATAATCTGGCAGTTTTTGTTTGTTTGTTTGTTTGTTTGTTTGTTTGTTTGTTTGTTTGTTTGCCAAATCCCAAAGTTAAGTTATTGAAATTTAAGTCCAGGTATTTTTTTAAAATAAAAAGTCCATATGTGATTGCCTTTTGCAGTTTCCTGATTGACTGACTTTTGTTGTGGGGCACTTCCTGTCCTTTAGCGTTTTAGCATGATATGCACTTAAGCAAACAATGCAAAACCATGGAACTATAAAATGAGCTTAGTGTAAATTTAGCTCTATGAGGATTTTTGACAAATACACAATATTTGCAGTGTTGAATCTGCACATCACCACAGTGGATTTTAAATGAAACAATCAATTGCAGATTGCAGATGTTCAGCGTTAATTCAAGGGTCTAACAAAAGTATTGCTTTAAGAGTTTAGGAATTACATCTACTTTTTGAAACCAGATTTTCAGAGGTTCAGAAGCAACTGGCCAAACTAACATAATTTTAAATGTGATTTTTTTATATACTTAAATAAAAATCAATCAATCAATCAAACATCACCACATGCTGTGTTTGTGATGCTCTGCCAGGCCTTCACATATTTGAGGGTCTCTCTGCTTCTCTTCTGTCTTCAGTGACTGTAACTCTGTTGGGTTGAGACCAAGTGACTGACTTTGTCACTGAAGAATACTCAATTTCTTTGCCTTAAAAAACTCTTCTATTGCTTTTGCAGTATTCTTTGGGTCATTATCCATTTGAACTGTGAAGCAGCATCTACATGAATCTGAGCAGAGTATAGCCCTGTACACTTCACAATTCATAAAGCTACTTCTATGAGCAGTCAAATTAGCAATAAACAATATTATTTCATGGATGAAAACCTGAACAGCCATCATCTGACGGTTAAACTGCTTGCCATGCAACAGTCATGTGGATATAATACATACATATACAAGGTCAGGTACAACTATTAAATACAATATATTTAATATATATAGGGAATATTATAAGCTACAAGATTTGTTTTAGTAGTTGTTAAATGTGTTTTCTGTCAGACATAGGGGCTGTTGTGGCTCAGGTGGCTTAGCACGTGGCCTACCTATCAGAAGGTTTCTTCCAGTGCATTCACTGGGGTAAATGCTTGTGTGTGAGTGTTAGATAAAACCAATCTGTGTGTAAATGATGAAATTAAATTTATAAGATAGTAGAAATTATAGAAAAGTAACTAATTATAAATTATTATTTATTTATTTTCCCGAAATTCAGAAAAAATAAATAAATGCAGAGATGTAAATTTGAATTCCAATTCCGTGTAGTCCGCTGTCACGCAACATACATGTCAGGGGCTTTTATTTTGAAAGGTAGGGACAGGAAGGTTTACAGGAGGTTTCCTGTAGGGGTTGGGCAGTGTCAGACTGCGGTTAGAAGGTAAGTTGCAAGGAATTTACATTATAGCAACACTTTGCAATCGAGCTGAACAACTTATCAGAGAGTTTTAGTGAGTCTGCCGTGCCGTGTTGCTCTTTCACACACTCACGAGCTTCTGCCGATGGCCAACAGCTAACTGTAGTTACTAGCAGTGCAATGCTAAACACAACTCACCTGCAAGTTCAAACCCTAAGCCCCACAAGCGTGCAGTGTCACTGTGTAATATTTTAAACAAATATATACTTTGGGAGAACCGGCTGCAGCATTTCTACAGCCCGTTCTCTTAAACTATGTCACGTATGGTCTGCTTTGTTGAGTGGAGCGTGTTGAATGCAAAAGTGTGGAAGTTAACAGAGACTTTCATGGTGTTTGCGTGTTTGCATGGTGTGACAAGCTGCTTCAAGTACTAACCCTTATGCAACTTTGTTTAGACACATTACAACAAAGGGGGAAAAAGCCTAAGCTTTGTGTGTCTCACCTGCTCAGGCAATGCGCATTGGTTTGCCCACAGCAGAGACACTACAGGGTGGATCCTTAAAAGCTTTACTTTTGGTGAGTGTGCGATTTCCTCTAACACTTGGCTCATCAAGTTAGGTAAAATTTTAAAAAAAAAGCATGCTTTGCTCTAACATTTATTCATTTCTCTCGTCAGACAGTGCTCCTGAGCGTGTTTATGTTCCAGCTGCTGAGGACTGTCGGACTGAGGGCCTTCTCCATGGCATCTGAGACGTACACATCAGGCACACACTCTGCTGCCTTTGTCACCTGTCCTAATGACACAGTTGCTAGAGATTTAGCCAGGTGATTCAAATGGCACAATAACAGTTCTGTTTATAATATATGCACACTACACACTTTGTTAGGTACACCTTACAAGTACTCGGTTGGACCTGTTTTTTGGCAATAATTCAATTCAATTCATTCATGCAAATTTCCTGGCCCACCACTTTCCAAAGGTGTTCTACTGGATCGATAGCTTGTGAATGTGGAGGCCACTTGTGTACATTGAACTCACCGTTACCTGTTGAGTAAAACCAGCTTGAGATGATTTGAGGTTTGTGATGTAGTTTGTTGCCATCAGAAGGTGTCATGCAGGGTCTGAAATGGTCAGCTACAATATTCAGGCAGGCTGTGATGTTTAAACCATTTCTTTTTTAAGCTAAGTGCTCCAGAGTATATCCCCCACACTATTAGACCACCACAACTAGTCTGAACCATTGATACAAGGCAGGATGGATCCTTGCACAAATGTGCATGTTCAAGTAAAAAGTCTCTGTCTTCATTAGCTGGATACAAGGACCATGAGATGTTTTTCATCTGTGCTCATTTCATTCTTTTATTCTTTCTCACAGGGGTATTGTGGAAAAGAAGCTAGCAGCTTGTGTCAACATTGTCCCAGCGATCAAATCTATGTATGTTTCACATTAGCTATTCTTTAGTATCATGTTGCACTGAGCTTTCTTTGCCAGTGTTGTTTTTTGTAAATTATAGACTATATTTATACTGTTCTAACTAGCAGAGGTCTTCCTGCCTTTGAAGCTGGTACTTAATAACCAAAAATAATTGTGTGCTGTTCCTTCAGATATGAATGGCAGGGGAAGATTGAGGAGGACAATGAGGTGCTTCTGGTGAGTGCTGTCTGGGTACTGTTATATACTGCCTAGATGCAGCTAAAATCTATTTGTATGTCTTGGGGGCAAAATGTAATACAAGACTGTTATTATTTCAGATCCTATTATGGATATAGTTTAATTTATTAGTGAAATAATTTAAAAGAAAAAAATCCTCATTTACAGAAGTATTTAGACCCTTTGATGTGATGCTCCAAGTTGTTGTCCGATTTCTAAAGTCTTGAGTGCTCCCCACAGCAAGCAGCTTCAGTAATTGTGAGATGGAAGACGTTAAGAACCACAGAGACTTTTCCAAGAGTGAAATCAGTCACAAAATCATGTTGGTACTTGGTTACAGGGGCAATCAAGACTCTGTCCCTCCAACTGAGTTTCAGAAGACCTCAGGAGAGAATTGTGAAACCTTTTGAAAGTTGGCTCAACTGAGCTCCAACAGTTAGTTTTTTTTTTGGTAGAGTAGTTCAATGGAAAACAACATAAGTAAATGCTATTATCTAAACTTCAACCAAATTATTTGTAAGAGCAAAACCAAAAAAGGCAAACTCTAATATTTTTTGCATTTAAGTCCAAATTCTGTTACCGGTGAACCCAAAGCACTGATTATTGGCTGCGTACCATCCCTGCGATGTAGCATGGTGGTGGTAGCATCATGCTCCGGGAATACTTCGCAGCAAACAGGGATGGGAGATGTATCACAATCAGGTCGAGAATGAAACCTACTAAATAAACAGAGGTCCTTGAAGTAAACCTGCTGCAGAATGGGACGTGAAGGAGGGGCAATGGTTCAAAAAAGTAATCCAAGACACTTCTAGAGTAACTTGAGGACAGAAAATTGAACCTGGAAATAAGATTATTCTATAGAAGAGCTATAGTTTTTAAGCTTAGGTTGTGACTAAATGACTGTCAATATGAGCTGTTAGTAGATAGACTCTGTCCTACTTTCTGTAGTCACTGTTACAGGGAACAGCGCTGATAACCATTCTCAGCTGTGGGCAACATTTCAGTATTTAATATAAATATTTTTTAAAGCAAGTAAGTCCTGAATGCACCTGTGAAGACAGCAGTGGATGGCAGTACTGCTTTGCAACATGTTTTAAAATGTGCAGAGGCAGGTTTCAGGATAGATCCCATTATTTGTCTCCTTACTCTGACATATTAGGTCATGGTCTCTTAGAACATGGCAAACTATATTTTAAACTGTTCAGCATGAGCTTTTTCCTTCATGAATTTGATTAAATGGAAAGGTAGTATGTCTGAAGTCCTGTTTGACACAGTGTCTTTCCAAATCTAGATGATCAAAACAAGAAGTTCCAAGGTTCCCGCTCTTGCTGAATATGTCCGGTAAGTTTGTTTTAATATTCAACACATAAAAATCCTTCCTCCAAACAGATCGCACTAGAACATCGCGTTCATCATTTGCTCCATTATGTCATGATTCATGCAGTCACAGTTTTAAGTACTGGCTTTTCTCTGTTTACTTGACTCATAATGGATTGTCCTCCGCAGCTCTAACCATCCCTATGAGGTGGCTGAGGTCATCAGCCTGCCTATTGACCAGGGTAACCCGCCTTACCTTAAGTGGATTGGAGACATTGTTCCTGAGTAAAGGTGGACAGTTAGATTAGTGGACGAATTTTGGGATAATTGATGGATGTAAAAAAATTATGTAATACAAAAGTTCATTCTTTTCAAACACACCCCCATTATAAAAAAAACCCTGTCCAGATTTGTAATTATTATTACAAACTGCATTAAATGTTGGGATTAAAAACATGTTCTGAAATATTTGCAGTGCTTCTTTCTCCTAACAATGAGCTGAGGCTTGTAAATAACTGCCTTCCCTCTAGTATGTGGACCTCTAGAGGGCAGCAATGTTTTGTCCTTTTTCAAAGTTAAACTGGTGCAGAATTTAACTTTATCTCGGTGAACCTGGAAATGTTTAATGTGAACAGACATCTGTTGTCTTTAATTAATTTTGCATTGTGAAATAAAGCCAACGGTTTTTCATCGGTTTTAAGCATTTTTTTGGTGAGCACGTTATGACGGCGTGACACATACATGCTACATACATATGTTAGGCACATACCATATACATGTCCATATGTTGTGAAGTAGGTTACATGACTTTTTTTTTTTTCATACAATACCTTTTCTTTCTTTTTTTAAACATTTTGTTGGTTAAAGTAAACATTTATTTAGCCTACTGTCACTACTTGGCTTTAATACTTCACCATAGCATTAAAAACATCACTGATAATACAAAGTTTTGATAGTGGAAAAAAGACTTAAACAGACGTAAAACACCAAGATCACAATAAATAACAAAACGTCCTAACTTTTCAATGTGACTCAGTTTCTTTACACTGACTAACACTGTAATGCTGAAAACTATGCTGCTCATTATGCTAAAGTTAAAGGAACATTAGCAGAATGTAATCAAAGTACAACATAAGGTTTTAAACTTGTGGGATATTGATCTGGTTAGTTAAGCAACAGAGGGGGTTGTTCATCAATTTCAGCTGCTTTGGTGTTAATAAAATTAACAACAGGTGCACTAGAGGGGTAACAATGAGGCAGGCACAAAAACAGGAATCTTGTCTTTGCGGACTGTTTTTCACTGGTTTTGCACCTGGAAAGTGTCAGTGTCACTACTGGTAGCATGAGGTGATACCTGGACCTAACAGAGATGCACAGGCCGTCCAGCTCCTTCATGATGGCACAGTGCAGGGGTGTCAAACTCAAATACACAGTGGGCCAAAATTCAAAACTGGAACAAAGTCGCAGGCTAACATTAATATTTATTGAAAAAAAAAATCTACTCCAGATATAAGAATGAATCTTTTCTTATGGACTCAAACAAGTTTTGCTGAAAAACTGAATATGGAACAAGCAAAGCTTAATACTAAACAATATATATATATTAGCTGTATAATACCAGTAGGCCAGCTCTAATAGTAATTTGGTATGGCTTCGCGGGCCAAATGCAATTGGGCTGCAGGCCAAATTTGGCCCGCGGGCCAGAGTTTGACACCTACGGCACAGTGGGTGTGGGGAGACATAACCATGGAGGGATGCACAGACCTCTACAGACTAGGCAACAGCACCCTGACTGCCATTGGGTATCAGGATGAAATCCTTGGACCCACTGTCAGCTCCTACGCTGCTGCAGTAGGTCCTGGGTTCCTCTTGCAGTGAGAGTATGCAGGCAGTTTCCTGACAGAATTAATACTCTTGACTGATCCTATGCTTGGCAGAGCCTTTGATTTCAGTCCTCTGTAGGCTGATAATTTCCATCAATTGATATGGTATTCTTTATCTCTAACACCTTACACAGTCCTTATCAGCTGAGATCTGATGTGCTTTCAAAGTGTTCCTTTATTTTTGAGCACTCTAAATATATAGTTTTACAAAATTAACAAAAATTGCACTTTGACTTATTAAACTCATTAAACATTCAAAATTGAATAAAAATCACAATTAATGTAGAGATTTTTAAAAACAGTAACTATTTAGGTCACTTGCAAGTATATTTATTATTGCACTTGTTCTTAAGCTGCGACCTAAAGCATGGTTTTAGTTAACCTTAAAAAAGAAGAAAAGTAATTGGTTGATCTCCACGCATGTGCACTAATTCAGGTGAAAATGATGTTGCACACAAGCCTGACTGAGACGTGTGTTTTCTGAAAACAGTGCTAATTATCTTTGTGGGCTGCTCTCAAAAGCCAACACAATAAAAGTAAACACAGCTGACATTTTTTCATTCCACAGTGGGTCATTAGTCATGTGGTTTCCCACTGGGGCATGATTCATTTAGTGCATTAGCCATTTCAGCACAAGAAGTTTCAGAAGTAACAGTCTGGTTCAAAATAACAGCGATACTTACAAACAGTGGTCATTCAGGCATCTTTGTGTGTTTGTTGTGTCCTTCAGGTTTCATTGTGCCTGCCGCTATAGTTTCTCATGGTTAGATTGAGTTGTTACCCTTTTAATTTGTGGCAAAACACTTGCATTAATGATGCCAGACTGTTACCATAAACTGGTATTAAAACCAACTTCAAAGACGCTGTAATACAGCAGGTACCCAAATCCACTGAAAATGGGCAAATTTCTGTTACAGGTAGCTGATATCAAGCACAGAGTTTTGGTCCAGGAATTCTTCAGGTGACCTACTTCTCTTACTGGCCAAAGAGGACACTCCCTCAGCAGGATCTAAGCTTGCACCCTGGTCACATGTACCCCTCTGTGCGACCTGTGTCCTTGAGTCCTCTTTTACTCCGTTCTGGTTCCCATTCTGTGATGTCTTACAGATTTCTCTCATCTGTATAGCACCTTCTATTCCACCTATTTCCTCCTCTTCTTCATTTCTACTACTTTCTTTCCCATGCACGTGAGTGATTCCCTCACTTATTTGCTGTCGGAGAACAATGCCGCCCCACTCCTCCGTGGGCCTCTGGGCCTCGATGCCGGTTCTGTCGTTGCTGTTCACCCTGCGTGACGTGCGGCACAGCGCCTTCCTGAAGCCCCTCTTGAAGTTGTCAGACAGAAATCCGTAGAGTATGGGGTTGGCGCAGCTGTTGGCATATGAAAGGACAACAACAAAGAAGTAGAGGCCCCTGAAGTCTCCAGGCAGGACCACAAGGAGGTTGAGAATGTTGAGAACATAGAACGGCAGCCAGCAGAAGATGAACACCGCCACAACAACAACTACCATCTGGGTGATTTTACGCTCTGACTTCTTGCGTCTGGAGGATGTGGCCTGTGCCCGTTTTCCAACACTTCTTACCTTTAAAGGAGAGGAAAGCAAATACCCTCAATTTAAAAACAGTTTAATGAGAAAGTCTGTCCAAAATGTATGCAGGCTCATATGAAACTGATAACACAAATTTTTGCAGACACAGATGGTTTTTTTACAGAAAGAAAGAGACTAGTGTACCAGATGAATCCTGTTTTCTGGCCTGTCCGGGGTCTACCCTGCCCTTTGCCTAATGACAGCTGGGATAGGCTTCAGCCTCCTTAATGACCCAGTAGTTAAAAAGATGGATGGACAGATGGAGGAATGGATGGATGAATAGATGGATGGATTTCCTGAAATAGAAAAGTCACTGAAATAACGTAAACTGTCAAATGGTACACAACTATGACAAACAGACAACACTATCTGAGATCCTGCTGGTGGTTAGAGAGGATTAATGGTAAATGGCCTGTATTTATATAGCGCTTTACTAGTCCCTAAGGACCCCAAAGCGCTTTACACATTCAGTCATCCACCCATTCACACACTGGTGATGGCAAGCTATGTTGTAGCCACAGCTGCCCTGGGGCGCACTGACAGAGGCGAGGCTGCCAGACACTGGCGCCACCGGGCCCTCTGACCATCACCAGTAGGCAACGGTGAAGTGTCTTGCCCAAGGACACAACGACCGAGACTGTCCAAGCCGGGGCTCGAACCGGCAACCTTCCAATTACAAGGCGAACTCCCAACTCTTGAGCCACGATTGCCCCGTATGCATGAGTCTGTTTGTTGTTTAAACATATTTATAGAGTTAAGAGTTCAGATTGCTGGAAGAACAACATTCACGCTGTCTGATTGCTGTTTTTCTCCCAAAATGTAGAAACACCTGCTAACCATGGCACACTCTGCTTTCCATTAGGTCTGTGCAAATACTACTTAAGTACACTCATCCTCCTGTGCCATTAGTGATATTAACAGAGTGTAGTCCATTTACGTTGGACTTCAGCATCTACACATTTGTTGGCAGATTTTCTGAGTAATGTAAGTTTAGGAGGACGTCACTGTGGAGAGGATTGGAGTTTTTTTTTTTTAAACAAAAATAACCGAGACAGAGTTTTAGTGTGGAAGGAGCCATTATGTTCCCAAAGTTCATTTATGTTTCCCACAGATGCAGTAACATGATTCACAATGAGTCAACATGAGCAATGTTAATCATCATGACTGCAAAAAGATTAGCAACTGTGAAAGTGGAAGATGAAAAGTTATAACCTTGTTTACATATAAACAAGTTACAGTAACAGTGTATACACACACTCATGCAGATACCGATCAGGCAGAACATTATGACCACAGGCCACAGGTCCCCCTTTTGATACCAAAACAGCCCTGACCGACTAAAGCATGGACTCCACTGGACCCCTGAAGGTGTGCTGTATCTGCAACAAGATTCTAGCAACAGATCCTTTAAGTTGTGGAAGTTGCAAGGTGGTGCCTTGGAGCTTCTCAACCTTAAACGTGTTGTTGTACTCCTCAAACCAGTCCTGAAACATGTTTGCTTTGCTGAAAGAGGGCACAGCTTTAGAGGCTACGTATTTCTGTTGCTCCATGGTTCAGTTTTGATGCTCATGTGCCCATTTTTGGTGCTTTCATGAATGGACAGAGGTCAACACGGGCACCCTGACTGGTCTGCAGCTATGCAGCCCCATGCGCTGCACATGACCCTGCTGCTGGTTCACCACTGCTCCTTCCTTGGACCACTTTTGATAGATACTACTGCAAGCCGGGATGGAGATGATCCAGCCATCACAATATTAATATTATTAATATTGCAGACTCACTCAAATCCCTGTGCTCGCCCATTTTTCTACTTCTACCTCATAAACTTTGACTACAAAATGTTCAGTTGCTCCCTAATATATCCCACCCACTAACAGGTACCACGATAAAGAAATAATCAGTGTTATTCACTTCACCTATCAGTGATCATAATATTATGCCTCATTGGTGTATACTGTTAAAATTAGATACTCATGTTAAACATGGCCCAAATTTTGAAACCTTGTGGCCAATGCATGTGCAAGTAATCGCTGTGCACATTGAGGTTTAGGACAGTGTTTACTGCTTGTTTATCTGTGTAATATGTAAGAGTGGGGACATCGTTAATATGGTCATCTCATGCTCTGGCTGTGAGCACAGCCACCGCCTGCTCTTTCAACCTGTTTATAATGAACAGAAGAAAGCTGGCTTAAAGTGAGGGTGGCTGTTATAACCCTAGCAGCCTCCCACAGGTTCAGCTGCCACCCATTTCTCCTGAGGAGCCAGTGTATAGCTGGATACAAGCTTGTGAAGAGCTCCTCGGTGTACGCCAGTGTCAGTACTGTGGTGACCTTAGGTGTGTGTTTCCCAGCCTGCAGAGGCTTGTGTAGTGATGTGCTTTGACGTATTTGACGATGAGTTTAGCGCTGTGTTTGAGCTTGTAGTGAGCAGCCAGTGCCCTATGTGAGAGTGAAGTTTTTCTTTGATTAACCGTTTCTTGTCTTTTCAGCAGATTCTAGTCTGTTGACATCCTTTGTTGGAGTAATATAACAGTATAGTTGACTCGTTATCTGTCCCCTGAGCTTAGCATTGTTAATCCCCTCATCCCCTAGCCCAGGGGTCTGCAACCTTTTACACCCAAAGAGCCATTTGGACCTGGTTTCCATGCAAAAGAAAACACTGGGAGCCGCAAATACTTTTTGACATCTAAACTGAAGATAACACTGTATATATTGTTTTTTTTTTACCTTTATGCTTTGTGTGAACAACTAATGTATGCTGCTTATTAGGGATGCACCGGTATCGGGGCCGATACTGTAAAATGTGTGTGTACTCATACTCGTAAAAGTTGACCGATACCATGAACCGATACTTTCGTTTCATTTCATTAGTCAGAGGGTGGCTGGTCATTTCTGTTGTAGTTTTTTAGATTGGTCACTAGGGGGACATCCCACACTAAACAGGCACAGGGTTAGGCGAGTGAGACTGGCAGCTCCAGATAAAAAAGAGAAACTGGAGGCTGCTGTAGCTAGGCTAAGCAAAATGTCAGCAGTGTGGACCGGAACAGCCAACTTTAACTCAGGTTTTGGAAAAGCGATGAAAAATGTCAAGAGAAAATCCACGGGCAGTTTAAATAACAGAGGCTCTGACTCATTTTATCCCTCTGGATGACCGGCCAATGCCAGTCGTGGAAAGCATAGGATTGAACCGTCTTCTCAGCATACTCGAGCCGCGATATGAAATTGGACACTCTGCAATAATTTAAAAGTTTATTTTATTCTCAAACCTAATTTGTATTTATTTTATTCCAAACAGAAGTGTTTATTTATTATTCTGAAAGCTCGAGACAGTGCCCAATAGTTCAGTGATATTTTGTTAAATTACAATGTGGAGACTCCGCAATAATTTAACAGAAGTGCTTATTTTTCACTTGAAATTTTTTTTGTGGTCATTTTTATTACGATTTTATTATTTATCGGCAGAGAATAAAATAAAACCTGTCTTCCAATTCATTGCATTTGTGGTAGAAGTATCGGTTTTTGTACTCAGTATCGGCAAGTACTCAGATCCAAGTATCGGTATCGTATCGGTTTGAAAAAATTGGTATCGTTGCATCCCTACTGCTTATGAAATCCATGAAGTGCTACAGAGAAAATTAGATTTTATTTATGTAATCAACACATTTTGAACTCTTAAAGAAATATAACAAAAGGAAAGACACCCAGCCAGTGCCCTATGTGAGAGTGAAGTTTTTCTTTGATTAACCGTTTCTTGTCTTTTCAGCAGATTCTAGTCTGTTGACATCCTTTGTTGGAGTAATATAACAGTATAGTTGACTCGTTATCTGTCCCCTGAGCTTAGCATTGTTAATCCCCTCATCCCCTAGCCTTTTCCTGAGGGTGTAAGAGTGCAGCTGAAATCGGTTTACTTGTGGATTCTAGTTCGATTTAAGTTGGCCATGACACTAATGCTGCGGTGTTTTAATCAACAATAAAAGGCTCCTACTTCACTATTGCTCATCTGAGTCAGATTATGTAATATTTTTAGAAAAGAGTACATAGGCTACGCTTTTTCAAAAATGTCTCCAACATCCTCCTTTATCTTAAAAATTCAAATTATTTCAGTGTTACTCTAAAAGTCATACCTTGATGACGATCAGCAGGTAGCACAAGCAGATGACCAGCAGGGGGCAGAAGAATCCAACAGTGCACGTGTAGACAATAAACGATGTCTTCCACACTTCTGCTGGTTCAGGCCACACGATGCTGCAGTTCCCATCATCCTTCAGCACGTCCGCGAACACCACTACTGGCAGCACCACCACAAAGGACCCCGCCCAAACGGTGCCACTGATAGCCTTAGCCACGTGGGGGCGCCGCCACCAAGAAGAGCGGATGGGATGCACCACAGCCAGGTATCGGTCCACTGACATCACAGTTAGACAAAAGATGCTGGTAAACTGGTTGATGGCATCCACTGTCATAACCACTCGGCACATCAGAGAGCCGAAAGGCCACGAGAGCAAAGCGTTCTGTACCGCCAAGAAGGGTAGGCCCAGCATGAAAAGCTCATCTGCAATGGCTAGATTGAGGATGTAGATGTTTGTGACTGACTCGTGTTTTGTGTAGTTGACAACAACATGGATGACCAGAGTGTTTCCCACCAAGCCAACGACACAAACAATGCCATAAATGAGTGGGATGAAGATTCCAGCCAAGCCAGGGAGGGATCCTGGTTTACTTTTGGTGCAATTTTGACAGGAGCTGTTAAGAAGATCTTGGTCATCTTGGTTGAAGCTGTGAAGCGGTTCGGAGGGAGTAGAAAGGAGCAGGAAATGAGAGTAGGAGGGGGCAGAGGTGTTGCTCCAGGTAGCTGTAGGGACTTCCTGAGGCAGCAAAGCAAACTGGATGAGCTCCATCGAGGCGTTAACGACTATCAGGCAACAGTTGTTGGTAAGCTCACATCCGTAGAAGATCAGCAGCCCTACAGAAAGCAAAGTTAATTAATTTAGCACACTTCATGTGGACATAAAATATAAAGCAATTAATGCATTAAAGTTGTATTCTAACATTTTGGAGATGTCCAGTTAATCAACTCTTCCAACAAATCAGCCGTGTTGGTTGTTTGTACACTGAAATGTGTCTGTAAAGCTATAAAGTTTCTTCTGGGACCTTTTCTGAGTTCTGTTTTCAGTTTCTGTTCGAGCAGATCTGTTGTTGGAGAAAATGCTTCATCCTTTGTAGCATCCTTTACATCAAGGGTCCCCAATCCCAGTCCACGAGGGCCGGTGTCCCTGCAGGTTTTAGATGTGTCCTTGATCCATCACAGCTGATTTAAATGGATAAATTACCTTCTTAACATGTCTTGAAGTTCTCAGAGGCCTGGTAATGAACTAATTATGTGATTCAGGTGTGTTGACCCTGATTTATGTAAAACCCTTAGGAGTAAGAAAGGTGCTAGGTGTTATTTATCTTAGATTAGCACCTGGATTATTGTTAATCCAGGTCCATGAAACTTCAACTAAACTGCATTATAATTGCGTTTTTAGAGATTCTAGAGTTTTAGAGGAAACATCTAGGCTGACCGTGTAAAGGTAACAGATTTCCCATCAAGTCTTAGATTGTTCTTTGCTAGTATGGACTTTAAATTATTATTGGATAGACAGCAACTTGGGAAGTCTTGTTACCTTGAGGTTGCCTGGAGACAGCCAGCACTCAAGTGCTGTATTGTTCTTGGTTTCAAGTGGGCAGGAGACTTTTGCTGCATGTTTAGTGTTTATGTCTTCTCTGTAAAAACTCACAAGTGACATTTTCTTTTGCATCTAGACAACAATACTATATAACTAGCTAATGTGAGCTTTAGGGGTATTTATATGTTTTAACAGGCTTCTGTCAAAAATAGACATGCAAGCACTATTAAATTTTTCATCTTACTATTGGCAAGAGAATGAGTGAGCCAGTTTAATAAAATATAAAACTGTGTCTCTAAAAGATATGTAGTAAAGAAAATTAAAACATAGACAAAAAATGGCATACACAGCAGTAAGAGAGAATGAACAGGCAACGACATGTATTGACAAAGACACACTTTTCTATGCACACATAACGTTGACTGCTGCTGATGTTGGACAACACCTAAAAGTTTCAAAAGTTTGGCCACATCTGCCCAGTGGCTTGATGAATACTAAGCTATTAATAAACATAACAACCTTCCTTCCGTCACAACAAAACAAGCGAGCACCAGAACACAGACATAAGGTATTTAGTTTTATTAGTACGAGACTTGTTTATGAAGCCATCCCAGCTTCTTAATCACCACTGTTCCACACACAGGCACACCCTCATCCCTCACAGCGATGGTTAATAATTGGTGCTCTGGTAGGAACAAAATGCACTGACCTATGAGGGGAAAAAATAGCAGAGGCATATCTTCTGCGACCTCAACTGAGTAAAGTACATTAATGCAGATGTGAAGATGAGCGGAAGAGCGGGGAAGGTAAGGTGAATTATATACACTACTAAAGAATCCCCCAGAGACAGTTACTTTAGATTAAAATAAGTACAAAGCACACAGGAAATGTACACACTTTGAAGCATGACTGAATTCTCTTTCAGTGTTTGGAGGTTTTTTTTGCTTTGCTTTAATTACATTTCATTCATTACAACCTAAAGGGCACCAATACCACCAGTGGAGAATAAGACCACAGTGTTCACTGGTTAAACACGTGATCAAATCATGGTGAATGTCAATCCTTATGTACAGTTTTTAGACCAAACCTAAGAGCCATCCATAGGCCATGACCTCAATTACTAAATGTAAATGCCAGAGGATGGTATATGCTGTGGATCTCAACTGCTTAATACTGCTACTGCTTTTATGAAGCAACTGGGTAAAGACAAGAAGTCGATAAATATAGAAATATTAACTTGCTAGGAGTACCTAATATCGAATTACACTTATACTTGGGGTTATTAGGCTTTTAAAACCTCATGTTTAAATCAGAAATTATTCAAATGAAAGAAGGCTAAGATTGATTTTTTTATAATGTGTGCGCTTTGTGTAAGGAGTCTTTAGTGAAGAGATCCTATTGTGACATCATCATATAAGGGAGTAGTGATATATTGAGCTGTACTGGAAAAATCCCCTGGAGGGAGTCTAGACGGTGGTGATAGCAGCGCAGGGGTGAAGGATGATGCTGGAGATCTGGATGGATGTGATGTGGAGCATGACAAATGGTGAGATTAATGGATGGACCTGAGGACAGAGGTCCTGATTAAAAGTGGAGATGAATGGGGTGGAGGAGTTTTCCATCAATCTGACAAGGAAATGACCACAGAGAGCAGCAGAGGCTTAGACATTTTTTAAATGACCACAGTGCAAAAAATTGGATAAGAGACAGAAACTATGATAAACACAGAGAGGAACATCATCAGTCAGTCGAATTTATAAACTAGGTGCTGTGTGAGAGGGAACATGAATGAGTGGTATAAACGTGAGACAGTCTTCTTGACTAACCTTTGACAGGCTTTGTATCACAAACAGTGCCGTGATTGTGAATATTGAGTTGTACAACGTTCAGGTGTCACACTGTACAAAGACACGGAGCTAAAATGGTTCAACAGATTAAATCGAGGCACCAATTAATTCTCTGGCCTCAGTCATTGATTTTTTTTCCCAGTCAGCGAACTTGAGTGACGTGTAAAGAATTTCAATAAGTCCTTTTCAATAAAGCGTATCAGGAGTACACACAACAAAAAAGAATGTTGTAATGCAGTAAAAGTGGTTTAGCAAAATATTAAAAATCAGCTAAGGCACAAGAGCCAGTGTTCACTGTTAAATCCTGTCTCCATAAATAAAAAAAAAATAAAAAAATATCATTCTGGTTTTTATGGTTCCAAAATTTATTTAAAAAAAAAAAACAGTTTTGGATAGATAATGAACAAATAGTAGGAACTTTTCTGTGGTTACACATTGTGACTATTTGGAGTGCATTCTCTTTGTAATCCAACCTTGTGGCTAGTATGTGCATCATTTATTAAGCTTAAAAAATCCACAGTTACCTTTAAGTTCTGTCCTTGTCTCTCTATGCTCCCTTTTCCTCCTTCTCTTTCCTCTCATTCGGCAGCCTGTTGCCATGTGGTTGCTCACAGTGAATTGCTGGGTTTTTCTCTATGATATTGTAGGATCTTTATCTTGTGATAGAAAGCGCCTTGAGGCAACTGTGGCTGTGAATTGGCACTATAATAATAAAATGGAATTGAACATATAAAAACTATAATAATGCAATTCACATCCATGGTTAGTGAAGACAAATGATTTTCTAACATATCACAGGCTTCACATCACCATCATAACGAGAATATCTGTTAATTAATATATAAAAGGGGAAATAACAAGTTTAATGGTTCCATAACACAAACTGGAATGGTTGCAGGTATCTTTTGTTTTTTTTACTCACACCATACATTAGATAGACACTGAATGTCCCACTGAGATGTGAACAGTCAGCAAGGCTAACCTAATCACACACACACTCCCCTACACTCTCCTCATTTTGCCTTTGCTATTGCCTCCCACCCTAATCTCTGATAAACACAATAAGAGCAGACTGACAATTTTTCTTCCTGAAGTGCATCACTTCTCTTGTCTGCCATTGCACGAGCAGCTCTCTGAAAACCCTCCCAGGAGGTGTTGCTATGGTAACATAAGGTCAAGACAAGGCTTAAAGGTCCCTGCATGGAGCAAATTGACGAGATAAGTGAGAGTCTGAATGACTGCTGATTGAAGAGTCCTTGTATTTACATTCAAATACAAAGAGTATTGTGTGTGAGAAGCCAGGTGTGTGACAAATGCATTTGTGCATGTGTGTACACAAAACCTGCCCTCTGTGCATCTGCAGAGTGAAGATAATATAGTCTTAGAGATCTCAGGGTAAATTTATGTTAACTGGTTATTTAAAGTCTGATGCTAGCTGAAGTGATGATTACAATTCTAAATGTTCACTTGTTTGCTATACATATCTATATTTATGTGCCATTTGTGGCATAGAATGAATATGTATAGTTTTCAAAGCAAATCTTAAAATAATAGGTTCAACACAAAATATGATTGAGCTGCTGGTTTGGCAAATTTTGCATAGTCTGCTCTCTCCTAATACAGACATACGGAGAAACAGAAGCTAGAAAGTTTGTTAAAAAAAGGAAGGTACTTACTTTTTTATTATTTCACATCTCAAGGATTACTCCATCATTCTGGCAAACAAGGTTATACAGTCATATGGCTTACTAATTCAGTGTTCTGGTTCACTTTCCCCACTTTTTACCTCATTTTGTGGCTGCAGCAGGGAAAAGCAAATGCCAAGCATACAAATTTGAATATCAAACACATTTGGAAAAGACTCAAGATTGGATTGAGGGAGTGAAACGGTAATCTTCTGTGGTTTCGTAACCTTATCATTCTGTGCAAGCAGGAAAAAACTTAAATGACGTTGAAGCTGTGCTGAAAAAAATAAATGTAGAAAAAAATCTCATGTGTAACTGAAATATGTATTTTGCCTGATCATTAAACTTTAATGGTAACTTGCTGGTTGTCATTTACAGTAATTTAACTATTAATAATAAGTGAATGCCATATGCCACATATGAGACTGAATAAAAAAATATAATATATATTAATTTTACAAAGTGACACAATGAAAAATAATAAAAAATAAATAAATTTAAAACTTTAATTTTAAAAATCAGTTTTTTTATTTTTTAAAATTAATAAATTAAATGTAAATATATTTAAAAAACTGAAAAAAGTCTAGAAAAAAAACTGTTTAAGTGAGACAGCACAGGGTTTACAAATGAACTGGTGAAATTGTACCTATTTGCTGAGGCACTACAATGAAAGGGCCTGGGTCGGGTGACTGTAGCTCCGGAGGTAGAGCAGGTCACCTACTGATCGGAAGGTTGGTGGTTCGATCCCTGGCTCATGTATCATTGGGCAAGATACTAACCCCAGGTTGCTCTCGATGCATCTATCGAAGTGTGAATGTCGATAGAAAGCACTCAGTTTAGAGAGAGTGCTTGTGAGATTGGGTGATTGTGGCATGTTGTATAGAGCGCTTTGAGTACTCCGGGACAGTAGAAAAGCGCTATATAAGAATCAGTCCTTTTGTACAGTATAATTTGAGGCAACAGCAGCAGTTCATAACCTACCGAAATTATGCAACGCTTTCAAACTGTCGGTGGTCTAAGCAGCAGTCCTTTCTATCCACTTTTTCACTACACACGTTAACGATATTACAGTTCAATGTGTTTTTTCTTAATCTCATCAGTCCTATGTTTTCCTGTGCTGGCTTGAACACCTTTAGGCTTTCACGTCAGAGACTTTCTCACTGCTCTAATCCAACTCTGACTAAACTCAATGCTGCAAACTCAGTTTGTGATTACCAACAAATGCATGTCACTTTGTTCCTCATGAATCAGTAGAAAATAAAATCCACTTTCACTGAAGCCTCAGTGTATTTCAGCATAGGCTTTACAGTTAGCCTTTGATTTAGCTGAAGCCAAGATGTCATCTTGAGATTTTCAGAGCCTTTTCCAGAGGAAAGACTATTATACTGAGTTATGCACCACCTCAGCAGTTATTGTCCCTCGATGGAATTCACTGAAGGTGTGTGTACTCATAACTGGATGCCACGGCTGACACTGCAGGACAACACACTTCTCTACTCCCATATCGATCATTCCAGCTGTTCATCCACAACATCACTGAATCCCAAATTCAGTTATTTCCATAATGATGCTTGCTCATAACTGCAAAGCGACACTAGCAGTATTGTACTTAGGGATTAGCTGGTGAAGCGACAATTGCTTGGCACATAATAACCCTGGATACTATTGTTATGGTTTCTGCTAATGAAAATAGCTTGCACCTGCTGTGAGCTTCAGCTGTTGTGTCTTTCAAAGGAACAAGCTGAAAACTTTCAAAAATCCACATTCATGCTGACAGCAGTTTGGTGCACGATGCTTTAATAAACACTTTTAACATCAGTTTCCATGTTTTTTTTAAATGTTTTTGTTTTTTTCCCATCATGTTGTACAACCATCAATTTGGCTTTAACCTCTTATATTTCTGGTGTGATTAACCACTCATAAGACAATAGAGAGCATAAGAGACGGAAAAGAGATGTCCTTGAATATATTTCAATAGTTGAATTTTTGGAAAGCATTTATACTAACATTAATGGTGACTCTCTTTATAAGAGGCCTGGTGATGATTACATGGTTGATACTGGTGGTAAATACATGTTTCCTCCTCACTGAAAACTCTGTTGACGCCTGCGTAATACGTCGTAATTGTTCAATCCACAGCTTGGAACAAACAACCTCCTGATGCAATCTAGAGGCCACAAGGTACCCATTAACACAAACGTCTGTCTGGCAACTGTTTTGTTGGGGAAGTGAATGCCTGCTGATTGCCCAAAGGGCCGCTCATTATTGTTACATTCACTAAGTGCATTTTAGGGCATTTCTATTGTTTCTTTTAATGTCAGTCTGGTCTTTTCTTTTTTTTTGTCACCCTTATTCCTAGCACATAAAAAATAGGACAGGAAAAAGCAAAGACTGTTGGTTGTGTGGCCACCAGGCTGCAGAGGGTATCTCATAAAGGTACATGGGAAATGGGGAAGAGTAACCATCACTCACTGCACAAAATAGATTTCAAAGCCTTACTTATCATGCCATCATTAAGAAGGTGCCAAGGAATTGCAGCATAAACTGTATACATTTATGTGCATCTGTCCATTTATTTCATATGGTTTATAATGTTAGTTATAATTGTGGATACAACTGATCATTACACGACGGTGATGCTGCACAAAATCATCACTTGAATTCCTTGCTGCGACGCTTTGAGCTTGGACATGAACACACCTAAGTATATGTACACTCCGTGTAGACAAAACATTTAGAGACTGGAGCTTGAAACACACTCCTGCATCTGTGAATTTGCATTATATGCCAATAAAATACAACAATAATGCTAATGACACACACATTTTAAAAAAAGCTTCCCAAAGTCAGTACATTCTAGGTTGGCAGCAGTCTCCAGGGTTAGGGTAGCTAAAGCTGCTAGCAAATGCTAGGTAACGCCTCAGCTAGTTAAAAATCACTGAACATGTTTGTGCTCTTTTGGACCATTTTAACGAGTTTATCTGGCAAATTATATGTCTTCTGTCACAAAAAGGTCTGTGACTTAAATTGTAATACTGTATGAATATGCTTCAGTCTATGTATGCAAGTTGCTAATCAAGATAAACCACATTAGCTGCTAACTAGCTGCTATCACTACAGCTTCTCATCCAAATATGGCCATTGTTTACTTCCAAAGAAAAACAATGGTGACAGCCAAAATGCCAAACTTGAAGCTTCAAAGCAGTAGTCCACAAAAGAGTATGTGCTCTTGTTGTGATTTGGTCCAAATTTTATGTACAGTGTTTGACTTTAGGTAACATTTAAATAGTGATAATATTATCAGTGTGAAATATTGTACTTTTTGTTTACTAAATTTAGCCTATTCAATATCTACAGTTACTAAAAATAGCCCCATCTTTGAAAGATAGACCAGTAAACATTTGTAAGTTACTTTAGCCCAAAGTACAAAGATCCTAAGCTTGTATTTTCACAAAAACACATATATGCTTTCAGCAAGGCAAAGATTTGCACTATAAATATTCATTTGTGATATTTCTTTGGGGAAAATTGTGGGTTTATGATGTGTGTACACTGTTTATGACATGTAATACACAGTAATGTTCTTTTTTTTTTTTTTAAGCAATTTCACTCGAAGCAGGAGAGCATAGATTGAGCAGAGATACACCATCAGCTAATTGGCTATCCATTAGTCCTACTCCCTCAGGGAATCTACTTCCTCTGTTGCAGTTTAATTAACAGATTTGGACTGGATCCAGTCACCTCCACACCGCTGCCCGCCTCCACACTTTTTATTACAAAGCTCACAAGTGCTCACAGATTGCACAGAATCTGATCAATAATCTTACAAGCATGTCATGTGGATCAAAGATCTGCAAATGCAAACATGGTCACAGAACGGTTTTGGTTGTATTTCAGTTTTTCCGAACGACACATATGGATGGACTTATCTATGGATAGATAAACACGCAGGGAGGTGTTCGTGTGCACACATGAGTCATTTGGCCCTAAGGCAGTGACTGAAGTTAAAAAACAAAGGAGACTCTGCAGCACCCACAGTGTCACACTGCTTGTGGAGGGTAGATTTTTGGGAAGGTATACAGGAATTTGTGGGGGGTGCATTAATGCTTACATGCATTGCCACAGTTCTGCTAAAACCAATATCAGCAACACTTTTGTCCTCTTCCTACACAGCGTGCAGGACACATGCAGTTTATGAAAGAAAACGTACCACAGGTGAACAGACGAGAATGAAAAGCTTTAAAAGCTAAAGAGTGGTGACCAATTAAATTAAAAGCTCTGTTTCCTCGGATGGTGAAAGAAAGAGAAAACAAAGGGTCACGTAGAGGTTAATTATTTTTTACCTGTTTCACAGCAGTCCATTAATTCAAGCAGCAGGGCTTCAATAACAGTGTTCTAAACCTTATCAGTGATAGTGGAGCAGATTTCATATTCCTTCCTCTTCTTTCCTCTTTCTTTTATTTCCTCTCTACCCTGTTGTTATTTTCCCCTCATCTCTTCTTCTATCTCCTACACTGCATGTCACCCTTCTTCATCTCACTTGGTTTCTCCTCATCTCTTCTCTCGTGACTCCTATTCCTCTTAATTCTGCATTTTTTGTTTTCAGTTTGAGTTCAATTTCTATTCCAGTTCCCTTTTTGTATGTGTGACCCTTGAGAGCAAATCAAGGCCTCCACGTCCACCTGTATCATTTTTAAAAGCCACATACACAAAAATCCGAATTTTTACAGTAATTCCAGGAGTTCTGTATCAGCAGCAGACAGATGAGCAACGTGACTGATAATGTTTTTGGCTTGCTGCACCTCCAGAGACACGGCGCGAAATATATCTCACATTAATAAAGAGTATTAGAGATTAAAATAAATCCCACCAATACACAGCAACAACTAGGACAAAAGAGAACGACACGAGCAACACACAAAGCACAGACTGCTAAAGTGAACCTAAACACGACACCACCTTCAGCTGATGTATTTACATGTAAGCACGAGTTTATGGCTGTGTGCTGTCCGCTATCACAGGTGAATTCTGCAAATAAAAATGTATGCAGCTGCTTTTGTTTGGACGAGCCATCAAGTTTATGTTACTAAGTAAGACAAACTTAACGACGCTTCATTTTCACAGGCTTGTGTTAGCGGCAGTGTGGATTAAAAAGGCTGTCCTGCACACTCTAAACAGAGACTAAAGACATGACGAAGGGAAAAATAAATACTTACAACTATCCGCTCACTGTTTTTCACCGGTCTGCACTTCAGCTGAGAACAGACTCACTCGGAGCCGTGTAAAGCGGAGACTGTCTCAGAGCTCTGAGAGCTGAGGGGGTTTGTAAGAACAGCCTCCACCTACAATACCCACGCGCGCACACACGCGCCCGTGTTTCTTTTTTTTCTTTCCTTCTGTTTTTTGTTGGAATTTCGAGGACCCTGCAGACACGACGTATTAGCAACTCTCTTAACCAATACAAACCACAACCCTAGTTCTAGAAACAGTTTTAGATGTTTTAAATATACATTATATTATAATGGTTATGCTCGGCTTAATCACATCCTGTATTATCCTCTCTCGTAGCTGAGCAGCGAATGTTGTGGAAATCTAATCAATCAGGTTTTCTCTGTGACTTGTATTTGACTTTGCATTGGTTCAAATTACCAGCAGGTCCATGTGCTTTTTTACAAAGCACCTCCAATATTTACACATCACTGCCAAAATCACAGAATACGGTCAGAACACTGTGTGCGAAAGATAACTGATGTATGAACGTGTGGTATACCTGAAAGATTATTCTTTGCCATCATAACACAAAACAATACTTTAATCCAACTGAAATAAATAAAATCTGTTTATTTAGTCAAATTATTAGGAAGATATGCTCATAATAAATTGAATACATACCAATCAAGTACATTTCATTTGGCCAGATTCCATTAAACGTTTTTCCTGGACTTAAAAAAACAAAGACACAGAAAGTTGACATGTAATTAAATTAAAATCAGCATTCCGAGCATAAATATTTTCTGAGTGCATGAAGACAGAATGACAAAATATGGAGCCTTTCACTGAGTCAGGTCAGCTTCACACAGTCTTAAAATTTCCCATTACACTAATCAGTTGTTAATACCTTTGCAGGGAGTGCACAAATGAACAAACAGCTAAGCACCTGAATCTCTGGAGCCATTACTCATAGCAGCAGCTTTGGAAAACCATCACTTTATGCTTTTTAAACAAGTGCCATTAACATAGGTTCATTTTTTACTTTTTGTGCACTTAAATTTGAGTCCTCAAGACAAATTGGCGGTAAGACGTACTGTATAACAAAGTACAGGGATAGTGCTATCACAGTGTCACATATTTTGCACAAAGCAATTTTTAAAAGCTTTGTTTGTTTAGACATTTAATTCTGATTCAGAAATGCAAACAAAGTGTTCAAAAATAGAAATTCATACGAACATAGCAGACACTTTGCTTTGCTCTCTCATCATTCTGCCTCTGTGAATAGCTGTAAGTAAAAATGGAGGGGCCATTGATTAACAGTCCACGTTCAGACCAGACTTTTTAACTGAACGAGGCAGTCACTTTTACGACCGTCAGCCAGTGCATTTCACCTTCCTCCTTAGCAATAACTAAGGCAAAAATGCAGTTCAACCCAAGGCATAGTGAGAATGGGCTTCATGAACATGGCTGAAGCAAATGTCAAGTTCACAGTGTGAGATATATGCTGAGTGGTGCATAAGTAGTTTGGGTCTCCTTAGAGAGTACTCTGAAGGTGTGCCTGCATGTGTGTGTTCTTCTATTGTCTGTCATTCCAGCACACAGTTCCAACATTGTTACTTTTCAAGCACCTACACTTGTGTGGCAGACTCACACCCAAGCTCCTGCAGTGGGAACTCTAACCTTTAGTACATGTGTCCCCACTCAGCCCATTCATCCTGATCAGGAGCTGTTATGATCTAAATGGTGTTCTAGATCCAGTAAGCAAACAGGAAGAGCTGCAATGTGTGTGCTTTTTCATTAATGAATAAATAATACAAAGCTATAGTGCAGACTACAGCGCCATCCAGTTGGTGTTCACTCTCTCTGCAGTAGAGTATCACTTCCTGTTCACATAGTGGTGTTTTTGTGTAGCAGTTTAATTATAACCTTATAGATAACTTCTTATTTCATAGGGTTAGGGTTAATCTTCCTGCTTGAAAATGATGTGCCCAAAGTGAATTGACTATTTTGCTTTGGACGTCTGCTTTCAGCACCCGATGGCATGTCCAGGTGAATGAGCCGCGCTTTGCGTTTACATCTTTTTGCGGAATCTGTTTACACATTCAAAATAAAGAGAGAGAAGTTTGTTTGTTTCTTTTTTGTTTCTTTCAACTTTCATCAAAGTCAGAAGTATGCATACGCTACGATATACTGAATATACTCAATGTATCGCAAGTTTTTCCACAAAAATTGAAACACTGCCTGGACTGACAAACAAACCATCCTTAAAGATATTAGAACACACCAAGCTTCTGTGTTATTTGAGCCAGAGACTGCACTTGTGGATGAACAATAAAAACATTTTATATTTATTAAATCAGTAATGTAACAATGCAAAGTTATGAGAAGCTTAAACTTAGTTTCAGAATAATTAAATCTGAGACTTTGTTTTATTGTAAGGTTAATAAAGTTTTTGATTGTGTGACAAATAAAAATATGAACTTTAATTCTGAAAATATTTAACTATTATTAAATAACACCGGGTACAATATTGGTAATATGTGTGTTGTTCAGCAGAACAGTGACCAGTATGTTGGCTGATATACTTTATTTATATTTTAAAATAAAAGTTGGGCTGATTTTAACATATTAAAAGGAGTGTTTTTAATAATTATTTTTTAAATAAAAATACAGTGTTTATATTAAATGCTGTACTAGAAATAACTTCAAGGACGATAAAAGGTCATGTGATTTTGTTGCATTCAATTTGTATGCAGCAAAATGGAAAAAAAAGTTACCACAAGTTGTTTTTTAATTTGGTAAATAATTGATAAAGAGTTAAAAGTACTGGTCGTGTTTGACCTCATCATCAAGATGAGTTGGAAGTACCTCAAATTCTCTCAGGTGGCCTTTTGCTGGTTGGATTGCCACTACAGTCTGTAAACTGTAGAGGTAATTTTGTGAGCTCACTGGATGAGCAGTTTCTGAAATACTCAGACCAGCCCATCTGGCACCAGCAACCACGCAATCTCTTTCCCCCATTCTGATACTTGGTTTGATGAACATGTCTGTATGCTTAAATACTTTAATTTGCTGACGTCTGATTGGTTCACTAGATATTTGTGTTTACCGAGCAGGTGAACAGGTGTACCTGGCAAAGTGTGTGTAACCCTCAGTGTTACTGACATGTTCCACACTGATGCACAACAATACTCTGTGCCCCACACTGTTTTATTAAGTATGTCTAATCACTGTAGACATTACATGTACCTTCTTAAAGGAGAGGTCAAAGGTCAGTTACCTTTATAGGTTCCTGATATATGTTATGACATATACACAGCACAGTTGTAGGAATGATAGTTTCTAAGTTCTAAAGCTTTTTGTCAATTTTCAACCAATAAATCATAAAGTTGACCTTGAAGACCACAAGTTTTAATGGATTGTTAACCCCATGACCCCACTCTACAGCCCTACAACATTTTAACAGGATTTAAAACCTTTCCAGCTATCCTGGTTACAGAAAAAGATTAACAAGCAGTTAGGACTGACAGTTAACAAATGTGTTATAGGCTCACCTGGAAAATAGTGAACTTTACAAACTGATTTTTGTGCCAAAGGCTTGCACAGACCTAAGCTCACTTATAACCACTAGAGTTGGAAACAAGACCTCAACCAATCCTAAGGTTAATTAGCACAGATAGCCTTTAAAAAACATTTGCTAAAAGTTGTCGTTGCTAACATATACCTGTATTACAGCATGGTGAGTAGCGAGAATGCAAAGTTATTGTTACCTTTGAAAAGAAAATGTGAAGATGTAATATTAGTATAAGCTATATGCTAATCACTCAAGCAAACATCTCAGTTCCTGACTTGCTGCTTTCTAATATTGATTATTTCTGGACATACCTACATGCCTACATGGTTATTATACATCCCACATAAAGGGTGACAAAGGCACTAACTATAAATGACCATAAATTAACTGTAAATTAAGCTGCGCTGCCCTCCATTCATATAGATCTATCACGTGCACGCACACGCACGTTGGCAACTGTAACGTGCGTAATTTCTGAAAAATAGCTCTACCATTGACCAATCTCACCTGTCCTAAGGTTATTTTTCTCACCTCCAATCACTTCCTGTTCCAACACACGGTTGTGTTTTTGTGCAGCTTATCTGGATAGCCAAAATAATTAAAAACTTATAGATAACTTCTTATTTCATAGTTTAATCTTCACTTGCTTCATCCGAAGCACACTCTCTTTGTATTCACTCACTGTATTTTTAGGAATTCGCTACCTTAGCTTAGCTAAGCCAAATAACACACACCAATTAGTTAAACTACATGAATGTCTTAAAGCCATAAAGACCTGGATGACCTCTAATTTCTGCTTTTAAATTCAGATAAAACTGAGGTTATTGTACTCGGCCCTGAAAATCTTAGAAATATGGTATCTAACCAGATTCTTACAGTGGATAACGTTACCTTGGCCTCCAGTAACACTGTGAGGAACCTTGGAGTCATTTTTGACCAGGACATGTCCTTCAACGCACATATTAAACAACTATGTAAGACTGCGTTCTTCCATTTGAGCAACATCTCTAAAATTAGAAATATCCTGTCTCAGAGTGACGCTGAAAAACTAGTTCATGCATTTATTACTTCCAGGCTGGACTATTGTAATTCATTATTATCAGGATGTCCTAAAAACTCCCTGAAAAGCCTTCAGCTAATCCAAAGTGCTGCAGCAAGTGTACTGACAGGGACTAGAAAGAGAGAGAGAGCATATTTCTCCTGTTTTGGCTTCCCTTCATTGGCTTCCCTTCATTGGCTTAGAATCAAATTCAAAATCCTGCTCCTCACATACAAGGTCTTGAACAATCAGGCCCCATCTTATCTTAATGACCTTGTAGTACCATATCACCCTATTAGAGCACTTCGCTCTCACTCTGCAGGCCTACTTGTTGTTCCTAGAGTATTTAAAAGTAGAATGGGACGGAGAGCCTTCAGTTTTCAGGCCCCTCTTCTGTGGAACCAGCTTCCAGTTTGGATTCGAGAGACAGACACTATCTCTACTTTCAAGATTAGGCTTAAAACTTTCCTTAGTATATAATTAGGGCTGGATCAGGTGACCCTGAATCCTCCCTTAGTTATGCTGCAATAGATGTAGGCTGCCGGGGGATTCCCATGATGCACTGAGTATGTCTTCTTCAGTCACCTTTCTAACTCACTATGTGTTAATAGACTTCTCTGCACTGAATCATACTTGTTATTAATCTCTGTCTCTCTTCCACAGCATGTCTTTATCCTGTCTTCCTTCTCTCACCCCAACCGGTCGCAGCAGATGGCCCCGCCCCTCCCTGAGCCTGGTTCTGCTGGAGGTTTCTTCCTGTTAAAAGGGAGTTTTTCCTTCCCACTGTCGCCAAAGTGCTTGCTCATAGGGGGTCATATGATTGTTGGGGTTTTTTCTGTATGCATTATTGCAGGGTCTAACTTACAATACAAAGTGCCTTGAGACGACTGTTGTTGTGATATAAATAAAAATGAAATTGAAATAATATAATAATATAGTTTAACAGGATTATAGTCACATGGAGACATAGGGCACTATTAATTCCTTTAGTACGTTTTCATGACAATATAGTCATATTTTTAGTTTATGTGCAGAGAACAGAGACAGTTTGCTGAAGTACAGATGATGGTGTTGGGCCATCACCAGAACAGCTTCACTTCATTTGGCTGTGATTGGTCCAACTATCAGGAACTGTAATTATATGATGAAACACACTTCTTTCAAGCTGGCCGGAGATCGGACATCTGTGAAGACTATATCATATAAATAAATCCTAAGGAAATAAGTCCACAGGAAACACCACAAATCACAGGGCAGTCTGTGATCTTTCAGGACAGAGACATCAACAACAGTGACAGGACCCTCAGCGTCTTTCTACTGAAGCTGTCAGGCTCTGCTCAAATTTGAGCCACAAGCCTTTGAATGAAACTTAATTCAGGTCTTGACCAAAGTACGTTTATGGTCAGTTCATACTGTATATCTTCTATAATAAATCGACGGTTTACACAATACTCAAAGTTTCATTTCTCAGCTTCATTTCCCTCCCAGCACTTTATGAAAGGCTAAAGCAAAAACTGCTGATGAGTAACTTTGCATAAATGTGTGGAGTATTGCAGCTTTTCATGCAGCATGATAAGGCTTCATAATGACACTGGTGACTATACAATGGTCACCATTCAGACAGAGAGGCAGTTGTTAGAGGGTGAATGGCAGGAACACTGTGTCTGCTGCCTCTTCTCTTGCCTCTGTGCATCAGTGAGTATTTAACAACAGTTTCTATATTTAACTGCTGGTTCTTACTGCATAATTCTGTCTGTATAATATGAAAATGATTTAATGCATCAAGTTATGCCAAACCTCACAGAAACTGTGCACGGTGGGTATTCTGAATTGCTGCTCGGCACATATACGCCGACCACAGTCAGAGCCTTACCCTCTGAGGTAACCCACTCGCTCTCTGTCAGCACGCAGTCAGACACTCGTGAGTGAGGGTTTTTTTTCTTTTGTTTTGCTCTTCAACTCTTAAGAGCTCCATTAGCCACACAGAGGGCGCAATATGTTCTGCATTGCTTCTCAAAGTTAACATTGGTTAGTGATCATGAGCTGTTTTAGGTTTATAAATCATTGGTTTACACCACATTTCTCTGAATTAATGGCACAAATTGACAAACTGTGAGATACAGTGAAGTGTGTAGAACATGTAATTCAAATCAGAGCACGAGCAGAACAAGAGCATGAAGCTGAGATCAAACTTCATTTGCTTCCATCTATAAGGTGCAGGTCACTGAGGTCTTCTGACGGAAACCTGCTGGTGGTTCTTCGTTCTAGGCTGAAAACTAAAAGAGACTAAGTGTGTCTTCAAGGTGGCTCCTAATCTATGGAATGGAGCCAAAAGCAAAAAGAGACGATAAGTAACTTTGCATAAATGTGTGGAGCTTTGCAGCTTTGCAGTTGATAAAGCTTCATAATGACACTATGTGACTATGCAGTGTCCAATATTCAAACTGAAATGCAGTCATTAGACAGTGAATGGCAGCAACACTATGTGTGGTGCCTCTTCTCTTTTCTCTGTGTATCAGAGAGTTTTCAGCTACAGTATCTATATTTAATGGCTCTGGTGCTTACTGCATGTTTCTGCCTTATGTCTGAGAGCAGATATTTTACAGGTACAAAGAAAAACTGGCAGTGACCTGGTGGGGTGGGGGATTCCTCTTTCAGGTGTGACGGCGAACACAGAGGTCGCTCTGCAAAAGAGAGTCATTGGAGGTGATGAATGTGAGCGACAGTATCATGTACAGCTCAGAGCAGTTTATCCACATGGACCTTCCAGCTTGTGTGGAGGCTCTTTGATCAGCGACCGCTGGATTCTGACTGCAGCTCACTGTCTGAAGCCAGGAGGGCGAGGAGATCAGAGCAGCAACTAAAACTTGTGAACCCAAGGAATGTCTAGTAGCCATGTTTTTGCTATTCAGTAAAAAGTAAAATACATTCAGACAAGATGAGAAATAGAATATGGTGACCATCAGTAATCATGTTTTATGTTTGCTGTGCACATGCAGGACCATGTTTGCAAATCTAAGTGTGCATCAAGGGGGTCCGGAACAAGAAGTGCAGATAACAGCAGAAGCTGAGATCTATACAGACACCAGCACAGGCAGAGTTCATGACATCATGCTGCTGCAGCTACCTAGCAGCTCTGATATCCAACCTATAAAACTACCTGACTGTGATGAACCTCCTAAAAGGCGAGTTGTGGATGTTTCTGCTTCAGGTTCATGTGTTCTGACAGATACTGACACGTCGTGCTAACTTCAGTTTTAGATTCAAATGATACATTTATATACCTGTGGCTCAAAGTTTCTTGCTTTGAAGTTTTTTTTCTTAAAGTTTCCTCTTGACCTGAGCTCTGTGCTGTGAAGTGAGTTCAACAAATGTAGAATATATTTCCTTTATCTTAACCCAACGGTGGGAATCCGGATAAGTACTCACAGGAAGCTGCTTATCAATCCACTAAGTTAACCAGGGCTTTCAATCCTAATGGATGTGGATACACTATACTGGCAATGAAGGTTTTAAAAAGGAAGATAAAACTGTAATATTAGAAAAATATGAAGGGTTTAAATGCATACTACAGACCGAAAGTAACAGCTGCTGCAGAAAAATCAGTGTTGTGTGTGTGTGTTTGTGTGTGTATGTGTGAGTGGGAAATTGCTGTAGGGTAGCTTAGTAGTAAAAGCACTATATGAATATGCAAGAACTTCAGATGCTTTGTTCATTAAGACTGGATGAAATGTATATCAATAAAGTCTAGCCCATTTGAAGACAAGCAAGAAAAACAGCAAAAATCCTGACTGATATCACGGCCTATGATTACACAGGAGAATCTGATGGATCATTAATCAAGTATTTCATTTTAATTAATGTTTGAAAGACAGTTTCAGCTTTTATTCTGTCAGCTACAAACTTTGTGTTGTTTATTAGTGTAAGAGAAAATAAAACTTAATATAACAACAGAATTTAAACATAGGCTGCAAACTGAAAAATGTCTATGAAAAAATGCTATTGAAGAATTTTAGCCCCTCCCACTGTCCGTGTAGTACAGTAGGAGGGTCTAAAGTTGAAAGTTTCAAGGGATCTTCCAGGAATGGTGATGCTGCTTTTCTGAGCAAATGATCTCTAACCTCCAACTTAACCAGAGGGATATAGTACAAACAAAATTCAACAAGGCTGGGCTTACTTTGTGTTAGCTGGCTTGAGAAACCGTAAAACACCAGTCAGTGTCACGCCGCCGGTTATATCAACTTCTCTTTTAAGCTGTGCTTTCTGCTTCACGCTCCGTGCCCACGCATGTAACAAGGGCTGCTACAAGGCCCTTTAAAACAGGAAGTAGCATGTGCTGCAGTGAGCTTGAATGGTTTCCCAATGCGTTGAGCAAGCACAGTGCAAGCATGCTAGCCAGGCGTGGTGCGTGATGATAAAGTGGTGACTAAAACTCTATAAAGGACATAACTAATATAACAGCAGGTCAGGGTTACTCTTACAATTTTCTCTGGTAAGAAGTCAAAATCCTTCATATAGAACTCTGAAGTTACCTGGAGAGATGAGATCCTGCTTCATAGTACAGGTCTCAGGGCAACATTTCAAAGTTAACGTGCAAAACAAACAATATATGTATTTGTATGTAACTGACAAAAAAAGGAGAGAAAAGCTTCCAAACACTTCTGGTGTCATTCCAGAGTTGAGATCGCAGGTTATGGTGCCACCACTGGACTGAAAGATATATGTCGAGTGAGTGTGCACGATCCCTCAGCTCACAGCTGTATTTATTAACCATTCAAAATACAGAAAGATTTTATAAAACTGGGAAACTGTATTTCTGTCTTGCAGGGAGACTCTGGTGGAGGAGTGGTTCATAATGGCAGGATTTATGGGGTCTCTTCTTCTTATGCAGAGCCCCGGCTGCCTACATGGACCTCTGTGATCCTGAGTAGTGATGGGTCGTTCGCGAACGAAATGGCTCTTAGAGCCGACTCTTTGACGTGAACGAGGCGAGCCGGCTCCTTATCGCAAGCCGTCACGTGTTTTTTTTTTTTTTTTTTCTCTCAGCCTCTCTCTCGCACTTTTTTTCTGCTTCACTCAGCACGCGAGCCTTGTGCTTTACGCTGGGCAGAGGGGGGAGGGGCGGTAGTTACACTCAGTAGCACAGGAACAGAGCCGGAGGGAGAGAAAGAAAGCCAGGGACAACAACATCACATTAGAAAGGTATAGTAATCATCCACAACTATTTTCAGTTGCAGATGATAAAGGATTCAGAAAGTTTATTCATGCAGGCCCATATGACAGAGAATATGCATGTTATTTTTGTTTTCATATTTTAATTTATATTTAATTGTGTTGTGGTTTGCAGTGTTTTGTGTTGTTTCACTTTAAATTTGTAAAAGGAAAAAGCTGAAAATTTAAATAGTTAAAAGTTGAAATGTGAATAGTTGATTTTTGTATTATATGATTTATTTATTACATTTTATGTGGAGTGAATAAATAAAAGTATATTTACGGTGGCCCCTACAGACAAAGCACATACAAACTTCAAATCACGTACAAACCCTGAAGCACGTACAAACTCCAAAACACGTAAAAACACGTACAAACTCCAAAACACGTAAAAACACGTACAAACTCCAAAACACGTAAAAACTTCAAAACATGTAAAAACACGTACAAACTCCGAAGCATGTAAAAACTCCAAAACACGTACAAACACGTACAAACTCCAAAACATGTAAAAACACGTACAAACTCCGAAGCACGTAAAAACTCCAAAACATGTAAAAACACGTACAAACTCCGAAGCACGTAAAAACTCAGAAGCACATAAAAACTCAAAACACGTACAAAAGTCAACAGAAGTGCTCCAGGATGCTAGGGGCAGTGTTGAGCTTTTGTTACCTAGTGGCTACACAAGCCAGCAAATACCAACGACCGGATTTGGTGTGTGGTAGTAACAGGTAAATGAACATTGTTTTTAAATTATTTGAATATATATGAGTGCCTGTGTATAAATACACAAACATGCTCTCAATTGTGTAATTTAAGTGATCTAGTAGCTCTGCTTTGGAAGTTCAGTTCATGCTAGAAATGTGTTTTGGAGTTTGTACGTGTTTTGTCTCTAGGGGCCACCGCATATATTTATATATAAACTTATATAAATAAAAACACTTTTTTACGTTAGTAATTCCTTTTGTGCATAATTTAATATTATTGTTAATAATAAATTAATTAAAGCAACAAAACAACCTGAAGAGCCGGTTCGGAGCTCTTTCGGTTCGGCTCACTATAAAGAGCCGGCTCTTTCGGCTCCGAACCGGCTCTCTAAAAAGAGCCGGAAATCCCATCACTAATCCTGAGTATGCAGATTGGATCAGGAAAACTATCAACCCATAAAAAGCTGTAAGGTGTGGATAACTGTAAACAAGCTGAAATAAATAATCTTTTAGAGTTTAGCTTTGGTTTCTTTTATTATGTTTGATATAAGCAGTAGAGGATTTCAGAATTTCTGTTTTATTTACCAAAAGACGTTTTTTTCAGCTGCACCCACACACAGTTTCTTTGGATAACTTCAACTGCAAAAGGTAAAAACTCAGCATTAAGTTTCAAATGCAGTTTTAAAGATATTGATGATATGGTGTCCCTGAAGAAAACACCCGTCAATAGAAAAAGCTGCAAAATCCTGCAAAATGTAACAGAAGTTGAATAAAACACCACGGAAATAGAAAAAAAATGCAACAAGGCTGAAAAACTGAACAAACAAACAAAAAACAAACACAAATTACAACAGAAATAATAACAACAATATAAAAAAAAAATAGAAGTAGAAAAAACCCTTCTCATCATAAAACTTGGTGACAAAGTGGAATATGGTAAGGAAACGCTCATTTAAGTGTTTTCATTACTCAAAGGTTCCTGTTAATTATGCATGAAGTGATTTCTGGAGGGGAATGAAACTTAACTGACATTTTGACCTGTCAAACGCAGGCGTAACTCCTGTTATTCATTGTTGTATTGCAGGTCTGCTGTGCACGACGTCTGTGAATCTGAGTAATTTGGTACAGATGAAGGAATACGACTGCTCAGATGCTTTGGGTGTCACGTAATGATCCCTCAGGTTAAGGTGTCTTTGGTGTCCTTTGATTTCAATCTAACTGCACATTGAACAGAAATCCTGCCATGACAGAACACACTAATGCCTTTTCAAGGGAGAACCGATCCTAATCTGAGCTGTCAGTCCCAAGTTCTCTGCAGTCATCAACTCAAGCATAATCTGGTTTGAACAGGCTCCCTGCCTCACTGCAAAAGCCTTTTTACCAGCTGCTGTTTGACAAATTGCAAAGCCTCTGAAGAGACTTTAGAAAGGGGGAAAAAGCTATCCATGCACTCCTACTGAGTCGATTGACTGTATTCTATCTGTGGATTGCATTATAGTTTCTCTGAGAGCTTTGCTCCCTGAAGATTTTATGATCTGTGAACACTGAGTCTCTCTTGTGGCTGTAAATCAGTCTGCTCAGCATGTCACTGCATGGCAGAGATTCTCTCCATTTTTATAAAATCACCTTTGCTCAGTTGTGCTCCTAACGGATCTCCTGAGTTTCGCTGTATTCCTGGACTTTGCCCTTTAGTTACTCTTCAGTCTCTTTGACACACAGGCTGCCAAATTTGAAATAACATTTTTAGTTTTGGAAAAAGAAGAGCGTGTCTAGCAAATTCTTGCACATCCTTTTTCTTAAATAGCACTTTTCTACTCAATCACTCAAAGCACTTTATACACCTCATTCACCCATTCATACAAGCACTTTTCTGTACCTAAGTTCTTTTTATCTAACATTCATACTCTGATGGACACATGAAAGAGCAGTTTGGGGTTCAGTATCTTGTCCAACGATACTTTGAGATACAGACCAGATCAAACCTCCAACCTTCTGATCGGTACTAATTGGACGTTTGCTGCTGCACATGTAGCATCACAGCTTAGAAGATGGTGGTGTGGAAATGTGTTTCCCATTAACAATTGACTAAGAAACTCTTAGTCAAGGGTTAACATTACTAATGTCAGTATTTTCACTGACTCTAAAAAGGCACTGATCTTCATTAGATTAGATCAACAATGTGCCTTAAACCTGAGCTGAAAATAGATTTCTGATACACATGTACATAAACAAATAAAGAGAGATGTTTCCCACCTGCTGAGAAGACAACAAATGCATAACCTGATTACCACCATTAATCTCATATCCACTGATTTCTGGCACCTATAAGTGAGATTGATTTCACTGTCCTGCTGTCTTGGCCTTTAGGAGAACACAGTGAGACAGATGAAGCTTGCACCAGATGGTAGAAACACAATGATCGTGGTCTTAGACACAGCATCCACACTCTGCTCCGTACATGATAGTGTGTGTGTGGTGCTGTTTGCAGGAACTTGATGAGGCTTTGCTTAAGTGGAAATCCACTGATGTTCAAGCCCCAGGGAAGTGAGCGGGGGGATAGGACCTCTGGTGCCCTACCTGACTCCTTTCACTGCTAAAGCAAGAATCTGTTTAAACAAACATAATGACAACAACAAAATCATTAAAAAAAAATCATTTTAACAGAATCATTAAATGATTCTGTTAAAAACAACCGCCCAGTGTACTTGCATGACTTTAGTATGTGAAAGAGTGAACCAATAAAAATGTGAAAAGAATGGATTTGTTGATTTTACAGGGATATGCTAAAATACTTTGAATTCATTTGTTTGTACCCATAAAGAGACCTTCCATTATGATCATATTTCAAAGTTAGTGTTTAATAAGACATTATTAACTTTCAAAGCCTTTATTGAGAAAACTGAATTGAAATTCCAAGATACACATTTAGACATTATATGTATCAATTTCATACTATGTTTGCACCTCTGAAGCCCAACTGCTCCCCCATGACTGCATTTAATATCAATCATTTATATGAGATGAGCAAAGTCTGTGTATCAAAAAGTTTCTGACAATATTGCTGGACATAATTGAGCTATTGATGTAAAAGTGCCTGGTTGTTTTGCACTGACCCTATGTTACTAAATATAGGCTGTCATATATTAACTGTTCCTCTACATTCCTCAATGAATGCAGCCATTATTACACCCCTGAAAACAGGAAGGAAAGAATCACAAGAGTGATTTTGTGTTGTTATCTCACAGAGTCGTTTAATGCAATGAGGAGAATGTGCGAAAGCCCCCTAGTGGAGATTGGAGACACTACCAATCGATCCCAGAAACTAGCCGATTAGTATTGTACAGATCGCAGTTCTCGTGAATAAAATGACAACCATTAATGCAACATGAAAAATAATAACTTTTAAACTATTTTCATATCTTATTTACATTGTCTTTATGCTTATGTCAACTAAGATGAATGTGCATTAACTGTATTACTTTTTACTTTCAGTTGTGAACCCTTTTTATATATAAGAATAAGAATACCACATGACTGTGGCCTTGTGTTATACCCTCACTGCTGCAGTGATGCTGCAGACAAACAAAAACATCATGATTAGACATTCAAGAAGAGCCTCTTAAAGATGAAGGTCTGTGTCTCTTGACCTAAACACATAATCCAGTTAAATCTGATTTATGTTCATTAATGTCCCTCACGCTGTAACTTAAAGTAATAAATCGGTCACTCATTAATTACAGAAGTACGTCTGTGAGCATAAAGATGTAAGCCTTGGACCATCAGGATGAAATGTGGTTGGGAAACTTAACAAGCTTTGATAAAACTTCATCAGTAGCTCAAGCAAGACCTCAAAACCTTCGATCACCATGGGTGGTTAGCAGACTGTGGTTGAACCATGTAGCCTAACAACATGCAGTAAATTGCAGGTTAAAGCAGTCTGCTTACACATTGTTGAATGAGGGAAGGGAACTAATGTGGCTGTCACTTTACCCTTTTGTCCCATTTCATCCCAGGACTTGATTAAATTGCTGCTCACTTTCTACAGTACTTAAAACTGATCAGTAGGACCTGAAACTGCAAACATTCAAACATTCAGGCCAAGAATCAGTTGATGAACGTATTAATCTACTACAATTAGCAAAAATGAATAAATAAACAGAAGAAAGTTAGAGTGATAACAGAGTCATGCAAGTTTTTGACCAGGAGGTTAAACTCATGCAATTGACCTTCACCCAGGCTCATGAAAACACTGTCCTGCTTATAAACAGCAGATCATTTGTGTCAGTGTGTCAGGATGGTTTATATTTGAGCTTTTAGTTCACACAGAACAATTTTTATTCTTTTTTTTTTTTTTAGCAATTACCAAAGTCTGTGAATCCCCAAATTGTTCAGTTGTTCTTTTTTGCTCCCCATGAGGTCACTTTCACCATGTGACAAAAACAACACCCCACTGTACACACTCGGGCCACCAGCAACTTTCTAAATCCTCAATAAAAAGCTGACAGGTTGCAATGATGTTCCAAATAACTTATTAAGAAAACAACTAAATACACAGAAAATGTTATGAAAATTGGTTTATTTTATATCTCATAGTTTTAAATGACGCAATAAAAATATGTATAAAACATCACAAACTGTAATATTTTACAAATGGTTACGTCCTGCTGATGCAATGGAGACATCTTCCAGTGACAGTTTTCATCCGTGTGTGTGTGAGGAGGATCCTAAACCCACCGATACAGAACTGCATGTTCACAACTCCCTCTGTGCAGGCGGGGTCAGGACCCTCCTCACCCTGGGTGAAGAGGGGTGGTGCTGTGGCCAGTCAGGTATGAAGTGCTGAGAGTGGATCTTTGGTCCTCTGTGCATCTCTTTCCACTCTCAGCTGCCCTGCAAAGCAATAACACAAGAAAGACGTCATGTTAACACAAAACAGCATTTTCATTGTTGGCAGCTGCAGAATGTTGTTAAAATGCAATTTTAAACCCAACATATACACATGAAAAATATAAATAAACTTAAACCTACAGTGCTGCTGACATAGGATGATGATTTATACCAACTATTGGAATTTCGTCTTCAAGACAGTTTGTTGTCAATGTGAGGTGATAACTTACATAGTTGGAACACAGCACCACTCTCCCGTTTTTCACTTGGTCATCCATCCTTCTCATCGGGTTGGTCGGGGTAAGGCTGTCTTCTGGGTGGGGTGTTAGCTCCATCTTGGACGTTGAGTGCCTGAAGTGTTGAATTCTTAGCCACAGGCTATACCTTATGTAAAAACAAGAGACTACAGTCAGTTCACTGCATCATTTTTAAACCTTTTCTACTTATTTGTGTTGACATTAAGTACAGACTTACCTTTGTCCTGCATGGTGAATTAGGGCTTGGAAAAAACATATATTATTCATTTAAAAAGTTACCTGTGATATTAAGAAAGATGGAAGTAATAACAACTAAAAAACTAGCTTTCAGTCACAATGTAATATTAATATTAATGTCACATATCAAGAAAAAAAACAATACATTTCACATGTGCGAGTCAGATGTTCTTATATCTGTGTTACAAACAGGCTTAACTTAAACATTACAAAGTTAATTAAAAAGTAAAAGATATTTACAAACACTGCAAAACACAAAGGATAACTTAAGTGTTACAGTTTAAAAACACGTTCTAACATAAACTAATCAGAGTCACTGTCATCAAGTGAAAGGTCAAAAGGCCTCTCCCAGAAACATCTGACTCCAAAACAACCTGAGGATGTTGAAGGGGCATCAAACTAGTCACTTACCTTGCACCTCTTTGCACTTACCTCTTCGGTGCAGGTGTCTTCTCTGCTTCTCTTTTGTGAGGAAGGAGCAGCAGAGGGAGCAGCAGAGGAAGCAGATGAGAGAGCAGCTGAGGAAGGAGCAGCAGAGGGAGCAGCTGAGGAAGGAGCAGCAGAGGGAGCAGCTGAGGAAGCAGATGAGGAAGGAGCAGCAGAGGGAGCATACTCACCATACTCACCTTCGCTGATACGCTGGGTATCAGTGTCCTGTTCTTCATCAGAAGAGGTGGTGCTCTGGAGACTGTCATCCAGGATCCTGATGACTTCAGGAAGGCCTTCTTCTGCAGGGCGTTCAACTACATAGTCAAGACGCCCTGTGAGGAAACAATTTTTAAAATAACATTAGGAATGTAATAGACACCCAGTGTTAAAGCAACAGACCTACATCTGTTAGTTTGAGCAGAGGATGAGAGAAAAGCATTTTATGTCAGACTGAATGACACTTCTACTTGTTCAATCTTTAAGTGAAGTTTTTTAAGCAAACCTCCACCAAGGCAGCTCACTCTGTGTACTTTTAAGGTGACACTATATTGACACTATATATGACACTGTATTTTGTGTACATTCAATTTGTTTTATTTGTTCTTTGTAAGCCTTTATGCAAACACTATGTTGGAATAGGTAATGGATAATAGGTATTGATTTGTAAATAGCCGGACATGAGTAACTTATTATATAAATATACTACAGTAAATTTATAACTAACCATGCAGCTCATTCTCCTGTTTTATTTACAATTCACGATGTCACACCTTTTGAAAAAAGCTCATAGGTTAAATATGTGGATGACCACATGTACCAATCTCATGTCCTAAATATAAAAAATATATATATATTTTTAAATAAAAACACAACCTCCTTGGCAAGAGTAAAAATTGCACACACACAAAGCTCTGCAGGTATGTCTGAAAATGATGGTCAAGTGAAAAACAAACAAACAGAAACTCTTAACTCAGAATCCACATTTTTAGAAATGTGCACAAGGACTGTATCTGCCACAAGGACAGATACATCTAATCTGTGGTAAACATGCTATTGTGGCGGACCACTAGAGGGCTCCACTCACACCCACTGTTGAGGAAGTGTGTTCCTGTGTTTTGTGGCGCGATATGCTCAGTTGATGTTGGAGACTAATAAAGAAGGAGTGAGAACTGAGAGCTCTGTGTCGTTGATGCTTACCTCCACATTGGTGACCCCTGACTCGAGCATGCAACGGGCCGCAGATAACGCAGACTCCGCTATGGATGCATCAGCGGCCGCCGGACCTCCGCCTCCTGTTGCAGCTACGTTCGCTGTGGCGCTGAAACTGCCGGACTTTTGGCTCCATGACCCCCCGTCATGGTTCGTACACATGGAGGCTCAGTTCGCCCTTCGCGGCATCTCAGCTGACGACACAAAGTATCACCATGTGGTGGCCTCGCTCGACCCGCTGGCCACCCGTCGCGCGATGACGCTCCTCCGGGACCCACCCGCCCAAGGGAAATACGCCGCCCTCAAAGAGCTGCTTCTTCGGCACTATGCCCTCTCCGATGCTGAACGAGCCGAAAAGCTCCTCAACCTGTCGGGCTTGGGTGGCGGTACCGCGCTCGAGCTCATGGAGAACATGCTATCGTTGCTCGGGCCGGATGACGGTGGATTCCTCTTCGCCCACCTCTTCCTCCGCCAACTACCGGCCGCCGTGAGAGCTGTCCTCGCAAACTCCCCGCTTCTGCCTGCAAAGGATTATCGCTCCCTGGCTGAAGAAGCGGATCGCATTCTCCTGGCTAGCCGCACTTTCGACGTTCACGCCCTGGCTATGGACTCGCCGGCGGCACCTTCCACGCCTCCACCTGCCTCCCCCGGAGCATCCGCCCCCTTGCTGACGGCAGGGGTTGCTACACGCCGGCACCGCGGAAAGAGCATCTGTTTCTACCATCAGCGTTTTGGCGACAGAGCGCGTCGCTGCCTGCCGCCTTGCGCTTTCACGGCCCAGGGAAACGGACCCGCCAGCGCGCCGTAGCAGCCGCGACCGCTGGCAATACAGAAAGGCTGCTCTTCATAGAAGACTCGCGCTCCGGGAGACGTTTTCTCGTGGACTCCGGCTCCCAGAAGAGCCTCCTTCCCCCTACCGCTGCCGACGGACTAGCAGCGAACTGTGGGCCGCAGCTCATCGCAGCTAATGGCTCTCCCATCAAAACGTTTGGGGAAAGGTTGGTGACTGTTTGTTTTCATGGCCGGGATTTCCAGTGGAACTTTGTTGTTGCCGCTAGCTCTGTACCTATTTTAGGTGCTGATTTTCTGTGTGCTCATGGACTGCTTGTCGATGTTGCTAACAGACGTTTAATTGATGCTCTCTCGTTTTCTTCGCTACCCTGTTTTACTCGGGCCGCCGAGCCCCTGATTCGGGCTAATGTAGTGACCTCCGGGGATGCTTTTCAGCGTTTGCTTTTAGAGTTTCCATCGCTGTCTGTCCCTAATTTCTCTAGCACGGTAACGAAGCATGGGGTTGAGCATTATATTCCCACGGTCGGGCCCCCGGTGTTCGCGCGCGCGCGCCGCCTCGACCCCGCGAAACTGTCCGTCGCTCGAGAAGAGTTTGCAGCCATGGAGCGGCTTGGCATTGTACAGCGTTCGAACAGTGCATGGGCCTCTCCGCTTCACATGGTGCCCAAATCGGACGGTCGGTGGCGGCCATGCGGAGATTTCCGCCGTTTAAATAATGCCACGGAGAATGACCGTTACCCCATCCCCCACATTCAGGATTTTTCTGCCAATCTCGCCGGAACGTCGATTTTTTCTAAAATTGACTTGGTGCGGGGGTATCACCAAGTTCCCGTGCGTGCCAAAGACGTTCCTAAAACCGCTGTCATTACCCCCTTCGGCTTGTTCGAGTTTTTGCGCATGCCGTTTGGCCTGAAAGGTGCCGCCCAGACCTTTCAGCGGCTGATGGACTCCGTTTTGCGTGGGCTCCCGTTCGTTTTTGTTTATCTGGACGATATATTGGTGGCCAGCTGCTCAGCGAGCCAGCACGAGTCCCATCTGCGGCAGGTTTTCCAACGTTTGGCAGCACACGGCCTGATTATCAACCCTTCCAAGTGCCAGTTTGGGTTGCCTGTTCTGGATTTCCTCGGGCACCGCATTTCCGCTGAAGGTGTGGTTCCGTTGCCCGACAGAGTCCAGGCTGTTTCGGCTTTTCCGCGTCCCACGTTGGTTAAAGCGTTGCAGGAGTTCTTGGGGATGATAAATTTTTACAACCGTTTTCTCCCCAGAGCTGCCCACCTGCTACAGCCACTCTATGCTGCCTTAAAAGGTAAAACAGCCAAAGATCCGGTTGACTGGCTGCCGGAACGCGTCCATGCATTTTCCGCAGCCAAGTCTGTGCTGGCTGACGCCGCCCTGCTGGCCCACCCGTTTCCGTCGGCGGAGATCGCGTTGACCACTGATGCGTCCGACGTGGCAGTGGGTGCGGTGTTGGAACAGCGGGTTTCAGGTCTCTGGCAACCGCTCGCCTTTTTCAGTCGTACGCTCCGGGATGCTGAACGCAAGTACAGTGTTTTTGACAGGGAGTTGCTGGCCCTGCACCTCGCGACACGACATTTTCGTTTTTTCCTCGAGGGTTGCAACTTTACTGCGTACGTTGACCACAAACCTTTGACGTTTGCAATGTCCAAGGTCTCTGACCCATGGAGCGCACGCCAGCAGCGCCAGTTGGCGGCTATTTCAGAATTTACCACAGACATTCAGCATGTGGCTGGTAAGTCCAACCACGTCGCCGACTGTCTCTCACGTGTGTTGGTTTCTCCGGTGTATGTCGGCGTCGACTACGCTGCCATGGCCGCCGAGCAACGTGCTGACCTGGACGTCCTTGCCCTTCAGTCAGCAAAAACGGGCCTCGTGCTGGAGGACACCCCGGTGTGGGACGGCGGTCCGCGCCTTCTTTGCGACGTTTCCACCGGCCGCCCCCGCCCGGTGGTTCCCCTTTCGTGGCGTCGTCGTGTTTTTGACTCGGTGCATGCCCTCTCTCATCCCGGCGTCCGGGCCTCGGTCAAGCTGGTCAGCGCCAGGTTCGTTTGGCCGGGCCTTCGCAAGACGGTGAAAGAATGGGCAGCGGTTTGTATCCCATGCCAACGCTCGAAAATCCACCGGCACACACAGGCACCCCTCGAACCTTTCCGTGTCCCGGGTAGGCGTTTCGATCACGTTCATGTGGACCTGGTTGGTCCCTTACCGCAGTCACAGGGTTTCACGCACCTTTTGACTGTGGTGGACTGCACGACCAGGTGGCCGGAGGCGGTACCCCTGGCGTCCACGACAGCGGTGACGGTGGCCAGAGCATTTTTGTCAACATGGGTTTCACGTTTCGGTCCCCCGGCTGACATTACCTCGGACAGGGGCCCCCAGTTTGTTTCTGAGCTTTGGTCTGCTATGGCTGACGGCCTGGGGGTCAAGGTCCACCGCACCACAGCATACCACCCGCAGGCTAATGGGATGTGCGAACGGTTTCACCGGTCACTTAAGGCCGCGCTCCGGGCTTCCTTAACAGGTGGCGACTGGGTCGACCGTCTTCCGTGGGTTTTGCTGGGATTGCGTAGCGCGGTTAAAGAAGACCTCGGGGTTTCCCCGGCTGAACTGGTCCTCGGCCAGCCTCTCCGGGTCCCTGGGGAATTCTTACCTGAGACCCCTCCCCCATGTTTCGATACCTCTTTGTTGCCTTTTCGCCCCCCAAGAGACTCATTTCCTGTTCCTGGTCCTGTGCACCACTGCCTGCCTGACACTTTTGTTCGGAGTTCGTTGGACTCTGCTCGTTTCGTTTTCGTCAGGCACGATGCTCATAGGACTCCGCTGCGTCCACCATATGACGGGCCATACAGGGTTCTTAAACCAGGCAACAAACATTTCATTTTGGACTTTGGCGGTCGGCAGGAGGTTGTCTCTGTTGACAGACTTAAGCCTGCACATGTTATGCAGGAGGATCAGGTGGTCCCTGCCCAGGCCCCTCGCCGCGGCCGCCCACCTGCCACCGGGCTGATGGATTCTGTTTTTTCCCCCAGGAGCGACCCAAAATCAACGGAGTCCGAGTCGTCTGCAGCTTTTTCTGACCGCCAGTGCCAGCCTCGCTCTCGGGCTGGGTTGCCCTCTGTCAGTTCCCCACCCCCCCGGTTCAGCCGTTCCGGCCGTTTACTTAAGCGCCGGGTCCTGGACTAGTTCTGCTGGGTGTTCGGGGGGGGCATGTGTGGCGGACCACTAGAGGGCTCCACTCACACCCACTGTTGAGGAAGTGTGTTCCTGTGTTTTGTGGCGCGATATGCTCAGTTGATGTTGGAGACTAATAAAGAAGGAGTGAGAACTGAGAGCTCTGTGTCGTTGATGCTTACCTCCACACTATCCCTGTGTAAACATCCCTGTGTACAATATCTCTCTCTGCTATGTAATAAGGTTAAAAGCATTACCGTAACAGAAGATAGGTCTTAATACCATTATTACTACTGTTTTCATATTCTTTTGATATTATTTTATTTGTATTATTTTTATCTTTGTGTTTTGCAGCAGAGAGAAAATATAGTTTATGTCAATAAAGCCTTTGATCCGGAGAAGTAAAGGATGTTAGGAGGGGACCTGGATCTGTGTGTTTACACCTGCGTGTTCTGACGCCATGACATCTTGAAGATGCCGTTACCACAGAAACTGATTTTTGGGCATTTTACAAATTTTAGTCCTTTAAACTATTTTTAACCATTTCATTTTAAAGAAAAGTGTCAAATTTGAAGCCTTCAAATCAAAGTAAGGCCTTTTTTCATATTCATACACCAGTCGTTAATAATTTCTACACCTCTCCCGGAAAATTTAAAGCATACAAACAATTTACGGGAAACAATCTTGGAATACACATATTTGATCACGTTAAAACTTGATATTCACACTGGAACTTGTTCAATTATTACAGTCATTTAAATTTAAAGAAATTTTCAAAGGTACCTGCAGCGAAGTCCAGGTGACAGTCGATGAGTCCGGGTCCACGGCGAGCCATCTTCAAACTTGAAAAACAAAAACAAGTACAAACGATCCGCAGATGAAGTAGGGAGACCGGGGATAGTTGTAACGTGGGTCAGTTGTAACACTTCCAATTTCTCCAATCAGGGCTAAGTTTCAAATGATGTGATTCATCCTGTACATGTCCAACTCAGTTCTGCTATCACATGTGAAAAATCAGCATATTTTGTCAAACACAGACAATTTAACACGAAAAAAAGTAATTTGTATGCCAAAAAGTAAGTTTTTCTACTTTATTTCAATTTCTAATAGCATTATCTGCTTTGCAGTTAAACTCATCAAACTTAAATTATGTTATTTGTATGTCTATGGGGATATATTCTGTGTAGGTCTTTAGTGCTAATGTTTTAGCCGTTGGCTGTAATGTTAGCTAGTTCATGGCTATAGGAGTCTGGATCAGTTGTAACAGCAACAGTCTGGGTTAGTTGTAACAATAATGCAGATGTTACAACTTACCACACTATTACTTTAACTTATATTAAACAAGTTGGGGCAACGACATCAGCAAAGAGAGGTTCACTGGTCACTTTTGTATATGCGGTTAATGCCATTGGCAACACAATTCCTCCACTGTTTGTGTTCCCACACATACATTATGCAGACCACTGTGTCAGAGATGGACCAGTAGGAAGTACTGGTAGTGGAAATAAATCAGGATGGGTGCAAGAAACAGATTTCCTCATCTTTCTGAAGCACTTTGCAAACCACACCAAGGTAAGCCATGATAAAAAGTAATGGAATTGCAATGCTGGTGAACAACTACATTTTTTCAGCTTCATTGTTATGTTCAAAAGTTGGTGCAAGAGTTGTAGGTTATAATGCCCACTGAGCCAATGAGGCCAAACTCAAGGAAGACCAACCAAAATGAATGAAATATTCAGTTGCAGAAAATTCCATAATTTGTCTTTTTTGGGGGGTTGACATATGTTCAAAAGCTAGATTTCTGCATTCTGTCACATACACATAGCTACATAAATGGCTCTAAGTGCATTCATGTGTTGAATAAACAAAGATTACATGTTAATGTTTTGTTAGTACCCTTATTTCATTGTGTTACATTTCACCCCAGGATATGTTACAACTAACGCAGACTATGGGGTTAATTGTAACATTTCACTCTTTGTGTTTGAGACCATACCATGCAATGGGTAATTGTGCTGCAGAGAAAATAGCTGCACTATTTAATAGCTGAGACATGTAAATATTTTGAATCCACTACCTTAAAAGAGCTCTAATTTACAGACAGAAATGTCAAAAATGTTACAACTATCCCCGGTCTCCCCTACTCGTTGGCGCTTTCAAGTAAAATCCGCTTTCAGTAAAATGTTTTGCAAAACTTAGCTTTCCACAGGCTGAGGTTGGAGCAGGTCGAAACAAGTCCACGAGCAAGTGTAAAGGGACGATTGGAACCTTGTGCAGCGTTTATATACCCTCGGCGGGCCATGGTTACGGTTGTCAACGTGCACGTGATAGAACTATAATGGATCTCACCGCAGTGTAATTTACAGTTAATTTATGGTCATTTACAGTCATAGCTGGACTGGCCATCAGGCATACCGGGCATTTGCCTGGTCGGCCGATGGTGATTTTTCGTTTTTATGGGCCGATGGGTATTTTTTTGTTGTCATTGTTATTTTGTAGCTGTATAAAAAATGAAAGGTGGTGGACAGACGCTGGTATTTGTGTAAAATAACTCTGATGTTTCGTGGTGGCTGTGGCGGAGCTTCCACAGAGGCCAGCAGGTGGATGAGGGAAAGGGGAGGAAGGAGGAGGAGAGACCCGTGGTGGCCGCCGGACCGGCCGCGTTTTGTATTGGGCTGAAAAGGAACCCGATTTGTCCTGGACTTCAGCTTGAATGAAAAAATAAAATACACAAAGCTGGAGTTATTCTGTGTCTTTACACGGCCAGCTGCCTCTTCTTCTCCCATTCTCTCTCCCTCTCTCTCCTGTTGCTACTTAAATCATGAAACTGATCAATGATCAGCTGATCGGTTTTTCTCTCTTGTTTGTTTATCAGGCATTTCGAGCCAGAAAGAGGAAACCAGCGGTGGTCACGGTAAACAACAGCAGCACGTTAGAGCTTGATCAGCTGTTGCTAGAATTTATTTAATATTACTTTCTAGTATCAGCTGATGTTTGCTGGAGCCACAGCTGTAACAGCTGCTGGTCATGATATCAGTTTGGATATGTGGTGAGAGGGAAACGTGAAGATGAAACCAGGAGATGTCCTTACTGAATCATCAGAGCTGTGATGGAGAAACAGGTTTACCTTTTAGGTAACATCGATCAGTTGAAGGGAAGTTATGAACTGTTTCTAAGAGAAAAATAACATCAGGATCCTTTTTAGCTGACAGCTGGTAACTGTGCAGGGAGGGTCTAGCAAAGTTTTGCAAGGGGGCAGGTAACCATATACATGCACTGTTTATAAGATTGGGGAAACCTGCAGTCAGCTGAGACTGAAGAAGTCAATTGGATGAGTGACGAAACGTTTTTCACACCAAACGTTAAGTCCAGATGAACAGAATCAACTTTTGGAGATACTATATAGCTCATGCTTACGGAGCCCCTCTGATGACATCCTCCAAAAAATAAATAAATTGTGGCGACAAAATACTACTTCCTGCCCTCGAAATAGTATAACGTGCCCACGAAATACTTATTTGTTGCCACAAAATACTATTTCGAGGGCACGAAATAGGTATAACGTGTGCACAAAATGCTAATTTGTGGGCACGAATTGGGTATAACGTGGCAACGAATTAGGCATTTGTAGCAACGAAATAGATGACGTGCGCACATCATATTGATACATTGGACAGCTGTGTAGAGACATAAGCATAAGAGTAGGCTAAACCTATACAACATGGCCAGAGACAGTATGATTGAGTTTTATCTTTGTCATGGTCTGTGTGGCAGACCGTGGGTGTGTGGGGAAGGAGGACCCAAAATGCGGAACTCTGTGCGATTAATGCAGTGCGTTTATTTACAGTGAAGTAAACAATACACAATAATAGGTCTAGGTCCCTCAGACCCAGATCCCTGACAATTTTAGGCTGGGAATGAGCTACAGATGCATTTTGAAAAGCCTGGCACTGAAAGGAACCATTATTATGGAGAGACATTTAAACAGGATATTGAGAGCCCAGTTACTTTGCAGACGTAAGTACGACCCGGACGTTGGGATAGATTTTATTGTCAACCAACTGCAAGGTCCTGGGAAGGATCACGGTTATTGGTCAAGTGTTTTGTGCCCACAAATTAGCATTTCGTGTGCACGTTATACCCATTTCGTGGCCACGATTTATTTATTTTTGGACCATGTCATCAGAGGGGCTCCGTACATGCTAATATCACATCTTCACATTATTTTAGAGGTCAAAATAACTTTGCATTCTCGCTACTCACCATGCTCTAAAACAGGTATTTGTTAGCAATGACAACATTTAACAAATGTTTTTGAAATTAGCCTTAGGATTGGTTGAGGTCTGTGCAAGCCTTTGGAACAAAATCAGTCTTGTAAAGCTCACTATTTTCCAGGTGAGCCTATAGCACATTTGTTAAAGTCAGTCTGGATTGTACAGCTTCTTATCAGAAACAATTAAAGTTTGTTTCTTTTTTTTCTGCTCATTAATCTTTTTCTGTAAACAGGATAGCTGAAAAGTCTTAAGTAACTCATGTTAAAATGTTGTAGGGCTGTAGAGTGAGGTCATGTTAACAATCCATTAAAACTTGTGGTCTTCAAGGTCAACTTTATGATTTATTGGTGGAAAATTGACAAAAAGCTTTAGAACTTAGAAACTATCATTCCTACAACTGTGCTGTGTATATGTCACAACATATAGCAGGAACCTATAAAGGTAACTGACCTTTGACCTCTCCTTTAAGAAGGTACATGTAATGTCCACAGTGATTAGACATACTTAATAAAACAGTGTGGGTATTGTTGTGCATCAGTGTGGAACATGTCAGTAACACTGAGGGTTACAAACACTTTGCCAGGTACACCTGTTCACCTGCTCGGTAAACATAAATATCTAGTGAACCAATCAGACGTCAGCAAATTAAAGTATTTAAGCATACAGACATGTTCATCAAACCAAGTATCAGAATGGGGGAAAGAGACTGCGTGGTTGCTGGTGCCAGATGGGCTGGTCTGAGTATTTGAGAAACTGTTCATCCAATGAGCTCACAAAATTACCTCTACAGTTTACAGACTGTAGTGGCAATCCAACCAGCAAAAGGCCACCTGAGAGAATTTGAAGTATTTCCAACTCATCCTGGTGATGAGGTCAAACACAACCACTACTTCTAACACTTTATCAATTATTTACCAAATTAAAAAACAACTTGTGGTAACTTATTTTTAATTTTGCTGCATACAAGTTGAATCACATGACCTTTTATCGTCCTTGAACTTATTTCTAGTACAGCATTTAATATAAACACTGTATGTTTATTTAAAAAATAATAATGAAAAACACTCCTTTTAATACATTAAAATCAGCCCAACTTTTATCTTAAAATCCAATCCAACTTTATTTATAGAGCACTTTAAAAGCAACATGGTTGACAAAAGTGCTTTCCAGTAAAAAAAAAAAAAGATAAAGTGGATCTGACAGCGGTGGACGGCGAGCCATGCACACCGGCGCCATCTTGGCTCACAAACCACAGCTGACATGAGTTGGATATAAACAAAGTATATCATGTAAATAAAGTATATCAGCCAACATACTGGACACTGTTCTCCGGAACAAACACATATTATCCAATATTGTAGCTGGTGTTATTTAATAATATTTAAATATTTTCAGAATTAAAGTTTATATTTATTTGTCACACTTTTTAAAACTTAATAACCTTACAATAAAACAAAGTCTCAGATTTAATTATTCTGAAACTAAGTTTAAGATTCTCATAACATGGGCCAGCACCAGACACACTGGTGTTCCTGTGCTGGCCTATGTGTGGATTACCTCTGGCAAACCAGACCTGGGTCACCAAAGGGCCGTCATTCTTTGCGGTATGTGGGCGATGTATAAGCACATTGTGTGCAGCCGCGGGCCAGTTGCAGACACACTGCTGGCCCAGAACAGTTTCAGCTCTGGCCTCAGATGTCAGCCTAATGTGTACCTTAATCGATTCTTGTAATAACAACATGTGCCGGAACATAATAGTGCAAAAGTAACATGACAAAACAGACTGATTCTTATATAGCGCTTTTCTACTCTCCCGATTACTCAAAGTGCATTATACATGCATCCTAACTACATTCATACACCTTGACCTCTTACCATGCAGACTGGAGGAGCCAGCAATCGAACTACTAACCTTTCGATCAATTGGTGACCTGCTCTACCTCTTGAGCTACAGCCAACCAGTGGTAAACATGAGTAAACCCTCACTAGGTTTTGGATAAAGTGTAAACTCTCAAACTTGCCAAACCTGCATTTGAAAAGTTGGCTACCACAGCAGTATAGTATTGCAACAAAGCATTTGAGTCTTCTAACTGAAATAAGAAAATAGGAACACAAATAGTGCCATCATTGCCAGACCTGGCCACATCTGGTTGACATACACCCTGCCACGACACCAGTCAGCCAAAAGTGCCAGCTTGATGCCAGATCTGGACCAGACCTATTTTCTTTGAGCCTGGGCCACATACACCAAACCAGAATCGGGCCAGATGTGGCATGCCATCACATAGACAGTGCCATCTACACCAGGCCTGGTCCACATCTGGATTACATGTCATTTAGCATGCCAGAAGTCAGCCAGCAGTGCCAGCTTGACACCAGATCTGGGCCAGGCCTGTCTGCTATGTGGGAAGTATAAAAAGTATGGGAATGTACAACCATCATACCGCTCAGGGAGGAGACCTTGTAAAGATGCTCACTGAAACTGGTAACACAGTGTCACTATCCACAGTAAAATGAGTCCTGTACTATCAAGAGCTAAAAGTTTCCTCTTAATCTCTGGAGACATGTCCTGTGGTCTGATGAAACAAAAATGTAACTGTTTGGCTATAATGATAAACAATATATTTGGAGGAAAAAGGAGGACGCTTTGAAGCCTCAGAACACCATCCCAACTGTGAAGTATGGAGGTGGCAGCTTCACGTTGTGGGGCTGTTCTGTTGCAGAAGGGACTGGTGCACCTCACAGAATAGATGGCTTCATGAGAAAAGAAATGTATGTGGAGTATCTGAAGACATCAACCAGGAAGCTGAAGCTTGGGCGCAAATGAGTCTTCCAGATGGACAATGACCCCAAGCATACCTCCAAATTAGTTACAAAGTGGCTTAAGGATAATAAATCAAAGTTTTGGAGTGGCCATCACAAAGTCCTGATCTCAGTCCCGTAGAAAAATTGTGGGCGGGACGGAAAAAGCGAGTGTGAGACCTACAAACCTGAGGCAGTTACACCAGTTCTGTCAAGAGGAGTGGGCTGAGATTTGAGCAAACTATTGCAGAAAGCTTGTGGAAGGATACCTGAAGCATGTGGCCCAAGTGTACGTATACTCAGACTATGAAGAAAGTTAAAAGAAACAAAAAACAAACGAACAAAGTTCTCTCTCTTTATTTTGAATGTGTAAACAGATTCTACAAAAAGATGTAAACACAAAGCGTCCAAAGCAAAATAGTCAGTTCCCTTTGGGCATGTGATGTTCAACTAGGAAGATTACACTATGAAATAAGAAGTTATCTCTATGTTTTTAATTGAACTGCTGCGCAGATAAGCTACGCAAAAGCACCACTATGTGTTGGAACAGGAAGTGATACTCTACCGCAGAGAGAGCGAACACCAACTGGATGGCGCTGTAGTCAGCTTTTTATTATTTATTCATTAATGAAAAAGCACACACATTGCAGCTCTTCCTGTTTGCTTACTGGATCTAGAACACCATTTAGATCATAACAGCTCCTGATCAGGATGAATTTCATTTTCAAATCAAATTTCATGTCCCAGTTTCACAATTTTGTAACATAATATTTCAAAGCTTGCTTATGGGCTTGTTTTGGAGCAGACCAACAGTCAGGCTCGTCTTCACCCTTACTGTCAGACTCTGAATTGATGGTTCTGCTATGTCTCACCTGGCTGAGACATAGCAGCAACCAGTTTCAGTAAACAGTGAACTTCATTCACTGTTTACATCATGAAGGAAAAAGAAGGCAACAGGCTGAGAAATGAAGCTGTTGTGTGTCATTGTGGCCACACGGGGGCAGTGCTGCATAAATAGTAGAATGTCTTCCTGGACACTTTTTCTAGAGCTCTTTTTAAATGACTAATAAAAACAACTTTGAGCTTTATATATTTCAGAATGCCTAGAGTTTGTTTGTTTCCCATGTTTTGTGATACAGAACACCTCCTCTCAGACGGCTGTTGTCTCATAATGGGTCATTACCTGGTCTGATGGGGTGTTTGTTCCATTTATAAATCCAGTGATTGATTTGTGAAATGAGAGATGGCCTCTGACCTGCTGACTGGTGTCTGATCTTCTCTGCCCCCCTCAAATTCGACAACTACTCAGCTAATGTGATGGTGGACAGGAAGTCACTAAACCTGGGACTCTGGAAACACATTTCTAGGGATTATACGATACTAGGGCGATTATACTAATTTAGTAAGAAAAGAATGTATGAAAAAAAGATTTTTTATCTATACACTTAAGCAACGACCAGAGTCTTAGAATTGCGCTTTCACCAGGTTTTACTTGACTGAACAACAGAACTTCTCTGTCTCCTTTATAAGGGGCCTGAGTTACACAATGAGTCTTTCAAATGTGTGCGATAACCCACTGCATGTGTAGTCGTGCTGAGACCGCGTGGTCTTATTTTTATTACCTCTTGATTCAGCTGTGACCTGTTTATCAAGTCTTTTTACAAGTACATCATAATTATCTGCTCTGTGCAGACATAAGTTGAGCAATGGTTTAACAAAATTTCCCATCAAAAACATGAAGGTTTAGCTTTAAGCTTATTTGTCCAAACAACAAAGGATAAACTGCCAGCACCTGGATTGAAATAGAACATAGTAGTGTTGGATGTAAGTAAAGGAAATACAAGTATAACTGTGACTATGGAACAAATCTCCTTCAATGTTAAACCTTAATGTTAACCTGATTGTGTTTATTAGAAAAATCAGCCATTACAGTGTCTGTGATTGCTTCACATAGTTAGTTAACTCTGGTTGTCTGTGGGTTTGTGTCAAATTTTGAGTGAACAAAAGCATAAAAACTGTGGAAGATGCAGACTGTGAAAGTCTAGTTTATTTCATGAATACAATTTTTTTTACAGTCGCTAGAACAAAGTAGCGTACATTCATGATAAAGTAAATACCACAACACAACATGGACAGTAAGAAGTCAACTGAATTGTCTTAGAACTTATTATATTCTTTAAGCTTAAAAGCAACACCCAGTATTAGAGTGTTTGTGTTTTAAGCCTTTTATTCAAAACTAGTATGTGTCAACACTTCTTTCTCCCAGCAGCATTATTGAAGTGACACTTTAACAACACTTTACCTGCTGATGCTTCACATCACAATCTTTATGACGAAAAAGCTCAGATGTCTGTGCTGACACTTGTTATGAAAATGGACAGAACCTGGGCTCAGGCTTCCTCTTCTTCTTTCCTTCCTCTTTAATAATAACCATAGATCAGTAAAATAGCCATATTTTTAAACAAATGATTGTGATAAAGAGAATTTTTTTTTCCAGTGTGCATGAACTCAAAATCTTTTGAGTTCAAATCTTTTTTGTTTACCAACAACTGGGGAAATCCAAGCTTGATGTACCAGGTCAACTCAGCGAGCTCCTGTCTTGACCTCCCCTCTGCTGAGCGTGCGCACACACACACACACACACACACACACACACACACACACACACACACACACACACACTGTATCATCATAAATGCCATGATATCTTTCTTCTTCAAATAGTTTATTCACTTAACAAAGCGGTAGCTTGGAAACTCAGTAAGAAGGAGGAAAAATAGTTTAAGGACACTTTCTCAAATAAAGAGGATTTCATCATCTTTCTGTTCATAATGGGGCGATCGTGGCTCAAGAGTTGGGAGTTCGCCTTGTAACCGGAAGGTTGCCGGTTCGAGCCCCGGCTTGTACAGTCTCGGTGGTTGTGTCCTTTGGGAAGGTTGTCTACTGGTGGTGCCAGTGTCCGGCAGCCTCGCCTCTGTCAGTGCGCCCCAGGGTGGCTGTGGCTACAATGTAGCTGCCATCACCAGTGTGTGAATGTGTGGATGACTGGTTGTGTAAAGCGCTATACAAATACAGGCTAAATAAAAGAAGTGCTACATCAGAAACAAATCAGTAGATCCAGAAATTATAGAGGCAAACTCTTTTCAGCTGTAGAGGTACACTTAGCGCACAGTTCAAATGCCTGTGTTAGGGTGCATTGTTTCATTAAGTCTTCTTGCAGTTACATGATAATTATTATGCTGGACAAGAGTGATCAAAGCTCATAAACATCTGAGTTACACAATGAGTCTTTCAAATGTGTGGAATATCCCAGCTATAACCTTTGCTTTCAAGTTGGTTAAATTTGGCATTCAGATCACAGACTAAACAACAAGTACAGAAGGTCTTCCACTCCGCAATTAAAAATAGCAACACTCATGTAAGGCTTTATTCTCCATAGAGTCAACATAAAGCAACATTAAATAAATGATCTTTCATCTGAAAAAATTACAGTTTGTATAAATTTACGCTGAAGACCAAAACACACACACATACATAAAACCCATAAATCACTAAAACCTAATTAACCTCTTAAGCCCCAACGCCCCCTGATACGGGGGCAAAAAGCAGTAGATCAGGTAGGCTTGGGGCTTAAGAGGTTAAAACACATGGGAAATTACCTAATTTGTTGTGCTATTCAAAAATGTGTATGTGTGTGTATTCAGGCCAAGTCATAAAGAAAACAATAGAGGTTAATATACTTTATGTTCTACAGTCGCTGCAGATTAATGAAATATAGTGGAAACTTGAAGATCCTAGGTATAGTAGTTTGTGGGAAATAAATACAGTGAAGTGACCATTTAGCGCTTGTGGCATAAAACTGCTTTTCTACAATATGATATTTGTTTAATAATTGATTGATTTAGCGCATAAAATAAGTTGATAAATAAAATGTTAAATATCTAATCATCATATCAAAAATTATATATTTGAAGGGAGTGTCTTTGACACATGCTGACTGCATTCTTCTTATAACCAGAACAGGAAGTGAGATCAGAGGAGAACAAGAGTGAGCAGTTTGGTGAAAGGAACAGGAAGGATGAAGAAGAGGTGAACATCCACACAGTTTAAAAGGAGACATCACGGCACAATAAGAGCACAAGCTCTAAGATGAAGACTGGTAATGATTAAAAACTGCACTAAATAGTATCATTCTGTGACTTCACACTTTAGGTAGTGCATAACATTTACCACTTTATATTAATTTTACTATACGTTTAAATAAATAAAAACAAATAACTTTAAAAGGTGCTGTTATTGAGTGACAATTCAAAAGATTTCAGGGCTGTTGTAAGCCCTGTATGCTTCAAGATCCTAGCGATGCCCTCGCCAGCAGCAGCAAATTGATATGGACCAGTTTATGCCTTTTATTCGGTTGTAAACTCTGATATACTTTTATAATTAACCTTTGGGTGACTGCACAAAGACTCAGAGGGGACAACAGAGAGAGAGAAAGATGGAGGAACACAGCACATATAAGAAACAGGTAAGAGTGGACATGAAGTCAAAGTCGGGGACATGTCCGATAATAAAGACCTTCCACCTGGCTACATATATGTCACTTCTGTTTTGCCCACATTCATCTATGATGATCGCTCATAACTAAGCAGTGTGCTATGCTCTTACCAGACGATGCTCTTAAAATAATTATTACAAGAATATATACATATTTTTTTGTTATTTTTTTTTTTGTTGAATATAAAATGTTTGTGTGTGATTGTCAGTACAAAGAGGAAGCGTGGACAGAGAGACTGGAACTAACAGAGATCACGTGGATTTTTCACAAAATCTACATGCATTAAATGGATGTGTTGTGTGCTTTTCAGTAGCACTCTGCTATTAATGTGAATAATAATGTGAATAATATCATTTAGCAACATTCACATCACTGTAAACCTGAACAGGATGAATGCCACTATACTGATGTGACAGACAACAAATCTGTTCTCCACTCTCTGAATTGGTGTACACGAGTCTCTGTGCTGAGTCTGCACAACAAAGTGTTTGGGTTTGTATGAATTCAAAAGCTGTCATTTAAAATCAGCTCTATTACCAGTTTGCTTCTTGTCCAGGTTTGTGGAGTCGCAGGGGGATTTTTAACTGTCTGTATTGTATAATGGTACTTTAAATACTTGATGATTTGGTGGACTGGCCTCTATGTGGTTAAGAGACTGAAACAATGCCGTGGAGGTTTCTCCTCTGATCTGCTTTTTCATAAACTGTTTTTGAAATTTACTGGTCAACATGACTGTGCCATTGCATCAGGTTTTAAGCTAAAGTGACCACCGTAAAGCTGATGTATTATATTAAAATCTGTTATTCTTAGACACTGCTGTAGGTCATCCATGTATCCATATCCAACTGAACTGAAGTTTGCAAATGTGAAAAGGGTTGACTACATTTGCAAACAGCATATGACATTGTATTAATTACAAGGCACCATAAGCATGACATTAAGACTGAGCTGAGCCCTCCTAAAGGTTTGATGCTGGAGTCGCCCCTGATTGAGTGCTTCTCACACATTTATGATTTATATCAACAGTAAGTACTTTTAAAGATTTAATATACAATAATAGTTGCTAAATTCATGCAAGTCAAATAATTGATTGATCAATTACAGAAACAAAATTATATTTCATTTGTTTCATGAGCACAAATCTTCATCTGTAAAATAACAAGTAACTAAAGATGTCAGATATTTGTAGTGAAGTTAAATGTACCAATTTCCACTTAGAAGCAGCGGAAAAGAAGCCACAAATGTGATGGAAAGACCAATGTAAAGTACAAATTCCTCACATTTGTACTTAAATGCTGTACTGTAGTAATTGTACTTAATATCATCTGGCAAAAATGACCCAACAACCTTCATGCAAACATCACAGTTTCTGAACAACTGAATGATCTACTTGACGCCTGAAACAACATTGAAAACACACGACATATTTATATTTTAACAAAAGTTAAAAGTTAACATGTAAAAAGAAATCACACCGAACAAGTGTGAAGAGCGGACTGTTTATTCTGGATGTTGTTTTCATTTTATTATTTTCCCTTATTTGGTGTAATGATCAGCTTTATCCAATGAATGTAAGAGCAGACCTTCAGAGAAATAGCTGGTCCGGTACAGGCACGTTCACAACCACCAACAAGCACACCATGAATCTTTTTGTTTTTGGCTATCACTCCACCACCAGAATCACCCTGAGAGAGAAAACATAAATTGTTTGTACTAAAACATCTATGATACAGATAAAATGTTGGCAGCATGGCAACTCACCTTACATATGTCCACTCGAGGTTCTTTGTAACACATCGTGTTTCCATTTGGCCATAAGAATGTTGAATCACATGGATGGAGGTTAAAACCACACTTAACAACATGCATCTTTGCACACTGGAGATGAGGCGGTGTACCAGGGACTACAGAAAAAAGGAAAATAACAAATGCTACCCTGTGTTTCATGCACGGAAATCAGACATTGAAAAGAAACATGCTTTGCCTCATTTCTGGAACAAAATGTGTTCTTTAAAATAAGCTGAGCAGCATTTAAAAAGGAGGGAAATTGACAGTATATCCAACATAAAATGAAATTAATACTTTATGTCATCACAGTTTTCAAATAAAATGAAAATGTAACTATAACAGGCACACAAGAAAAATTAAAATATTATATAAACTAGAAAATTGTGAAATAATCAAAACAATACTGGTCTTACGTTTGTGGTAGGTTGCATTGACTGTATAACGACCAAAGCCTGCAATCTGAATGACACGCAGCCTACAAATAAAAAAAAGGAAAAAAAAGTACATAACCATGTTTTGTGAGCACAAAATAAATGAAGAGGTCATCTGAATGGAGTCTGCTGAGTTTTTCCAGTTCACTCTAAGTCAGCTAATCTAACTTTGCAGATTCAAACATTTTATTAAAACATTACATTTCCTCATGCTCATGTTTTATTGTCAGTTATTATAGATCATGGATGTACCTCCTAAGCGGGTACCTAAAATCCAAACCAGAACCCTTACCTCAATATTCAAGTCTCAGTTACATTATTGTTAATAAAGAAGCATTGCAGTCAGTAATGGGGGTTTGTAACTTCAGAAGCATGATGTCATTTTGTTCATAGACTACAGATGTTGCTACATTTTTTTTGCTCTTCCTGGATCCTAACATCTTCTCCTGCTGTATTAACTTTGTTAATTTCTAAGTGTGAAACCTTGTGACATTGGGGATTTAAGTATTTTAAAAACTTTGAAAATGTGAGTTTTGAAAGGGCAAAGATTTATTTTAAAACTCATACTGAAGCATATTTGCAGATTTGTTTCATGCATTTGTGAAAATGTGAATAATTTCCATCGCTGCTATAGTTTAAAAATAATTATTTTCATGCTAGTGTTGGATTAATGTAACACTTCGAGAACATAAATGTAACATATTCACTGTGTTGAGTCTAAAGGCCTTTGTCTTATTCATTTAGCCTGACTGGTTCCTCCTGTGAAAACAGAATCTGTCTCTCTTTATTACAGAATAAACTATCACAATATCTAATTTAAAAACAATATCTGATCTAAAAAAAGAAAAAAAGACATTACACTCTGCCCGAAACATATTATATCAACATCTCAAGGACCTCCAGAATTCATACTTTATACTTAAAAGCTTACTCAAAACTCACTGTTTGGGATGTGGACATTGAGGTAAGTCAATAGGCTCAATGGTATCCTCAGGTGGGTCGATTTTCAGAAGCATGATGTCATGTTTTATTTTTGTTGTTTGGTTCTCAAAGATTTTGTGATCAATAATTCTCACCATTCTTCCTGGACCTGGATGAATTCCTACATATGCAGACACATTCCTAAACAATGGAAATGGTAAAAGAACAAAATACCAGTAATGATTTTTGTCTCTGGACTGTTTTTTTTTTTTTTGTTTTTTTTAAGTGAAACAATCATTTCTCACCATCCAGTTACATTTATCCAACAGTGAGCTGCAGTTAGAACCCACTCTCTGTGGATCAGAGAGCCGCCACATAGATGATGGTAATGTGCTCGATTGCTTAGAATTATTTGCACGTGATACAGACGATCATTTTTCTCACACCTATGGTCGTGAAAGATTCTCTTGTGCAAATCCACCTCTGTGCACACTGTGAAACCTGAGAGAAGAGAATTATACTTACAAATGGTTGGCTTACCACCCGAATAACGTATTCTATCAGCCAGGAGCCAGTTATTATGGTTGTAACCAGCAACATGGCTAGAAAAATGTACTGACAAAATTCACACTTAATGAGACATTCTGAAAAATTTACAAAAATTAATGTAATGGAGAGACAAAGAATTAGAAATAAAAAAGCACGACTTAATCAAGCCAAGTTAAACAAGTCTTTATAAACACAGATATGTCATAACCTAAGGTATGGTTCAAATACACAAGTTTAAAAATAAAAGCAGAAGAAACGAGTGCAGTAGTTCACTCACCAACCCACAGGAGGAGCAGGAGGAACTTCAGGTGAGCCATTGCTGTCATTCAGCTTGCAGTGAATGCTGTGCTGGGACACTTTTTAAACCTCTTCTGACTGTGTTGGTGAGAATAGATCCACCAATCACACAGCCCAGTTTTATCAATAAAATGCCATTGGTTGGGACGGTCTTCATGCTAAAGTTAAACATCTCATCCTATTAAAAAGAAAAGTGTTACTGTAGTCTTTGTCATCCGCATACTGCAGGAAATGACACTGCAGTGCAAACAGAAGTTATGTTTTCATATAATTATTAGTAAGTTGGGCTTTTGAATGTTTGCTCATGTGCAGCAACTACATTCGCAGTCCAAATTGTTCTGTTCCACAAACTCTTTGCCTTTTTCAGTGATATAGATGCAAAGCTCAGTGACAGTTATTTATTTGCTTCAGTAGCTCATTAGGGTCTGTCTCAAACTTTTTATAAAAGCAGTATAAAAAAAAGCATGAAACATCAGTTGTTCAGTTAATGTGATATTGGCTCACTTGATATAACAATTTCTTTTATTGTATTTGTCTTGTACATATTGTTATTGCACTTCCATAAGTGACAACATTGAACACCGATGTTTGACAGAAACTAATCCACAATGTCGCATTCACTCAGTACAAAACCTTGAGGCTGTTTTCCTGCCTTATATGAAATGCTATATGATTATGAGTAAGCTCAAAATGAAGTTCATTGTTCTGTGACATACATACATTATAAGACATACATCTTACAGCCTTAAAACTTTTTGTGTGGGCCTCTTTCAGTGGTCACTTATTGCACTCTTGGTTGTTAATACTCAATATTCAGTTTTTACCCATGCAGGTTAATCAGTCATGTTTGCATGGTTGTAAAATAAAAATATTCATTGTTAATTATTGATAATCAATAAGTACATAACCTAAGAAGTTGTTTCACATTCTCCTGGATCATATCTTGATATTGTTACCTTTTTGATAATAGCACAACTTTAATCAATTGAATTCTTTCACCTCAGGTGTCTATTTCCAAATCCACTCTAAGCTTCTCCAGAGCGGTTGGTGATGTGTCCGGGTGGCAAAGACCTTAAGGTCAGATTTGTGATATTTGGCTGTATAAATTAAAATATGCATACTATGTGATGTGATTCCAAAGAGATTCAGATGGTGCAAGAGGACATTTAATGGTTCATTACCTGGAGAAAATTTAAACTACCATTTATCACAACTAGCTTGTAGCAGTATTTCTCTCTTTCTCTTTCTTTCTCACACATGCATGAGCGTGCAGTGGCGTGTGAGCACCTACAGAGTTTGGTTTTTTTAAAATATATTTAAAATATGGACCCAAATGCAGAACTCAGGAGACAAAGGATGAACTCAATGCAGTAGCAAAAAATACAAAAACACAGTGACAGGGCAGCAGGAGGGAAACTGGATACTAGCAAAACCAGGGAAACATTGAGGAAGGAAACAATACAGAGAGGGAGGACACAGCAACCAATTAACACAAACTGAAGGAGTAAATACACAAGGAGCTCAGGACAAACAGGAGACACCTGGGAGGACAGCTGAACCTAAATAAGAAAACGAGACAAGCGACGTAAAACAAAATAAAAACCACAAGAGACAACAGACTAACACAATAAGCAACTTGGTGTGCAAGAACAGAAACATAGACGTGACACAGAATGCAGGACAATGGAGGAAAATAAACTCACTGAACTATTTTTAATTACAAATTACAAAAGGAGATAGTAGAAATAAGCCCGAAGCTACAAAATTCAAAGTAACCAGAACAAACTAAGCATAAAGATGAAAGGTGACAATTTAAATCACAAATAAACTAAGAAACAAATTGAAACTATTTAATAATAACAGTAGTGTCTTGGGCTACGTCCACACGTACCCGGGTATTTTTGAAAACGCAGATTTTTCTATGCGTTTGCACCTTTCGTCCACACGTAAACGGCGTTTTCGGTCACTGAAAACAGAGATTTTTAAAAACTCCAGCCAGGGTGGATATTTTTGAAAACTCAGTTTTTGCGTTTATGTGTGGACGAGAAAAACGGAGAAAACGCAGAGTCAAAGGTGTGCGCATTTTTTGATGTCACACTGTGCGCCACGCTATTGTTTCGGTGAAATGAATTTCTACAATGGCGGACTTACACAAAACATCATTACTGTTAATTTTACTCTCTTACACAGTTACTGTCCCTCCACACATAGGACTCAGTTCTGCTTCTATGCGCCATCTTTGTTTACTCTTTCCCACCCAGGCTGACTTCTGATTGGCCAACATTTCTACACGGATATGAATATAGCGCCATCTGCTGCTTTGGCATGTTCCTAGCAGCGTTTTCCTTCGTTTTTGGCTTCTACGTGTGGACGGGATTTTTGAAAAAAACGAAAACGGAAAATCTCAGTTTTCAAAAATACCCGTGTACGTGTGGATGTAACCTTGTTTTGTGTTTCTAGCTTCTAGGGATTCTAGAAATGGAAAAATGTACTTGATGGAAGGAAAGAGCAGTCATGCTGTCAAAATGCAAAGTAAAACATGAGTTGAATCCATTAATTTACACACTTTTCTTATTTGCCTTTCCATCATACTGTGTCATAATGTGCTATTTCTTCTCTGCTGTGCTGAATTTCACAATAGAAGACGACCATTTGGCAGCCACTGTGCAGAGCTGTGGCCCAACTCTAAATGTAAGGGCCTTCTACACCTGCTAGTTAGTTCAGAAGGTTGTTATCATCCATTCAGATGGAGGATCACTAACAGGAGGATGGGAAGACTCCAGAATCCTTTCTCACTGATCTCCGGTGGATACGGTAGTGTGCGCAGTGGCTAAAACCATTATCATCTGCAAATTATGCCGGGTGACAGTCATAGCAAAGAGACGAAGCACTTTTGAAATATGGTTAAAACCAAAAACTGCGCTTCCGACACTGCCGTAACATTGATTCATTAATGTTGAATTCTCTTGCAGCTGTTCTATTCCCCTGTTGTTGCAGTATATTAATAACTAACCTCGTATTGTGGATGAATAATCTCAGTTGTTCTCCTGACTGAAGTTTGTCCCGTGTATAGCATCCTGCTATGCGATTGCATTTGTCCCTGACCACCAGAATCCCTCACGTGAATCACTAGCTAGTTAGCAAGCACTGTTACCGTTAGCTAAAATGGTCGTTCACTCTGTCTTTTGCCGCTGCTCCTAATGAGTAACAAGGTATTTCTGTGTCACAGTGAATCACAATAACCTTTGTTTTATTTCAATGAAGATGATTTACAGAGAATGTGCTGTTTTGCAGATTGAACAAACAGATTTCACATGAAGAAAAAGAAGAACAAAGAACAAAGAGTCACTCTCACAGAAGAAGTTGGCATTGAGCAGATGTTTGTTCTCATTGCAGAAGGTTTTGCTGAGTCATCACCCAAATATACTCAAATATTTACACATGCCAACAAATAATGAGAAATGCAATAAAAGGTTGTCAGTAAGTTCACCAATTGTATTGATAACTTCCACTGCCATTTTATAACTAAACCAGAGTGGACACTAGTATAGATCACCAGGTTCAGCATGTGATCCGTATGCTGTAAAGCTATTGCTATTGCAGAAGCTTGGCATTGAATCTGCCCTGGGCCATTTTCTTTACAGCGAGCTTGAGAACATGTGCTGTTTGACTTGCAGATTGAAGAAGGTGATATCAGGGGAGAAAGAATACCAAGAACTAAAATACAGACACATTACACAGAAGTAAGAAGATGTTTTTAGAAAGAAGAAATATTCTGTAGTTATTCAGAGGTAATTTACATAAAAATGGACAGATGTCTAATTTACCACTAAAAGAATGTCAGAACAGTAAAGAGGAGCTGATGTCTGAAGATATCCAGAGGAGAATAAATACATCAGGAAATTTGTTAAAGGAGTTTGTTAAAATCTTCAGCCTCGTGTTTTCACTAACACCAAACAGCAACAATCAGAGGCTGACTTAGGCTCCCATGAAACCAAACTATGAGAACTTTGAGAGGACGATGGTTCACCAATGTGAGGCCTCAACATTTTTCAGAGACTATTCCATTTGAAGTCCAGCTGTGTATCAACATAAAATGAAACGACTGAATGAGCATTATTAGTTTAAGCTCCAACATATGCTAGCAGGGACAACAAGAAATCCACAGTGGTTTTTATGGGCACCAAAAGTATACAGCATGGAGCTAACATGCAGTTAGTGTACATGGTGTTTGTCAGCAGCAGAGCTCTCGTACAGAACTTATTTGTTCCACTGTTACTGTTAATAAAAAGAAAAGACGCACTAAGTCATAGGTTGCAAAGAAAACACAATGACTAATGTGCCTAGTTGGTCATAAAACAGGAGGAATTAATACAATTGGTGAAAACCTCTGCCATGCTTCTACAAACATACATGCAAATTTAACCAAACACAATAGAACTGAGCAGGATCACTTTAAGTAACACTGAATAGCTCTGATCCAGCAAGCACACATCTCAGAGAGTAATTGAAGTTGCACTTGCTGCTGAAGCTTTATGTGCAGTTTAATGAGGAGCAAAATGCTGTTCAGGTCTAAAAATGTATCTTGTAAAAATATAATGTTACCATGACATATGTAGAGTATAACTCACACCTGCTTATCAAAGTGCTACGAGTTATACTGTGGACAATGCATTAGCAACTCTATTGTCTATACCTTCCTTATGTCTGATGTTAAGTTTGTATTCCTGAGCAAATAAGGCCCAGCACTTAAGTCTCTGGCTGTAACTGTACGTGTGTACACCTTTTTTTGAAGTGCTCAAGCACCTCCCAAATTTCATCACAACATCCCTAAAAATATCTTCAACATAATAAACATGATAAGTCGAAATACAAACACACTATATGGATGTATTATTACAACAATACATATTATGCAGGTTTCTTGTTTGTGTAAACTGATTGTTTATTGTTAATGTTTATTTTTTTCATTTACTTGGTAATTTCATTATGCATTATTTCATTATAAGACAGATTTATTACGAGCTGTGTGTAAACCATAAATCTTGTTTTTGTACACCACTCCACAGATGTAAGAGCCCCAAAACAGTCTAAACTCGTCTATGCTTCAGGGGAAACTTTCAGCAATACAATATCTCAGTGTCACAAAATCTGTCAACCACTTTTCCACTAAAATATTTTTATACAAGAATCTATTTCAAGCCTTAGAAACCTTAGAGAATATGACACACATCAATGTGTTTTTCTTCTGCATTTTTCAGATTATTTTAAGAATTTGTGATAGAACAAAGGTCACTCTTTCAAGGATGCCAGTGTTCACATTTTGGACTGAGAAGGCAGATGGTTAGAAAGAGGAGCGAAAGAAGCCTGTCACTTATTATCCAGTTTCGAGATCCTACCCAGGCACCTTAAAACCCACTAACTTCTTTTGTTAATTGACTTCAACAGGTCACATGATAGGGTGAGGCAAGTCTCATAATGGTTTCATCCAGAACCTCTGTTGATAATGACCCACACCATTTTTCACACCTTGGCTCATGTGATGAAGCACAGGATCAATAGTGGGTCAACAACCCTCTTAAGCGACATTCCTACTAGAACCTAAAATCTGGGAATCGCCACCATTTTTGTCACACGACCCGAGGGCCACCATGAGAAAAGGACCCAAGTGCAGACACCAGTGCAGGAAAAGCAATCAGATTCACAAATCTTTATTGAACACACTATTTACAGCACTAAGAAAGTGTGGGAAATGAATGGGGTGAGGTAGACTGAACACTGGGTCTTGAGAGGAGCACGGGTGACTGACTCGTCACGGAGCTGGAGCAGAGTTAATGGTGGAGACAAAGTCTGGGAGTCTGGGAAATGACTGAGAGTAAGAGGTTGCTTATTTACAGGGGAGGATGCTCTCTGGCTAGGGGAGGGAGTTGCAAACCGAGTGAGTAGCTGGCTGTGCAGTGAGTTTGTCCATCCTGAGGTTGAGAACTTCCAGAGCTGACTGGAGAGCAGGAGGGCACGCAGTTGAGGTGAAGAGAATCCTAAACTCAGACAGCGAGGATAGACAGTTGATGTGGTGTTGTGCTGGAGGCAGCAGACTACTGTCGGGGTGAGTGATAAAACCAGGACACAAGGAGATGAGTTAAGACAAGTGCACATTAACCCAAAGGAAACACCTGAGGTATGTGGCCTGTTATCACCATAGGTAGCTGACAGACTGGCAAAGGAGAGAAGACGACACCGGGTTTGCAGCCTTTTGATTGCAGCTGATGAGACACAGGTGAAAGAGATCGTCTAGGGATCTGCCTCCAGGTGGATCCTGGGAAAACACAGCCGGCCTTGAAGGCACACCCACCACTCACTCAGATCATGACAATCTGGTCTAGAACCAGTGTTGGGACTAACGCGTTATTAAGTAACGCGTTACAGTAACTACATTATTATTGTGGTAACGAGCACGGTAACTAGTTATTATGCCAAAATCAGGAACGCGTTAATCGTTACTGGGATTTAGATAGGATCGTTATTTGTTACTTCATGTGTTGCGTTCGACTTACCTCTGAAATTGGAACATGGACCTGGGAATGATGTCACACTTGAGTAAACGGCGTTCTGGTTAGCCTCGTTAGAGAAGTCGGGATTCCAATGTGGCAATGCCCTCAAAAACGGTTGTTTTGCTAGCTCTCTACAAAAACGAATTACTACTAAACACATTTGCAGCCATAGCTGGACTCGGTCGGCCGATGGTGATTTTTCGTTTTGATGGGCCGATGTTTTTTTTTTTTCCTTCTTTTTTCCGTAATGGTATAAACAGTGAGAGGTGGTGGATTGGCCAGATGCTGGCAGATGTGTAAAAATAACTCAACTGTTTGGTGGTGGCTATGGCGGAGCTTCCACAGTTTCGGTAACATTAGCAAGTGGTGGAGGCCAGCAGGTGGATGAGGGAAAGGGGAGGCAGGAGGAGCAGAGACCCGAGGCGGCCGCCGGTCCGAGTGTCAGGTGAACTGAACTTCAGGTAAGAAGTTATGACCTGCAGTCTATCTGGGTCACATAAACCAAGTTTAGGTGGAGTTTATTTTCGTTGTGCTAACTTTTTACAGTCAGTTACAATAACTCGTACTACGTACTAGCTAGCATGACAGAGTTTCTATACTGCTGGGTGGGTGCTATGATGTTACTGATGTTGAATTTTTTTTTAGTTATAAGGTTAGTTATTAGAGTTGCCAACTGTCCCCTAAAAAACTGAATTGTCTCGTATTCAGAGAAAATATTACGCTTTTCGTATTAAGGTGAAAAGGAGTTTTCCCCGTACTTCAGCTACAATGAAAAGAAGACACAAAGCTGGAGTTATTCTGTCTTTGCTGCACAGCTGCCTCTTCTTCTCTCATTCTCTCCCCTCCCTCTCCTGTTGCTACTTCAATCATGAAACCGATCAATGATCAGCTGATCAGTATTTCTGACGCATGTCCCGTCTCTCTTGTTTGTTTATCGCCCACTTTGCGCCAGAAAGAAGAAACCAGCAGAGGTCGCATTAAACAACAGCAGCACATTTAAGCTTGATAAGCTGTTTTTAGAATTGATTTAATAGCTGTAGCTGTAAAAGCTGCTCGTCATGATGTCGGTTTGGATATGTGGCGAGAGGGAAACATGAAGATGAAACCAGGAGATGTCCTTATTGAATCATCAGAGCTGAACAGGTGATGGAGAAACAGGTTTACCTTTTAGGTGACATGAATGAGTTGAAGGGAAGTTATGAACTGTTTCTGAGAGACAAATAACATCAGGATCCTTTTCTATGTAGCTGACAGCTGGTAATTGTGCAGGGGCGGGTCTAGCAAAGTTTTGCCAGGGGGGCAGGTAGGGCATTAACAGGGAAAAGGGAGAACAAAAAGTACTTTACTTTCTTATTCTCATTTAAAATGTCTCGCTTTTAACAAATAATTATCTGAATCTTACAACAAACGTTTTCATCTGATGTAAAATGTATAGAAATCCACTATTGTATATAGTGTTTTTTTTTCAGGGTCCCAACATAATTTCTTCAGAAATAAGTACTGTATATGATGCCAGTATTTTCCCACACTTTCTAGATACTGTACCAGTACTGTGTGTAAAATTCCATCAAAAAAAGTCAATTAAATTTTATTCTTTCTCACCTGTCTTTCTGTCTCCTTTCACTTTTTAAAGGTTGCCATGTTAGAAAAAATATTTTGCCCTGTCATGCTGTTTATTGATGTGGTAAATAAATAGTTTATGAAAATATCACTAAATCTGTCATTTATTATTTTTAATATTCAGTAATGATCATGTCTCACCTCTAGTCTTCTCTGTCTTAATTTCAGGTTTCCACCATATGTTGTAGATAGTTCAGGAGGTTAACTCAACCATGCCAGCATAGGGAGGATGGTGTAGGTTTAAGTTTATTAGATTGTTATATATATACCAACAAGACAGTGTACATCACTGTCACAACAGCGTTTGTTTTCATTCAAAGGCTTTATGGTTTTTCCTATAATGGTGGGCCAGTCTCTAGTCAAAATGCCCGGGCCGATTTTTATCCCAGTCCAGCCCTGTATGCGGCTCATCTGCAGTCATCTACATCTTCCTACTCGGAAGGCAGAATGTACTTCCGAGTACAATCGAAAGCACCACGACTGCAGTTTCTGTGTTGGACGTAAAAAGCGCACATGATGCTGTGACGTAGGCTAGAATCATGGCGGCAGTCGATGACGGTCCAGGCGTGGGATTTCTCTCGTGGAAATATGCACATTATTTTTTCCTTTCTGTTGGTAAGTGACACAGTGCACTGTGGCAGGATAGTGCTAACATGTAAGCAAGCTAGAAGACTGGCATCCTTGCTGGTATCCAGTTAGGAAATCAACACATTAATAAGCAAATTCTGAGTAAAACCAACGTTACTTTCCCTAGTAACTAGTTACTTTGAAAGTAACGAGTAACTTCAAGTAACTGAGTTACTTTTCATAGAAGTAACTAGTAATGTAACTAATTTACTAATTTAAAGTAACTTACCCAACACTGTCTAGAACTGAAGAAGTTTCTCAGATGAGACGTGAAATGTCTTCAAGAAACTTAAAGAAGTCCAGTTGCTTTTCTTTCCAAGCTCCTTGAACTTCTAAAGACTTCAACTTTATTTACCCCAGCCAGCCTGTTGAAAGCCCCCATTTTCGTTCCTAATGTCCTGTGGGTTTGGAAATATTTCCTGTGTGCAACATTTAGAATTTGGCACATTTATATTTGTGCCTAATAACAAACGCAGACTCTGCCTTGCAGCTAATGTGCAGTACAGCTGATTCTTTTGAGGGTTTTTATTTATTTATTTGTTTAATGTTTTGTATTGGAGTCCCCTTCAGTCACAATCTTGCTGTGAAACATTAATGCATAGATGAAAATGCATTTTAAAATAAAATACATAATACAAGACATTGTGTTGCCTTTGTTAAATACATGGTATTCTGCCATCTTCAGTGTGTTTTAAGGTATATATTATATGTATATACAGTATATGCAGTATGAGAGGTCACAGAGGTTTAGTACCATGCGTCACATAAAAAGTATCAAATATGTTATGATCCATGTTTATCATGTGCAGTGTTGGCTGTAATGCGTTACTAAGTAAAGTTACTGTAATTAAATTACTTTTCCACTGAAAAAGTAGATTAACTAATTAGAGTAACTATTTTTAGGTATATTAATTACAGTTACTTACAATGTACTTGCGTTACATTTTAAAATAATTAAACTTGCTGAATATCATTATTTAATTTCGATCATTTGTCTTCTAAACGTAGAAGTAAACTCTGCTGCTTTAACATCGCTGTAGTGCAGCTGCGCGTCATTTCGCGCCAGTTTGCTGCATAGTCGTATTCTAAAGCGGAAGCTGTCGGACTCGGCTGAAGCGAGTGGCTGTTTTATGAAATGGACATATTCCCGTCTCTTCACTTTTCTGAAACAAGCAGGCAAGAATATTACAGTAATATGTAAAAACTATCGGCTGCTGTTAATAGCATGAATAATCTACTGAAGCGCCTGACACGAGAGCATAGACGAACACTTCTGAGTGATCCTTGTTCATCATCCATGGATAACACCGCAGCAACTCCTGCTAATGCCGGGCTCACACTGTGCGATTTTTTCAGTCGCGCGATTCAGCTCCTGCTCAAACTGTACGATTGACTCGCAGGGGTTAGAAGTTCGTAGGTCACGATGCAAGGTCTCACACTATATGACCCGATGCTCTGATGCGACCCGAGTGCTCACACTGTGCGTCCATAAAATGAAGGTTATAACAGAAATTCTGTCGCTCGCTCTCCCTCTCTGTCTTTCACTCACACAGACACGCACACCACCGCCATCAACTTTGCTAAATTGCTAATGAAAAACATTGATCAGGCAGCTGTGATTGAGCAGCAATGTCTATCCAACTATTTTCACGATTGTTGTGGTCGTGATAATTTTGTGAGGCCACATCAAAAAGGCTCGGATGAGCTTTCCAAAGTTCTACAAGTGCCTCCATTGCTTGTATCCTGATCACACGCTGCACTGCCGTGCTGCGCCGTCTTTTTCGCTGACATTTGTGTTTGCGCGTGCGCAGTGTGAGAAACTGCGGCGACACCCTCACGACCAAGCGATTGATGATCGGGAGCTGGTCGTCAGGTGTTAATCGCTTCTCGTTACCCCACGTATACTACACGACGCACGATGAAGGCCAAAATCGGGCCGATCGCCAAAACGGTCGCACGACTCAAAAATCGGCTCAAAATGGGCCAAAAATCGCACAGTGTGAGCCCGGCATGAGCAGGCAAAACCTGATTTTACTTCAGCAGCACAAAAAACTCTGAAGGTGAGCTTAAAAAAACGATTGCAGGCTACATTGTGGAAGAGATGCTACCGCTGCGTACTGTAGAGTCTCTGTCTTTAAATTTTTTTTATTTATTATTTAAAAAGTTTAATTTCTATTGTTTGCCCACTCAAGGTTAATAGGGATTTTAAGAAGTATTTACTTATTTAGTAATTAGGTTACTTTTCTGACACAGTAATTAGATAAGTATTTTAAATACAATATTGACTAAGTAATTAGTAATTAATTACTTCTTTAAAGTAACTTACCCAACACTGATCATGTGTGATATTAGTTTACATTTGTGGCTCTTCTCATGTGTGACTGTGTGCGGATCTCTCACCTCTCTCTAAGGTGTGGTTGTGTGTTTAATGCTGAAACAAATGAAGACTGCTGATTGGCTGAAGTAGGGTTCACATTAAATAAACTGCTGCTCATTTGTGTTTGTAGGTTCTCAGTCATCCAGGTCATGGTCGTCTAAAGAACCTGGAAAGAAAGTGACTTCACTTCTTTTAGTTTCTTGATAATGTTTAACTTCTGATCCAAGAAGCTTCTTCACTTCATGAGCTTCCTTTGCACATGTTCCACCTCTGCACAGTTGCATTTGATGACAATGCAGTGCAGTTCTCTCAAACATACAACAGAGGGCGCTATGCACATTCACTGACGTCAAGAAAAATACAAGTGGAGGAGGAAACAAACAGCAGCATCAAGAGAGAAAACTGAAGTGTTCAAAATAAGTCACTCTAGTCTCTTATTTTAATACTAAACAACATTTAAACATCATGTTGATGCTTCATGTTAAAGGTCTTGGAGCTCGGCGTGCTTTTACTGCTCAGTAGGAAAATATTAATGCAAATTAAAAGAAATTGTTTTATTTAGGATTTAATAAAACATCTCTGTACTACTTCAAAAGAAATTTGAAAGCACTGCCTCATAGTGAAAATGAATCATAATGAAATCCTAAAATCTATTCTCAAATAGTGAATGTCTGCTCTTTCTCATGTTAAATTTCTTTTAATGTTCTCAGGGCTAAAAATAATAAGAGCTCCACAAGTGATAAAAAGCAATACACAGAAAACAATATATTACAGAGCTTTGATGGGGTGTAAAACGCTCTGTTTATTGTTCATTAGAGTAGTTATGGCAGGATTAAACATTTGTTAAAACAGTGTTTACACAAGAGAGGCGTCACAATGAAATAGTTTTGTGTAACAGCGACACCTGGTGGAGCAATAGTGTTTCTGAGCTTTGTCAATATGAAATGTTTACTTTTCATTTCGATCTTAGAAATATAAAAATGAAGGACTGAAAATAAGTTGGAAATTAAATTAAACGTATTATGAGATATAAATATGTGATCATGTACTATACATTTTATTTCATTTGTATTTTTATGTGATTGGAGGAAGTAGGACAAAGTGAAGAATCCAATCTCAGCAGATCTTCTGTTGCCACAATAAACTTTACGTTTATGTGACGGAAGGTGGGGAAGTAGATATTAGTACAAGGTTTTTATTTTATGTTTTTGTAGTTTGTAGATGTTCTAGAGTAGAAACCACACACAGCACACAAGTTTCATGTAGAGATGATTGTTTATTCTGAATGTTATTTTCAATCAGTTATTTTCCATTATTTTTTGTATGAATTGTCTGGTTTATCCAGTCAATGTAAGAACAGACCCTCAAGGAAACAGCTGGAAATTTACAAGCATATTTACCAGAACCAACATGTACAGCATATATATTTTTGTCATATATCACTCCACCACCAGAATCACCCTGAGAGAGAAAAATATAGTTTATATTACAATTTTATTCTAAAACATAACTCAATACTACACAGCAGACATAAAGTAACGTTAGAAGTCATTCCAACTCACCCCACATGTATCCACATCAGCTTCTTCATAACACACTCTTTTGTCTATTGGAGCTTCATATGGCAGCTTTGAATAACACCTATCAATTGTGATGTCATTACAGGGAACAACATACATAAGTGCACACTGAAGATCCTTTGGGTAAATGGGAACTAGGGAAAAGGAAAAAAGTAGTTAATAGCATTTCATGATACACTCATGAAATCAAATCCTTAAAGAATGACATTTTGCCTTATTTCAACTGGTATTCAAACAAAATGTATTCTTCAAAAGAAGCTGAGAGATGTGAAATCAAGGGAAACTATCATAAATTCATTCAATTCATAGTTAAAAAAAATGCCATATGTCATCACAGTTTCTAACTAAAAATGTTAAAGTCAAATTCTAACATAAGGTGTGAAACTGTAAAGTAATCAAACAACATTGGCCATACGTTTCTCCTTTGTCACTTTATTTATTCTATGACAACCATGGCCTGCAAGTTGAACTTCATCCCCTCTAGAAAAAGACAAAGAAAAAAACGTGAAGTAATTCCATATCTATCCATGTGTACTGAGGACAAAATAAATGAAAAAGTGGAGTCTGAAGGTTAGTATTGTCCATTCACATTTACTCAGTAATTTTCATTTTAGGGTTCAAAAATTACATTATCAATTTCCTTTTACTGCCTCAGTCTGTATACCATACTTATATTTTTTCTAACATTCACCATATATCATAGATGTAACTTCTAAGATTTAAAAGGATTAAAAGAACCTTAACTCACTCTTGAGGCTTTTTGTTAAGGTTATTGTTGTTATCCTTGCATGTAGGAAGATCAACATGTTTAATATGAGCAACAGCTTTAATATCAGTAACAGGTTTTGGTAACTTCAGGAGCATGATGTCATCATGTGGATGTGGAATTATGTCATTTTTGTGAATTTCCACTGCGATTCCTGGACCTGGATGCACACCTAGAACTGCATACCTGTAAGGAATGATAACAACATTCACCTGCAAGTTTAACATAATTTGTTTATCTGTATAGATAATTGCATGGACTTGCTGGCTCATAATCACAGAGGTGAAGCAACACCTAAAAGCACTAATTTATAGGAAAACATTTGTCAATAATGACATGTCAACTACAGCACAGTTTTCAAATTAAAGGTTTGCAGAATTATATATAAATATCATGGTAACATTTTCAGTGAAAACAGGTTTTTTTTCTCACATTGGATCCTTCTTGCAGTGAGCTGCAGTTAGAACCCATTGGTCACTGATCAGAGAGCCACCACAGTGACCGGGTTTTCCATCAGATATATCTGACAGGCTGACATGGTAGAGTCGCTCACTTTTGTCACAGACCTTTCCATTATAAATTCTCTTTTGCAGATTCACCGCTGTGCTCACTGAGACACCTGAAACAGAGGGTCCGGCATCAAGGGACTGTGTTACAACAGTTGTTTAATAAGCAGCACGTTTGCTCTTAAGAGATGAAAACAGGCGAGTTACCTGCAGTGACAAACTGTTACTTGTTAGTGAAACAAAACAAATGCATATTCAGCATTATTATTCTTATTCATGCAGCCTAGACCTGTCTGAATGCACACACCTGTTTGAAAAGACACTCTGTGCTATTTGAGCAGCACAGAGAGAAATTCAAAGAAGCTCAGAAACTGCATTCTATTAGTTATGTAATTACAAATATGTAATTGACTCATGCCCAAAACATGTTTTTAATATAAATATGTAACAATTTTGAAGAAATACATACTCACCAACCCACAGCACAAGAAGAAGAAGAAAAGTGAGATGAGTCATCATTGTTGCTGACCTTACTACTACCTTCTACTTCAGTGACTGAACCAGTGTGAAAGTGGGCCTTTTTAAATTTGTACATGTTCTCCTATTGGCCCACAATCCACCAATACCCTTCTAAAGTTTTATCAACACTAACCCATTGGCCACAAACACTGAACTTGCATACATTTGATTACTAATCAAATCAGATGAACATTTGCTGTGTAGGCCCCTCCCCTGTACTGCAAGTATCATCCTGAATGACACTGTTAAACAGTTTTTTAACTATTATTTAAAAAAAAAAAATACTTGGACCTTTCTTACTGGGGAAAAAAGTGTACTTTCTTACACACAGTACCTTTATATTAGCTTAAGAAATTTAAAAAGATCGATGGAAATACAGTGTTTAAAAAATTAGCTCACAGCATTGCATCTACAGGCTTACAAAACGTGAAACAAGTACAATCCACACATATATTATGTTGTGTGACGATCAGAAGAAATCTGAAATTCATGTATTTTAACTAGTAGCATATGTCATTCTTTAACTTTGTATGTTTTGATATAGTCCTCTCAGAGGAGATCACACTGGGCAACCTGTAAAGAGTTTGATTAAATTATTGATCATTCCATTGTACAAACTGTGATCTTTTAATAAATGTCAAGTATTTGTGATGCTTAAAAGGAAATTATTTGATAATTTTCAAAAGTTGATTCTTCAGTCTCAGCTGACTGCAGGTTTCCCCAATCTTATAAACAGTACATGACTGAAACCAGCTCAGTGAAGGAACAATGGGCTGACTCTATGAGCCTGACTTTGTTAGAGAAAAAACAAAGCTATAAATCTCTTGGTTCAAGGATGAGCTGAAGGTATAGACCACCAACGTGATATGTGGTGATGTGTAAGTGCTGTGGTTTTATAATAAGAAATGTGGATAAAGGCAGTGTGGCTGGGATGCTAACTGGATCCAAATCCTTTATTTAAATGAAGCAGATTCCCTGGAAGTTTAACTAATGTTTAGTCCATCTTATACTCTTGATTGAAATTATTAATACTTTTTAATAAAGTGTTTGATATTTTTTATTACTGTTACTGTTATGATACTTTTATTTATTGGCTTGATAAAAAGTTTATACACAAAATGAATACTTTGTCCTGCTGCAGAGGTGTGGCCTGTTAGTCTCAAAGTTGGCATTAATGTCTTCTAAGAAAATGCATGCTGTGGATGTTGGCTTTCCCACTTTGACGTAACTCCCGCGCATTTCAACATAAAAACATGCTGTGCTCCCTCTTCACCCTAAAAAAAAGGAGATTTGGCTTTGTTTAAGAGCTGGATACCAGTGTGGCCCTGTCAGGCACAGTTCAGTAAAATGACTGAGAGACCTTATACTTTACTTATATTAATTCAGTTTGGTTCATTTCAAATTTATTTAGAATGACTAATCGGTAGTTATATATTATAAGCATTATGTCCAGATCATTCACTATCAATAATATACACTCAGCGGCCAAATGGGACTCCTTAATTTTTATATGGCTGGTAAGAGGTCAAATGACTTCTACACTCTCTGTGAAAATAGTTTTTTTTTTTAACATGTATTCATTTATTTTTTTAATTGGCCTTTTTAGCTCTTAAAACTTGTTATTCTCTGTTCCAGTAACAGCACGAGGTAACAGCACGAGGTGGAGGAGAAAAGACAGACAGTCTTCTTTTCTTTAGCAGTTAATGTTGCTGTGCCCACAGTTCCTGATAGTGGTGAAACATAAGTAAGTACTGAAGCAGCTGCTACTTAGACAGAACTCCTTAATGCCATTTGCAAGTCAAATTGACCTGATAGGCTGGAAAGCATTTTCGTCTTCATGATGTTATATTGCTGATGTGCTCTTGGAACCATCAGTATCAGTTAGTAAGACAGTAAGACAGGAAGGCAAATGAGACATCAATGTGTATTCATACACTTCCTCTCATAATACTCTTTGTGTGCTGTCTATTCTTTGCTCTGCTGACTATATACAATATTTTGAAACAGAAGACACAACCATGCATTTCACAATAACTACTGGAGCTACTGCAAAGTTGGCTCCCAATTCCAGATGTAAGTCAGAGCTGTGGTCAAGATATGACAACAGGACAATTCATGTTAAGCGTGTTTATTAATGCAGCAAAAAGAAAAAAGTGTGCACAGAGTGTTTTGGGCTTTGAGGGTACTCACTGTTTCTGCACTTAAAGCTCACTGGCTGACGAAAACAACAGTTTACATTTAGTCTCTTTAAACTTTTGTACCACTTGTATAAAAAGGTAAAACAGTGGCAAGTTTTGGGTTTTCAGGAGTTTTACTTCCAGTCAGCCTGCAGATGGTTAGCAGCTGCTTACGTTTATCTCTGTTAGTAAAATGTCTTCTCCTGCCGTTGGCTTATCAAACAGAAGCAAGGTGGTGTTGTGCATTAACTTATACTCCCTCAATGTGCGTTTGGTTAAATTTACATTATTATAGTATTAAACACATAATTATAAGCTGCTCTTTTTATGATTGGAATTTTACACACAAACACAATAATTTACTTTGACAAATATTTGGCCACATAATTGTATTTAGCCCATTTTTTTCTTTTTATATTTTTAAAATCTTGTCTCTGATCCCTGGATTGTCTTGCAAAATACTACACAAGATATTCTAAGTTCTTCTTATATAAACTTTCAGGATTTTATTGGTGATGACAGATTATATTGACTGATTGTTCAGGAAGGACAGACAAATAAAAACTGGAGGATGCTGAGTAGAGAGGGTGGATGTGAGATGAGGCAGTAAGAAAGTAGGTGGATAATAGAAACTAATAATAAGATCATCAAGAGTTAATTCATTTGATTAGTTTCATTATTTTTATTTTAATGTTTTGTTTTTGGTGAAGGGATGATTAAAATTACACTTTCAGCAGCGACTAGTGAAGTGAAGAAAAAAAAAGAAGAAAAAGGTGTTTCTTTAAAAGATCAAAGTTCAACCAGTAACAGCACGAGGTGGAGGAGAAGTGAGAGAGTCGTCTTTCCTTTAGCAGTTCATGTTGCTGTGCCCACAGTTCCTGATAGTGGTGAAACATAAGTAAGCACTGAAGCAGCTGCTACTTAGACAGAACTCCTTAATGCCATTTGCAAGTCAAATTCACCTTTTAGTCTGGTAAGAGGACAAAGGAGCATTTTCGTCTTCAGGATGTTATATTGCTGACGTGCTCTTGGAAACATCAGTATCAGTTCCACAGTAAAAGATTTACTCCTGTCATTATTTTATCAATGCAAACGTGGTCATTTGTATTCAGTGTAAACCACAGCAGTAAGATAGGAAGGCAAATCAGAGACATCAATGTGTATTCATACACTTCCTCTCATAATACCCATTCTGTTCAATATTTTGAAACAGAAGACACAACCATGCATTTCACAATAACTACTGGAGCTACTGCAAAGTTGGCTCCCAATTCCAGATGTAAGTCAGAGCTGTGGTCAAGATAAGCGTGTGTATTAATGCAGCAGAAAGAAAAGTGTGCACAGTATGTGTTTTGGGCTTTGAGGGTACTCACTGTTTCTGCACTCAAAGCTCACTGGCTGACGAAAACAACAGTTTACATTTAGTCTCTTTAAATTTTTGTACCACTTATATAAAAAGGTAAAACAGTGGCAAGTTTTGGGTTTTCAGGAGTTTTACCTCCAGTCAGCCTGCAGATGGTTAGCAGCTGCTTATGTGTATCTCTGTTAGTAAAATGTCTTCTCCTGCCGTTGGCTTATCAAACAGAAGCAAGGTGGTGTTGTGCATTAACTTATACTCCCTCAATGTGCGTTTGATTAAATTTACATTATTATAGTATTAAACACATAATTATAAGCTGCTCTTCTTATGACTGGAATTTTACACACAAACACAAAAATTTACTTTGACAAATATTTGGCCACATAATTGTATTTAGCCCATTTTTTTCTTTTTATATTTTTAAAATCTTGTCTTTGATGACTGGATTGTCTTGCAAAATACCACACAAGATATTTTCTAAGTTCTTCTTACATAAACTTTCAGGATTTTACGGGTGATGACAGATTATATTGACTGATTCTTCTGGAAGGAAAGAAAAATAAAAACTGGAGGATGCTGAGTAGAGAGGGTGGATGTGAGACGAGTCAGAAAGAAAGTAGGTGGATAATAGAAACTGATAATGAGATCATCAAGAATGATTAAATTCGATTATTTGTATTTTAGTTTTTTGGTTTTAGTGAAGGGATAATTCAAATTACATTTTCAGCAGCGCCTAGTGAGGCGAAGAAAATGAGAAGCTGTTGTGTTTCAATGCGACCACACGGGGCAGTGCAGCATAGTGAGCCTGCAAATCTGTTTATAACTTTCATATAATGTGTGAGTTTGTTTATTCTGAATTTTATTTTTCACTTAGGTCCACAGTTCATATATCATGTGTAATTTTTCATTAGTTTCAGTGTTTGTTTATTTAAAATCTGCTCTAAGAAATATTTCCTGTGATCTAAAATTTGGCACATTTATATTTGCGTCTGATAACAACAGCAGATAATGTGCTGTACAGCTGATTCTTTTGAGGGTGTAGCGCCTTCAAAGGTTGACGTAGGCACCATGTAGAGTTATAAAACGGGGTTTATTCTGGTCTCGACGACCCGGGAGAACTGCTCAAAGAAGAAAACGATTTTTTTTTTTTTAAACATCACATCAAAATGCATTCTTCTACTTTGTGTAAATCAATCACAACGTAATTAATCACAGAAAATAAAACATTTAAAGAACACAAACAAAGTAAGCTGACCTCCAGGAGAGGCTAAATCAAGGGCGTAGATTTGGCATGGACAGAAGGGACACGTCCCCACCAATATCCAGCGATTATTGAATCGTCCCCAATAATTTGATGTCTTCGAGTAAAGAAAAACAAAACCGACAGAAAGAAAAGAAAAACGATCTGTTAACGTCTCGTTCACCCAGCGGTGCAGAAAGAGTTAAATTACGTGCTCTACTGGGGTCCTACCTCATATGACAAATATGGCCAATGTGATTGGCTGAGCCTTTCAGGGAGCTCTGTTTAGTTTTATCAGCGGCAAGCCTGCGCTGCGAGGAGGAGAGGAGGACGGCAGCAAAGAGGAAGAAGCTGGATATAAGAGAGTGTTTCAAAGAAACCTGTAAGTCACTTAAGGTCAAGTTCACTCATAAAATGTATCCGTCATAATAACGTTACAGGCTATGCTAGGCTATGGCCCACTATTGGTTATTTCAGTCTCCCACAGTAGCATTTCTAATTTTGATTGAAACTGTCAGAGAAAACGGCAGCTTTGAGCAAGCCAGGATATTAGTTTACAGAGGCTGTTAACATTATATGTCTAACATTAAAATGTTGGTGACACAATCATTTTTGAGACAAAATATCATGAGGTAGTCATGATTTTGCAAATATTCCACCTTGTAGTGCAGTTTGCACAACTTGTTTTAAAAATGCACTCACCCTACAAACATTACTGATGTGTGACTCATCAGCAATGTTTGTATAGTGTGCCTAAAATGTTGCATAATTTTGGTGAGAGATCTTTTACTTTATGGTAAACTTAGATGAGCAGTTTTATGGACAAAAAACCACCAAGTCATTCAGTGTTCCCTTAGTGCTAATGTATAAGAGATGTTGGTGTACTATAACTGAAGTAATGTTGTTAAGTCCTTAAAGTCATATTCTTTTATTGTCATGACTCTATATGAAGCTATTTTTATTTTTGTATGATACCTGATTTATATGGAATATGGCTGAAGTAAACTAAAGCCTAAAATACTTAGTCATTTTTTTATAGTAACATTATATAATTCACATATAAAACTATGAATTGTTATTTTAAATGGTTTAAAAGCACGTAGAATACCATATGTAGGCAAGTATATTTCTCCTTTTTTTTTTTTTTTATCAAGAAGCAAACACAAAAAGGAAGAAAAAAAAAAAGAAACAGGGCAGGGTTTGGTGGTTGAATCATCCGTCCCCACCAATGCCAAAACCAAATCTACACCCCTGGGCTAAATAGTCCTTTATGGCCTTACTATCTTTTTCTAACTTATTTCTTGCACTTATTTAATTTTGAACATTACTTTTTCCATGTGTGGAGCTACCCATGTGTGCTAGCAAAAAAGGGGTTGGGTGGAGACCAACTCTACATTCCACTGTTCATCACCAGATGGTGCAAAAGCGCAAGATCCAGACATAAAGCATCAAATCCAAAAGTCCTTTACAGAGGGTTTTTATCATTATTATTATTATTATTATTATTATTATTATTATTATTATTATCATTATTATTATTTATTATTTAACTAACTTTTTAAATGTTTCACACATTAAACATTAATGCATGAATGGATGTGTATTTTAAAATGAAATACTAAAAGACATTGTTAATTATTAACAGCTTAATTATTGTGCTTTGTATATGCTACATGTGTATATATAGTACATGCAGTATGACAGGAACACAGAGGTTTAGTGCCAGACTTCACATAAAAAGTATCAACTATGTTAGGATCCATGATTATCATGTGTGGTGTTAGTTTACATTAGTGGGTCCTCTCATGAAGGTGTGTGGATCTCTCACCTCTCTCCAAATTGTGGTTGTGTGTTTGATACTGAAACAGATGAAGACTGCTGATTGGCTGAAGTAGGGTACAATATATATTTTTGGTTTTTGGTTTGGGCAGTGCTCACCTCTACATTAAATAAACTGCTGCTCGTGTGTGTTTGTAGGTTCTCAGCCATCCAACTCATGGTTGTCTAAGGAGCCTGGAAACACTTCAACCACCCGGAAATACCCAGCCTGCAGAGTACATCATATGATTTATTGATTTATTTTGTGTTCATGTCACATGGATGGATGTGAAATTAATTTACGATTGTTTTGTTTTTTTATCTGTTTCTAGAGGAGACGTCGTTCAGGTTGCAGGACTTGGTGGTTATAGAGTAAATGCCACCGGCCACACATGTAAGACCATATTTTGTTTGATTATTTCACAGTTAATGCTAGAATTTGATTTTGGTTTCTGTGACTGTTTTATACTTACATTTATGTTTTTTGTTTAATACTGTATGAAAAACAAGTTTTTTTTCTTTTTGTAAATTTTGGAGTAGATATACTGTGTGCCACGTTCCTTGTTTAAAAATCATTTGGAAACATAAAAAAAGACGAAACATCATTTTACTCAAAATTTTAGCTTTTGAAAGATTATGAATAACTTTTGTTCTTTTCCTTTTTCTATAGTCCCTGATGAACCACCTCACCGCACTTCAGTGTGCAAACGTGTGTTGCTGACTGTGAGCCTACCAGATACTCTCAGTGTACTGTATATGTGCCATATAACAACAGGCTGTGTCTGGAAGAACATCAAGTAGATGCACGTGGGGTTAGTTGACTGCTAATATTACTGTATATCATCTGTGTATGTTTTAGATATTTTGGAGGGAAAAATTGGCACAAACTACATTTCTCTTCTCTCAGGGTGATTCTGGTGGTGGAGTGATTTACAACAACATGATTTATGGTGTAATCAGTTCTGGTTTTGAACGTGTCTCTACTGGACCAGCTGTTACTGTGAATGTTTGTTCTGACATGAACTGGATAAATCAGAAAATTGCTCAAAATAATCTTCACACTGTGAAGATGCAGAAAGGATTTCTGATCAGACATGCCACCAATCAGCTGCAGGGCCTGAACATGATAAACTTCATAAATCTGAGCTGATTGTTGAGGCTGAAAATGTTTACATGGAGGCTGTTTGCTCATTGGTGGCAGATAACCTGTTCTTTTAATCACTGAGCTATAGAGGGCATTAAAATAAATACATTAACTATCAAAATAAGTTTTGTTGATAAAATACATTTTTTGAAACTGTCCATTGTTTTGTCCCAACTCTAATCACACAACCCCCACCCCCCCCAAAACAGAAAATAAATAAAATAAAATTATAGTACATATGAACATATGTATTTTATATCTAATAATACATTGTTTCCATCTTATGTTCAGTCCTGCATTTTTATACTTCTAAGACCAAAGTGAAAACTAATCGTTTAATATTCACAAAGCTCATGGACACTATTACTCAAATGCTTCTCGCGTAAATACTGTCATAACTATTCTCATAACCAATAAACTGAGAATGTGTTTCACCTCATCAAAGCTCTATAACATATAGTTTTTAAAAATATATATATATATTGCTTATAATCACTGGAGATTTTTTATTTTTAGACCTGTAGAACATTAAAAGAAAATTAATATGAGAATAGATTTCAGGATTTCATCATGATTCATTTTCCATATTAGGCAGCGCATTCAAATTTCCTTTGAAATAGTGAAAACATTTCAAAGTAGATATCATTAAACGCTAATTAAAACAACGTCTATTAAATTGCATCAATATTTTCCTACTGAGCAGTAAAAGCACACAGAGTTCTTTTAACGTGAAGCAGCAAACTGATGTTTAAATATTGTTTATTATTACAATAAGAGACTAAATTAACTCGTTTTGAACTCTTAAGTTTTCTCTTTCAATGCTGCTGTTTGTTTCCTCCTCCACTTGTATTTTTCTTGACGTCAGGAAATGTGCATAGCGCCCTCTGTTGTATGTTTGAGAGCACTGCACTGCACGGTCATTAAATTAAACTGTGCAGAGGTATAACTTCATCCACTTGCTCTCTCAACCAAACCTGTTTTATTCTCTCTTCATTCATTTTCCTCAGTGAGGAAATGAAAGATGATATCTTCTAGAAGTATTGAACACACTGTTAGTGAACACAGGCTTGTAATTGTTACTTTTTATTGGCATTAATCACAACAGAGAACAGAGTAAACTTCAGACTAGTTGCGATCAGGTTCTAAACCTGCAACATAAAGTAGAGACCAACACAGCAGTTTACAACAATAAGAGTTTCAGTTCAAGAAAATAACTGAAGATGAAATCTTGGGGATGAAGCACCAAACAGACTTGAACTGCCTTTAGTGACTTTTTACTTGATACATGATCTGAAATATTGATTTGAAATCTCAAACATGATTTCACATCGTCATCGACTTGTCTGAACTTTTCTCAGCTGACCTGATCCAAAGCACTGAAAACATCATTAGTTCATAAATTCAAACAATGTTTTGGAGTATAACTAACAAAATAGTAAGAGTGCTTTAAAAAAAGTGCTGAACTTTTTAGCTCACAATGTCACACATCATCATTGGTCAAAATAATTTATTCTTATGATCCTAAACAGAACAATCAGAGATAAAAAAAAAAAAAAAAAGACAAATGGATACACCACTACGAAAAGTCAATAAGAAATTCAACATCAATATTTCACCAGTTCATTTAAACACTTCATTCTGCCCAGACTGAAGGGGACACTTATTTCCTGTCTGCTAATTTTCACCAGTCCAGCTGAGGGAGACATTGTTGAACAATATGACTGAAGACACATCATCACTCTAACATCAGCACATTCAGTTTGTGTTAAAGCTTTTTTTTTCCTAAAGAAACATGCACACCATCTTTCAAGTATTATGGCATCGGAAAAGATCACAAAATCTTGAGATGCTCCAAAAAGATGCAGACAAAAACACAACAATGTTTGTCATAGTCTCTAAGGTCTCCCAGGCTTTAAATGGATTCTTGTATAACAGCATTTTAGTGCAAAGATGGTTAAATGAACAGATATTGTGATATAGCTTAGAAATAGAAAAAGGTGCTAAATAATGCAAAGTTTAATGAGAAACACAAACTGTAAAATAATAATGGAAGCTGTGATTCATCCCAGAGTGTGACAGAGAGCAGAGACACTCGACATATTAGAAAACACAGAATTTGACCATCTGGAATACAGGTGACAAAAAAAGGCATCAAAACTTGAAGGCTGGTGTCCTGAAATAACATAATACTAATACTACTAAAACTACTACTACTACTAATAATAATAATACATTTTATTTAAGAAAGCGCCTTTCAAAACACTCAAGGACACTGCACACAAGCAATAACAACAACAAACATAACAAAAAGTTGAGCAAATAAATAAAATAAATTAAAGTAGCAGGATGGAAAGTTTGATGTGGAACAGGCTAATGTGAATTGGTGATTTTTGAGTCTGGACTTAAAAAGAGGGAGGGAAGTGATGTAGGTCATTAGCAAGACTATAGAACTTGACTGCATGCTGAGGTGTTCAGGTCTGGTTCTATAGTATAGAACCTGAAAATTAGAAGGTCATTAGCAAGACTGTATAGAATCTATACAGTCTTGCTAATGACCTTCTAATTTTATTCAGATGTGTTGCAGCAGGGACACATGTAAAAGTTTCAGAACACCGGCCCTCGAGGATTCGAGTTGGACACCCCTGATCTAGATCCACTGAGTAAACACAACACTGCAAACACAGAAATAGAGTTGGTGGAAATTTCAAATATAAGATACTTTTACTCAAATGTTTTACTCTCACTTCTCCTCCACCTTGTGCTGTTTAGTCTTAAATGTCCGACTGTGCTGAGAATATGTGTCAGCTATAGTCAGTGTTTCACATGAAGTTTATGATGTGGTGATGAGGAAAAAGGTGCATCTATCTCTAAGTTCGATCTCTTAGGAATAACTCAAGTGCTTTGAATATATTATATGATTTGAAAACAAATAATTGACATTAGAGCCCAAGTTTCCTGTCCACCATCACATTAGCTGAGTAGTTGGCAAATCTGTGGGGAACAGAGAACATCAGCCATCAGTCAGTTTTCTTCTTTTGAAGAAACAAAAATCAATCAGTTGATTTCGACTACAGACACACCATCACACTAATGCAGGGACCCATTATGTGACATCAGTCCTCTGAGATCTGAGAGGAGACGGTTTGTATCAAGTAAACCAAACTGACAACTGACCACAGACCATATAATTAAAGTCATTTTGTTGCTCTGTTGGGCATTTATAAAGAGACCATGCCTGGTAAGATAACACAACATTTATGCAGCACTGCCCCCGTGTGGTCACACTGAAACACAACAGCTTCTCATTTTCTTCACTTCACTAATCACTGCTGAAAGTGTAATTTTAATCATCCCTTCACCAAAAACAAAACATTAAGATAAAAATAATGAAACTAATCAAATGAATTAACTCTTGATGATCTTATTATTAGTTTCTATTATCCACCTACTTTCTTTCTGACTCATCTCACATCCATCCTCTCTACTCAGCATCCTCCAGTTTTTATTTGTCTGTCCTTCCTGAACAATCAGTCAATATAATCTGTCATCACCAATAAAATCCTGAAAGTTTATATGAGAAGAACTTACAAAATATCTTGTGTAGTATTTTGCAAGACAATCCAGGGATCAGAGACAAGATTTTAAAAATGGGTTAAATAAAATTATGTGGCCACATGTTTGTAGTCAAAGTAAATTATTGTGTTTGTGTGCAAAATCCCAGTCGTAAAAAGAGCAGCTTATAATAACGTGTTTAAAACTAAAATAATGTAAATTTAATCAAACACACATTGAGGGAGTATAAGTTAACACAATGCTGGCTTGCTCCTGTTTGATAGGCCAACGGCAGGAGAAGACATTTTACTAACAGAGATAAACGTTAGCAGCTGCTAACCATCTGCAGGCTGACTGGAAGTAAAACAGCTCCTGCAAACCCAAAACTTGCCACTGTTTTACCTTTTTATATAAGTGGCACAAAAATGTAAAGAGACTAAATTTAATTTCACTTGTAAACTGTTGTTTTTGTCAGTCTGTGAGCTTTGAGTGCAGAAACAGTGAGTACCCTCAAACCCCAAAACACATACTGTGCACACTTTTTTCTTTCTGCTGCATTAATAAACGTGCTTGACATGAATTGTCATGTCCTGTTGTCATGTCTTGACCACAGCTCTGACTTACATCTGGAATTGGGAGCCAACTTTGCAGTAGCTCCAGTAGTTATTGTGAAATGCATGGATGTGTCTTCTCTTTCAAAATATTGTATATAGTCAGGGCTGGACTGGACATCGGGCATTTGCCCGGTGGGCCGCTCGTGATTTTTCGTTTTTATGGGCCAATGGGGTTTTATTTCTTTTTTTTTAACGATATAAATGAATGGTGGTGGATTGGCCAGTTGGTCATGATCGACTCTGGGCTTGACCAGTTACAGCAGAGGAGGTCGAACTTTAAAGTTGAGGTGAAAAGGAACTCGATTTCATAACTACTTCAGCTAGAAAGATGCTTATTCAATCATGAAACTGATCAGTGATCAGCTGATCGGCTTTTCTCTCTGCGCCAGAAAGAGGGAACCAGCAGATGTCGTGCTAAACAACAGCAGCAAGTTTAAGCTTGATCAGCTGTCGGTAGAATTTATTTAATGTTAATTTCTAGTATCAGCTGATGTTTGTTGGAGCCACGGCTGTAAAGCTGCTGGTCATGATATCGTTTGGTTATGTGGTGAGAGGGAAACGTGAAGATGAAACCAGGAGATGTCATTACTGAATCATCAGAGCTGTGATGGAGAAACAAGTTTACCTTTTAGGTAACATGGATGAGTTGAAGGGAAGTTATGAACTGTTTCTGAGAGACAAATAACACCAGGATACATACTTTTCTTTCATCTGATGTAAAATGTATAGAAATACATTATTGTATTCAGTAAATATTAGGTCTAGTATATACCCTAGTAAGTTATAGTATTCTTTCCTTTGGGAAGGTACCATCTGGGCAGTCTGCAATTCTGTTGAAGAAAGATGTTGAATCTATTTGATTACAGGAGAAAAATAATAGATTTCTGTGCATTTGTTTTCTATTAGTTAGGTATATGTAATTATAAATTAGGTTGTTTTATATTTTTGCTAAAGACCGTTTAGAATACCAGAATAGGGAGGGTGGTGTAGGTTTAAGTTTATTATAAAGGCTTTATGGCTTTTCCTATAATACCTGGTGGGCCGGTCACTAGTCAAAATGCCCGGGCTGATTTTTTGTCCCAGTCCAGCCCTGTATATAGTCAGCAGAGCAGAGAATAGATAATAGACAACACAATGGGTATTATGAGAGGAAGTGTATGAATAACCATTGATGTCTCTGATTTGCCTTCCTCGGCTGTAGTTTGCATTGAGTACAAATGACCATGTTTGCATTGATAAGAAGCAATTTTTTTACTGTGGAACTGATACTGATATTTCCAAGAGCACATCAGCAATATAACATCATGTTAAAAAATCACAAAGACGAAAATGCTCCTTTGTCCTCTTACCAGCCTAAAAGGTGAATTTGACTTGCAAATGGCATTAAGGAGTTCTGTCTAAGTAGCAGCCGCTTCAGTGCTTACTTATGTTTCACCACTATCAGGAACTGTGGGCACAGCAACATTAACTGCCAAAGAAAAGAAGTCTGTCTCTCACTTCTCCTCCAATTCAATTAAATTTTTCCAATTCAGCTCCCAATTTTAACCTTTTAAGCAACATCTCAAAATTAAAAACACTTCTGGAGGTGAAGAAGGCACATCTGGCTGCCCAATATATATCAACACAGCAGAACCTGTATGACAGTGAATCACCTGCTTTTGATAAGTAATTACTGATCATTCACGTGAAATAAAAGTCATATCAATCAACAAGAAACCTTTGAATTTGAACTAGCACCACTGAATGAACAATGGTCTGGGAGGTCAGTTCCTTGGTCATTAATATACAAATTCTCATGACCATTGATGAACAACTACTGATCAAAGGCCATTGATCAATGGGATCAGTGGTGCTAGTTTCAGTCATTTTGCAAATGTACTGTTTATAAGCTGTCTCAGCTGACTGAGACAGCTGACTGCTGTCTTGGATGAGTGACGAAACGTTTCTCTCACTGAAAACGCTACGTCCAGATGATGCATGCTCAGTCATCCAGGTAAGTAAATCCCAAAAGGTTGATTCTTTTCAAGTCAAGTAATAATAACAATAATTAACTTGTGGGTGGGGCAAAACAGCCCACACTACTGTTGCTGTGCTCTTAGCTGCTTCCATGCTACGTTAACCCTCCTGTGGCATGTTGAAGTAAAACCAGAAGTGAATAATAGATCAGCTTAGGGATGCACCGATACCGATACCACATTTTCTAAAGTACTCGTACTCGTTAAAAGTCTCCCGATACCGAGGACCGATACCACGGTCTGAGACCTGTCTATGTTTGAGCTGCATGGAAGGGGTTAATCACAGGCCCCCGAGTGCCCACCCCCAGGCCCCGAGTGCCCGCCCCCAGGCCCCGGATGCATCTCAGAGCTGGGAGAAGGCTCAGCCGTGTGGAACTATTTCAAAGTGAATGAAGACGCGAAAACAAAGGCAGACTGCAAATTGTGCTCAGCGAAATTGTCCAGAGGAGGCTCAAAAGGTAGCGCATTTAACACAAGCAATTTAATCAAGCACCAAAATCCCAACACAACAACGAGTACAAAGAGTTTACCCACACTTATTTACCCATGCTTATTAGCACAGAGGAGCATAGCTGATGCTATAGCAGTGGGACGGAAAATAGTTGGGCATTTTAAACATTCCGCCTTAGCCTACTCCCTCCTCGAGAACATTCAGGGACAGCTCAACCAGCCAATAAAGAGACTGCAGCAGGACGTACAGACGCGCTGGAACAGCACGTATTACATGCTCCAGTCCCTCATTGAGCAAAAGCGAGTGCTGGGCGTGTCCGAGCATGAACTCCCTGACTATCTCACCGCTCACCAATGGGCTCTTATGGAGACGACTGTTGCCATCCTCGCCCCCTTTGAGGAACTAACTAAAAAAGTGAGCAGCTACGACGCACTAGCCTCTGATGTCATCCCAGCTGTGACTGTGCTTGTGAGACTTCTAAACAGAGAAACAGACGAACAAATTTAAAATTAAATTTTGTTTTTTTTATAATTATTTATTCTGTAATATGTTGCATACAACATGCTTTTCATTTTAAATAAATGTTCTTAATTCCAAACTAGTCCCTTGTTTGTTTGTTTGTTTGTTAAATTATAGGACTAAAGCTGTTACCTGCAAATTTAAATCATGTTTTTATTAAGTACTCGGTATCGGTATCGGCGAGTACTGAAATGCAAGTGCTCGTACTCGTTTCCAAAAAAGTGGTATCGGTGCATCCCTACATCAGCTCATTGTCACCAATATCTGACCAAGGTTTTTTTTGTAAATATGGGACTGATATCTAATCAAACTATTGGATTAGTGGGTCCCTAATACTAATAGCCTATGCAGAATAAACAAATAAAAATCTCTTCCAAGGTTGTTAGTGAGTTAAATGTTGTTTAAACAATGCAGAAAGTTTGGAAGTAAAGCAAACAAAGCAGCAGCAGAGCCAACAGAGCCAAACTAGAAATACATATCTAGTGGTTTCACTTGTAAAGAAACATTGTGCACACACACACACACACACACACACACACACACACACACACACGGACCATGTTAACGTTTCACACTTTCATGGAACCGAAGCTGAAGGACATAACTCTAGTCTGATAGGTTATATTCTGCAGGTGAAACTGCACAACACAACAGCTGTGTCAGGCTCATTCTTGTTCAACTTGACTCAGCTCATATTTCACTGCTGTGGTTTAAACTCCTATTTGCTTGGAAAAGACAATGACAAGAAAACACAATTATGGATTAGATTATTGTAATTATGATATTCAAAAAACACATTTTAAAGAAAATACATTATTGTATTTTATACAATAATACATAAACGTTGTGCCTGCACCGAGTGGATAGTCAAACAAATTGAATCCTCATACATACATTATTGTATATTTATTACTTCTTTTTTAAATTCTTATCTCTTTTTTATTATAGCACTAGGAATTAACAATAAGGGAAGGATTCTGGATCAGCGCCATGATGCAAACTTGTGGCCATAGTTTGAGTATGTGAGTGAGAGGAGCAGCGGAGGAGAGGAATTGGACTTTTCTGTGAGAGAGTGGAGCGTGTTGGACCCTTTCCCTGTTTCCTTCGGACCCTGGAGCCCCGGAGCGCCTTTTCACTGGCACTCTGGACATATATTCACCTGGTGTTTTCTCACTGTAAATAAACGCACTGTCTTCTTTCACAAGGAATTCCTGGTGTGCGCCTGAGTCCGTCTAAAGAACGTGTCAGAAAGTGTTACAGACTAGTTGAGAAAAACTGCTGCATATGTTTTTAGTAAGAAAAAAATAAAACTAAAAAATTAAATCTTCTGTTGCACCATCTGAGCCCATAGCAGAACCTTTGAAACATCATCATATGTGACAACAGTCAAGACAAAGGCCACTTTAATTTACATAGCAAAATATCACAAATTTGACCCAAAAGGCTTTGTCACCTGGACTCATCACAAACTGATCTGAAACAGCACAGAGTGAATATCAGAAAAATTTGATGAAAAATCAAAGAAACAAACTGATTATTATTAAAATTGTGCTGTTATTAAAAAGCTAAGAATATGATCCGGGAGGATGTCAAACAACTTTTTATCCAAAAATTGATTTATATTTGATTATGAGTATTATCATTTATCCATGCGAACATGAATGACTAAGCTGCGCTGAAAGAATAAGAAATATCAACATATTAAAAAACTTAGAAAGTAGTAGCTGACCACTGAAAGAGGCACAGAGAAAGGTTTTAAGGCTCTTACCACAACTGATATGCATTGCTTCTTGAAAATGTTGCTTCTCATAAGCAAGTATCGAACTGAACATGAAATTCTAAGGCCCCGAGTTTTGTGCTCAGTGAGCCAGACGTAGTTGTTCAGCAGTATCACTTATTAAAACACAGGAAAGTTCAATACAAAATACAAACAAAACAGAAAATAAATACATTGTTAAATTAAGTCAGTCAATATCTTGCTAATTGAAGAACAGATGTTTTATAGTTTTTTCCTTTATGCTACTCTTAGAAAAAGATATACAAACACCCTAAAAAGTTGTGTTTGTATAAATTAACTTCAACTTTGAAATTATTCTGTTAAAAACAACTTATTTTAACAAATGCAGTATCATTTCCTGGAGTATATGGATGACAAAGACTACAAATAATGAGGACACTTTTTTGTTAAGATGAAGAGATGTTCAACATTTGCATGAAAACTGACCCAACGGACCAATGGGGTTTTGTTGATAAAATTAGGCTGTTTGATTGGTGGATCCATCACTAACACAGTGAGAACAGGCTTTAAAAAGGTGCCAGCACAGCATTCACTGCAAGCTGAATGACAGCAATGGCTCATCTGAAGTTCCTCCTTCTCCTCCTGTGGGTTGGTAAGTGAACTACTGCACTCACTTCCTGTGCTTGTTTGAACTTTGTCTGTTCGAACTATTCCTTAGGTTATGACACATCTATGTTAATAAAGGCTTGTTTTGTGTTAATATTATGTATGTCCTTCTTATTCTTTGTTTCTCCTTTGATATCAGTTTTGTATATTTGTCAGAATTTCCCAGTATCTGGAACACTCGCTCATACAATATGTTTGAATTTCATCAGTTATTTATGATAAAACTTTTTAGCCAAACAACTGGCTGAGAAAGAATATGTTGTTCAGACAGTAAACCAACCATTTGTAAGTAAATTACTGGGCTTTTTTCAGGTGTCACAGAGAGCGCAGTCCTGGATTTACACAAAAGAATCTTCAACGGTTATGACTGTGAAGGCACCAAGCATCTGTACCATGTGAAAATAACTGCAACCAATGTAACACATGGTTCTTGATGCGGAGGCTCTCTGATCCACAGCGAGTGGGTTCTAACTAGAGATGGACCGATCCGATATTACGTATCGGTATCGGTCCGATACTGACCTAAATTACTGGATCGGATATCGGAGAGAAATAAAAAATGTAATCCGATCCATTAAATATCAAAAAAGCACCTCAAAAAACTTGCGACATGGCGTAACTCGGCTCATAACCGTAGCAGTGTGGTCACGTGATAGAGCGGCTGTGTGTATTTGTAGCCTGCTAGAAAACATTTTATCTCCGAGGAAGTTATCTCAGAGAGAAGTAAAGCAAGTGTGTAAGTTCATCTCTGAATGTTTGTAAAGCATTCCCGCGTTAAGCTTAACAACCGATATATAGAGCAACTGCCTCTTCTCTCTTCCTCCCTCTGCTACTTCAATCGTGAAACTGATCAATGATCAGCTGATCGGCTTTTCTGTCGCGAGTCCGTCTCTCTTCTTTGTTTTTGGCCCACTTTGCACCAGAAAGAGGAAACCAGCGGCTGAACAACAGCAGCACTATTAAGCTTGATAAGCTGTTAGTAGTAATACACCTGCACTTTTTTTGCCCCCCCACCCCCCACCCCCCTCACCCCCCTCACCCCACACCTCCCACCCCACACCTCCCAGACATTGAGGAAACAGGACCTCCAGACTAGGTGTCTTTTGTCTCTTCGAGAACTCTGGGAAGTAGCTTGGGGAGTGTGAACCTTAAGGTGTGAAGCAGTTGTGTACTGAGGCTAGACTAATTTTATAAATCTGACAATATCTCAGCTTGCTGCGATGCATGCAATTTATTTTGAAAACGGCACAAGTGGGAATTTCTTCCGAATGGGTAATGTCGGCATGTTCACAAGCGTTTTATTTAATTTAACTAGTTTTCTTTCCAGGGTTGATGCGATCATTTTATTTAAAAATCGGGATTTCGCAATGTTGAACTAAGACTTTTGTCTCTTCGAGAACTCTGGGAAGTAGCTTGGGGAGTGTGAACCTTAAGGTGTGAAGCAGTTGTGTACTGAGGCTAGACTAATTTTATAAACCTGACAATATCTCAGCTTGCTGCGATACATGCAATTTATTTTGAAAACGGCACAAGTGGGAATTTCTTCCGAATGGGTAATGTCGGCATGTTCACAAGCGTTTTATTTAATTTAACTAGTTTTCTTTACAGGGTTGATGCGATCATTTTATTTAAAAATCGGGATTTCGCAATGTTGAACTAAGGCAAACCTGTCTAGACAAATGGTAGGGGGAGGGTGGGGTGTAGTAAGGTTGATGGTGGGAAACAGGACCTCCAGACTAGGTGTCTTTTGTCTCTTCGAGAACTCTGGGAAGTAGCATGGGAGTGTGAACTTAAGGTGTGAAGCAGTTGTGTACTGGCATTGTTCCTGGAGAAGGTATTTAACCGAGACCTATGCGAAGCTCAGGGTGAACTCAGCATTCGTCGCGACAACATCACTTTCTTTGAGACCATCAAAACTATCATCGTTCTTTATAACATGGACATCTTAAACGGTAAGTAAAACAAAACCTATTATTGTATTTTTAAAAGTGTTATGTTAACATATTATAGGATATTCAAACTATCTTTTTCCTAAAACAAAAGCTTAATTTTCAGGAGTTCGGGAGAACGGCACAGCACCCTTTTCTTTAGAAACGGGGGATTTTAAAGATGGAACAACATCTCTAACAGGCACAAGGTGTGTACAGAATTACGCGATTTTTAATCGTATGTATGTTTTAAGCTTGCGATTGTTTTAAATTATATAATAACAGAGTTTTTCTTTGATTTGTTCCAGGGTTAACAAACTGAGCAGGAAAACATTCAGACACCGCGACCACAGAGCCCATCCTTACAAAAGGTATGTATACAACGGGGTGTATAATTGTGTATTTTAAAAAAAACAGCAAATGGGTTTAAACAATTCCAAATGTTCTAAAACCGACCGTTTTACACATACAGAGCCACGCCAGAGAACCTTATGTGCGGAGAACCAGGGCCGTCAGGAATAACGCACACTACAAGGTATATATATAAATTAGATAAAAAGAGATAGAGAGGGAGACACGCTTATTCTGTTTGAAATGGGTGCTTGTATAAATGTTTTAACACATATCTATCTTCACAGACTGCAGCACAGTACCCCTCCACATAATGATCAGGACACCGTACTCCAGACGTTTTTGGAATGTTTAAGCAGTATCGACCTCCCAGAACAACAAAAACCTGGAGCTTTGTGCAACAGTGGAGAATCAGAAGCGATCTTCATCAGCGGTCCTGCAACACCCCCGAGTGAGTGCTTGCCTCGTGATTTCTCTGATGTTTTTGAATACAGTATATCAGATTTCGATCTTGTTCATATACCCACCCCACCAGAATGTGTCAGAAATAGCATTGATTCACACGTAGATTTTGAAGACGACGGTATAACAGACTCTCAAATATCAGCGGCGTATGATGCTTACATGAAGGTTTCAGACGCTCAACCTGTTGAACAGAGTCATATAGCTTCATTAGTTGATAAATTATGTTTGATTGAAGCTAGACTCAATCAATACCACCAAGAAGCACAGATACAAAACCAACAGTTTATCAAATTCATAAAAAAAGTGTGTAGTACATTAGACATCATCTGCAGCAAAATTTCAAGTCCCTGACTTTTAAAATCCAGACCATGGACCCTCCAAATAAATTATTTAAACATAATAACGGAACCTCCAGTCCTGTTAGATGTTTTGACTTAGAGGCTTTTATGCAGTGGGCTGAAGAAACAGATAACAAATTAGACAATATTATAGCTAGACTTAATAGTGTGCCTGCATCAGCCTCATCTGATACACATCCTCGTCAGACTGTTCCTACGCCTGCTATTGCTGATGGGTCTATTGTTGTTGTTAATAATAGTGGTAGTACATCAGGTGATGCTCGGACCACTGTTGTTACTGATGCTAACCGTATTGCTGCTGCTGCTGCTGCTGTTATTGAGTCTGTTACCGCTTCTACTAGTACTACAGACGCACATGCGTGTCCGGGCACCGCTGCAACACCACACACCCCCTCAGTCATTGTAAATTTCTCACAAAGTGATACTATCGTGATTGAGCCCGTTGTGCAATCTGGATCTGGCAGGCGCTCCCAGCCACACATTAGAGAGATACCTAATTTTAATGCTCGCGAATTGCGTGAGCGCCTTGATTTTAGGGGTATAAGTCTTGATCATCCAGAACAAGTACCTGCGCGAGTGCGCGAGTGCTTAGCCAATGTGGTAGACCGAGCTGTGGCTGGATCTCAACAGGGCAGCATTCTAAACGTAGTCCTGCGTGGCCCCTCGCTGGCTTCAGATGTTCAGGCTGTTTTAAACGCTGATGATCGGTATGATCCGGAGCTGTTTCTCGATCGAATTGCACAAGTTATGCAGAGTAATGATGAATCTATCGGTGATGATGAATTAGAGTTTATTGTCACGGTAGCTCAGAACAGTAGTGGTGGGGCTCGCTTAAGACTGGCACAAATCCCTTATGATGAGATTCTCTCAAAGAAAGGCAGACATTTATACACACCAAACAACACACACAACAATTTGTGCTTCTCCCTATGTATAGCACATTCATTAAACTCATCAGCCTCTGAGCTAGAAAAACTCGCTACAGCTAAACGGATGCATGCTGAAGTAGGTCTATGCGACAAGCAGCAAGTATCATTCACAGATGTCAGTAAATTTGAGAAGCACTTCAACATTAAGATTGTAATCTATTACCACACAGAAGGGCGTAAACGCCTGGAATGTTTTTTCACACATGAAGAGCCAAACACAAACACGTTGATGATGTATCTCCATAATCAACATTACCACATGATTTTAAACCCAACCGCTTTTCTTGGTGCATCCTATGTGTGTAATTTCTGTTACAGTACATATAATACAGCATTACACCATAGCTGTAAACATAGATGTAACACATGTTATACACTCTGTCAACACCACAGGGGTCCCACAGTGAAATGCAGCGACTGTAACCGCATCTGCAAATCACAACACTGTTACCAGCAACACAAATTACCAGAATTAAAACACAACATGATCCCCTGTGATAATATGAAACATTGCATGCACTGTGGCACCACATATAAAGAATCCAAGAAATCGCCACACAGATGTGCCCAGCCTAGATGCGAGCACTGCCGCGAGCCTAAATTAACCGGAGACTCCGACCATCAGTGTTTCATACAGCCTGTTGAAAAACAGAAGCCTACCGATAAATACATTTTATATGATTTCGAGACTAGGTACCACAACGGTAAACACGAGGCTAACTTTGTGTGTGCGTCTGATCTGAAGGGCAATAAGTTCACATTTAACACATTAAAGTGTGTGGAGGCGTTTGTGCAACATTACAGACGCCCAAGGTTTCGTGGGTACACGTTCATAGCACATAATGCATCTGGCTTTGACAACTACATACTCCTCGAGTACTTTGTCAGACAGTGCATAACACCTAGTGTCATAATGAGCGGCAGCCGTGTGATTTTGATGTATGACAGGGACTATGACCAGCGATGGATTGATTCGTTCAGCTTTTTGCCCATGGGCCTTGCCAAAATACCCTCTGCTTTAGGTTTTCAAGACCTGCAGAAGGGCCATTTCCCACACAGGTTTAATACGAGGGATAATGAGCATTATGTGGGCCCGTACCCAGACCCCTCCTTCTACGGCTATGAGTACATGTCTGAAAGCGATAAGGTGCGATTCATGGAATGGTACCAGGTTGCCTCACAGAATCCCTTTGATTTTCAGGCTGAACTCAGGCGTTACTGTGTTAACGATGTTGATGTCCTGCGTAAAGCATGCAGCATTTATCGTGACACGTTACTGGGTTGTACACAAGTTGATCCATTCATGTATACCACCTTGGCTGCATTTAGTATGGGTGTGTATAAAACGCTGTTTCTGCCTAGAGACACGCTCGCTCTCACGTATGACGGGGCATACGTTGAGCAGAATAAGACGTTTTCTAACGTCTCTATCGAATGGCTTCAATACGTGTCCCACACCACCAACAAAGTGGTAAAACATGCTCTCAGAGGAGGCGAACAGAGGGTTGGACCGTATTTTGTGGACGGTTTTGACCCCACAAGTAATACAGCTTATGAATTTGCAGGATGTTTTCACCACGGCTGTGTTAAATGTTACCCCGAGAGCGAAGTTAATCCTGTCAGCAAAGCATCCTATGGACTGCTGCATCGCATGTTTTGTGACAAAGTTGATGCACTGAGATCACAACACAGTGTGAACGTAATAGTGATGTGGGAATGTGAATGGGCTGGCTTGAAGCAGACAGACCCTGCAGTTGTGGCTTTCATGCACACATACAGAAAGCCAGAACGCATGAATCCCCGAGACGCCCTTTTTGGAGGTCGCACAAATGCTATAAAGCTGTACCACAAGACTGGTTGTGATGAAAAAATATTTTACTACGACTTCACCAGTCTCTATCCCACAGTGCAGTCTAAAAAAGACTATCCTGTAGGACACCCTCAAGTCATTTACACCAACTTTGACAAGCTAGAAAATTATTTCGGCTTTGTTAAATGCACAGTGCTCCCCCCTAAGGGTCTTTTTCACCCCGTCCTTCCCTACAGGTGCCACGGAAAACTGATGTTTCCACTCTGCAGCATGTGTGCTGAAGACCAAAACCAGCATACTGCATGTGGGCACAGGGACAGTGAGCGGGTATTGAAAGGCACTTGGGTCTCATTTGAGCTTGAAAAAGCTGTTGAGAAGGGATACAGGGTTCTTGCTATTGATGAGGTGTGGCATTTCCCCAATAAGACCGACACATTGTTTAAAGACTATGTGAAAGCCTTCCTAAAACTCAAACAGGAGGCCTCGGGGTATCCTGAACACGTCAAGACACCTGACGAACAGAAGAAGTACATAGACGAGTATTATGAGAAGGAGGGAATAATGCTAGACCCATCCAAGATTTGTGTAAATAAAGCTGTTCGTAACTGTAACAAGCTGTTGCTAAACTCGTTATGGGGTCGTTTCAGCATGAGGTCAAATATGGCATCATCTGAGCTCATTACAGACCCTTCCAGATTTAGCCAGCTAATGTTTAGCGACCAGTACGACGTGCGTCAGTTTTGTTTCATCTCTGACGACGTCGCAATGGTGCAGTGGCGGCATGCTGATGGTAGAGCTTCCCGTGTTAAGGACGTTAATGTTTTTGTCGGGGCCATGACCACTGCACACGCCAGACTCATGCTGTATGATTTGCTAGACAACTTGCAGCAGCGCGTGCTGTATTGTGACACGGACAGTGTCATTTTCACGGCACGCCCTGGCGAGTGGATGCCTCCTCTAGGTCCGTTTCTGGGGGATCTCACAAGCGAATTAGACTGTGGAGAGGGTGGTGTGGAGGATTACATAGCGGAATTTGTTTCCGGTGGGCCAAAATGCTACGCGTATCACACATCGTTGGGCAAGACCCAGGTCAAATGTAAAGGCGTGACACTGAACGCACTAAACTCAAAAGTTGTCACCCATGAATCCTTGAAAGGTTTAGTCCACAAGTTTGTAACCAATCAGACATCAGACGCACACCTAGTTGCCGTGTCTGATAGCATCAGACGCGATAAAAAGAAGCTTCATTTGAAGAATAAAACCATTGTGAAAAAAGTTAAAGTTGTTTACAATAAGCGCCGTGTGCTCCCAGACTATACAACCGTACCTTATGGATTTTAAATTAGAACAGGGGTTTGACGCCCGGTTGCAGCACCCGTTCAGTATGGTGGTCAGCGGTCCCAGTAACTGCGGCAAGACTTTTTTTGTTAAAAGCATAATTGAAAATTCTTCCCGGATTATATCATGCAGCATTGACAATATTGTATATATATACTCATGCTGGCAGCCATTATATGACCAGCTTCTTAAGATAAGAGACATAAACTTTGTTAACGGTATACCCGAATCTCTTGCTGATGACACCCTTCTTCCTGCAGAAAAGAACAATATGTTAATTATAGACGATGTAATGAACGATGCAGCTAACAATTTAGAAGTTCAAAATGTGTTCACAAAGTATGTGCATCATAGGAATTTGAGTTGTATATATCTAGTTCAGAATTTGTTTATTCAAGGAAAATCCAGTAGAACCATTTCCTTGAACACTAACTATCTAATATTGTTTAAAAATCCGAGAGATAAATATCAGGTTATGCTTTTAGGTAGGCAAATGTTTCCGGGTAATACTAAATATTTTATAGAAGCGTTTAATGATGCCACATCCACAACATACGGGTATCTTTTAATAGACTATAAAGCTAAGACCCCGGACTATTTAAGACTCAGAACAAATTTACTATCAGAGCGTCCGGTTGTTTACATTCCAAAACAAAAATCAGCAAAGAGGTGAAAGGATGTCATCACGCATGCGGAGGAATCTGTCTCTGTTGGAGATGATATACAGGGCTCCTCCTACTCTACGCAGAGTTATTATTAGTAATTCAAACTTAGATTTTATCAATGCGCTGTGTGAGATAGCCTTTAATGTATTGCATGGTAACATACCACTGACCAATCAGCAGTACAAACAGCTGAAAAAGAAAAAATCAATAATCAGACTGATTGCAGACAAAAAAATAAAAACTTTGAAAAAGAGAAAGACAATCAACCAATCTGGAGGGTTTTTACTGCCGCTATTAGGGGCTGCAATCCCTTTCATAACCAGTCTGATAGCAAACAGGTGAAAATGGAACATGTGCAAAAGATGTTTTTGGTACCCCAACACCAGTTGGACTTAATAAAGCAACAGCAGCAGCAGCAGCAGCAGCAAACAGACAGCATCAGACAACAGTCTCAGAACGAGTTGGACAAGGAGATGTTACAAGTGTTACAAGATTCTGACATAGATGTGTATGAGAAGGCTAAAAAATACAGCGATATTCTCCAAAGATACCTTACCCTTGTGAGACAAGGTGCCCGTGAAAAGAATGTATTGTCTTTATCATTACCTGAACAATTTAACAGGGATGTGCAACCCCAGTCGACGGACACATCGCCTGTTCATGGTGATGCAGGGGTGAGGGATCTTGTTGCGGAGAATGTTTTAACATACATACCTAAAAGGTGTAGGAGGAATGCAGAACTTATTCTATCAGCGGTGAGCCGTTCGCCACACTTGATCTCTTACAACGACAAAGGCGAAATTGTTGTTGATAAACACACCATCCCTGGTTCACACATTTATGATCTAATTAAAGGCGTCACAACCACACACGCACCCTCTGAGGGTTTGAGACCTATCGGCTGGACAGAGTTTTTAAAAGCTGTCTCAGATTTAAACGTACCGTTATCAGCCATATCTAACACAGGCATACGTAAGACCGTCGCCATGTATAAAACCGATCACACACTGTCTGAAGACCCTGGTTTTTTAAAACACACACCAAAAAAGATCACCCCTGGTGGACCGCTGCGACATAGTACACTAAAAAAAATAAAGAATAAAAAAAACAAATTAAAGGGGGGTCCTGTAGAGTGGTTGGATTTTTGAATTCAGGTTTTTTCTTATTGCACCTGAAATTGTTTTTCTGCTAAAAATATTTGCTGTTTGGTGTTTTTTCTACTGTAATGTTTTTTTTTCACTTATTGCTGCTAAATTGTTTTGTTTTGTTTTATTTTATTACTGTTAAATATATTATGTCTTTATTATTGTTAAATATATGTTTTTCTTTTTTATTACGGGTTAATGTTTGATTTCTTTTATTTATGTTTAAACAATGTATGTTGTAAATCTATATATTTATATACGAGATTTGATAATAAATACCATTGACTCGATTATCATGCTCTCATGTTGTTTTTATTATTCTCATTAGTACATGTCAGTATCCGCATTGCACACACACGTAATCACTGCATACAGCAACAGGTTGTATGTTGTTGACAAATCGACACACCATAGCATCATTACAAATTAAATCAGACCCATACATGTTAAGCACACGCTCATAAGATACACCATTTTGCACATGATATAAAAAAAATACACAATGTTGACCGCATGTGATGGAGAAGTCGTTCTGCACTTGTTTTCCTGAATATAAAACAGTGGAACAGTTTTTTAGAAGAAACATCTTTATTGCTGGGGGAAAACTGTCTAACGAGTGACCAAAACTATCAAAAAAATAACCGCGTCTGTCTCTCGAAATATAAACAGCAAGCCAATGTTCCCCGGGCATCGTAGAAGGGTGGGTGTTTACAATACTCATAGCAGGGAGTCTTTGAAGCCGTTCAGTGGTTAGCTGATCATAGGCTAACACGCCTAGGAAATGTGTGTTTTTATTGATAATGCTGCCGATCACGGCTGATAGTTCTATAGTGTTCATGACCGTTTTTGTCTCAATAGTAGTCCAAGAGCACCTGTCTCATGTTAGATATTTCAATGACTGAATCAAATACCGAATAACACAAGAGGTTCACTGTACGGGGTAGTGGATTTCTGAAACGGGTTTCCAATCTCACGTTCCCTGTTTTAATTAACGACACATTCCCTGAATGTCCTTCGTCAGCTTCCAGATTGAAACAGAATAAAGTGTAGCCGTTACCAAAGTCCGCACGCGTAATAGATAAGGATCTGTCCTTTAAATGTCTTCCTGTGGTTTGTATCAGCTGGTAAAATTCTCTGGTATAGTGTTTTCTCTGGAAATTGGGCTGGAATGGTTTAGCAGGATAAGCCTGACTATCAGCATATAAAGACATAAATTCTATATCACAGTTTTCAAAATGAAATGGATTATGCTGGTAGGAGCCAGTGTATGCTTCATTGTCTATAAATGCAATGATCGAAATTTAGGTATCCTACCCATAAATAAATTGTCATTTGTTGATATTCTAGCCCCTGCAGGTATGGAGAAGGTCTTTAAAGACACTCTGTCTACCGTGTATTTTGCGTTTGCATGGTGCAATGCCTTGCTGTGTGCAAGTCTGACGGTCGGTGATACACTAACTTTCTTGACAAAGAGACTGGCTGAGACAATTTTAACTCTGTATGCATTGGCATCCGCTGTCATGAGAGCAAATTCGTCTTTAGAGCGCACAAATTTCAGTGACAGGTCGATTCCATTAAGTAACAGTTTTTCTTGAAAAAATAGGTCTGCATGTACTGGTGCAATCAATTCAACAATACTGCTATTTGCTGTGTAGCCACCTCTGGTCACCAGGCCCTGGTTCTCTCCTTCTATAGATGTGTCATTCATGTGTGATGATGTATCCTTACAGAATAACCCGGTGCTGAACTGTGTGTCTAAAGTGTCCTTATTATAATTGATAAGACATTCTATCACACCTCTGTATGGATATGTGTTGGATGATTGACTAATGAGCCGGTCTCCCAAATTAACATCAACTTGACTAAATATGCTGCATCCAGGATAATTAATAAATCCTACATTAGCGTCCCTAGCCAGGTTTGAGCCATCAGCGTTTGTGATTCTCACACGTGTGTAGATATATGAGTCATTTAGATCCAGGTAATCTTCACCGGACGATGAGATGTAAAACTCGATCGGCCCTCCATCAGTGATTGCAGATACAGGTGGGATTTCGATAAATGTACTTTTCTCAATGCTAGTCTGTGTGTAGGGAACAGTAAACAGGTCCAGCTCTGTTTTTACACATTCTCCAGAATGACTGTGTAACAGTGCCATTTAGAATATGTCAAACGCTGCAGTTTTAGAACGACTGGTTCTGGGTCTTTTCACTCTGCGTGGCGGTGTCCGTTTGCTAGCTCTCCTGCTAGGTTTTGTGGTTTTACGCTTTTTAGACAACGGTTGCCCTGGGGGTGGGGTCTTAGATGGTCTGGGCGTATACACATACAATCCGCTACCGTCCTGCTTAGTGGTTGAGGGTCTGGTTATGTTGGTTATGACATCAGACACTATGCCCGATGCGGCTGTTTTTAGGTGTGGTTTGACTATGCTAACTCCTTTTTTAAACAGTGGTACAGCAAATCTAAACAAGCTGCGGAACAAACCACCCAGCCCTGACCCATATTGCGTACTGGTCCCAACATACCCTCCGAGCTCTCCACCAGCCTGTGATAAGTAGTATTTTACATATTTTGAGTCATCAGTGTTGTAGACGGCCATCCTTTTTTTCAAAAATGGTGGGTTATCGGTCGGAAGTGTAACTTGACAAACACCTTGCCGTATAAAAAGGGTATGTGTTGATTTCGATCGTCTTTCAAATCAATTTCTATGTCGTCGATCAATGTCTTTGACACAGGTGTGTAGTGTGGGCTGTCAAATTGTAGAATAGGCAAGCGGCGGTCATCGTCCGTGATATTTATAGCTCTTAATAGCCTCGCGTGGGCGTCACCCACAAGCTGGTAATCAACGATATCTGCATAAATAAAGATGTTATATTTTCCCCCGTATATGTCTGCGGGGTGCGGGGCATATGTGTTTTTATAATGAAGTACAAACGGCTCTCCTGTTTCGAATCCTAGGATTTCCGCCAGTCTCCCTCTAAATGTGAGAATAGTGCCCCTAGGTCCCATAACACAGGCATGGTTAGTAACTGTGTTGTATTGCATTTTAAGGTCTCCAGTGGTTTGGTACTGCTGACATTTAAAATTAAATTCTTTTATTATCTGTTCCACAGATGCATAATGACCCACAGACAGTTCGATCATGGTTACGGCGATGGTTCCATCTTTGACTGGGTCATGAATTTCCACTTGCGAATCTGATTGTGGAAAAGACATCCATATGCGTGGGTACTGTATCTCTATAACAGCAACCTCATACGGCTGATCCAAAACGATAGGTTTTGCTAGCTTTGTTCTAAAATTAGATATCTTATTACCCGGGTAAACATGCGCCGAAGCATTCGAGAAGAGGCTTACATAGAAGCCTGCATTGTTGTTGTTCTTTTTATTCATGCTTTCTCCGTCTATGCTCAGTGTTGAATGAATGTGTGTAGAGCTGCGTCATCTGAGTTAATTACGCCTCAACGATGTCTTTTTCTGGAATCCACGAATTAAAGCTGTCGGGCCATCCTAGCCATTTCACTAGCACATGCTTTTTCCGACCCACTTTTTTTCTAGCCAATATGTTTTCAATTTTAAATGTTTTGTTTTCATCAACAACCACACGTTGTATCTCAGGCTCATAAAATGACCCTTTCAATACCTCTCCAGCTAGATCCGCTAGTCTGTACACTGGGGGCTGTCTCCCTATACGTTCCTTGACTGTGAAAATCTCATCGGTGTAGGTCTGCTCGTATCCTTTTCGAAACTTTCCTCTCAGTTTTGATATTCGTACAGTGTCGCCAATATTAAATTTAAAGCACAGTTCCCTCTGAGGCCTCGTTTTGTACAGCGCGTTAAAGACCGACTTCTCATTATCCTTATTCACCTCTGCCGGAGCCATTTGGATAGATCTGTGATAAGCATTGTTATATGCTTGTGTGAGATCTGGTATGACATCTACATATCTCCGGGAGTTGGCTGATGTTAAGTACTTCCACATTCTACCCTTGAAGCTACGATTGAATCTCTCGACAATACTGCATTTAACCTCGCTAGCTGTTGAGAAATGTTTGATATTATATCGCTCCATTAGGTGTTTAAAGGTTGTATTATAAAACTCTTTGCCTTCATCTGTTTGTAGTTTCACAGGGATCCTACCCTCACTAAGTATATCCTCAAAAGCAGCTGATACAACATTCGCTGTCTTGTTTGTTAGGCATCTAACCCATGCGTATTTTGAGAATACATCTATACATGTTAGCAGATATCTCACATTATCATTATCTGACACATATTCACACATGTCAACCAGATCGGCTTGAAACTGTTTGTCGATCCCTGTCACCAATACTCTATTTCTGGGGAAATGGATCCTCACAGGTTTATGGAGTGTGTAAGTGTCGTCTTGTTCTAAATAATGTTTGACCTGAGATATTGGAGGTGTTACACCTGATGCCTCCCCTGCCGCTATACGTAGCTTATTTAAACTGGCCAACCCCGCAGGATGGGCTGGATCATGATATATTTTATGCAATGTGCTTTCCATGACTGTGCAAACCACAAATGACTAAGAAGTTGGTGTTAACACGTCTTTTTATTTAATTTTCACACAGACACAATCACAGACAATGGATACTTGAACAGCACACATTAAACCAGGTGTCTCCCACCCCAGTAGTTTCCAATCATGCGGAGCATGGCTGGTTTAACACGTCGGGCGCAAGTACTTGCTTCTAGCAGGTCCACAATGTTGTCATTAATGGCGCATACTATATTTCGCTCTGATCTCAGTTCACACATGAGGTGTTCTGCAACTCTGCGGATTTGTGTTCCAGTCCCATCTGTGGTGTTTGAGCGTACAAACAGCTGGATGGCTGGGATGAATCGGTCAGTCTTGAGCCTTATCATCACATCGTCATAGTAGGTGTCGAAGAAATACTCAGACAATTCCTGCAAGCAGCTGTGTTGCACCTGACTGGGGTGGCCTGTTTGGCATCCGTAACATGTCTCTTGTAGAAACTCATTCAGCGCCAACATCAACAGGTGGAGAGTTGCGAGTTTGATGTCGATTACAGTTTCCTCCCACAGGTCTGATATGAGGGGGTCCTGCGAGCATGATGGTGAGGGTGGTGGAGTCTGGGGGGTCGGGATTAGCAGCCCTATTGATGGTGACTCTGACAGGTCCCACGACGGCGAGTCATTCTCTGTAAAATGAAAACCACAAGCTCTTAATTTGTCACATAGATACACACGCAACCCCACACACACCCCTCACATTAAACCTACCAGTTTATTGTTTAGTTGTCGGAAGGTCTTATGATTTTAGGTTTGCACAGGGTAGCAGGCAAACCAGTCTTCGGACAACTCGCCAGATCGTCAAAAACAAGGCGTTTTCTAATACTCTCGTACGCAGTGTTGAGTCTGTCCCTCTTGATCGCGTCGTCAATCTGGCTAAACAGACGCGACAAACCTCTCCAGTCGCACCACTGTATAAAAAACAAGTCCTTAAACCATCTTGTGCGCTCTTCAAGGTTTAGAGGGTAAGGATTTAACCTCCAGTTTTCAAGCCCTCTGGAAGCAATAAGACTATCCCTGTCATCACATGCACTGAGAAAAATAAAGTCTTCAGGGTTGCGATTGAAACGATCAGCCTCAACCCTGTAAAGCTCAGGGCCTGATGCACTGTTCCACTGGGAAACATACAGCACCTCTGGGAAGCCCACATTGTCCAGGTCCGCACACACTACGGTCCGGAAGAGCTTCCAGTTTTTGGTAGAGATGGGGGGGCAAAAAAAGTGCAGGTGTATTACTACTGCTGTTGTTAGAATTTATTTAATATTACTTTCTAGACCAGGATCTTTTTCTACGCAGCTGACGGCTGGTAACTGTGCAGGGGCGGATCTAGCAAAGTTTAGCCAGGGGGGCCGATAGGGCATGAACAGGGAAAAGGGGCACAAAGACATACTTTTCTTTCTTATTCTCATTTAAAATATCTAGCTTTTAATTATTTAATAATTATCTGAATCTTACACCCAAAGTTTTAATCTGATGTAAAATGTATAGAAGCCCATTACTGTAGATAATAACTGTTAAGTCTAATATACCCTAGTAAGCTGTAGTACTTTTTCCTTTGGGAAAGTACCATCTGTGAATTCTGCAATTCTGTTGAAGAAAGATGTTGAATCTATTTAATTATTCTTGAAAAATAATTTATTTCTGTGAATTTTTTTCACCCTGCATCAAATTAAAGTTGATTACATTGATTAAGCATCATGAGGAAGAGGGTGGTTCCCTATTTTCTTTTGCTGGGAGTTTGCAACCCTATTAGTTAGGTTGCTTAATATTTCTGCTAAGTACTCTTTAAAATACCAGAATAGGAAGGATGGTGCAGGTTTAACTTTATTAGATTGATCAGTGTTGCTGATCTATGAAATAGTTTGGGTGCAGTGTGTTTTGTTTTGTTTTTTTAAACATACAGGTATAACAGAATAGCTTTAGTGTTGTTGTTGTTTTTTAATTTGAGTATGAACTTATACAAAAAGCAGCAAGATATTAAAAAAACATTTTTGTTGATTAAAAAACACACTATATCGGATTCATATCGGTATCGGCAGATATCCAAATTTATGATATCGGTATCGGTATCGGACACAAAAAAGTGGTATCGTGCCATCTCTAGTTCTAACTGCAGCTCACTGTTGGAACGATCAACCTGGATGGTGAGAAAATGAGAATTTCACTTAAAACTTAAGATTAGACAGAATCGAAAAGGCCAGAGGCAAAAATTGTTACTGATATTTGTTCTTTATTTTCATAATAAAGACTTTGTTATAACCATTTCCATTGTTTAGGACTATGTCTGCATATGTAGGAATTCATCCAGGTCCAGGAAGCAGGGTTACAATTAGGGATCACCAAATCTTTAAGGACCATGACATCATGCTACTGAAAATCTCACCGGCATCGATCAGGACTGACCTTGTTCAGTTACCTGATTGTACCATTCCTCCGAAAATGTGAGTTCCAACACAAGCATGATAGGTTTTCTTTTTAAACTGTCGTTGTAACCTGACTTATTTAGATTTTCTTACATGCTTAAAGCAAATCTGCAAGTATGCTTTAGAATGAGAATAAGACTTTCTTTACTTTAGGAGATGCATTCATGACCCAGAGTAAAGGACAATAAAATATGAGAGTGGCATAAAATTCAGAGAATAATCAGAAATTTAATGCTTAATTTTTGAATCCTCAAAGTTAATTTAGCTTTAGTCATAGTGAACTGGAAATACCCAGCCTGTGGACTCCAATCATATGATTTTATCTTGTACTCACAACACATGGATGGACTAATTAATTATTATTCTTTAATTTGTAGAGGAGATGACATTAAAATTGCAGGCCTTGGTGATTATTTAGTAGATCTACAGAACATCGCAAGTAAGACCAATTTTATTTTATTTTTTCATTTTTCTAGCTTACATTAGAATTTGATTTTGGCTTGTGTGCCTGTTTTAGTTACTTTTTAATTTTACAACTGTGATGTAGTATTTATTTGATTTTATGGTGGATATACTCTCAGTTTTCCTCCTTTTTAAATGCTGCTCAGCTTCACACATTTTGTTCCAGAAATGAGTGAAAGCATGTTTCTGATCTGATTTCATTGCATGAAACACTGAGTAGCTTTTGTTCTTTTCCTTTTTTTTTTTAGTCCCTCGTGAACCGCCTCATCTCCAGTGTGCAAAGATGCATGTTGTTAACTGTGGGCTTAATCTCACTCCATGTAATTTACCATTTTTATGGCCAAATGGAAACACGATGTGTTATCAACAAGCTAGAGTGGACACATGTCCGGTGAGCTGCCATGCTGCTAACATTTACTCTCCATTATCAGATGTTTTAAAATAAACCTATGGATTATATTTTCTTTCTCAGGGTGATTCTGGTGGTGGAGTGTTATTCAACAACATGATTTATGGTGTTTATGTTGGAGGTGGGAAATGTGTCTGTAGCAGATCAGCTATTTCTCTGAAGGTCTGCTCTTACATTGATTGGATAAACAACTTCATTACACCAAATAATGGAAAATAATTCAATTAAATAAGATTTCAAGAAAAAAATAAACAATCAGCTCTGCAAGAAATATGTGTGGTGTGATTTGTTTCTATCCCAGAACCACTTTTTCTCAGAAATGTAAATTTATGTGTATGCCATGTTGCATCCATGCAAGTGTAAAAGCAAGAGGAAGAGGAAGATTCAGGAGAAGAAATTAAGCAGTTACTACTTGCATGAAAATCTGAAAGGGAAAAGGAAGGAGACTCAAGTCATCACACAAGTCACATATGTAACTCACCAGAGTTACATATGTGACAGATGTTCACCACAACAAGCTAATATACAGCCACAGCATGACGGTAGCATTGCAGCACTTGCCATGGCATTAGCAGATTCTGTTAGTGCTAGTCGTCTTCCTATGCCAAAGCCAACAACATTCAGTGGTGACCCACCAAAGTATAAGAACTGGAAAGCTGCCTTTCAAACTTTGATCAAAAGAAAAAACACACCAGCCTCTGAGAAAATCTACTATTTGTGCAAGTACGTTAGTGGACCAGCTAAGAAGGCTGTTGAAAACTATTTCCTGTTAGGCACTGAGGCTGCTTATAAAGCACCATGGGAAGTTTTAAATGAGAGATTTGATAACTATTTTCTTATTGTCAAAGCCTTTAGAGATAAACTTAGTGCATGGCCTAGAATTGGCTCCAAGGACAGTTTAGAACTTAAGTGTTTGTAGACTTCCAGCGTAGCTGTGAAGCTGCCGAAAGCCAGATTAAGGGTCTACAGGTTCTTAATGACTATAATGAGAATCAAAAAATCCTCTCTAAGCTTCATGATGGGCTGACTTCAAGGTGGAACAGAAAGGTCTTGATGATAGAAGAGAAGACTGGCAGATTTCCAAGCTTAGCCAGTTCGTGCAGTTTCTCATAAGGGAGGCCAGGATTGCATGTAATGTTGTGATTTCACTCCATGCCTTGAAACAGTGTGATGGAGAAAAGACCAAAGCACAGTGGCCGGGGTGGGTATCTTGCTGTCTGTGCATTGGAGTTTTTCCCAATGGGAAAGAGGAACAGGTCCTGTGCTTTTGGTTCAAGAAACGCATCCTGACAGTTGTCTGTATCTATGTGCCGAATGACAGTTCAGAGTACCCGGCTGTCTTGGAGTCCCTGAGTGGGCTGCTTGAGGTTGCTCCACCTGGAGACTCTTATATCTTATTGAGAAACTTAGGTGCTCATGTGGGCAATGGCATGAGCACCCAAATAAGGGCTATGGTTACCGTGATCATTTACAAATATTTCTAAATCACAGAAAATACTAAACACTCTTAAATTTTTAATCGCATAAAAGTGATTTTTGAGTAGAAATAAAAAGATGGGTTTTGCACTAGGATTTGTAATGGTCTGAAACTTACACAGACTGCAATTTTCCTCATTATGACACAATGCTAAATCTTACACTTCAAAACCCTTCGTTTAGGCTGACTGGCATCTGACTATTTAGACCTGTTTTCTCTTGTATTTCCCTGCCTAAGGTTTCTGACCGAAAAGAAGAATCCTGATACAAGCCACAAGCAAACATGTATATGAATCTACAGCCTGCAGAAAAGAGTGATGCATGCATGCAGTACAGTAACATTCAAAAAGACATGGACTGACTAAAACCACAATGCCAGTTGCTGGGATAGATTGTAAAAAAGTACTCTTGATTCTCTGGATATATCCTGTACTTCACCCCAGTTAATGTGGTTGAAACCCCAGTGTCATCTCCCTGGTTTCAGTATGATGGCTAAAAATGATCTGTAGATGGATGGATTGATAGATAGATATCTCTTCACTGATGTCAACATCATAGACTCAGATGATAAATGGTAAATGGCCTGACTGTTATATAGTGCTTTTCTACTCTCCAAGAGCACTCAAAGGGCTTTAAATAACATGCCCCATTCACAAATTCATACAAGCACTTTCTCCTATTCTGAAGTGCATTCTATTTAACATTCGCACACACATTCATGCTTCAATTGATACATCGAAGAGCAACTTGGGGTTAGGATCTGGGTCAATAATGAAAAAAATTATGTTGTCCTTCGCATGATTAAAAAAAACCTCTGATCATTCTGGCAAAACCTCACAAAATAACTAAAGTTGTATCTTTGCTGAAAGCCACACATCTTCATGATCGCAAAGAAACAGTAAACATGATAAGCATTTATGAGCTTTCAGCACACAACAGCAACTGCTGCTGTTTGCAAGAACTGTAGAAATAACTGTAAATTTGTTACCTGATCAAAAATTTTTTAGCCATACATATTTCAAAAAATTAAAAAAACATAACACTTATTAACAAATCATATAAAAAAACATTTCATTCACAAAGAGATGAATTTCATTCCTTTGTGCGTGTGTGTGTGTGTGTGTGTGTGTGTGTGTGTGTGTGTGTGTGTGTGTGTGTGATATGATACAAGTGCTCTATGTGATTTGATTTTTATTAAGCTATTTCCAAGGTCACAAATAGAATTTTAGGCTTGCAGACTAATGTTAAAGTTTAACTTTTTGGAACCGCAAGTATGCTTGTATACCATCTGTGGGAAAGACAATGGGTTGACCCTGCTAGGATTTTCTTGAGCAACTGTGTGTTCAGAGGCCCAGGCTGACTGGCTGCCTATGCACCATCACATTAGTTAAGTAGTTGTGAGGCATTGTGGGGATCAGAGAAGGACAGTCATCAATCAATCATTTCACAGAATTACTTGATTTGTAAACACAGTAGGGTTCTGAGACATTATGGTAAATGGCCTACTTCCGATATTGCACTTTTCTACTCAAAGCACTCTATACCTTCTCTCACCCCAACCGGTCGCAGCAGATGGCCGCCCCTCCCTGAGCCTGGTTCTGCCGGAGGTTTCTTCCTGTTAAAAGGGAGTTTTTCCTTCCCACTGTCGCCAAAGTGCTTGCTCATAGGGGGTCATATGATTGTTGGGCTTTTCTCTGTATCTATGAAGCGCCTTGAGGCGACATTTGTTGTGATTTGGCGCTATATAAATAAAATTGAATTGAATTGAATTATACAAGATAAGCAATTTCTTTCTGTGCTTAAGTGCTTCCTATCTAACATCCTAACAACATAGCTAGGATGATTGGGATGGGTATAAAAAACACAGAACTAAGTTAACCGCAATCTGCAATCTACTGACATCCAGTGATGAAAATTTTACACACCATAACATCAGTGAACTCAGGAACACCGCATGCAGAACACCGTTCCAGAAACATATTTTTGAGGTCAGACACTAATGATGGATGAGCTTAACTTCTCTGCTCTAATTCATCCCAAAGGTGTTCTGATGGGCGCAGGTCAGGACTCAGGCTGGAGCCCAACTTCACAAAAACAACCCCCCGTCATGATCCCCGCTCCACCAAACTTTACACTTTGCACAATGCAGTCAAACAAGTACCATTTTCCTGGTAACTGCCAAAAGCAGACTCATCTATCAGATTGTGACATGGAGAAGCGTGAGCCTGGGGTAACACGCACTATGAGTTATCTAAGAACTGTCTTCTGTTCACAAAAGGAATCTACACTTCCAACTGCAAACATGTCTTGAACACACACACCCACACACACACCAACATATACTGTTGTGGTATTACATAGATGTGCTTGTCTGTCAAATTAAACTGTTATATTCAAATGGACTCAATCTCAACAAAATGTTATTGTTTTACAGTAGTTTATCTATATTGCCTCTTTCATATCAGATTTTGTATGTTAACTGAATTTTTTTTGTGTCCTTTCTTAAACCGATGGTGATAGGGTCATTTTGTCTCAACTCAAACAATTTTTAGAATTTTTCCTGGTCCTCCCAACCATGAAATTAAATCAGGATCTGTCATCAGGGAAATGTACCACAAAAAAATTCTAGGTATGGTCTAGTTAAATTATATTATTTAAAAAACTTATTTAAAGTCCCGTATTTGAGCAAACACCAAAAAGAATTTGAAAAGTATTCTACATGTTTTATTTTGTCCATTCGTCCATTGTCTTCTGTGTATCCTTAATAGGGTCATAACTATAAACCATTCAGAAAAAATTACCAAATGTTTTGCAGTGTGGTGGTCCACGTCCATGTTGATTTCTTGTCTATGGAATGACCCAATATTAATTTCTGTTACTGTCAGTCTCCTGAAAATTACAATACCACTACAATACAATACTAACTGGCAAGAGAAAATATTCTGTGGATGAAACATAATTCATGTTCATTATTATTATTATTATTATTATTATTATTATTATTATTATTATTATTATTATTACATGAATGCCTATACTTTCGTTGATATTTGGAAAGTAGTAAAATATTTTTTACTACTACTGTATAGTTAAGAGTTTAATGATAATTTATTATCATATATTATTGCTTATTTATTTTTACAGTATCCACTAGAACAGCGGCATATGGAGAGTCTTGCAGAAAGGCAGAGAGGATGAAAGTCATCATCCTGGCAAACTAACCACAAAATATCAAAGTTAACCTAATAATTCAAGAGGAAAATATTCCACATCAGTTTTATATGGACTAACATTACTGTTCTTTTATGAGTTTAAGATTGAGCTTCTTTTAAATGCTTTATATTCAGTTTAATCTTCAATCGCACTGGGGATTAATAAAGTAAACAATCTCTCTGTATGCCTGTGCAGCTATCTATATTATAAGACATTAAACTGTATTAATTAAATTACAAATAAAATCACAGCTGAAGACTTGAGCACCATGTGACATGATTAACTGTTGATATCTACAGGATTACTAAAATTATTGAAACATGAAGGTGTATTGGTAAAAATGCTGGTCGAACATTAAACTGCAAAACTGAAAGTGCTGTTTGAGTCTGAACATTTTCAACTCACCACCAGAAAAACATGCTGTTCTCCACAATATGTAAATAAGGATAGAGTATAGGCGATATCAGCAGCTGTATCAAAATGAGAATTTTATATCCCCCATAATTGAGTATAGGCATTCAATCCAAAAGGTCACATGTTGTGGAGAAATAATGTAAATCTTTTGTGCAATCAAATGTTTTATTTTTATTTTAATAGCACAACAAATAATACATTTGTTAATAAATCTTATTCAGACACAAGTTTGCTTGTTGCTTGCTTCCTCACAAACGACCATTTCTGCTCCTTACATTCATCACCCTCAAAACAGCACACAGTGAACAAATCATACTGAAACACTGTGTTTATTTCAGTTACAAAAGTTATTTTTATTTTAGGTTTTACAAAACACATATATATTGTTGGCAGTACTTTAGATGAAGGCAGGATGCTGCTCTCAGACTTACACTTAAACTCAAAGGGTAAATCTATAATCTCTAAACTGGTATATTTTACAAAGAAATCCTGTCTGCTGCAGCATCTGGATTTGGACTTAAGAGCTCGTTGGCATTTCTAAAACAATAGCAAACCTGCACACCATACATTGTTTTGGATTTTGTTTTGTTTAAAGTTGTAGATATACATTAGAGACATGGCAGAATTTGCATATATTCTTCAGGGTCTGCAGTCCTTTTTCTCTTCTTCTGTGCTCCTGTGAGAATCTAAAACAAAGGTCACATAAATCATGGGGTTAAATTGATGCCTGTGGGACAAAATTACTCCAACAATATTTAGGACAAATTTATTTTTCCTCTGCAAAAAAATGAAATTGAATACAAAGCATGTGAAACTTTTCTGTCTTGTGTTGTGTTCATTTATGTCTTTTCTTTTCTCTTTAATGTTTCTGTCCAGTATATGTGCAAGAACAAACTTCTGAATCACCTCTTAGTGATAAGTGTCTACAATTTCCTTTCTCGTTTGGCTCTGGACGAAGGCAGTCGCACTTTTCTCCTCTCCCTCTTCCTTATCTTTCCTGCTTGGCTTCTCAATGTCCTTGTCTAGTCTCGTCTACTTTTCTACTTTTGCCCTGGAAGACTCTCACGGTCTGTTACAACCTAAAAGAGGAATTATGGATTTGAAAAACTGGTCCCTGAATGCAACTGACACCCTCTTCTCAACGAGAAGCCTGGGCTTGAGTAAGTCTGAGTGTCCTGGAGGGACGCTCCCTTCCGGATACACGATGGACGGGTGGAGGAACTGGAGGGTCGTGTGCCTGGCGGGACTGTCAATCGAGGACATTGAAGACATCTACCTTTTCGGCACCATGATAACAGGGTTCTTGCTGTTCGGAGCTGGCTTGGCCCTGGCTTATCAAAGAAAGCGGAATCGGCTTTTCAAAACCCCACAAGGCTGCCCGCTATGATGGAAATGATGGGACGGGTCGTGACTTCTCAAAATGGGCTCATTGAAGGCAGCAGGGATAAGATCTTGGAGAAGCTCAGGGCGGTCGTGAGCACTCAGACTATGCTCTCTGAGCACAAGATTGATAACATCTCAGAGAAGCTCTCCAACGGAAGACTGAGAGACCAGTGACGGACTGTCAGACCAACTGTCAAATTGACATGCAGTTGTTCGCACTAAAGGAAAACCACCATCATATCGGTGTCAGCTGTGGTCTCAAGGCTGGAGCTGATATGTATGTATGGTCGGGGGGTCCAATTTCACTGCAGATGTAAACATTGCATGTGACAAATAAAAGGCTTGATTGAATAGCTTCAGACTTATGATCAAGGAAAAGAAAATAAGCCCTCGAACCTCTGCTCTACTTTATGTGTTCATTTAATGAACGAGTTAACTTTGTTTCTCTCTTCTCTCAAACGTCTAATCTCTCTTCCTCCTCTTCCTCTGTGTTTTATTCAGTCGTACCGTTTACAGCAGCGAGCAGGGCTTCTTCTTGACCTTGGCGGGCTGAGGGCAGAGGACGGCACGAATGGCCTCATCAAACACAGTCTTCAGACCACGCTGGGTCAAGGCTGAGCACTCCAGGTATTTGACTGCATCTATACATGCGAAGACACATATACGTTAATAAAAGAAGAGAAAGAACTACAAAGACAAAGTAAGAGAAGAAAGGTTTGCTGGTAGTGGAGAAGAATAAGTTCAACTTTCAAAGAACACTATAGTCAACTACAGGTACTATACTTTTACTGTGATGCCAGGAAATGAGGGGAATAACAAAAATTTGCAAAGGCAGTCAGGCTACAAAGTTCTCTAGCATCTTCATCTGCTAGTTTCATATTATCACTGGTGAGGAGAGCTTCAAATCTTAAAGTGCTTTTCAAGCAAACACAGTAAAAGTGACTGACCTATCTCCTTAGCCAGAGCTAGGCCCTGTGGATAGGTGATAGGCGCCAGCTTCTTGTCCTTCAGTTTCTCAATGGTATCCTTTTCATCCCTCAGATCCAGCTTAGTGCCAACCAGGATGATGGGCGTGGAGGGGCAGTGGTGACGGACCTCAGGGTACCACTGGCAGAATACAGAGTAAAGGAAAACTAAATAAGAGGCAAGAAAGGGGAACACGCAAAATCAAGGAACGTGTTAGAGGCGAAAAACAGAATCAAAGGTGGAGGGAGATGAAGCTCTGATGCCAGGTGTTACAGAAAGGTGGATGAAGGCTTAACACAAAAAACAAATGATATGCTGTAGCTATGAAATGAGAGAAATACATCATCCAACTTTCACCTACAGCATCATTCATTCATTCATATTTATTTTCAGATCTGTTTGGGTTTTTCCTCCATTTCTTTATCCAAGTACCTATTATTTTTCTCTATAATAAATTACTATTTTTCTCCTTCCTCTTATTTTCTCAGGTAAACCCCAAGCCAGTGATTGTTGTAGGCTTTGACTGGTAAATCTGTGTTGTGGAGTAGCTTGCTCACAAGGCAGCTGTTTCCATGGAGTTTATGGGTATTACCTGATGAGATCTACTGCTGTTTCTTTCAGTCACTTTATTTTCAGCGTCTTACCATGCTAATATTTAACCAACTGTGGAAGTTTTAATAAAACACAATTAGAAATTTGCATATTTCTGTTCCTTTTGTTCCTTTTTACATTTTGTTCCTTGGCAGCTGAGAGACAGGCCAAACTCACCTTAGCTCTGACGTTCTCATAGGATGCCGGGCTAACCAGGGAGAAGCAGATTAGGAAAACATCCTGGATGGAGAGACAAGGAGACAAAGAATTAGAATAGCTGCTGCAGTTTTAATTAGCTGACATGTTATATAGGTTCTGTCTGTGTAACTTTATGTCCATTACTTCTTGCCAAGCTCTAAAAGTTGAGTTCTCACAAAATTGAAATGCTTTCCACATTACATCTGGAAGGAAGCATATCTTGCTTGCATTTGTTTATATTTATTATAACATTTCTAACATTTATATTTACAATAAACAACATGTTTTCCATGTATTTTCTTGATTTTTCTACTGTTTCTTCTTTTCAGACATCTGGGCAGATATCAGACTGAGCAGCACTCATCACTTTTGGCATGTTTTGTAATACTGACAGAAGGTCTATATTAACCTAAAACTAATCAATTAGTCATGGTGCCTAAACCCAAATAAACAGAAACTTGCAAAACTAAACTGCAAGTCATAAAGTCATAAACTTAACTAATAACTAATGATAACTAATAAAAATGGTTGAGTTTTTTTTAAATGTACTTGAGAATGCAGTTTCATTTCATCATAACTTTTAAGACAAAGTGCTGACTTGAAATATTTATTTCGAAAGGACAAAATTATGTTTCGTTTCTACTGTGGAGAAGATCAGGTTAAATGTAAAACAACTACTTCAGCTACTCTGTTCATTTCCGCTACACATGTTGTGTGTTTATCGTAGTTATCTCATGGCTAAAAGCATGAAAGTAAGTGGTACATATGATACACATTGTGTATAACACATAATGTTAAAACCCCCTTGTTCTAATGAGCTGTACGAGTGCTTTGTATGTGTGATTCTGTACCGTCTGTGGGTAGGACAGTGGGCGGAGCCTGTCATAATCTTCCTGTCCAGCTGTATCCCAGAGGCCCAGGTTGACCGGCTTGCTGTCCACCATCACGTTAGCTGAATAATTGTCGAATCTGTGGGGAGAGAAGAGAAGGTCAACGATTGGTCAACCAGTCTTAGGCAGCCTTTCATTTCATTGGTTATTTATTAACTAAACAATCCTTCAGTTCACTGATTGTTTAACCAGTGAAACTCCTGTAATGGGGGAAAAAACTACAGCCATACTTGAAATATCACTGTTCACGAAAACATCAACCAACAACATTACTTTGGTTAGTTTGACACACAAGTCATATTAACCATGTCTAGTATAAGAGCATAACTGTTAGGGTGCCTGGGTTGTCGACCCAGTGTTTTGTGTTTTTGGCTCTTTGATTTTGTTTATTTCATTATATTCTAGCTTTGCCTAATGGCTTATAGGATTATTCTTAGTTTGGGTTCTCTGTGTGTGTTTTTTTTGTCGCGATCTACCCTCATTTCATGCTGTGTTTTCTATCTGTCCGTCTGCCAGTTCAGGTTGTTGTTATTTTCAGTTTAGTTTTTGTATTCTCAGTTTTGCCAGTTCTCTGTTTGCCATCTAGCAATAAAACTGAGTTTGAGTTTACTTTCCGGGTCCGAGTGTCTGCACATTGGGTCCTCCTTGCCATCACTACTGCCTGCACACAGCCCCAACACGACAATAACACATAATAAGGCAGGGCTGCCCTCGTGTGGTCACACAGAAGCATAACAGTTTAATTTCTCAGTGTTGGTGTTTATATTTCTGGGCTTCCAGTTTAACATACGGTGGGTTCACATATTTCTAAATAGTTGCACCTGAAGAAGTAAATGTGATGACTCATAGTCAATTTTATGAAGTTCTGGTCCTTCATGTTGCAGAGTGCAGCATTACATCACTGAAGATCTGAGCTTTATTATAACCTGTCTAATAATCATTTATTATGCTTCCCTCGATCTTTTATTGCCTTCATTCTAATATGGCTTACATGTAATATTTATGGACTGTGTTCCTTTATATGGTTTTATTTTTTTTTTATTTTATGTGAAAGTTTGAAGTAGACACCAGCACCCACCGGTAGAAGAAGCATTCAATTTTTTGCTGAAGTAAAAGTGCTGATACTGCATTGTAGAAATATTCATTTTATTTCTTTCAATATTTCTTTCAATATTCTAATGTCCTGCAAATTCTGAGTTGGGCTTAAATTTCTGACTGTTTACATTATAGAGTGTGCTATTAATTAATTAATTAATTAATTAATTTGCCAATTAAACCTTTTAATTTTGGTTTATAAAACTGTAGAAACAACAAGCAAAGTGATTAATGAGACTTAATGGCCTCAAGACTATTTACAATAAACAGGAAATAGTCAATAAATAAATACAAATGAATAAATGTATAAAGGAAAATGGATCAGATTGGATTTGAAAAACAGTTGCCAATCGAGTAATATTGTTATCTTTTTTTAAACATTTACTATGGAGAAGGTTAGTTTATATAAAAACAATACATTTAAATATACTTCATATACTAGATTCATATTTAACTGAATTTTACATTAAGCTGTTCAAATTTCCATTCAAAATGTAGCGAAACTATTGTGTTGCATGGACATACAACACTCTAGTACTTGACTTGTTCAATTCCAGCGCTGTCAGGACCTCATGTGCACAGCGATATTTATTGTTTTAAAAAAAAGAAAAGCCCATCTCGCTTCTTTCCTCTTTTCTTTCACCGTGTGCAGAAAGCAGCTGACTTTTGATCAAACACGCTTTGAACCACAAATATGTTTTAATAACCTGCAGGCTGCTGCCAGCCCAAACCTGCCTGTGTTACAGTCAGACATCTCCAGATGGACTGCAGCACATGTGCGCATCTTCTCTATAATATTTGTCCGTGTGTCCTGACACAGTGCACAACTGATCATGTGTACAATGAAGACACGCGCATGTACCTGTAGGTGCCTCACAGAGAGACCGCGAAAGTGTTATTGTCTGTATTTCTGTGTGTGTAGATGTTTGTTTGTAGTACTCACACAGTAGGAATGTACTCCCCGGGGAAGGCATTGGTTGTGTAACTGATGAGAAGACATGTTTTACCCACAGCTCTGTATAACACAAGTAAAAAGACAGAGCGACATCAGGAAACAGACATAGACAATGACCAAAAAAACACAAGAGACAGTAAATGTTGCTACACTATATATAGAAGAAAAAAAAAAAAAAATATATATATATATATAGTACTGACAGGAGATGATGCGATATGCACGCCTATACACATCAGTCACATTCCATGTTTAAAGTTGTTTTCTGGAAGTGCAGTATATTTACTCTGTGAGCAACTCCCCCAGTTCCTTTGTTGACGTCATTGTTCAAAAATACTGTCACGGTCAAAAACAACACATTCAACAAATACGGATTTCATGGGCACGCTGACATCTGTAAACAGTGTTTTTGTGTTTCTAATTTGCAGAATTTCAGTGATCTGTGTTCAGCTTGTCCCAACATCCACAGTGATGAAACTGCATGGCTGCCTGCAAGGTGATCCAGCAAGTATCAACTAGCCTGCTTCTTATTTAGTTTCCACAGATTTGCTGCCAGCATTTTCAACAGCAGCACACAGAACGCGAGGCCTGGTTTCACTGCAGCACTCATATTTCATGTGGATTACACGCTGGATGCATCTGATTGGTCATAAGCTAGGAGGAGTGGCTTCATCCTTTTCGTCAAACAGAATTCTGTAGTCTCTTATCTGACAGACGGAGATTAAAACCCCTGATTGGATCAGTCTTTATCACACTTATTGATAAATAACCTTCTTTTTTTCAGTCTGCAAGGAAACCATCAGCTCGTCCTTTTTTCTCAGTCTGCCTGTGACTCTGTGCTTTAAAAGACATTTGTGACGTACAAGCGTTTATCAAATAAAGCAGGTTTGTACTGGTCTTCTCGATGGTTTTGCTCGAAACTCTCCCATACTCCCACCTTTTACTAAAACCACATTAACACAATAGAAATATTTTAAAATCCCACAATAAGATTAATAATTTTGTGGAACTTTGAACTATTATCAGACAGAAGAAATTGAGCTTCCCCCATTCTCTCCCCCCAAAAACCTTTTTATGTTTAATATGTAAATCAAATAAAAATGTTGGCATATTTCTCATATACAAAATAATTTTTGGTTTTCATATTTAATTCTTTTAAGTATTATTATTATATTGTATATTATTAAAAGTAGTTATACAAAAATATGGAAGGGATGACACATCATTATTATCAACTGACGCTTCCATTGAGGGATCTGTGGGTGCACTTGTTAGCACGTTTCTTTACTTTCATGGCTGCTTAGTGTTATAGTACAAGTGTACTGAGTATATATTTAAGTGTTTTTCAGCACCAACATTAATAACAACAACAACAAACTTTTATACTTTGTGGCTGGTGAATTAATTTTTTTATTAATTATAAAATCCAAATATGTTCTGACTAGAAAAAAAATGCATGACACAGAAACTACGAAATGACAGTCATTCCAAAAGCATTTTAAAAAAGACCAGCCCTGCTGACGAGATGACTCAGTGGTGATATGAGCAACGCAGATAAGCGTCAGAGTGCCTGTGAGCATTTCTGTCTTTGTGGGGACAAGTCTGAGTTTTAGAGGTCGAGTCTGATGAAATGTTGTCAGTTTGTAACTTTTTCCAAAGGCTCGTGTGGGTTTAAGATTTAGTCTCACTGTTAAGGTTAAAACAGGGTTTAGGTCGAATGTAGAGGTTGAGTCAGGGATGTAGGTCACACATTAAATAATGCCATTAAAAGCTCTCATAAGTATAGCATTACATGCGTGTGCTTTGTGGTCGTGTGTGAGTCAAAAAGGAACCGCGCTGTTTCAGAAGCATCGGTTTGAGCTCAAAACAGGAACTGGCCACACCGAACTTTAAAAAAAAAACGGAAAGAAAAAAGATTTCTGCCTCACATCTCTCTCTGTCTGCTTCATAATCTGCTTTTCCATGAACATGTTTTATCCTATCGTTTTAACCTATTGTGACATTTCATTTGTTTTGGTCCCGTCTAAAAAGAATAAAAAGTGAATATATGGTGATGAACGGTTTCAACCAGACTGAGGCCAAATGGTGTCAGTTAGCTAGCTGCATAGCTCTACAGCTGCATGTAAGAACAAATAAAACTGAGTAAACTTTAATTTCTCAAAGGGGGCTTGACTTTTTTGTTACTCATTAGGTTTACTTTATTTTACAAATTATGTCTGTAGCTGTATAACTGTTGTGCTTTAGTTGTCATATAACTGCTAACTCAGCACTCACTTTAGCAGGAGAAGTCAATTCAATTCAATTTTATTTATACAGCATGAAATCACAACAACAGTCGCTTCAAGGTGCTTTATAATGTAAGGTAGATCCTACAATAATACATACAGAGAAAAACCCAGCAATCATGTGACCCCCTATGAGCAAGCACTTTGGTGACAGTGAGAAGGAAAAACTCCCTTTTAACAGGAAGAAACCTCCAGCAGAACCAGGCACAGGGAGGAGCAGCCATCTGCTGCGACTAGTTGGGGTGAGAGAAGGAAGACAGGATAGAAGACATGCAAGAAACTTTCTAATATAACAAGAAGTACAAATCTGGGCTTCCACCTTCGTCGGGATGCTCACAAGTCCTTAAAAATGTTGTATGTGCAGCAACCAGTGGTAAATTACCTTTCTCTGAGTTTTAGGAATGTGACAGCACCACGAGCCACTTTCTAACATCCGACATTTTGACTTCAGGCATGAAAACAGCAGCAGCAGACAATTTCCTGACAGAGGCCAGCTTCAACCACCACAACCAGCTACTGCTTATACACCCATGTAAGTTTCAGAAATGTTTATATACACTTGCACAGGGACGTGTTTCTGTCCTTAACTGACCTGCCAGCAGATAGCAACAGAATGCTAGCTTTTTCTGAGAAAAAGCGGCTTCGCTATAAGAAACACAATAGACAGAAACTTCAGTTCAGTTCAGGCACATTAATGATGCTTTCTTTGAAAAACAGCAAGTTAGCTGCCGCCATCTCTACTTTTCAAGGACTATCTTGAAAACCTGTCAAATTATGTACAATACAAATAGCTGTGGTGTGGCTCTCCAAATTTATTTTCTTTCTAGTGTTATATTTAATTTAACATTTATAACCCGCTGCCCCATTTGCCTTTAAAGTCACCTGTTTGCTTTGTAAGGTTTTAATGAGTCAGTCATCAGACTGTAGGATGTTCATTAACTTGGCTGCTAATTAAACCATATGCTTAAATCATTCACATTCCTTCTGTTGTTCTTATTTGAAATTATTTATTATTATTTCAAATAATTATTTCTTATTTAAAACTCTTATTTGTGGAGTAAAATGGGTTAAAGAAGATGGATTTTGCAACACAGCTGATGAGCTCTGATTGCATCCTCAGCTCCAAATTCTCTACTTATGCCAAAGATCACCACGAGTGTCAAGACAGCTTGCAAATTTCTTATTTCATAAAGTTATTTTACTTTTTGCTGAAATTTTAGAGCACTGTTTTTATACTTTTATGCTATAATGTCACATGAAGATTTGCCAGTTATTGTTGAGCCAGTGAAGATTATAAAAGCCTTTTAAATGCTTGTGCTGTTAAACTGTAAATACCACGACTCTTGCAGCGGACTTCCCTACAACATGAAACCGACTTCCTCTTCTCCATCAGCAGTTAAGCTTATCTACTGTGTGTATGTATCTATATATACACTGTTAGCGCCTAGCAGAGGTGATTAAAAATGAGAAATAAATGTGGAAATTACCACCACCATCATTAGCTTTCTGGCTGTCACATGAAACGATACAGACTTTCAAAAGGGCTGGCTGGGTTATTTGCAATGTAGCTTTCAAATATTTTAAAAGGCAACATTTTGAAAACCTTTTCACAATATTTCATTTTATTCATTTGGTCACAGGTGTAAAACTGGGCACATCTCCAAGCTCTTCCTCCTGCTTGTGTAACCCACTGAAGTGAACCGACTGCCTTTGTCTTAGTGTTGTGTTTTTAATAGAGTTGAACGAATTACTCCAAATATTGATACCGACACAGATATTGGTATCAGATTGATTAAGTGCTTTAAGTTCAGTCTGTAGTCCACTGAATCTGTTAAATAAATTATTTATTTTGCACATGACATAATATTCCTTAAACAACCTATTAAAAAAGGTCTAAACCTTTTTGTGTTGACTGCAAGTCTATTTTATTTGTACCCTATAGAATATTTAATAACAGAAGCTGACCCAACGTGCTTTTGAGACATGAACAGTAAATTCTGGGTCTCCAAAAAACCCAGTTTGATAATTCACGAGAAACTAAAAGGTGTGTTTTGTTGTTTTTTCTAATTATTGTGGAAAGTAAAAATCATTCAAATGTATGTATTTTTTTGTCTGCTTATTTAGTTGGTTTTTGTTTTTTTTGCCCTTTATCCCCGTCCCTCTTCTCAGCTGTTTTTCCCTCTCTTCCTTTCTCCCTTTTCTTTTCCTCATTCAAGTCTGTCCCGAATCTAGCAAGTGAAAATAAAAAAATAAATAAAATAAACAATAAAAGGTGAATCAAATAGACCATTACGGCAAGGCTGGGATGGTCAATTTGGTAAAGTAAATCTGTTGGGCATCTTTCCTCGCCTTTAGACAATAATTCTGATGGCAAAAGAACCAAACGGGACAGGCAAAAAAAAAAAAAAAAATCATTCAAATGTTTTCAGAATTTGCAAATTAATAATGGCATGTCTCATAAGTCGTGATACACTGCACTATATACCATAAGTCGTAAGTCGCACCATAAGTCGTGATACACTATATAGGTTTTCCTTATAGGTTAAAAGTGTGAGTATTGGTATCCGCAGTACTGACCCTGTATTTACTTGGTATCTGGATCATAAAATTTGCAGTACTAGTTTGTACACAGCACTAGTTGTAAAGAAACAAGTAATAAAGGAGGAACTGAAATCTAGGTCAAGCTCTGGAGCGAAGTAAAGTAATGAAACAAGATCTACAAAAAGTTCAGCTTGTTTACTTCTGCAGTGATTATTGTAGCAGCGTATTTTCACGTCAGAAACTGTTACTTATTATTACTATTGCTTTTTTTGTTTGTTTTACACGTTTTGTCACTTCTTTTTAGTGAACTGTCTTTATTGACTTTAGCACACTTAAATTACATAAAACCTTTTTAATGGAAGCTTTTGATTGGCAGCTACTAAAAAACAGCTTCTTAAGAAAAACAACAAAACAAGTTATTGAAACAAAACAAAAAAATTATCAAAGTATGGCTAACATAAAACCTGACCACTGTTGGTCTCCTGTTGACAGCCATTAATTGATACGTGTTTTGAATAATGGTCACTTGTCACTGTAACCAAAACAATGAAGGTGCCTTCATAAAGTCATATATATATATATATATATATGACATATATGATATATATATATATATATATATATATATATATATATATATATATATATATATATATATATATATATATATATATATATATATTGCTCCTTTCATAGAGTTCTCAAGCTGAAGTATATTTGAACACTACAGAAAATATTTGAGAAAACACACAATCAATTTTTTTTAAAAGTCAAAACTTAAATCATGTTTTGGATTTGTTTAAATCACTTGAACTGTTAATTTTCATGCAAGGTCTTTTTCATTAGCTGACAATCAAAGGCTTGCAATTTAAAAAAGGGTTTTATGTAAATGTAGCGTGGTAAATGAAATAGAGCCAACACCACATGTTTCCCTTTCCAAATATTTACACACGTCACTGTTACGGCTTCTCTCTCTGCATTTTTTTAAATCAGTGTCACACACCAGGAAGCTCTGCACACACGCTGCAGTACCTGTGTGCTACCTCTGGATGGTGAACTGCATGTGTTAAAATGTTTACTGAACTATTTTTGAGAAACAACTGTAGAACTTCCGCTTTACAATTTCCTTCACTTTAACAGCCAGCCATTTTGCCCCACCTTCAACGATAAACGCATTTGATGGCAGACGGTGGCTCATCCAAACTTCTTACGCGAGCACATTTCACCCTTTAGGGCAAATAAATTCAACAACTTTTCAGATGTCAAAAACACAATGAGGTTAATCATTTACACATTTGAGCTTCTGCTTCTTTATTGCCTCTTCTTTTTTTAGTCACACTTTTTTCCCACTTTGTTTGTATTTTCTGAACTGATCTTTGTGGCATCTATCGGATTTTCATCTTTGAAGAGGAGTTCTGCTGCTTTAAAGCATTTTCCTGCATGTTGTGGCCTGCATGGCTCATCCAGCGCGCTCAGTGTGAATCACCGCTGTCAAATACACACCTTAAGATCTACATGTTAACACTGGACATAAAACACAAGTACAGAAGTTTCTTTTACACTTTTACGCTGAACCGCACAGTAATCTCGCTGAAGTGGGTCAAACTGTTGCTCCTACCATGTGACAACCTTTGACAGCTCTATCTGATTACCCTGAAATTCAGAGCCTGGGGCCAATCCCCATTTACGCGTCAGCTGGGCAACCACTGTGTAATTCAAAGCTTGACGGCCCCTTTAATTTCTAACACACTGGTTAAAATTAGTAAAATAATAGCATACCCATCTCCCACGACCACACATTTGATAGCTTGCATCCTGTTCCGCTCAGGTTCGTCTGTGCTCTTCACTCTGAAACAGACTCAGAGAGGAAGGCTGAGAGACGCTGAAGAGCATGCAACTACAGGAAATTGTTGCACACCTCCCTCCCCCTTCGTTTGCTGCTTCTTTTTTTTCTTACTCAGCCTCTCTCCCTTCATTTTTGCACTCATCACCTTCTTCCTGTTTTGTTCTTTTTTTCTTTCAAACAACAGACCTTAAGCTGAAAAGATACCAATACCAATAAGACAAATTCATGTGAAGGGTGTTGAAAAGCAGTCTCTGTTGCAACAGAGAAGAAGCTGTGAAATGGCTACAAAGAGGAAGGTTCTGCGAACAATAAGAGCTTTATTTAAAACTTCCTCTTCTGTTGGGCATTTACCATTCAGTAAATGCAGACCAGCATGTCCGGAACATATGGAAGCTAAAATTAATCTACCTCAAATTTCATTTTGCTATAAAAGATTGAATTCCATAAACCTCATTAATTAAAGACATGCACTCACACGCGCGGTTACATTCCCCTTGGTTTACACAACATAACACTTACTCACATTCACTTCCTGGTGTTTTCTGCAGTATGTGTCTAATGGTTACCTTCATCTTAAAACAACATTAAACCTTGTTATCCCTCCTGGTGCACTCATGATACTATAAAACACATTTATGTCCTCACAGTGTGAGTGATACAAGTACCCACCTGCAAATAAATGTTTATTGTCGGTTAACTTCAAGTTATGTGTCTGTAAATGTGGTATTGTGATGCTAACCCAGCATCCTAAATGCTGTCCTAATGTATGCATGGGCACTCCCACCTCATCACAATCCAAAAACATGCATGTAGTCAGGTTCACATTTACTTTTTTAAAGATTTAAAACAACAAGTAATGCACATGAACGCAATACAAAATATATACACAAGATAAGATAAGATAAGATAAAAACCTTTATTAGTCCCACACGAGGGAAATTTGTTTTGTTAAAGCAGAAAGTGGACAGTGCAAAGTTACATAGCAAAAATTAGAAAAACACAGGAATAGAATAAGATAACTTCACTAGCTGGGCCACGTCCTCATCTTTAGGTTTGACAGCATTTTAGTAGGTAAAGGTGAATGGCTTTGACATGAATTGAGCTGCGGTTTGGGGAAGGCCTCGAAGGGGACTGGCGACGGCTCCCAGGCCTGGCAGATCCCCATGAACTAAATAGAAGCGAAGAAGTTAAAGAATGGAGAAAAAGGAGGGAGGGAGGGGCACGTAAACGAGAATGAACAGCTTGCAGAACTGGGGGAACCTATATAGATGACAGCCAGAAGGAGCGTGTTTGCAGGTGTGGTCCCTCTCCTGAAATTCTGATACATAATCTCCAAAAGAATGAGAATAGAAATACTGTACATAATAGAATTTAATAGAATAAAATACTATCTAATAGAATAGAAATAGAATAGAAATACCATATACAACTGAGTAAAATACAATGGTCACCACAGAGACATAGAAGGAGTGGCCCTTCACTCCAAAAGACCTGAGTCTCTGCAGCAGGTACAGCCTGCTCTGCCCTTTTTTGTAGAAGGCATCTGAATTATGAGTCTAGTCAAGTTTATTGTTCAGATAAACACCAAGGTACCTGTAGCTGTCCACAGCCTCGATGTCCATACCTTGAATGTTTAGTAGTTGCAGTGGAGGATGTTTGTGCCTTTTATTTTATTAGTGTTGATCTGGAGGTAGTTCTGCTGGCACCAGTCCACAAAGTCGTGGGTCAGTTCTCTGTACTCCTTGTCGTCCCCATCAGTGATGAGGCCGACTATTGCAGAGTCAACAGAGAACTTCTGCAGGAAGCACTGGGTGGAGTTGTGGGAGAAGTCTGCAGTGTAGATGATGAAGAGGAACAGAGCCAGAACAGTTCCCTGTGGGGCCCCCGTACTGCAGAAGACCCTGTCCGACACACAGCCCTGATTTCTCACATACTGTGGTCGGTCATTGAGGTAGTCCAGTATCCATGTAGTGGGGTGATAATCCACTCCTGAGTTCTCCAGCTTGTAACAATACAAATCAACAATAAACATGCCCTGAAATACACAATAAATCATGAACTCTAATAAATGTAAAAAATGCCATCAAATAAAACAATAGAAAAAAACAAGACCGTGCTTGCACAATAAAGGCCAGGATGTACTGTACCAACAAGAATAAGTAGGTTTTTATAGGCGTTTTAAAATAATTGAGTGAGTGGGCATCTCTTATGTGAAAAGGTAGGTTGATCCAAAGATTAGAGGCCACCACTAAAAATACTCTCTCACCTCCCATTTTTACGCCTACATTTAAGAATCTACAAGAGCAGTTGGTTCATAGACATTATTGATGTAGTCGGGTGTATGGCTATAAAAGTTCAGTAGTAGGGTGCAGTAGGTGCAGTTTTATTTATATATGTACTTTATATTGTAAGTAGTTATATTGTAAGTCTTTAGAATAACACAAAGAAAACAGAGAAACCCCAAAAATCAGAAGCAGCTGAAGCATGTTGGATCATTAGTACATCCTATGAGTACTATGAGGGAATTATAATAGTTAAGCCTAGAAGTAATAAAAGCATGAACTAGTTTTTTGGCATCACTGTAGTCTTAAAATAAAAAAATGGCGTTTTGAGGTGGGTCTTGTGATGGTGCAATGCTGTTGTAATCATCCTGTTTCTTTCCTCTCAAAAGACAAGCTGCTGCATTGTGTACAGTTTGCAGGTGATGAAGCAACATGGTTTGTATAGGCAGATATAGTTGTAGATCATCTGCAATGCAAAGAAAGGAGAAGTTGTGCTTTTTAAAAATTGACCCCAAGGCAATCATATAAACAGAGAGAGCCCTCAGTTACCCCAAACAGTTAAAAGCCTGTCATTAAAACCTCTTGAAAGGGCTTTTTTCTGTGTAATACTCTGCTTGAAACCAGTCTAGATTTTTTTCAGAGATACTACTAAATGTTTATAAGCATTAGATCAACAATACCTGCCCCAAAGATACTGTTTCCAGGAAGCTGTAAGATGACGGCAAATGTTGAAATATTTCCATTAAGCAAGACAAAAACACATCTTCATACAACCACGCAAGAAAAACAGCATTTGTGATGTTCATCTACAACCACTAGATGGCACTTTAGCAACAGTTTTTGCTATTGACTCACGTTTAAAACTCTGAGCTTGCACAGCACAGTTGCTCGTCCTTTATCTATCACTGCTATTTAAACTATTGTTTTTCTTAAATTTGTTTGACTTCTCACATCACTTTTTTTGAGAAAAACATTATTCAGAATAACATTAACACCTCGCTTAATAATAGTTATAATGTCAGGTTTAATTATGAGAACTTTATATTCACATTCTATTTTCTCCTCCTGCTAATGTTCCTTGAATAATTTTACTTCCGTTTCCAAAGTGTGTTTAAACTGCTGTAAAACCTCAATTTGTTTATGGTTACCTTGGCAGGATGCAACATGCAAAATTCAACCCGTTAACTACTCGTTGGTTTTTCAACAGTGCGAGCTTTCAGCTGTCAAATAAGCCCGAGAGAGAGAGTACGTTAAGCAGAGCAGGAAAGCAACACAGCTTTCAAAATAAAAGTATCACATTTTAGTTAAATAAAGTCACCTGTAATTGCGGTCACATTTTCCCGCTGAAGGGTAAATATATCTCTATCAAGGCTTCGTGGCTCACCTCATCATATGATAACATGATAGTAATGCTTTCCAAACTCGTCTCCTAGCTAGTTTTTTCAGCTTTGACGTACAGAAAACACTCGAAGATTCAACTACATAACAGTGGAAGATATCTGCAGATATCTCAGGTCCACAAACCTGTGCAAAAAAATTAGTTTTTTTCTTTTCTTTTCTTTTTTTTTTTTACATCTGTGTTTTACTCCGACTGTTTCTGTTAATATGCGTTTAAAAACATAAATGGAAAAGTTGACTTCTTGCATCCTGAGATGAAACATGAAAAAAGACCGTCTTTGATAAAATTAAATCTCTGACAAATTCGTTTATTAACCGTTTTATTTTGAAGGCTGACCTGTTTGCGGTCTCATGTATGAGTGGTATTGTGACAGATGGGGAAGAGGTGGGGTTGAAAGACAGCATCCACTTCATTCAGCTGTTAATTCACTGTGTGCCAAGGCAGCCTGCGTATCTTGATACATCGACTTTGTTTAGCTGTTTTTGTACTGATTTTTTCCCCTCTATCCTTGGATATAAATGACTGATTGCCAAATGGGTAAGACTTGGTTTAGTTGCCTTTTTATTACTGATTTTAAAATGTATTTATTTAGTTAATATTTACAGAGAACGGGATCGTTTAAATTATTGATATTTAAATGTAGGTGTGATTTTCAGAGACTGTCACTGGATATTTAAAATTAAAAGGCTCTTTCATGCAATTTACCTTCATAATTGTCTTTTAGTATACTCCTGATGTGTGATACTCTTATTATAAAGACGCTTGACCTTATGACATGAATTGGATCTTAAAAAGTTATCCAGCTGTTTTATAGGGAAGCTTCAAGTTTCACACTGTCATGTTTCTAACTAATCAGCTGTTATTTGAAGACAAATCATTAGAAATAAATACTGCTATTCCTGGTGCAAACCTTCAGTGCATGCTGAGAACAGCTGGTGGAACGTTTTAGTGATGGTTGTAGACTTCAGCATATACCACTTCTCACTGTTTAACCTTGTGGTCATACATTGTGGGTCTTAGCAGCTAAAATGGGGAAGAGGCTCACATGCACGTCACCGACTGTAACATTAAAAAGGAAGTTGCAAAGATGCCTAAACTACTTTAAAATGTAACTTAAAGTCAGCGGTTATTTTTCAGATTGGTAATTCGGTATCTAAATTACCTAAACAAAGGCTCCAATGATTTAAGCGTGTCAGCTTTGTTGCACAAGATGTGTAAAGGAAGGGTGGGGAAGTGGAAGTGCTGTGGTCACATCATTAACAGCAAACAACATATCTCTACAGGAAGTATTGGCAGTTAGCAGTCTTTTAGCTTTAAATCTTCTAAAAAAGATTTATTTTCTCAAAAGATAAATGTAAAAAAAAAAAAAAGTTTTACAGATTCAGTATGGCCTGAATGCTGCTGAGGAACCAGAGTTCATACACTTTGCTTTGCTTATCATAACATCTCATCATCTATGCTGATGATAAAAAATATGTTGCTTTGTTGTTGTTGTTGTTTTTTTTAAAGTAACGTCTTTTCATTTTCTAAAATCTCAAAAACAGGTGTTTTGTAATTTGTAATTTGTAATTTTGTCTTTATCTAAGTAAAACACAAATACAGAGAAAATTAAATGGAATTTGCTGAGAGAGGATGTTGGGTAAACCACCAAATGGTATGACGCTTTCGTTAATGATGCATTTTTAAGCCAAACAGGAGGTCAGTGCTCTTTTAAGATGACGCAACTTCGGTGAGCTGCAATGGAGCTGCTTTGCAAACTGACACTGCTACAAATAAAGCCACAAAGACAAAATTCAAAGTGCACAAAGAATTAAAAAATAAATAAATTGCGCCTTACTAAAAATTGACCTTACCTTGATATTTACCCCGACCCTTGAATATGTGAAGGCGGGTGACACTGGCTATCATTAGACATGTTCAGAGAGTTGTGAGTTGGCATGAACATTTATAGAAATGGTAAGAGTAATGCTGCCTCTTTTTTGTTTCTGAGGCTTTGCAGTAATGTTTCAATTATGCTCAGTTGTGGGCATAGGAAAGGGGCTGTTCAGTCCCAAGAGGACCCTCGTACAGTTGTGGCTGTGAGAAAGTATAACCCCCGCCTAAGCCGGCAGCAGCTTCTTCATGTTTCTGTCACATTCAAGTTTGTAAAATGGAACAGGAGTGAGGCAAATGAATGTGGTTGTTGCTTTGCTGTTTATTAGGTGTGTTTATGTGGCAAACCGATGGCCATGTTTGAGTTTTAAACTGATCAGTACTGATCCATACCCAGAGGTATTTGAAAGACAGTCAGAAGCAGCTGTTTCCAGTGGAGGCGCCTTTTTTCTCCTCCAGAGCCTGGTTTGGAAATTCTCCTACAGGTGCAGACAAAGCTCAAAAGTGTGGGGGCTGCTCTAAAAGGGGCCCTCAAGTTTCCCCAGTGGAAAACAGTCTATCACTACAATGTGAAGATGAAGGAAACTCTGGGTCATTAAGATAACTAATCTCTGTGACGCAATGACCACATGAGACTGATAATTGAATCTAAAATCATAATACGGTAAAATATTATCTATAACTGAGCAAATTTCCAAATACTATTTTCTTCCTTAGAATTAATGATCATTAAAAAAAACAAACAATTCATGCTATGGCTCTGTTTCTGTTTAATGGAATGGAAATATGAGAAAACTCACCATGGATTTGCAAGTCGCTCTGTTTTCAAGAAAAATATTCACAGTACTGTTTTGTGGTGACAGAAATCATTCATGAAAAAACCACAGCACCTGTCTCGCGTATCTTCCAGAGAAGCCGTCTTCCCTGTGTTGTGGTTGTTTTTAAATATACTCCACATTTTCAATATGCAAATTATCATTCAAATTATTCAAGAACAGCTCCGTTCTGCGCATTTGTTGTAGAGTAGATATTGTTGTATTTGAAGAACTGACAGAATCTGTCATAATTTTGTTCCACTGTTTGTTTAGTTTCCTCAGATTTTACACCAGAAGAGAAGATGGAGATCAAAACCATCAAGACATATAAAAAAGACCTTCTGGATGATATCCAGGTAACCTGTATACATATACCAGGCATGTCCAAGGTCCAGTCCGGGGGCCAATAACAGCCCTGGGGCAGATTTTATATGGCCCCTCGCTCCCACCACCACAAACAGAATTAATAAAGTGTCATTTGTCTTTTCACCTCATGGTAGCAGCACCATATCTTCAGCAGATCTTTATGTTATTTTACTCCATGTGTAAATGAAAAGCAGATTAATTTTGTTAAGGCTTGAACACCTGATCACCATAACAACAATTCTTGCATTATTAAAAAAAATAAAATGTGAAAAAAGAAGCATAATGTTTCAAAAAAAGGTGAGAAGGATTGGGGGCCCCTGGGTGATCTTCCATTAATATGGCACTCTTACAAAAAAAGTTTATACAATCATTGCACTTATTTTCGTGTTTTCCATGTTTTTTTTTAAACAATATAAAATACTTTTCTTTCTCTCTGTCTTTTCCAGAAGTTAAAAATGGAGATAGACAATGTGATGGCAGAAATACTCAGTTTTGAGTCTGCAGAAGAAAAGTAAGTAGACTTATATTGTTTTTTTTGTGCAAAATGGGAAAAACCCTACACCTGCATCATGTACGGAGGTTTCTTTGTCATGTATTTAGAACACCTACACAATGCCACTGACAAAAAAACATGTAAATGTCCTACATGACTCAGTGACACAGTGCCTTGCCAATGATTACTAACACTTGAAAAGAGTTTTCCACTTATAACATATTGATTAGCTATTTTTTTGACGAGAAAACAGTTTTTTGTTTCACAGTTGTGGGCAAAATTATGCAACACTTACCCCCTAATTACAATCACTGATCCAAACTAGGCTGATAGTCAACAGAATGAGATGCATGAAACCAAGGTGTTTTATATTGTAAGGTAAAGACCATAAGATGATACAGAGAGAACCCCAACAATCAGGAAACCTTCTATGAGCAAGCACTTGGCAACAGTGTGAAGGAAAAATTCCCCGTTAACAGGAATAAATCTCTGGAAGAACCAGGCTCAGGGAGGGGCGGCCATCTGTCACGATCTCGGCATGGCATGCATCATATCCTTAAAGCAATTTGAGGAAACTGAAAAAGTCGAGGAAAAAAGAGGAAGTTGAGGCCTGAAAGACAACCTACAGCAGATGACAGTACTGTCATGTCCTTAAGAAATAGGGGGAAAAAAAACAACTGACACATTGACTACACCGACGATCTACTCTTTGGTGAAGCTGCTTCAGAAATGGTCTCTGTGGAGGCGTGTCTGTCAAGAAGTCATTCATAAGGAAGGGAAACTAGGAGAAAAGACCTGGACTGAAAATCAGTGAAAACAGGTCATGGTCATGGTTAAAGTTTGAATGTCAGTATGTAGGCAGGACATAAGAAAGGAGGCACAACAATGAGTCTCTACAGCTATAGTGGAGGCTCTGACCTGGTTTGGGACTGCATTTCAGACAGGGGTGACGGATTCTTTTCAAAACTGCAAGAATTATGAATGCAGAAAAGTATTGTCAGGTTTTGATCCACCATGTAATACCATCTCCCAACAAACTGACAGTGCAGTAAAACAAACCTGGATAGAAAAATATACAATGAAGCACTATCATTCATGAATTGGCCTCCACTGAGACTGGACCTCAACATTATTAAAGTAGTTTGGGAACATCTTGATAAAGAATGGGAAAAAATGACAGCCAACATCCAAAGAGGAGCTTTGAATGTCCTTCAAGAAGGCTACACATGCAATCCTGTGCAGTTGCACCGAGTATGTGTGCAAAGAAAATGAAAAAGAACAAGTGTAAGACTTTTGTCCACGACTGACATTTTTCTCATTATTGTTGATTTTTCAGCAAAGCAATAGAGAAAAACAAACAATTTGCAAACGGGAAGAAGAAATTCAACATGGACCCTAAAAAGGTAAGCTGGATCAACACACTCGACAAGGAATAACTATTTGTTATGAAGAATTAAAAAACAAACCAACAAAAAAGCTTTTTTGCATTTCGCTGTCTGACCTTTTGCAGCTGAGCACCTTCATCCAGCACAGCAGCTTGTATATCTTTCATGTGTGTCATACTGAAGGGGCCGCCGTGTCTGTGAACAGAACAGACACCCTGGCCCACACCAGAGTTTCTGTGGTTTTGCTTGGAGGTCAAAGTTATGACTGCTGTGCGTGCAAATGTTTGCAACTACTGATACAATGAATAATTCTTATCATGGTTTACTTTCTTTTTTGTTTAGCTTAACTTTACTACAACTTAATATAACTTGACACAGTTATATTAACAGTGTTCCACTTTAAACCATAGGCAGTCTAAAGTAATATAAACATGGCAATCGATGTGTAATCAACGTTGGATTACACAGAAGCGAATTAAGGCAGCATGTAGCTGCATGCAGGCAATAACTAAATGCTAAACATTGTTTTCCTCTTCAAGCACAGTATCGAGGAGAAAGAGGAAGAGATAACTGAATTTAAGGAATTAGGATTACAGATGCTGTGAACTTGCTGTGTTTTACCAGATGAGATCATTGTGAAAGTAGCACACATTAGCCACAGCAGGCAGCGCATGTGTTCCTGTGCATATTTTAAGTGCTATGTCAGAAGCTAAAAATTCTCCTTACCTGTGCAGTTTTAGTGGTGAGGACAAATAGAGCCCAAATGTGAACTTCTGTGAAATGATCTGCTTGCTTGCAGGGAATCAATTACTTGTTGGAGATTAAGCTGCTGGATGGAAGTGCTCGATCCATCGCCGAGTTTCTCTACAAGGAAGAAGGACTCAACAAGACAGCCATTGGAGAATTCCTTGGAGAAAGGTGAGTGAGGCAAGGGAGTGTGCAGACGGCAGTAGAAGGGAGGCAATGAGGATGGGAGTGGAGGAAATGAAAAGGTGTAGAATCAGAGCGTGAGGAGGCTAAAACAGAGGATAAGTTAGGATAGGTCTTGTATGGAAAAGGTGAAAACTTTCCTTTTGTTTCATGCCTTTTCCCTCACACTCCGCCCCACAGGGAAGAACTCCACCTTCAGACCCTGAAGGCTTTTGTGGAGCTGCACGAGTTCTCCGACCTCAACCTGGTCCAGGCTCTCAGGTCAGCCCCTCTTCATCTGCTGTCTCATAAACACAATTTTTCTTCATGATCATTTTACAAGGATGTTTGCATACACATATGTAATAGTATAATGGATAACACCAATAGGAACCTGACTAAATGTAGACTTGCAGACTTGACCTTTTAACTACTAAACAAAGACAAAAGGCCATAGAAGGGCATAATTGAAGTTTAAATGTACCTACATGGTAATATTTGCACTTATTTATGAGCAAAAACAGAGAAAAAGAGTAATATGTAATCAGAAAGTCTTTCCACAGTCACTAAACTGTAACTATTATCAGACAAGCAGCTATATATAACTTGTTCACAGTGTGGACAGACCCAATGTTCACTCAGAGGTATCAGGAGCAGTAAAATTACTCCAAACCTTTTGCTACAGAGACAGGCAGACAACGGTGGTACGGAGGGAAAAAAGTATTCCAAAAGTATTTGTAAAATTTTGATTTCCAAAGAAAAGGGTTTTGATCAAAAATGTTAAGATTGTGTAGCAAATTAAAATGTCCTTTATCCAAAACAAAACAAAAAAAATGTATAAGGTTAGTCATCATGGTGATAAATACTCAGGATGGAAACAGTTATTTACTGTTGTTTATTATGCTTCCAGGCGTTTTGAGAAGTCAAAAAAAAAATCTACCTAATGTTGCACGGTAACAGTGATGTCATCGGGGTTATCCTGTCTGGTTATCCCTTCTTTCCTTGACCTTGTTAGGATCAAGTAAAATCCACCTTGAAAAGGAACTGACAAATAATTTTAAAACAAAAAGTAAAGGAGAAATAAGAACCACGGTGCTTAGACTCTCACCCTTTCATTTTACAGCAGCTATTTCTGACACAGGTCCGCTCTAAACCACATTGTTCTAAAGATACGATACATCTGAAATGAGTTCTTACTGTGTTATTTGCAGGGCACAGACACATGGAGAAGCCAGTGAATGACTTGATTCCTTTAGTTATTTGATCTACTTCAATGCCTGACTGCATAAAGGCGCCCATGACACAAACTTAACTGACATATAAAATGAACCTAAAAAGAGGACATAACCAATGCAAATGTGAAACTATATTTTCATACAGCTATTTTGATGGCGAGCACTTCTCTGAACTCGTGTAACGAGCCCTTCCCGCATGGCCACAACTCATAATGACCAAACTTGACACAATTAGAGTATATTAATAACTTTCCCTGATGATCAAGCAATTCCAACCCAAGTGTTGAAGATGAAATTTGTCAGAATTTCACAAGCAGAACAGACAAACTTGATTCTCACATTAAATGTAACCTTTCCTGTCCTTGTATGCTGATGTTAACATGCTATATAGATGACTCCACCACAGGTCACACTGACCGATCTGCTGTTAATCAGTCCTTCAGCACAAAAAGCAGCTATAAAGTCCAGACTTTGAGACTTGCTACAGACAGACAGTGCGTCTCCTGTCTGCTTGCTGATAAACGGCTCAACGTGTATTGTTAGCATACTGAGGTGTTCTGCCTTTGCGGTGTGTATGTGACAGACAGTTTCTGTGGAGTTTCCGTCTGCCTGGTGAAGCTCAGAAGATTGACCGTATGATGGAGGCCTTCGCCACCCGCTACTGCGACTGCAACCCCGATGTCTTCCAGTCAACTGGTGGGCTTCAATATGCATTCTATATTCATACTTCCTGTTTGAACTGTGTGTCAAAAACAAGACTGTGTGTGAGAGAGCGGAGGTTTTGTTTTTTTTTAATTACCACACCATCTTTGTATTTTTGATATTCACGTCTTCCTTTCTACTTTTTTTTTGTGCTTTCTCCTCGTCACTGATTCTGTATTTCTCTATTCAGTACCAAAAATGCATATGTGAAACACTGGCTCAGGCTTCCTCTTATTCTTTGTGTGCGTGTGCATCTTCCTCTTAACACCAGACACGTGCTACATCCTGTCTTTTGCCATCATCATGTTGAACACGAGCCTTCACAACCCCAACGTGAAGGACAAAACCACTCTGGAGCGTTTCATCTCCATGAACAGAGGCATCAACAATGGAGAGGACCTACCCAATGATCTGCTGTCGGTGAGAACCTCTCAAATACGCAATCACAGCGCCCACGTAGACGCCAAGAAGCAATTACCTAAATGGACACACAGCTAACATTTTAGCCTCTGCATACATTCACCACACATTATCAGCTCCCTAGTGATGTAAAAGAAACGGCTAGCTCATATTGTGAATAATAAGAGGAAGGTGAACAAGAAGAGATTGTGTTAAAACGTCAAAATGAAACAGAAGCTAACAATAATATTATTTATTACAGTATTTGTAACAAAAAGTAAAACCACACAGTTCCTTTCCTCCTCGAGAAAGTAATACCTGTATTTCATAGTCACCACTAATGTGGAACTGAAACACACACAGACATGAAAACATCCAGGTTCTCTCATGCCAATCTTCCACCCACAGGTCAGTCGAGGCCGTCAGCGGGTTACAGGAGGCTCAGGATCATATTTTATATTCACCTGCAATTCATTTAATGGTTGCATTTCATTTCACTCTCTCTACGCACAGAAACTGTACGAGAGCATACGCAACGAGCCCTTCAAAATCCCAGAGGACGATGGGAATGATCTGACTCACACCTTCTTCAACCCCGACAGAGAAGGATGGCTCCTCAAACTTGGTAAAATCGCACCCAGAAAACATGCTTAAACAGTGGACTTTTTTTATGTTAAGCGTGCTTTGCCCTGCTGTGTGGCATCACATCTTAGTAATTTGCTACACAAACAGGAAAGTACAGAGGAAGCACGGAGAGAATGATCCAATACTGGAAGATTCTCATGTGTGCTTACACGCAAGTGACATAATATCCCCAACCAACAGCCCACATTTTTGTTGTCTCTCTATTTTAGGAGGTCGGGTTAAGACGTGGAAGAGGCGATGGTTCATTCTGACAGACAACTGCCTCTACTACTTCGAGTACACCACTGTAAGGCCTCTATCAAACTCATCATGCTGTCACTGTATATTTGTCCTTCTCTAGCTGTTGCTAAGCTCTTTTGATGAATCAGGCGAATGGCATCATAGGTGGTTGGGTTTAATCAGTTTTTTTACATATCACTGACATCGAAGTTGTAGCTATGAAAACCTAACTGGAACGTAACCATAGAGACGGTTGTGCTGAAAACGCCCATGTTTTATTACGTGTCTTTTTTTTCTTGCCTAATGTTACAGATAAAAATGACACATTAATGCCTTTAACCTTTGAAGATTGACCAAATTCTCAGTGAGTTACGTGGTATTACTCAGGCTTTGAAGAGCAAAATGTGATGTTATTTCCAGTAAAAGTGTCACTTAATAATCTTATATCAGGTATCTATCCCTATCTTTTCTGCTTCCCTTTTTTTCTGACATTGGTAACATTTTTTTAATTCTCATCTCTACATTTTTTTTGTTTTTTTACCCACCTGACTCATCAATAAATGTCTTTTGGATCTGCCTGTAGGATAAAGAGCCCCGAGGCATCATCCCCCTGGAGAATCTCTGTGTTAGAGAAGTGCATTACCCTCGTAAACCGGTAAGATCCTGTCAGCTGTTCAAGCAGAACACAAACACATTCTGCAAGTTGATAAACTGATAGTTTCTAAGAGCGACTTTCATGTTGATGGTCTTGCATCGTGTAGTACTGTCTGGAGCTGTACAACCCCAACAGTCGAGGGCAGAAGATCAAAGCATGCAAGACAGAGACGGATGGCAGGGTGGTGGAGGGGAAACACCAGTCCTACACAATCTGTGCCTCCAGTGCAGAAGAGAGAGATTCCTGGATTGAGGCCATCAGGTCAGACCACACACACACACACACACACACACACACACACACACACACCTACACACACACACACACACACACACACACACGCACACACACACACTTACACGCACTTCTTTCAATTAGGTCAATGAAGCTTAATATGTTCGGCTACTCACACCGGATGTTCACAAAACAGCCAGTCTTAGCTCATTATTTGCTAACAAAGTTGTTGAGAAAACACACATTTGGTTCCTGGCTATTTAGAGGCAGCACTGCAAGTACAACACAAGCACACAAAGGATTAGTATTAATGCTGTGCAATACTTTTGTTATTGATCTGACACCAAGTATCTAGAGGGCCACTATTGCAGATACAAAGAGCAACACTAAAGGCAGCTTACGCAAGAGGAGTGCAGTATGACTTATGAGATGAATCATCACCAATTTCTGATACTGAACACATTTTAACGGCCAATACGTCACTGTGATTTTTACTTCTCATAATAATTAAGATAAGAAATCACACTTTTTCAGCTTTTCATGTAGTCATGTAGGCTGTAAATAAAATAGATTTGACAGTCAACATTAAAAGTTTCAGATAGTTTTCAAAGCACTTTGTTAAAATGTCTCAATATTAAGCATTTGTAAGGTGTAAGTAAGATATTAGCAAGTGCTTAATTCGTCATTTATATATCATTACTCCTCCTTAGTATGTCATTACAGATTTGTTTATTTATCCATGTGTTATTGTTACACCATGTAACTATGTACAGCTATTATTCCCAGTAACAATCATAATCATTACTCATAATAATAAAGAGGAATAATGATGTATAACTGATGTATTAAGCACTTGCTTATACCTCAATAATGCTAAATAGACATTATTATAAAGTTCTGCTGGTATTTGGATCAGTCTCCCACTCTAACCACTAGTACTTGGTTGCAGTCATGCTTGTTGATGACTCTTCTTTTAGGTATAATTTTGGTTTTCAGCAGTTTCGGAGAGAGTCTCTCTAATGGAAGATGCATGTCTTTGTTCACTAGTGCCAGCGTTATATGTCTGACTCGTGTAGCTTTAGTTTGAAATCAGCACCTTGGTGCATATTGGAACAGCAGCATTAGCACTGAGGACACTGCTTTAAACCACTGAAATAATAAACTTCTGCCTATACCAAGATTAATCCGAATGCCTATGGAAAATGTGTTCTTCAATAAGCCAAGAGCAATACATAGTTATGTATTGTTATTTAACTGTATATTGTTTTATAAGCTTTTGTTAACCTCCTATAAGCTAATGTCAGCCTGTTGTTTATCTTCAAATAGGGCAAGTATCACCAAGGATCCGTTCTACGACTTGGTCTCAGTCCGTAAGAAAAAGGTGATACACCAAACTTCCCAGGACTCAGGAGAGCAGGATCCGACCTCGTGAATGTTCAGCTCACTCCACCGTGCACTGTGGATTGTAATTTCTTTTGAAAATCATTTTAACCACCCTGCAACAAAAGGGCAATGGAGGCTTCAGAAACACACTGACGGTGGTGGTTTAGACTAAAAAAGAGACTTCCCTTTCCACTTCTCCTTTCATAGACTGAGAAACACAGTGTCAGGGGTGAAAAAATGACTCATTTGTGTTGTTCATGGCATCAGCACGGCGGGCAAAGGAGCGCTTGGCAACAAATTCTCTGGGCCCACACGAGGAGATATGTCGGTTTAGGTTAACACATTTGACAGTGTGTGTTTACTGCACTTGTTTTCCTCTCTGCAGTGAGAAGATGATTCTTTAGGTTTTATTTACACCTAACCAAGTATCTCAGCTAAGGAAGAAAAATTAAACATGTGATGTCTCAGCAGTTCCTTGAATGCTATTAAAAGGCGCATGTAGGGCACAGCGTCTTACTCAACTCAGTTCTCATTGCTCAGAAGCGGACATTTATAGAGTGATTTTATTTCTGTCTGGTGGACAGCTTTAAGTTTTACTGCAAATCCATTGGTGGTGTTATCTCAGTGACCCGTTGAAGTGTGTAGTTTGTACAGAATCATTTTCACGTATGTAAATATGTTTTTCAGTTGTTTGGATCTTATACAGTCACATCAAATGCATGTTAATATGTTTTTGTCATGTAAATTGAAAGGACAGTGCAATAGGAACATGCATATTATATCTGCTTTGTAACAAATTTACTGTGTAAATTGAAATCATTTAACCATTCATTGTGTTTTGAGTCAGTCTGTATACTGCATATGTTTGATCACTGTGAGGACTGTATTTTTTAATCTCTCACAAAATGATTATTTAATCAAAAAAAAGTGTTTATCGGTGCGTTGGTATTAAAAAGGAGGATTTTGTTTTCATACTTTGATCTTGACAGCTGTGTTTTCGGTTGAATACGCACTGAAACCATTCAGCCACACCTTACTTCCTCATATTTATTTTGTATGCAGATATGTTTGGTTTACATCCTTGGGTGAAGCTTCAAAACCACCTCTGTGGTTTGATGTGGCAGGTTGTCGCGTACAGAGGTTTAGGAACTATGTGTGAGAATTTTGTCAAAATCCTCCTTGCTGCTATATTTCTTTCATAAATGACCCCTGACACTTGTCTCCACCCATTCCACCCTGCCTACACGCTCTTCTTCACCTCTCTTGGGCACTGTCCATTGATTTGAATGGTCAACCCAATGCATTTAAACCTGTTCTCTTCATTGCAGCTTCACTGTTACACCAGGTCTTCTCACACACATGTATTCTGTCTCACGTCTGCTGACTTTCATTTCTTTTTTCTGCACAGCATACAACCAGGTTCGCTCTGGGGTGGCTGTAGCTCAGGAAGTAAAGCAGGTCATCTGCTAATAGTACCCCTGGCTGCTCCAGTATGCATGTCAAAGCATCCTTGTGCAAGATACTGAACCCTAAGTTGCTCTCTGATTCGCTCATCAGAGTATGAATATGCATGAATGTTAGACAGCCAGAACTTAAGCATATGAAAAAGTGGGCGAATAAGGCATGTTGTATAAAGTGCTTTGAGTATTAAGGTGCTATATAAAAATTTACCATTCCACCTGCTCCCTACGCTCACTTTCAGATCACAGCATCGTCTGTGAGCATCATAGTCCAGAGTAAAACTGGAAACAATTCAGATTAGTACTTAAAAATGTATCATTAAAAGCTAACATATAGATTATACCTATAGAATGTGGAAATGTTTATTATGTTTACAACATAATATTATTTGTGTTGTACTCATATGCTTAAACCAACAGGTGCATTTTGACTTCATAGCCAAGGCTTCGGTTCACAGTGAAGGCTAAGTAATGACAGGAATGAATTTTGGTGTGATTATGATCATTAGTTTGTCTTTAATTCTGATTATTAGTGATTGCAGAAAACAACAATTAATGAATACTGCTTCATCAGTAATTGAGATAACATAATGAATATACAGAACATCATATTTAGACTTGTTGTTATGGTTATGATAACGTGCATCCCTTCAATCTTTGTACTGAGTAAATCAAACATTTATGTTTACATCAAACTATGAACATCAGCCTCGTGCTCAAGGCAAAATGCACAAAAGCAGCACTCTAAATCTGCACACCTGAATGGACTGAAGTGTCTAAATGTCTGTTGAAAACAAATAAACACGAAGGGCTTTAAAGGAAGCATGAATACACAAGTGACAGGAAACAATGTATTTTCATCCTTGTGCACTGGCAACACACAAAGTGTGCGAGAACACCTCTTCCTGCTGCAGCCTTGACTTCCTGTTTTACTGCTTTTAGTGTTACACCAACCATCAACCCTCCCACCCCCACCCCGAACCTAACCTCCCTCACACTACCCTCAACTCAGCCCCGAGTTTGTCATCAGGCCTGTGGTTCCTTTTTCTTTCCGAGTGGTTAGCAAACGCTAACCGATAAGAGAACCAGAGGGAGAAGCAATGGCGGCACCCAGCGGAAGGGTTATGTAATACAGTCACTAGTTTTTGCCCCCTCATCCTAACCCTGTACCAAGTGTATCATATTTTGTAGATGACTTTTTGTGAGTTTTTCAAACTTCTGCATCATTTATAAGTCATAAACTGCAACAACAGCAATAATTTATGGATGTATATGGATATATGTATACAAAATTAAAATTAAATTGCAGATGTAGCAAAAATAATTATATGGAAATATTTTTATTTTTTTCAGAAGGCTCAATAAACACTCATTTTCTGCATTTGCAAAAAAATAAAAACAATTTTCTGGCAATTATTTCACGGTTCAGGACAAATTATAGACTAGTACCTGCGCATCACCACTAGAGGGAGCTGCACTCAAATTTATGCCTGGCAGTCGTTCAGAGATTTTTACTTATGAACATTTTTATGCTTTTTCTTCTTCACATGACAATTTCCTCACTTCAAGAACTGAATAAAAGGCTATATTTATTATAGAGTTGCAACATAAAACAAAAAGTATGTAAGTAGTATAATATTTAAACTGTAATCTGGGCCTAAACTCATTCACTGTCTAATAATATCCTGCTTTGGGCTGACCATGAGTGGTTATCAATCTGAACTGTGGCCTGCATTGTGAAGCAGGATTTCATAGGTTCAGTGTCCATCCTGGGTTTTCTGTACTATGAAAATGCTTCTCTTCTTACTGGGGTATACTGCCATAGTAACCTAACCTAACTTGCAGCTGGATTAGAGATTATTACAGGTATGAAATCACCGCTTTCTGACCAATTTGTTCCATATCCATTCCTGGAAGATCCTGTGGAGCATCTGTGCATGGACTGTAGGAGTGTCTGAAGTTTTTCAGTTTCCCCAAAACACAGTAAGAAATATAGATTATTAAACAAAACTTTATTCCTTGGGGGGGTTTTGTTTGTTTTTTGTGTTGGTTGCAAACATTTTCACAACTATTTTACTGTGCTACCTATTTGTAGTGGACGCTGCATGTAGTCAAAGTCTGAGTTTGACTTCTGATTTTATATTTATTTAATCAGACTAACCTAATGAGAGCTGTGATACTTGTATGTTAACTCGCACTAGTGACAGTTTTCCTTCCTTGATTCAAACAGGCTAAACTTTATTAATACTGCAGCTCTCTTCCACTTACACTGAGCTATTTCAAGCACACAAACGTCCACACAGAACATTTAATACTGAACTACTGTACACAGCTTTTCATTTAACACATGATCACACTGCTGCTTTGTCTGTAGCAGCTGTGCTGCTTTGAGCCTCTATCATGTGCTTAACTGTGTTGCCATTACTTATCCATCTGATTGGTGAGATGCTGTCAGCACCAACACCTTCATGCAAACGTTCATGTGAAAGCATATCTTGGTTACCGATTTAAGGGTAAGTGGATGTAATGGAAAGACACCATGGTTATGCTAAACTCGCTTCGTAGCGCATGGCTGAGGTGAATGTGTGTGGTTAAGAGCGACAGAGGTGGCTGTAGCTCAGGTGGTAGAGCAGGTCATCTACTGATCGGAAGGTTGGTGGTTCGATCCCTGGCTTCCCCAGTCTGCATGCCAAATATCCTTGGGCAAGATACTAACCCCAAATTGCTCTCCGATGCATCCATCGGAGTATGAATGTGTGTGAATGTTAGTTAGAAAAGCACTTAGAAAAATGTGCTTGTGCGAATGGGTGTGAATGGGTGAATGTACAAGTTGTGTACAGCGCTTTGAGTGCTCAGAAAGAGTAGAAAAGCGCTATATAAGAACCAGTCCATTTACCATTTACCAAATAGCCCCACATCTGGTGGGATTTAAATTTTCCGCTGTGTTACATTTGGAATGTAAAGACAACTTTTGACAACTTCAATGATTTCTTTCACTCTTTGACAGACAGGCTTCTCACGTTGATCCACCTTAAAACTGTACATTCAGTGTCCAGAAGAGAAGAACCTGGAAAATAACAATGTTCAAAGCAAAACACGATGAAAGTGCTCATAACAAAATCTCTTATTAACCCAATCTTCATTCTAACATATCATATAAAACTTAAAACTCATTTATTGTACATTTGGCACCAAACAACAAAATGATTTTATCTTGTCTCTCTGTGAGACGCTGGGTAAAATTCGTCAGCACAATCAAACGTGATGTTAATGTTCATGTGACTAAAGTCATTGTGTGACTCTTCTGTGGAGATGGGCAGCTTCAGCTCACTTTACATCTTCCTTTATGTTGACTTTTTAAACCTGTCAGGAAAAAGAAAATAGAGAAATGATTACATTACAGACCTCTTCACATCGCTCAGGTTAGATTACAGGTTATAATTCATTGGATTAAAATGTGTTCATTGCAGATTAAATCTTCATATACAAGCTAATATTCGTGACTTACTCATATTGTCATGTGAGGCATTGACAGTTTGCTCAGACATAAACTTCCGTCCCAGTCTCGACTGCTTCTTACTAACTTTGGATGGAGATAACACAACCACTTCGCAGTTATCCTCATTCTCCTCATCCTGTTTAGTTTCTGGGGGTACAGGTTCTGTGTTAACAGGAAGTTTATTCTGGGATTTCCTCTTAAAAAATTTCTGCCTTAGTGTGGGACGGCTTTTTATGTCTGACTTGACTCCATTTGTCCTCTTGAAGCTTTCGCCTGGGGATTCTGCCGGCAGCGGACTCAATCGATCCATCTTCTCGCTGCTGGCCAACCGTGGGCTCCCCGAATCTGTCTCCTCGGGAAGCTCAGCCAAACCTGAACCCCTCTTGGGTTCGCGCAGAGATCCTGTTGGACGGGGAGTATCCCCAAACGCTAGTGCGTATTTAGGGTTGTAATATTTGTGTGCTGGGACCTGGATTTCATTATTCCGTGAATCCCCTAAGCTAACCTGGAAGCGGGATGTGGTTGCTGCTAATGGCGGGCGTTTGGTACTCGGTTTAGAGCGAACTGTGGAGGCCACCTGGGCAGCAGGAGGGCTGACGTGAAACTCTTTGTAGAGGTTCATTTTCTCAGAGATGGCATACAGCTCACGGAAGTCCCGGTCAAAGAAGTCGACTGGCTGTCCCGTCATCACAGTGATCATGTTTCGGTCCATACGAGACGTGCACCAGGAGAAGCTGGGAGGACACAGCATTAACAGTTAGGAACGATCATATTCTGTATGGAAGATCTTTGTGTCTCTAGCACAGAAGCAGGTATCAAACAGGCTACAACCACATTCCTATGGCTTTGATCATCATTTTTCTGATTAAAAGCATTAGCAGTATCATTAGCATGCTACCAGAACAAAGTTAGTTGATGACCTTTTTAGTCCAGGCTAAAATATGTAAACAACTGCTAAATGTACTCCCCTAAAATGAGGTCACCCATGCTAGCATAACAAGCTGCCTATAGAGATCATCTACAAAAGTCCAAACACAAACAGAATAATTAATGTCTCAATCCTTCACATAATTTAGCAGAGCTATTGATGGAGCCTGTGATAAAACGAAAGCTACATCTTGTACTCAGGCTAGAAAAGACCAGCCTGAACGATAGCACAGCAAATGATCTACACAGGCATGAATCACAGCTCAAAGACAGACAAGTTAGGTTGACTGGCTGAATGTGTGGATGTATAGATAGATGGATAGGTGTGTGCGTGTGTGTGTGTGTGTGTGTGTATACACAATCAAAAGTAAATCAACCGTATTCAGATAAGTGGATAAGCAGGTGCTTATCCACTTATCTAGCTGCATGTCTCTTCTGACCAGATCGCGCTACACTTGGTGCTTTGTTAGACTTTAATGCAGTACGACATGACTCAGTGCACGTCATGGCACAATGAAGCCACTAAAATGTTAAGCGTGCATGGTTACAAGAATGCTGCTACAACTGCCAATTAAGAGACACAAGCATGTCTTTAAAGTAAGTCTTAAAATATAATTAACACAAATGGCATCAGAGTGATTATTGCTCTCTTAAAAGAGAAAGTGAAGAATTATATCCAAGAATGACGAAAGTATTCAGAGACAGTCTGAGTCTTTAATCTTATACACAGCAGCAGATAAAATTACTTAAACTCAGATTATTAAGTTTAATGGAACATTTTGCACAATATTTCCTTCTCACCTGTAGGAACCGAAAACAACTTTGTCCCCATCTACCAGCATGTATTTATTACAGAGTGAACCAGGCAGCCTGCCAAACGACAAATTGAAACCAGTTCCCTGAAGCGTTCTGGCTCTGATGTTCTGCAACGACACAGGGTCAGGATGAGGATGAGAACATAACCAACAATGTCAAGACGCAGGCAGTTTAACAATCTTTTTGATGGACGCAGCACATAGTTTGATTTTTACAGCCATACTCTTAAAAATCAGTCCACCCAAACCTCCTACTGGCTGCCTACGAAGTATGTGGCTCAGCAATCCTAGCAACTGATTCAATCGTACAATCTTTAAGCAAGTGATAAGATGTCGTTTTACTACTATTGACCAATCAAGTTTGATGGTCTTGGGCAGCATCCAGATATACAATCAGCTGAAGAGGACAATGGAGCCACATCAGCTGAAAGTTCACTTTAAAACCACTGGGGAGTGACGATTTAGCCTTTTGTTAGCTTTTTAAATTTTATCTCCATTTATAATCACACAGTAATTATTGATCAGCACATGAAACCAGTTACGTCTTGACTGAAGTGCATTCTCGAGATAACTCGAAGGATACAACATGCATACACTTGATTGCTCTATAATAGGTGTCCTTTCCAATTCTGTTACTGATTTTGTGTGAGTTCAAGACATAAGTGGAAACAATTAATGATTTAACTAATGGGACACTTCTATGTATAACTGCTTTAATGCAGTGATGAAAATAGCATGTCAGATTTGGTAATTTCATTACTAGGATGTGTGTTATTTTGTACCTGCGTTCACAAAGTTAACTATTTAACGACGGCACTGATGCACTTTGAAATTCTGCATCAGTGATGAAATTTGATTTTCTGTGATGTCGCCATCATTTATATCAAAGTAAAGTGGGATTACAAGACTGCCCTTTCAGTTTAGGCAATATTCGACAACGGTTATTGGTTGTGACATGAATTATTGAGTTGAACCAAATTATTGAGTTAATTTATCCAGAAAAAAAAACAAGCAAAAAAGCAACAATAGTGCTGTTACAAACAAACCAATAAAACAATCCATGACCCTCTGAATAACTGAACCTACACTAGAAGACGCAACTCTTTAAAATAAGCTCAGATTATGAGGTTATTATTTTTCTCTGCGTCGCTGATATACTGTCTAAAAGTATAGTCTTACCCGAAGGTGCTGTGAGCCAATCTGCAGCCTGGAGCACATGTCCAAGAAGTGCGGCAAACCTTGCTCATCCAACAAAATGTAAACAGGCACCATGCGACGTGACGCTGCATCCATCAGGTCCTGTAGGATGTGGATGTCTGTGAGCATGTCCATTACTATGGCGATCACCTGCAGGACAAATAAGCATTAGTATTTTATATTCAGCACCCGAAGGTCCTGAGTTCAATTCCAAGGCCGGCCGGCTGGGGCATTTCAGTGCAGAGATTGGTGGTTCTCCCCGTGACTGTGTGGAGTACTCTCCAAAGTATGTGAGGATAACTGATGATTCTAAATTGGCTAAAGGGGTGAATGTGAGCACGAACATTTGTCTGTCTCTTTGTGTTATAGACTGCCACAGGTTTTTTTTAACCCCTTACAGCACTTTAGATTAATAACCCCTTGGCAGAAACAAAGGTGCACCAACAAGTCAGCAACACAGAGAGAGAAACAATGTTGCAACATTTGAGAAACCTGAATCTCAGCTTAAGTTCACTGTCAGCTACTCCTCCATGTTACCTCTCTATAGGAGGATGGGACAAAAATCAGTACATTGCTTGAGGGCAGAATGAGTCCAACAAACCTAACAAAGGAACCATGAGGTGAAGCTAATCTGTCTAGCTGAAGCACTTTGCCACCTGTTAATACACCAACCTTGAAGGAACTGCTGGGCCTTATGAAAGAGTCTTAGCTGCTAGTCCAATAAAAGTGGGGGAAGCCACTGTGTTATCCTTCTGCTGTGTTCCACTCAGACTGACAGATCACACAGATAAAACCTTGTAACAACAAAATAAGATCATCTGGGGAATTTAGGTCTGTCACTGTCCCATAAAGCTCTTTCTGTTCTGTGAGTACGCTGGAATTAGTCGAGGAGGTACATCCTGACAGAAGACCTATCCTCTAAACCACCTTGTGACTTGTACAGAATCACAAAAGTCTTGTTCTTCAACACGTCCTGTCATGTTTGCCCACAGCGACAGAGTGCGCTTCAACTGGAAATAGTTTTAGAGACAAAACAAGCTGACCAGTGGATTTATTAATAGCACAATGTTTCTATGTTTCTCTAATGGTCACATGTTGTTGTTATGTGCCATGTTCATTATTGTATCCATTAACATTTTACACTGAGAGCATTGGGGTTACTACTGCCTTGCAATTGTTTCAACTGATTCATTTGACATGATATATAAATCTTTTGTTTACGCTGCCTGCAAAGGACTATGAAGACACGACTAACCGTGTATTTATTGTTGTTGTTGTGGGTGTGACAGTGAAATTCTTGGCAGCTTAATATTTACATACAGCCCACATAGTTTAGGCGACAAGCTGTAACTAGTTAGTATACAGTGCAGAGGACATTTTCTTCTCTGACAGGTCACAGCATGAACTGTTGACACAGTGACTTAATCTGACATTGTGCTTACACATATATTCCTATTCTTAAGGCTGATCTAGGAATCAAAGTGAAAAAGCCACTTAAGACAATTAATTGCTTTGTGCTCAACACAATTTGGAAATGTCTTCCTTAGGCTAAATTCCTATGATGCATCCTATGATGGAAAAGGTGTTACCAAAAGGCCGCCTGACATTTGCATATCAATCATTAAAGGGTGTCTTTTTATGTAAAACGTCCATGTATGTGCAAGTATAACTGTGAGCTCAGGCTTCAGAGTGCTCAGTGTTTATCCAACCCTGACTTTTCTGCGCTTGTGAAAGGAGGAGCGTGTAAACCTTCTTAAGTACATTAATAAATCATGCTCTCTCTATATATACTCTTTAACAACAAAGAATACAAGGACCAGCCGTCTCTAAGCCAAGTTTCTCATATTGTGGATTAACAAAAACTCCAGTTGAAGATGGTGGAGGGCTGTGGGTAACTGGTCAGCAGCAAGCAGACTTGAACAGTGTTGCTGTCACACAGAGACAGAACAAACAGAAAAAAGGGACACATAACAGAACACTCATAATTTTCTAGCAAAAATAGTTTTTTTAGAGATGTTCTCGATGGTAGTTTCCCTAATACAGGTATCTCAGGCACACAGCTGTACCCCCCGCCACTGGGATAACCCCACCAACCTGCAATCAATCTGAATGAAGCTGGCTTAAAGGCAAGAGGAAACCAGATTTGCTGGTTTACAGATGACAGGGGACCTTGCATATGTTTATGTCAGGTGTAACAATCCAGCCTTTACACTCTTCACCCTCTCCCGCCACATCACACAACCAACCCCCCCTTGCCAGCCCCTCACCCATCCTTTCTAACACCTGACCAACTCATGAGACCAGAAGGGCATCAGCCCTAAACTGTGTGTCTCCCTCTGGCCTCAAAGTCTGCACTGACCAGCTAGCCCCCATCTTTACACTGACCTTAAACAGATCCATGGAGCTATATGCAGTCCCCTGCTGTTTCAAGCACTCCAGTCATCGCTGTCTCCAAGAAACCCCCTATAAGTTGGTTAAATGCTGTAGAGCTGTCATCCTGGTGTTGACATACCTGCAGGACATCACAACCTGCAGAAGGTCAACTAGCGGAATTGACCTTCTGCAGTTTGCTTTCCAGTCAAACAGGGTCAGTGGACAATACCATCAATATGTCTACACTAGATCCTGCAAATCCTCGGTTGCAGACCCATCACACCCTGTACACAACCTGTTCCAACTCCTGCCCCCTGGTAGGCGCTACAGAGCACTGTATACCAAAACAACCAGACATCTGTGTGTATATTATACAATAGCCCTTATTACATAATCTATTCAGCACATATGAATATGCCTGTGTTACGTTGCTGTTGTCTGCCCTGCCTGTTCTGTTTACACTGAGAGCAAGAAAAAAAGTGGAGCCTAATTTCTTGTATGTGTACACAAACTTGGCCATTGAACCCAATTCTGCCTCTGAATAAATCAGTACAACATGATCACTGTTGAGTCAGATTTATGAGAAAAACACATAAAGGCACCGTACTAAAACACAAGTTTTATATGAAGTCCACACAGCCTAAGGGAGGGCAAAAAACAAGACATGGTCCTTTCAAACATGAATGGACATGTTACGTGCAAAGCAGAGGTGGCGAGTATGGAAATGTTTATTTTTTGACTGTTTCATCGTCCTTGAAAAGCAAAGTCATGGAAAAAATGTCTCTTTAAATCTGCAACAAATGTTCCTCTGTTAGGCAGAAAAAAGCCTGGTGTTTCCACTCATGGTCTCACTACAGAAAAATGCTGAGCCAACCTGAAAGCTCAACAGCAGAGATACAGGCTGAGACTTGAGGACAGTTAGGAATTAAAGCAAGATCATCATCATCCCATCAGAAAGAAAAATGAAAGAATCGCTAAAACAAATAAAAACCAAAAACTAAAACACTGTTTGCATGCAAACAAGTTAGTACCTGAAGAACTGGTTGGTCAACATGTGTTATCTTGAGTGCTATTTTTGCTTGTCTTTGTTATGTACTTTTTGCTCATGTACACCAATCCTAAAGCTCCTACTGTTTAACTGTTTGTCTTCTTGATCTGCCAAGTTTGGAAAACACACAAAGGTCTCGCTATGGCAAATTGTGAAAAGAGGGAGTGAACTACTAAACAATGTCTTACTTTATCAAATGAACGAACAGTAGGAAGGGCAACCAGGAAACAAGGTAGTGTGTCATTCTGCTAAGAGCCAGAGTGTTTTTACTACCTCCACTACCTGATCTGTACCCAGGAAGAAGGAAAGGGGTGTTGTGAATAGGAAAGACCGGGAATTTCAAAGAAAAGCTGAGAGAAGTTGCACAATTCACAAAACCCAGAACGAGTATGCGACATGTTCCTGCAGCCCTCCCTGACCCACTTTTAAAGAGAAATACTAAGGAAGCGAGTGCACAGCAAAGCCTGTCACTGCATTGTAGACTGAGCATGGAACAGATGACTCAGCGTAGATCCGGCATCCTATGAGTAAACATGACTATCACCAACTCACATTTAAAGACCCACTTCAAGCCTTTAGTTGCTATGTGAGGAGCTATTAATCACTCAAACTGGTGTTCCCCCCTCCCTGACCCCTGTGGAGCTAGCTCTACGGGACACTGCGAAGAGCAGCAGCCTTGTAGTTTTATCAAACTACAAAAAAAAGAGCGTGGACAGTGGTTTCACATTTCTTTTCCGGGCTTGAGTTTCATAATTCTGAGCCCTCATTTTAAATAAAATCTTTAAAGTTTCCCATACAGAGCCTGTTTAACTAGAACAAATTCCTGCAGTCTATCTGATGAAAAACATACACAAGTGCTGGAGGTTGTTAGAGCACCCTGGATCCATTTGTTACACAGTTACTACCCACCTATGTTTGTGTATGTATTCTTATTGTCAATTTTGCATTAGCTACTGCCAATCACAGCAAACAATCACCTGCACTATTCCCGCCCTCCACCTATTCTCAGTCTCATTTGGGTATTTTCGTATGATCATAGTTTACAAGCCAAATTATCTTTTTAAAGAAAAAACGAACTAAAAGAAAAAATAAATCATGCCTACAGCCATAACCAAACTAGCCTTTTGAGTTCTGCATTCTGAACCTGCTTGCCTCTTTTTCCTTCAGATGTGTAATTTTATTAATATTGACCCCACTACTTGAAGATCGTGAAGCTCATTTTTATGACAGTCGTAAATAGCCAAGCCTGCTGTGAGCGTAACTGGAGGAAACTGAATTCCAAAGGGTGGTAAACGGATCGTACCTTCTTGTCGAGGCTGAAACAAACAAGCAAAGCTTAAAATTGTGTCTTCCACCCCCATTTCACACTCTCACACTCACTCTTGACTTACAAAACACCCTCTGTTTCCCCTCCACTTTAGGCTGTATTCCATCAGCGCACCTATCCAAATATCGACCGTAGTGATACCTACCTTGTTATTAGCTACAGATCAATACCATGTTTCTATCCTCTAAGTTCGGTATGTAGCCAACTGAATTGTGTTTTTGGGGAAATGTAAAAAAAAAAAAAAACACATGTAAAAATGTGTGAATCTTTTGTGTTGACTGGCACACCTATTTTATTTATAGCAAAAAGCACAAAAAAGTAGCCCAAAGTCCTTTGGAGATGCATTTACATCCAGATCTAAAACAAAACAAAAAAACTGGTCATTACTATAATGACATCTCTCATAATGATACATTGCTCTTCGCTACATGGTCAATGTTCAGAGTATTGGTATCAGCCCTGTGGTTTACCAAATTCTGGTATCTGATCGATACCAAAACTTGCAGCATTGGACACCCGTCTTCTAACAGGCAATTAATCTTTACCGACTAGCTACCTGTTAGCAGAAATGTGATTAATTGTCGTAAATGTACTCCACATTTTTAGTATTGCCCATGTTATTGGTTGTATTTAAAGTACTATCATAGACTAACATAAGACTATGATCGTTATGAATTTATAAGGATACCCGTTTTTAGCCATAAACCTTTAAACAGGTTGAATCGGACCCACACTCCTCACCTTGCTAGCCTCTTGGATGAGCCGTCGCACCACCTCCTTAATGTGCGGTCCGTTGTCTTTGGGCGGGTGTGTGTGCACGGAAACCCGGGTGACCCCTTTGAAATAACCCCCACTGGGCCACCCGATATCCAGCGGCGGCACCTCTGTGTCCGACATCTGGGGCCAGTAGGTGGAGTGGACCCCTGAATCCGCATCGATGCCGGTGGCGCCTTGCTCCGACCCGGAGGTGGATGCCTTGCTGTCATCCCCTGAGTCGTACGGTCTGAAAGTGTTCGTTAACAGCTTGACTTCCCTGGCAGACAGAAAGTCCTTCGCATTGTCCTCTTTAAGTCTTGTTTTGAAGGCGCCATCGCCCTCCTTCAGCAGCAGTTCTACAGCGGTTCGCTGCTCTTCACTATAGTAAAACTCCGGCTTGGTCTCCGGGATTTTGACTCCTATGCGCCCGTCCTCCATAACCATGAGCTGGGATTCGGCCATGGTGGCTTTAGCGGTTAGCACCAATAAAGGTCAGAAACTTTCTTAACCCCGAGCAGGGTTTGCTGAGTGACTACTACATACAGGTAGACTACAGTAAAACTGGGAAACTTTTCTCACCTGACCGGAATTCTCACCGAGATTGAGCCGAGACTTTGGACTCTTCGCTTGCCATCGGAATGATGAAGACGACGCACTGCAATGGGCGTTAGCGTCTGTGAAAACCTTTGTGTAACTTTCGTTTTGGAATTTTCATTGTGGAAGCCCAAATCATACCAAAACACATCCAGAGAGTCTTAGAAATGAATATGATTAATAATATACATTTTTAAATTTAAAAGTGAGGGTGAAAAGATTTCTGCTTTCAGTCAGATTGACCAAATTACACACAGACATTGAATGCAGCACGTTTGTCCCGAGAGCTATAGAAACACCTACTCTGAAGCTATTGGGAGTTTTCTTTTCTTTCTTAGCAGCCTTGATAAGGTCAGCCCAGGTAATAAACCGAACAAACACGCACTTTATATGTGGGCCAAACAAGATAAGCAGTGTCATATGCCCTAAATAAAGTGAAACAACTTCTAGGGTCTATTTCGAGAATGTCTAAAACACATTTGTGTTGTTCTTAAAATACTCTGGCCACAACCGAACCGAACTGAACTGAAATACTGGAATATAAATCTGCTTTATTATTAGTATACGGGACATGACACACAAGAAATTTTACTTTTAGACTTCAGAGTGTCCTAAAATGCTTTTATTACTTTTCAGACATGGACACACACATGACTGAACCCGCTGGATGGTTTAGGCTACTTATAATATGTCTGCACAATACCTTTTTGTTGTGTGGAGTCTGAGCAATCAGCAACAACTTCAAAAGTTCATAAATTACAGTACTAAAATGTGGGCCTTGTTAGGAATCCAACACCATGATGTGATCAAAAAGTACAACAAACTTAATCATAAGGCTGACAAAAAAAGTTTACAGAGTAGCGTTTATGCGGCGACACTGATCATGCGTAAAATGCATTTGTAAATGGAATGATTTCTCTCAGAAATAACAGCATTAGGTACCTTACAATTGAAACTTAAATACTTTTCCAAATAGCACTGAATTAGACATCACCACTGGGCAGGACAGATCGATACATGAAATACTTTTTCATTAAAAAACAGAAAAAAACATTGTTTTTATCTTGACTTGGGCTTTTTATGTCTTGTCAATGACAAACATGAACGCTATCCTTGACATGATGAAAATTAAAATCTCGCATGCTTGGTGTATTGGTGAGCCTTTTCCTGCTAGCAGTTTTGAGTTGCTCTAAGTTTGAAATTTAATCTCAAAACACAAACAAAACCAGCATTAGATGTTTGACTAAAAAAGTTGCAGTAGTTTTACAGATGTTTGCCTGTGGGCGGTCCTCTCAGATGGGTTTGGTGTAGTTGGAGGGGAAAAGGCCTTTTTTGCCCCTTAGCTGACCTTTCCACCAGGTCTGGTCAGAGACCTCCAAAACCTCAATGATATCCCCTGCACTGAACTCCAGCTCGTCTGCCTCTTCTGCCTTGAAATCGTAAAGGGCTCTGACCTGCGTTGTGTGGGAGGTTTTGCGCTAGATACAACAGAGGAAGATAGAAGACATAGATAAACTTATCAGTACTCTATATGTTATCAGCTAACTGTCACTGGCTAATTTTCAGCCCAATTTTCAAAGTTTTATTTACTATGTGCAGAGATTTAAAGAGACAGACCTGTCTGAATTTGGGCAAAGAAGAGCCAAATGTAATTTAAAAATGCCCACTGTGGCTTATTATAATTGTTATTCTAGGCTCCTTAGAAGTTGGCATTTACATAAAAGTGTACAGCAAATCAAAGGTCAAAGACTTAACTACTCTGACTAAAAGTTGTGCATGCACGCCTGAAACTGAAACTGTACAGTCACACAGTCTATATGGACAGGGAGACACTGTATCTTACACACATTTCACAGATCGCAAGTCCACAGTCATCAGTGTAACCACAGACTTACGCACAGAGTTGTGTACCTGTCGTGGTGCTGGAGAAGGCGTGCGATCAGAACGTGGACAAATAGGAAGAGGAGGTTGAAGCTTATTTGAGTCTCCTCTTTCCTGTTGGGGCATAAACAAGTCACATTAGCGTTTCCCTTATGGCTACCTTGTCATTCTGCGACTCCTGTTAAATCCACTGACAGCACCAGATAGTGACAGCACTAATAATGACACAACGACTGCGTACGTTTCCAGGCAGGTTTCAATCTTTAGCCCTTACCTCTTTTTGTGTCTCTTTGAGCAATAGTAGACTCTGTTTGGAGATGGATGTTTTTTTATAGTATTCCACCAGCTGATTGAGTGAGGGAAACTTTTCTGACCACAGGTAGTACTGCCCTCTGCTGTCACGCATCACCCTGAAGTGCTGAACATCTGCTGGATGTCTAAAAGGGTATAAGATGAAAACTAGGATCCTTTTTATCTGCATTTCCGTATTTCATTCCATGTACTACAATGACTTCATCGATGACTACAATGACTACTTATGTTTGTTCCATCCTTATAAAATGTGAGACACTGTGCTGTTATACCCTCACCAGCCATTTTATTAGGTACTCCTATTCACTCATAAGCTCATAAGCACAAGTATCTTTTCAGTCAATCACAGTGCCGCAGCAGAAAGTATTTAAGCAATTAGACATGATTAAACAACCTGCTGCTGTTCTAACTGAGGATCAGAATGGGGAAGAAAGGGGATTTATGTCACTTTGAACATGGCATGATCGTTGGTGTGCATCTCTGGCATTTACAGAAAATGTTCTGAAAAAGAGAAAGAATCCAGTGAGCTGCTGTTTTCTGGGTGGAGAGGAGCTTCAAGCTATTAGGAAGGCAACAGTAACTCAAATAACCACTTATGACCAGATTGTCTCTGAGCACAGAAGTCATTAAACCATGAAACATATGGGCTACAGCAGCAGAAGACCACACCAGGCAGCCTGTCTGAATATTGTTCCTGACCATATCCATCCCTTTATGACCATAGTGTACCCATTTTCTGATGAGTGCTTCAAGCAGAATAACACGGCATGAAATCATCACACACTGGTTTCTTGAACATGACAGTGCGTTCACTGTACTCAAATGGCCTCCACAGAGTTCAACCTAGCAGAGCATCTTTGGCAAGTGGTGGAAAGGGAGATTCACATCATGGAAGTGCAGCCAAGAAATGTACAGCAACTGTGCTATTGTGTCAGTGTAAGGGAAAAACTTTGAATGTTTCCAACACTTTGTCCATTCAGAAGGCAAAATTTCAACCTGGTATTAGCAAGTTAAAACTTATCCAGCAGCTGGTGAGTGTCCCTCACACATAAAGGAAACTACTACTTTGTAATTAGGCCAGAGTATTTTTTATTTTTTTTGTCCTGAAACAAACAGCCACTATCTCACTGAAGGAAGATTAGGTGAATAAAACAATGTATGCAAATCTAAAAGATGAAACATCTTTATAATTGTAATTATAATTATAATAGTTACATAAAGTTTCTATTTCAAAATTAAATATTAAATTATTTGCTCAGAGGGTTCGCTGTTGTCTGATTAACAATTTAGAGCACAGACATGCATGCATGCACACACACACACGCTGACACACTCGCACTCACACACACATGGACACACACACACACAGATATATGCTGCTACTATATTGCATCAGCACTCAACAGTGCAGTGAAAGAGAAAACATTGATGAATCTATGGCAAACATACAAAAAAGACCTTGAAGACAAGTTTTGTTAGAATAAACAACACAATTTAAAAGTCTCTATAGTTTCAATATAAAATTTGAATGCCTCAGGTATTCATCATTTTAGTAGTATCGGTCTGGACCTTAAAAGATTAGCTCATCAATATCAGACTGCTGCAAGCAGGTAAGTTTCAGAGAAAGAACGAAAGTGAATCATCTGAAGGAAGTGGTTGACTCTTAATTAGCACATATTCATACTTACTCTTGCCCACAACTGTGTGACGGTGAGAAACACTGACAAAAAAAAGAATTCCGAGAAGAACAAAATTAAATGTTGAGCAGTGAACATGCAAAGAAAAAAAAGGTGCGGGACAAAAAATAAACACACACACACACACACACTGTGTAAATTGCCGTACTGGAAGCCAACATGATAACCACTATAGACAAAAGCGAGCCATTCATGTCTACTGTAATTTCTTCACCCTAAATACAAGACTACATGTCATGTCTTGCAAAGGGGAGAAGGCGTGTTAAATATGTGAGGTATTTCTCCAAAAACTGGAAAAATAGGAGCTCTGTGGAAACCCCAGACAAAGGCTGAGTCACTACGTTCCTACATGAAAGGCACCACCAGTGGGCGACGCTCACCCTCACAGTGACCCTGTGTGACTGCATTTGAAGAAACATTTGCCTCTTTTAAACTAAACACCAGCATTGCACATTGTTAGATATATATAATGTTTGTGAAATGAAGAACAGCAAATGTATCATAGAGTTGGCACAGAATTGCAAATGTCAATAGTCTAGCTGTTAGCAGTTGTTAGGCACATAGATTAATCAGTCTGAATACACGATTTTTAGTTAGTGGGGTAAAGATAACCTGCAAACTCAAACATGCTAAATGCACCTGACAGAGATGGAGAAGTCGCCTGGAGCTGGTTTTCGGCTGCTTCGTATGAGAAAGGCCCCCACGGGCTGTGACATCAGTATCTCCTGGGCGTCAGTGCGACTGGTGTTTTCCTGATACCAGCTGGAGTTATTAAGGAGACGGGAGAACAGACGTAGGAGATGGGGAGCAGGAAACATAAAGTTCAAGCAGTGACACAAAACCTGACGGTGCTGAAGGAGCTGAGGAGGTAAAAATGCATAATTTGCAGGCAAGAAACAATGTAGGATAAAGTAATCACATGCTAAAGTAAGTAAGCAAAGTAAGTAAATGTAAGTCAGCTACATAATGTACTTTGAAATTATTAACAGGTGTAAATACATAAATACAGAAGCTAGAAGAAGGTTAATTTGGAAAAAAAAACCCTATGAAAACATGGTTTTACCTGGGGATGTGAATGTCGATATAGTTTTTTGGGACAAAGCCCATAGCTCCGTTGTGCTCTGCTCTGTACCAGTTCCCAGATGTTTGCAGAATCTAATTTACACAATCGCACAACACACATACATGAAAACAGTCAGATCATGTTAACGATCCATTAAAATCTGTCTGTGAGGCCAACTTCATGATTTATTGGTCAAAAATAAACAAAAAGTCTTATTACTTAAAAACACTATGATTATTACAAGTGGTGTTTATTGTCAACATATAGAAAGTACGATATAAGGATTTATGTCACATTTGACCTCTGACCTTTCCTATAAGGCTAATAGATTGGTCTGAAGGTCAAAGTAATAATAATTCTCCATAAAGCTGTTGAAATCTATGTTTTTTACTGCCATTGTTAGTATTGACAACATACAGGCAATAGGGAATAATATATAGGGATTCTAAATATCGCATTATTTTATTATGACCTTATTAGGTACATTAAATACATAACAATTTGAACAATTTGTATTTTGGGGGGAAAATAAAAAAGTGATCAGAAACATTTTCACATATTATTTATTATTAAACATTTTAACTAATTTACTTAACGATAAAATTAATATGACAAACATACAAAAGCCACATAGTATAAAATAAAAAATAATAACTGTAATTAGGCCAAAATGAAGTATGTTAAAATGGTGAAACAGCCACTCCCACCCGGAGCAATGCCTGATCTCTGTGCATCAGCATGCATACATGTCCACCAATCAGCCACAAGCTTAAATTCACTGACAGGTGATGTGAACATTAATGATATTTTTTACTGCACGGCATTCTGCTGGGAAACACTGGTTGTTGACATTTATTCAAATGGATTTTGTTTACCTATCGCCTGATTATACACTGCTGCAAACCAACCACACCCTCCATAGTAATGACAACAGTCCAAAACTGCTCAACTGGAGATGATCCAGGCATCTAGGGGACTCAGCTAAATAACCGTGATCAAAGTGGGACCCACCCCACGACCCACAGGACCCAAAGGATCCTCTGTTATCCTGTCTTGAACAATAGTTTTGTGTCCATGTGCCGATAGAACAATTCTAGTTCAGTGCCACAAGAGGGTTCTTCACTACATCAGGCCAGTTTTGCTAAAGTTGTCACTTACTGGTGTATACTCACAGCCTTCCACTTATTTGCAGATCCCTGTGTGCTGCCAACTAAACTCTGACAGTACATAATGCAGATTTTGGAGTACAACTGAAAATAATATCACAGGCACTCAAGCTACAGCAGTTATAGTGATCTCTGGTGAATGCCAATCAAGTTGCATGGTCCTGGTCTGTGAACACAGATTCTCATTTAATGACACTGGGCTCTGCTCCTAACAGTGTGGCAGAAATATGGACACGAGTGTCCCACTGGAGGCAATTTCATTGGCAGTGTTCCTCCTGCAGTGGCGGTCCTAGCCTGTTTGGTGCCCTGGGCGAACACCCCCTCTGCCGCCCCTCTACCACAACCCCCCACCGACACATAAAATATATTAAGGATTATACATTAACATATTTTATTGTAAAAACTGTTGTCGGAACCATACTGAATTTAACCAGATAAACATAAACACACACACATATGTATATGAAGAGAGAGAAAAAGTATGCATAGCATGCAAACAGCTAACAAACAGCCATTATAATTCATTATACAATGAGAATAGGACAAATCAACAATTCCCACCCCCTCCATGACATACTGACTACTCACAGGAGCACGTTCAGTGAGAGACTGAGATTACCGAAAAGCACCACTGAATGACACAGGAAGTCATTTCTGCCCGTGGCCATCTCCCTGTACAACTCCTCCATCTAACACACTGTAAACACTGCAGTAGTTACACTCTTTTCACACATGTGCTTTTCTACTCTGTAATGTTCTTGTCAATTTTCTTGATATTTATTTATAATCACCTCTGTTAATCCTTGATATTTATAATTGAGTGATCTGATATATTAGTGCTAATTTCTTATATGTGTAAAATCTGTAACATAATGTATTGTTTGGAGTTTAGTCTGTTACTGTTACTATTTTTACCATTTCTTCTTGGAGCAACTGTAACCCACATAATTTCCTTAGGGATTAATAAAGTATTCTGATTCTGATTGTTTCAGGATGACCTGCCATTGTCCAATGACACATCTGCTTACCTGCATCTTTTGCTCGTTTCGCCTCCTCTTCTTTTCTCTTTTTTCTAAACTGAGGACCTGATGGCTTTGAACTTTTCTTGTCCATCTTCCATTGGTTTTAATTTTGCACTCAGTGTTGGGGAGTAACGGAATACATGTACCGCCGTTACGTATTTAAAATACAAAATATGAGTAACTGTATTCCGTTACAGTTACCGTTTAAAAAGGTGGTATTCAGAATACAGTTACTTTGTTGAAATAAATGGATTACACGGCGGTACTTTCCTGTTTCATATTGTCGCGGGTCAGGCCTGTTTTGGTTTTGTTTGACAGCTACGTTCTGTTGTTCCAGGCGGCAACGTTGCGGTTGCCATGGTTACAGGGTAACGCTCTCTCTCTCTGCGTGTTTCCTGGGTGAGAGAGGCCTTTTTGTTGTTGTTGTGCTAAGCTAATAGGCAGAATGCTACAGGTATAGCTCTAAAGAATGTAGCCTCATGGGCAGTGTAGTCCGTGCTGCAGGGAGAATGGACTGCCATACCCGTTATGTGTCTGTGAGCGCGAGGAGGGAGAAAAAGGAAAAGCACGAGTTATCGTCGAGCAAAAACGGGAGCTGGAAGCATGTAAATATAATAATAACCACTGCAGCCAAGAAGAGTGCCGACGAGCCCAGGTGTAAGTAAGATATTAACACTCGACTGTGTTCGTGTTTTCCTCCGAAACAATAAGTTCCGTTGGAGCAGCCTTTCAACGTCTCTCGCAAGCAAAGTTGACCCAGACAACAAAGTAAAGCTATTTTTCGGCTAGGAGCCCGACACGGAACCTGACATATTAGCCAGAGGTCCCTTTACTACGTTTCGGAGCCGCGGACCTTCAGTAACAGTAATAAATCACAGCAATAGTACATTCATGTAGTTGTAAACAGCATGATAATATATTAAGTAATCCAAAGTATTCAGAATACGTTGCTCTCATTGAGTAATGGAACGGAATACGTTACAGAATACATTTTGGGGCATGTATTCTGTATTCTGTAATGGAATACATTTTAAAAGTAACCTTCCCAACACTGTTTGCACTCCAGTATGAACACCCATCCCCCAACCCGAGGATCACCACAACATAACCTAATGGACCGACACCTTAGTTCACAGATTTGCTTTGTCTGGGGTTTATTTCTGGGATTTTGCACAACCCAGGATTCAAATCATGCATACATAATGGGCTTGGAGTTACAACATTATGAATGAAATGTGCTCTATTTGGAAGCAGCCCCCTTTCGACAGGTTGTGTGTGAGACTTGTGAGAATCATTAAACTGTAAATTATAAACTTGTTATTGATCCCTTTACCCCTGGTCCTAAAGTGTATATTTATTTTCTTACTCTTCTTATATATATTGTTTGTTTACTTCGTCGTCTCGTCTCTCTATATACTTACTGTATATAGCGGAGATGACAATAAAGTTTACTTTGACTTCAGCAGCAAGCAGGCGCACCTCGCAAACGGAGGGAGCCCTTACTCCCCGCAAATGGCAGTAAGAACACCGATCGGTGCCTATGCCATCCCCAAAATGAGCTGGCATGATGTCGGGGCAGCATGGGTACGAGCAACGTTTTTTTACCGATGCCCATGATGCCACGTCCACCAAGGACAGCCTCCCATGTCGCCCGTATCAAAAATCACTACTGTCCTCCTGTTCCGCCTCACAGAAAGGAGCACATAAGGGTCGTGCTGCTGGGCTGATGCCCTTCTGTGACCCTATTCAGATCTTCCTCTGCAGAGATGGGCAGTAACTGTAATCCTATTAACGAATAAAGTAAGGGATTACTATTGCATGCATTACTAAATCCTGATTTTGTTTGTGAGAGTGTCTCATGAAAATGACATACGAGCATGTGACGTCTGTGGCAGCAACAGACGTGTGCAGATCAACAATGGATAATATGGAGTGTGGGAGAGAGAACGACCATGCAGCGTTTAAAGCTTGGAAGTACTGACAGTACTTTGAGTTTGATTCTGTAAAAAGTGACAAAAACATTAACATTAGCTGTACACTCTGTGTGGGGAAAAACTTTTCTACAGCAAAAAATTAAACTTCAAATCAGAGCAAGTACCTAGCAACCCGCTACGGGAATATGAAATTCACAGAGAAACCCCCGGATCCCCCCACTGACATGATCGCTGCAGCACCGGGCAAACCTCCACCCACCCCACCTGGTAAACAGGTGAAAATAGATTTAAGAGTAACAGGACTCAGTGCGGCTGAATCTTCGATTTTGTTTATTTTTTGTTGTGTTTTAATTGAGTCTGTTCGAAAAAGAGAGTGTAAACACAAAACATTGTTTTATCTTATATGCTGGAATATTTATATGCATATTTTTATGCTCATTGCTTGATGCAATGTGCATAAAGTTAAAAGATTAAAACTAATAAAAAAAGTTTTAAAAGGAGACATTTATTTGATTCAATTTTATATGATGGGTTATATAGAAAAAATAGAATTGGTCTGAAAGGTCTATTGGTTGTGTATCATGTTTTTTTTTTTAAATAACTAAGTAGCAACGTAACTAATTACTTTGGAAAATAAATAATCAGTAAAATAACAGGATTACCCTCTTGGACAAGTAATCAGTAATTAGTAACTAATTACTTTTTTCAAGTAACTTGTCCAACACTGTCCTCGTGTAACAGCCTGTCTCCTTGTATCTCCTTCTACACTCCTGAGACTGTGCTGGAAGACACAGCAACACTTCCCTCCTGTAAGAGTCAGACTACGTGTACAACCTGAATGGGCTGCAGGTGTTGTCTGGTGCTATCAGCAGTGACAAGGAAACGAATAAAAAGGCAAAACTCGAGGAAAATTCAGGGGAGCTACGGAGAAATCTCCTGCAAAACCATTTTATTTGGGGGTTGTCTTGTTACTTCTTTAAGTGTATCGGTTGTCACTGTCACGTGCACTAACTGTGCTTTAAGTTTCCCTGAAGATGCATGATTATGTAGAGACTTTGTGTTTTACTGTGATGTTCAAGTGTTCCAGTAAAGCTTTATAGTAGTGTTTATATCTATAGATATAGATATAGATATAGATGGGTCCTTTTAAGCCATTTTCTAGGCCAAAGTACAAGATGGCCTACACTGTAGAAACTGAGAATATTTTTTCTCTCAGTTATGATTAGTTCTGTGTGTGTGTGTGTTGTGGTTTGCCTGTGTGAGATAGCTGTGGGTGTTTGTGAAAGTTATTTAGAGGCTGAGTTTTTGCTGATCCATTTCCTTGTATACCTTTTGTGTATGTCCACATACACCGATGGAAGTGTTTTAAATCCAGGTGCAGTGGATTTACATGCGCTAAATGCTGCAGTGCACAAATAAAATTGGTTCGCCCTGCCGCGGGTTACAAAAACCAACACCTTTTTACAGGAGACCGCACCTTTAACAGCTTTTCTGAGAGGTTTACACCGGAACAACATCGAAATGTTTTTCCATTGTTCACATAGTTTGAAACGTATTATAACAATAAAGCACCCAGATTAAGTTTGCAGGTGTATATACATGAACTAATGCTTCAGCAAGGTGCTGAGTTAACAAAAGCGATGTGTGAAAGCTGCGTCAAGAGTCATTGTAGATGTTTGTCTGCTAGTTTGATGTTATCTGTGCGTTCACCTCTGTGATATGATTTTACTTTTTAATTCTGTCAAGAAGATATAAAGATTTTGTTGCAATGGCAACGTAAACAGGAAGGAAACTCGGACTTAAGCAGCAGGATGCAGTCGTGGTTGGCTGCACAGAGAACTCAAGAGCGCTTCAGAGAATAGTACAGTGCACCATTGTTGCACAAGAGTGATAAAACACCAATCTACATGGAAATACTCTGCTTTATACTCAATATATATATAAAATCTGACATTTGAATGTTTTTGCATGCTGACAACTTTTTATGACTTTTGTGAAGAACGATGTTGCTAAAAACAAACCAAGGAAGTGTTTGCATGTCTGTGTGTGTGTGGTCCTTACTTTCAAGCAGTCTCCTCTTTTGAAGCTCAGGTCATCCTCCGCTTTAGCTTCAAAGTCAAACTTGGCCGTAGCCTCCATCGTAGACAAACCTAAGAAGAGATGAAGAAACAAAAGGTTAGAAGTACTCCAGTGTGTTCAGATGAAATGATTATCGAGCTGAGAAAACAGACGTGTGTAAGTCAAAATCAAAAGAAACATGGCACTGACATCAATTGGTGCTCTTCTAGTATCTTAATGGACGGAATAATTCCCCACTCAATCAAGGACAGTCGCTATGTCAGACTACAACCTGTGTTAGCACCTCTACAACAAAATCCTTTAAGCGCCCGTAAAACATATGTTCTCACACACACACACACACACACACACACACACACACACACACACACACACACACACACACACACACAAACCAGTGTTATTTGTAGGGCTGTGCAATGTGTCTTCAGAGAATCAGGAGCAATGCGGCTGCTCGGAAAACAGGAGGGCAGCTGGCCATAACTCAAAATGACAACCTGTCAAGTACCTCATCAAAGAGCCAAAAATGTTGGGTTTACTCACCCGCCTTTGTACTGTTCTCCAGACAGAGCTGAGTTCATGCGGCTTATGAAGAGAAGTGACAAATTTACAAAGAGAGATGACGAACTCTCTGTCAGTTCACAGGAAACACACTGTCACCTCTGGCCAGCATGCACTCACACGCCCCGAAATACACACAGTGCAGAGATGCATACAAACAGATAGCAGCTCAGGCTCTGCGTCAATTAACAATGTAAAGTGGAAGACATGTCAGTGTACGACAGCTGAATTTTAATGCTCCTTTATTAATGCTCATCTGTGCTGCAGCTGAGTATTAATAGCTCTCTTCAACCTTTACCCACACCACGTGACTTTAGTGGTAATAAAGATGGTCACCAAAAACAAATCTATCAAATCTACAGTAACTGGATGTTTGAAAGACTTCTTTAGTTTTTGTTTGTTTGTTTTTTTTTACTTACCATAGTCGATCAGGTCACATGTCTGTTTTGTTCACCTCACTGTTTGCTGGGGCTTGCTCACCTGTGAGTTACTGGGAAGCATTTCTCTGGGCTATAATCAGGTAGGTTTCCTCTCCCTCTCTCATTTGCCTAATTTGCTTGTCCCAGAGCTGGTGTGCTCCCTGTGATCAGCCAGAAAAAATATTCCCACCACAAAGTAAATACTGCAGCCACTTTTTGGCAAGTGACTTTTATATATCTTTATTTTTCTAGGTTAAATGTCTCATTGACATTAAAAATGTCTGGGGTTTTTGGAGAGATCGGGCAAAAAAAAAGAACGCAGCAAAGAAAATTCTATAAAGTTACTGCAAACTCAAAATCAACTGGATTTATTATAATATAGATAAAATATGTAGGTCATTATTTTATATGTAACTATAAATCATGTTGCCTAAAGTCTGTTTACCTATATAAACAAGTTAAACAGAACCTTCACAGACATATATAAACAAAGACAATTCAGGTTAAAAAAGCACAACACCGGCCTTTTCCCAGCTGAAGCACACAGGCAGGCCTTCAGCTGTGATAGAGTTATTTGTTTATTTATTTAAGTCTGTGTCTGTCACAAGTGCCTGAGGTGGTGTAACATGTGTGTTCACCAACATACTATGGCTGGCTTGTGGTTGCACCCATGACATTTTAAGCACAGTAGTGTAGAAGTAGAAGAAGAAGTAGAAGTATTTCATTTTTATTTTGTCTTTCTTTGGCTGGTGTTGCTTTGTTACTCTTTCCTCACTCTGGTGTCACAGGTTGCTTCATTATACAGAGTTAGTTTTGTCTGGTTCTACTTGAAATTTGCGCAATAACAGCTTTTTTTTTTTAAAAATGTGGCCATTGCTGCTTCTCCTTGGATCTACAAAAACCTTCCCTTCCCACAGCTTGTCATTGTGTGCCAAGTTTATTTTGTGGATTCTCTGTGTTTCTCATGTCAGAGGTTTTCCACCAGACAAGGCAGGCAAGTAGCTTAGTATAGCTTGGATACATGTGTGCTGGACAGGGATCAAGCAGTGGACCTGAGGACTGCCAGATAAGAGAGGATGGGTTAGTGGCACTTGGTGTCAGATATGGCCTCTGAGAAAGGGAATGAACTTAAGAAGCCAGCTTTATTGCTCAACTTGGAAACTCAAACTAAATAAAAAATAAAATAAAATAATAAAAACTCTAACAAGGAAGAAACTGGGTACTGGAAACTAGATAACATGGAAACTACAGAGTCCAGGGAAAGAGACTGAGGACTAAAATACACACAGGATAACGAGAGGATGGGCAACATGTGGGAACACAGCTGGATCTAAGACAGACTAACAACACTTTTAATACATTTGTATATGTGTGTTTTATACATGGTCTGTTTATTACCTTATGTGTGTCGCTAAGTGTTGCTTTTTGTGTTTGTAAAGGTTGTATTTAAGGATTTAATTTGGGTGATTTAATTAGATTTAATTAGGGTGTAAGTATACTCACTTTTCACCCATGACTGTTCACCAATCCACACCAGTAACACCATTATAAAATTTGCTGATGACACCACCATCATAGGACTGATCGACAACAACGATGATTCAGCCTACAGAGAGCAGGTTCAGCATCTGAAGCAATGGTGTGACGACAACAACCTGCATCTGAACACAGCCAAGACCAAGGAGATGTAATCGACTGCAGAAGAACAAAGCGATCTGAGCACTCTACCCTCTACATTGATGGGGAGGAGGTAGAAAGGGTAGAAAGCTTTAAGTTCCTCGGAGTCCACATCTCGGCCGACCTTACCTGGTCCACAAACATCTCCCACCAGGTAGGGAAAGCACAACAAAGGCTGTACTTCCTGAGGAAACTACGTCAGGCCCAATTACCCCAAAGACTGCTAGTAAACTTCTACCGCTCCATCAGCGAGAGCCTTCTGACTTACTGCTGCACACTCTGGTTCAACTGCTGCACCGTGGAGGACAAGAGGAAACTGCAGCGGGTGATGAGGGCAGCAAAGCGGGCAATCGGCACCTCACTAACCCACCTCAGAGACATCTATACTGGCAGACTTCAGCAGAAAGCCAGCATCATCATCAAAGACCACTCAATGTGCAATATCACTGATCACACTGCACCTCTCAATGCACCTGCTAGTTAGATGGCATGTATGTGTATGTACGGATGCATATATGTATATATACATATATATATGTGTGTATGTGCGTGTATGTTTGCAGGTGTATGTATAACTTGTACATATCTTTCTTGTGTAAATGTAAATTTGTCTGTTATTGTGTAAATACTTACGCTATTGTGTACTTCACACACGTTGAGAAATGCCAAACTGCCTTTCATTGTTCTTGTAACAGTGACAATAAAAAGCTATTCTATTCTATTCTATTGTTGTTTGGAGGGACCAAACAGTTTGTGACCGCTGTGCTGTTGTGATTTATGTTGGATAATGTTGGATATTAAGATGAACTGTGGAACAGCAAATGCAATCAATGGTGAGCAATGCATGCTTAAGCTGACAGGATAAGCAACACTGGAGTTATTGGATTTTATCAGTACCTCAGGTTTTCATTCATAACAGTGGCATCGCGTCAAACTGGCCCACTAAACACCTCAGTAGCTACAAGTGTAGGCTTAGCCTCTACATTAAACAATGGTCAGACCAACCAATGCTGGAGGCCCCCTGCAGATGTTTTGTTAGGGCCCCAACAAGCTTGTAAATTGGTTGAAGTCCAAGTGTTTTTGTTGCTTTCATCATAATAGTTGAGTGTCATGAATATTAAGTCAAGCTGCCATTAACTAAATCCAGCTGACAGTAATTTTACACGTTTTCATTTTTCCTCTTCGCTGAACAGGACTGTTGACCAGTAATAGCTTGACCTTTATTATGCAGTACTTTGGTGCTCGGTTTTAGTGTGTGTTGTGCACATGTGCCAAATCCCCCTTCTATGGTCCCTGTTGCCCTGGTAAGCCTCATTCAAGGTCTTTACTCACCTCAGAGGAAGTGCTTTAGTTTGTGGTATTTGTATGACATTTCTGATAAAGCGTATTTTGGCATTAACTTGAAACTATGTATTTTTCCCCTTTTTTCCTCAGCCTGTAAAATCCCTAATGGTCAGACTAAGTGGTAAATTCCTCCATTAGTACCCCGTCACATTAAAATGGTTTTTCTGTCACATTAATTGTCACATTTCTTTTACCTAGCATGCAGAATAGTTTGCTTTAAAAATGCTTTTTCACAGACAGAGCTCTTTAATGCATTTTTGAATTGTATTTGATTGAGAAGAAACTCTGGCACTTAGTTGACTCAGTCTTCCAGCACATGTAACCCAAATAACAAAACCCCAACATGCTTAATATTAGTATGTGTTACTAATATTAAGTGTGTGTGTTTGCAGTGTGTACCCAAATGCAGACATGTGAGAGAAGAACTGAGGTTTAAACGAGCCTGAGACCTCTGAGACCTGACCTGACACAACAGACGGACCAAGTCTGAGGAAGACAGGGGACTAAAATACACATAAGAATGATGATAATGACATGATATCATGAGAAGGATAATGAGGGAAGTTGAAACACCTGTGGAAACACAGCTGACACAAATGAACATGACACCACAGGGGAAGCAAAACTAAACACACTGACTATGGGAACACAAGACTTTCAAAATATAACAGGAAACATAATAGAACGTAGACATGACACACAAGCTTGACAACATGGACATGTCACACAGTGGAAAATTGTGTTTTTATATTTTGTTTTGTATCAGACTGTGTGTTGGTACATAGTGTTTATTTTATTTGCATGATTTTATTGTAATAGTGATATTGCATGTTTGTTTACTGATATTCCTATTGCATGATTTTATCCTCATATTTATAGTGTGTGTTTAGTGTTGCTTGTACAATATTCTTTTTATTCCACTGTGGATTAAGCGGACAATTGTAGGCACCTGTGAGGTGGGGGCGTTCCCCGAGGTGGCCTATCAGCTGCCAAACTGACTTAAGGGAGATAGTGAGCGCAAAGACTGGAGGAGAGACACACGAAAAGTGAAGAGCTGGAAACAAAACGTGTGCAAGCCGGCATATGAAAAGAAGGACCTCCGACCTGACTGTGGGGCGCCACGAGACATTCGGCGATCGGCCAGCATAACCCGGCAATCCAGTCCCGACGGACAGAATAGCGACCGTGGGAGGCGATGCGTGAAATCCACAGCAGGGCAGGGATCTACCTGTATCTGGCGGGGCTACGAGGGAAACGTGTGCAGGTGTGGAGAGTGGCTGGACTGCACGGTCGCGCACAGTCAGGCGGAGATAGGGGCCTCCTCCCTGGTCTTCTGCTGGCAAGATTCCCCATCCCGGGAGAGGAGTTCCTCTCCTGTGTCTTCCAGCTAAGGAACATTTGCCCGCGTGTGTGTGGCTGGACGGTGGGAATATAGGACTCTGAGGTGGAAGGTTTTAGCATATGAAAAACATTCATTTAGCTTTGTTTTTTGTTATTGTATAGTTATTTCTGCCGGCAGGGTTTTTAGCGGGTTGCAAACACTGTTTTTATTGTATAGCGGGGATTTTAGTTTGTATCTGCGATTCTGGCTGTTTTCTTATGAAAATAAATGGTGTGTTTGAAGCCAGCTAAGTTTCTGTGCTGAGCGCTAACCCACTCCCTCCCCTTTCCGCTTGTATGTATACAGACGTGGTGGTGAAGATCTAGGTCCACCAGTTTAGCGGCTACAGACACACACACATGAAACACATGACAGACTGGACAGGAAACATGACAAATAAACCAGGGAGCATGGATGGTAATACTGACTAAACTAAAACTCAACTAGTCCCTAACTAATAATAACACCAGAACTTCACATTCTTTCTATATAACATAAGAAATCAAAAAAAAAAAAAAAAACCATAAAACATAACTGTAAATGCTGAGTCACGGACTCAGCCCCCTGACAGTATGATCTAAACGTTGGTAACATGATCTAAAAGTTGGTAACATGTCCTAAAATGCACATTAGAAGACATATAGTGGTTAGGCTGGATAGATGAGATGACATCCTTGGATTTTAACCTTTGTTTTCCTGGTAGGGTGCACTGTCCTGTGACTGGGGAATGCCCCATAAAGGTGTGCTGTTTGGCTGCATTGCTGAGGTAGGCAGTGCCTGTTAAACTAACATCCACATGAATGTTAGGGGTTTCCCTGCAGAACTATGTCCTTCAAAATATGATCAGAAGTATTCACTTCATCTGCTGGTGCTTTTATTATTGTGGTTGATTGTTGGCTAAGAGCTATTTGCTAAATACACAGTGTTCACAGAGAAACACGACAAAGAGATGAAAGCATTGACTTCTATCTGACAAAGGTGCAAATAAAAAGGACGGTGATTTGCAGAAGAAAATCAAATGCTTAACCCATCAGAGAATAAAAAACATCACTAGTCGCAGACTTTGCCATAGCACATTGAACCGTATCAACAATATTAGTATATCAAAGAAAGCCACAGAGGCACTGACATTTTATCAGTCTACCTCAGCTGCAAACTCAACAGGGGAAGTTTAGCTTCTGTCAAGTTTTCCACTGATGCATCTATTAAACATTTCTCCAGCAGGTGAACTGTGGTTTGAACTTTTCCCCACAGCTGGAGCGTCTGCTGTGGTGCAGCCGATGCTCTCACAAACACCATGCATGTGTTTAACTGTATTTACATGTGAAATTATTTTATTTCCCAGCTGACAATGCTATAAAAATGAACTTGGCAGGAGACGTGTGCTCTGAGAAATAACTGAGTGACAAGTGCAATAATTAAAGAGCCTTTGTTAATCTTTAATGTTCATTGTTTATTCTTGTTTGGCATGTTTGTATAGTCTGTTGTTGTTTGTCCTAGTTTCCCTCTGTGCCCCGCTGTGTCAGGTTTGTATGTTTTAATTTGTCATCTCCATTTAGTTACTTCCTGTTTTACATTGGTAGTTTTTTCTCACCTGTGCCTTATATTCCTTTGTCTTGTTATCCCTGATCTGTTTCCCCTAGCCTTATTATCATTTGTATTTACTGCCTTCATGTCCCCTTGTCCTTTGAGTCATCGTTTTGCTGTGTGTTGCGAGTGTGTCTACTCCTGGTGGAATTATTCCTTGTGGCTCCACTCTTGACCACTCTTTACATAGCTGACAGAAGGCTTTATTTTTTTCTACCTTATTAGGGACATCATGGTCATTTGTTGCCTTAATGGACTACATAATCTTGAAGAATGATTTGGGTATAACTGGGATATCTTGGTTATCTGAGTCATGGTGTAAACATATATGCTCCAGAATGTTTTCAGTTTTAATGCTGCCTTCAGAGATGAGCAGTATGCTCTGGTTTGTGTGCTCTGACATTTCTTTTCATGACAAACTTCAGAGGCCTAAATGACATTGTTTTTCCTATTTTTCTATCCATACTGGAATGAGATGGCGGGTGCCATCATATTGTCCATGGCTTCTCAGAAGCTGGTATGTCTTCCTCTGAGCTTCCACCGCCTTCCTCCACATCATCTGCTGACAGCTCTGTCTGCTTCTTCCACAATTTTCAATTTTGGGAAAATCCTTTCTGCCTCACCCTTCCCTCTGCTTCCTGAAGTGTGGACATATGTTAAAAATGTGAAGCCGTAAGTCCTGCTGTGGAAAAAAACAGTCAGTCACAACCACCAACTATAGAAGCTTTGCGTAATTCACAGTTCCAAATAACTCGTTTACCTTAGGGTGGGCTTTGAAAAGTTTATCCTCTCCTTTTCTTTAAAACCACCCTTCCTTTAAGCCAGAACTGTGTGCCTGAGATGACCACACTGTGGCATAATAGGAATCTTTTCTTGGTCCTCCTCGACATCTATAGTGGATGTGTTTGCAAAATGTAAAGACTGAGTGTTGCTCTGTGTTTGCCACATGGTGGCAGCAGACGTCAGGAAAAAAAAGCATGGCGGTCGAGATGTTTTTCAAATCAGTAAAGACCATTATAGACACAAACTCAGAGAAACACAAAGTGACACTGCAGATCATGAACCAAATCATTTTTATTGTGCTTATTTGGGTTTAATTTGATTTTAGGTAATAAGAATATGAGAAAATAGTCACTTTACTGGCAAGAGAGGCCTCCCAATTTACCAATTTCCACTTCAAGCCAAATAATTTATCTAAAATATATTGTGTTATTTCACTGCATATATGGAAGAATGAGAGGAGAGTAGGATTAGGTAGGAGGAGAAAATTTGTCAATGACAATTGACATGTCAGTGTCTTTCTTAGATGCAGATTAGGTTAAATTCTGAATAGTTTTCAGGTGTATGATGTCACAGATATGCATACAATTCACCCTGATTGAGCTTTTTCATTTCCATCCTTGTAGCACAAAATCTGTGCCTTAGTACTGGGGCACTCACTGTTCTGCTGCTATTATATCTCTTGTGATGCTATCTGGCCACCTTTTTATTCACTTGGATTGGCTGGTGAGAGCAAAGATGCCAAGCTCAAGTGGCATGAAATCGCTGCACTGATGGATGCAGTGATTTGTCTCTGTCCTTTTAAAGGGCACCACCCTGTTGTCTGATAGAAATGACAATAAAATGTCAAATAACTACAAGACGGAGCCAAAGAATCAGAGAATAAAGAGGACTGATGCTACCAAATCAGCTCATGCTGCTGCTAGGAGCTCTGAAATACACTCATTTGAAAAGCTGGGGAAAAGAAAAGAACTTTGCAATAAAAGACATCAGAATACTTCAAATGGGAAACATATCTGTACTGTTTTTTGTGCTGGTTGTCCCAGATATATCTCAGCTGTTTTAGGGTGAGAGGCAGGGTACACTCTGGACAGTTCGCCAGTCTGTCACAGGGCTAACGCATAGACACAGACAACTATTCACACCCACGGGCAATTTAGAGTTTCCAATCAACCTATTCCTACTAACTCCATGGCTTTCTAACGCTGGAGGAAGCCAGAGTACCCAGAGAGAACATGCAAACTCTACACAGAAAGGCCTCGGCCTGGCGGTGGAAGTGAACTCAGGACCTTCTTGCTCTGAGGCAACAGTGCTAACGACTGTGCTGCCAATTTTAACGATTTTTTAAAGCAGTAAAAAAATAACTAAATAAAAATCCTTGAATAGCTTTTTTAAAATAGCTTTTTTCTCCCCTTTTCTTCTTCTTCTTTTTTTTTTTTTTTTAGCTTGAAGTGACTAAAAATACACCAAAATGGATACATTTAAAAATTTATAATCTTGTACAGGTGATTTCTACTTTTACAACCTCAGGCTTTTTCATTTCACATTAACCTGGATAGATGGCTTATTTATCCATTCAGGTGTTTTTTGAGCCACTAGTGTGGGTCAAATCAATAGAAACTATTGATTTAATAGGAATCTGAAACTAAAACTGTTCAATCCAAAAGCGGTGACAGAGTTCAAGGAAATTCTTAATTTTGTGATCTCATTTGCCCAGGCGCCTGCAGAGACAGGGGTCTTCTGCTCTTAGAAGGGTCAAATCTCCAAACACTGGAAGAGTGAAACCAAGAGATCATATATGGTGCGCATAAGGAACAGAGGTCATACAGAAGTCACAGGGTGCCCTGAGAGATGGTAACTTTATGCAGAAATGAGTGCACAGTAATGCATGGTTATTACAATTGTCTCATAGTAAGAAGACTCCTGGTTCAAATCCCAGCTGAGGCCTTTCTGTTTAGAGTTTGCACGTTCTCCTCGGCCTACGTTTGTTTCCTCTGGGTACTCTGGCTTCCTAACTGTCTAGAGATGTCCATTTTAGGTTAATTGGTGATTGTAAATAGGCCATGGATGTGAGGTAGATAAAGCACTGCAGCACTGTGTGAATGTATAGTTAAAGTGTGATTTGTAACTAAAAGCACTTGGTATGCTACAAAGAGAAGGGCAGACAGTACAGATAGCCTAACAGAGAGAAAGTGCTAAAGTAGAGTAGATATGGAAATGCAGCTAGGGCCAAAGCAAGCAGATTCTGCCACTGCCAACACACTGTTGGTTTTCCTGTCTCTGTCTCTCACTCTGATATTCACAGTCGGTCTCAGTGGTTGGCCTGCCATGGATGCTCAGATCCCCATGTGGTGTTAGCCGGGGATTTCATCCTGCGTCTAGACTGAAAAGAAAATGTGGTTTTAAAAAACTGAAAAAAAGAATCGGCATTCCTACCATGAGGGGGCCGATAAATGGGCTCTATGCAACCTTGTGGATGCTTATGTGCATGATTTTTTTAATTTATTTATTTTTATAATGCCGAAAGAATAATTTGGTAGCTGTTTCCAAGGTGACCTGCAGCTGTACATGGATCTGTTGTTTTGCAGCTTATTATGCAGGATCAAGAAAAACAAAGGGGGTACAGGTGTAATAAGGCATTGTGTTTGCGTGGGTGGAGTGTGCGTGCCTGCATGTGTATGTATTTGTTTGTGTGTGCGACACACTGTTGACTGCATTTAATGGCCTGGGCCGTGAAATATCCCATCTAGTTTCATGACAGAGCTCATAAAGCTCTGTTTTCGAAGATGAAAAGGACTTGGCTCAATGTGGAGCTGCCATTCAGCATTAATGGGCCTGTTAACTCTGCATGATGCCCATGACTGTGTGTGTGTGTGTGTCTGTGTGCATTCGTGCTTGGTGACAGTCGCATCTTTTAGGTGTTGAGGTACTTCAGAATCTGGAGGGTGACTGAGTGAGCGCACCTAGAAGAGGAAGAGATAAATGTATTTGACAGAGAGACGGAGATGTATGATAAATATTCTGTGAGCACACATCACATTTTATTCAGTTTACCTCGCTTAACTCTACTCGGCTTCTCCCCCATGTGTGTCCAAGTGCGAGGAGGAGGAAAGGAAAGATTTTGAGTGCTTTGATGAGCAGTTTTCTTGAAAATCTAAAAAAAAAAACTGAAAACAAAAAGAGTCCCAGCAGGATTTAAAAACAGCGCGGCCATCAGTGAGTCTCAGCACAACAAAATTCCTTCTTACATTCAGATTGTTGACAGTTCCTGTTCCCTTAAGTGAAACTTGTACACAACAGAAATAATCGTGGTAGTATCTCTAATGCATGCTTAAAATAAAAAAATGGCACATCGGAGCCTGTTGTTACAATTTAAACGTCATAAATCTTCATAAAAGAATTGACTCCTCTGAAATGATTAAAGTTTAATGTGATGTATGATGATTTGGATGATGAGTGGGCTCTTATAAAAAGAGGCTGATAAAATATTGGACCCTTTATTTGCCTCATGGTGGTAAATCACTTAACTTTGCAGTCCATTGCTCTGTTTTAGTATGTGATGGTTATCTTTTGTCATGCTTTATATCAGCAAGAAGTTATGGATCAGAAATAAAAAAAAAAAAAAAACTAATCCCAACTAAGGTCTAGACGTTTCTGGAATCTGTCTATGAGGATGGCGTAATAGTGACGTGTATTTTTTAATGAGTCTTCCTTCACACCCATATGGACTTGAGTAACATCCCAGTCTTAATCAATAGGGTTTAATATGATGTTGGCCCCGCCTTTGCAGCTTTAACAGCTTCAACTCTTCTGCAAAGGCTTTCCTCAAGGTTTAGAAGTGTTTATGGGAATTTTTGACAATTCTTCCAGAAGCGCATTCATGAGGTCAGGCAATGATGCTGGACGAGAAGCCCTGGCTCGTCTCTGCTCTAATTCATCGCAAATGTGCTCTATCGGGTTAAGGTCAGGACTCTGTGCAGGCCAGTCAAGTTCTTCCACACCAAATCCATCCACTCATCCATGTCTTTATGGATCTTACTTGTACACTGCTGTGCAGTCATACTAGAACAGGAAGGGGCCATCTCCAAACTGGTCCCACAAAGTTGGGAACATGAAACTTTTCCAAAATGTCCTGTTCCTTGAACTGAAACTAAGGGATCAACCCCAGCTCCCGATATACAACCCCGCACCATAATCCCCCCAACACCAAACTTTACAGTCAGACAAGTATTGTTCTAGCAACCCCCAAAACCAGAGTTGTAAGATGGAGAAGTGGACTTTTATTTAAAAGAACACATGTTCACTGCTCTGGAGTATAGGGCAGCACGCTTTACACCACTGCATCCGGCCCTTTTCATTGAACTTTGATATAGTGATGTAGGGCTGCTCAGCTTGAATGCAGCTGCTCAGCCATGGAAACCAATACCATTCACCTCCCTACACACTGTTCTTTAGCTAATCTAAATGCAACATGAAGTTTGGAGGTCTGCAACGATTGACTCTGCAGAAAGCTGGTGATCTCTGCCCACTATGTGCCTCAGCATTCACTAACTCCCCTCTGTAATTTTATGTCATCTACCACTTTGTGGATGCGTTGCTGTTGTTCCCAATCACTTCCAGTTTGTTGTAATACCACTAACAGCTGACTGTGGAATATCTATTTCAGGACTGGACTTTCTGCACAGGTGGCATCCTATCACGGTACCACGCTGGAACATAAATAAACACAAAGGAAGAGTAGAAGCTCTGCTAAACATCATCAACAACACATTACACTGTCTGAGAAGTATGGCATCCAGATACACCGAAATCCCCCCTTAATGTTATTCTCCATATCAGTTTTTTTTACATCACCATGTTGCCTAGCAGTGGGCAAAAAATTGCCATTTTTAGCAGATAAACATGTTTTATTTGACTTTTCTCAATATGATTGAGGACAACATACCAAAAGCATGGGCAGATCAAGCAGCACCGTAGCATGTACACATATTAGTTGACTTCAGAGGAAGTCTGAGCTGCAGCCTGTCGGCATCAATGGCGAGTGTGTGGAAAGGGTCTCCAGTTTCAAGTTTCTGGGTGTGCACATAGACACAGATCTCCAATGGAGCTCTAACATCTCTGCGGTTTTAAAGAAGGCCCAACAGCGTCTCCACTTTCTGAGAATCCTCAGAAAAATGGACCTGAAGAAGGAGCTGCTGACCGTCTTCTACCGCTGCTCCATTGAAAGTGTGCTGACATATTGTATCAGTGTGTGGTTCTCCAGCTGCACCACAGCACACAGAAAGGCACTCCAGAGGGTCATCAATATGGCCCAAAAAATCATTGGACATCCTCTTCCCTCCTTGAAGGACCTGTAAAGCACTCGCTGTCTCAAGAGGTCTCGCAGCATCCTACGGGGCGGTACACACCCAGGACACGGGGTGTTTAAGCTGCTGCCGTCTGGCAGGAGGTTCAGGCTGCTCAGGTCCTGAACAAATAGACTCAAGGACAGCTTTTACAACAGGGCAAAAGCCCTGATCAATGCAAACAGCTGACCTGATTGGCTACCTACCTGGCCTTTTTTTTTTTTTTTTTGGGGGGGGGGGGGGGGGGGGAGAAGGTAACAATGGTAAAAACAGTAACAATAATAATATTTATATTTATAACAACGTGCAATAATAATTAATGTGCAATAATAACAGTGTGCAATACAAATACACTTATTCTTCTTTTTTATTACTAAGTTATTATACTGTGTTGTGTTGTTTGTGTTGTTTGTGTTGCGTTGTGATGTGTTGTGTTGTTTGTGTTGTGTTGTGTTGTGTTGTGTTGTGTTGTGTTGTGTTGTGTTGTGTTGTTTGTGTTGTGTTGTGATGTGTCGTATTGGGTCGTGTTGTGTTATATGTAGTGCCGACATAGGACAGTTTTCCAATTTCATTGTACTACTCTACTATGTATGACTGTGCAATGACAATAAAGACTCATCTCTTATAAAGACTTATCTCTTTCTATTCCTCTAACCTATTATGAGAGAGGAAAACACTAATTATTCGTTATTCATTCTGAACTGTGTATAATCTTTACTAAGCTAATCTTGTTTATGAGAAAGACTATATTGAAACTCGAATGATGTAAGTAAATGATTTTCCATTTCATTGCTGCCCTGTAGGTTAATAGGTGTCACTGTTGTGGCTGCGGAGCACATTATTGAAAAGTTTTTTCAAACTGCATGAAGCGATAAGGGATGGGGAGAGGCTGAATGGTTTTATTTTGCACTGAGAATGAATGAGGAGAGGAAATGTGCCTCAAGGCAGGTGAGTAAACAGAAAGTCCCTGATGGATAAACTCATCAGCAACACTGTGTTGCCTAGCAAAGTGTCATTGTATATAAGAAACTGCAGGCTGTCTTTGGTTGCATGTCTCGATGATGCTTTCCTTTGATATTTTTTGCTGTAAGCATGACAGTGGTGGCATTGCTTATTGAAATCATTGCTGCTTCACTTTTTATTTGTTTATTAGTGTTGCTCAAATGACTGAAATGCCTGCAGTGCAGGTTCTCCAAAAGGACAAGAAACAGGAGGGGCTTGAAGAAATGAAGCTTGTTGCCCAGACATTTTTTTAGAAGCCATCTCCACTCAGTTTAATTTTGAACAGGGATCTCTATTGCAGGATCTTCTAAACCATCACAAGTAAAGACTTATGAGGCTGACCAACATTATTACAATGATGCGAGAACGGCACCACCGTGATATCAGATCGGGCTCATCTTGGGGGGTAGACATTGTACCACAGCTATGTGTTAGCTCTCTCTTTTTCTTCCATCAATGTTTCTTGGTGTTTCTGTTACATTACTTAGAAACTATTTCAAATCTTTTGTCTTGACTCCCTCTTTGACACTTACCTTGAACCCCTACCCTCCAACATTGTCAGCCCATTGTCCTTCAGATTTAGGACGTCCTCCAAGACAGTGGGAGGCACTCTGTGTTTGCTGACCCTGACCTTCCTGCAAAAAATCCCTATATTTTTGCTTCATAAGGAGTCCTGTAGCATCCCCTGCTCTTCAGTGTTCTGGTATTATTCTGGACTTAATGATGGATGAGAACCTGTCTGTCTCTGTCAGCATCACCTTCCTCCACATACATCAAAAACTCAAAAACTTTAACACTTTGGGTTTAAACAGCTTTGAAATATATGGTTGCTGTGGGGCAAGACCACCAACAGTCCATGAGACAGATGTGCAGAAACTTGAAGAGCGTCTTTAGTAGCTTTAAACAGTAATGCTACCTGACTTCTCCTGAACCAAAGTCAAATATACTCTCTTCTTAATAAGTCAAATCTTGAGTGATTTTGTTCTAAAGTTCAAATCCTTCATATAGGTTTTATTAATGTTTGCAGTTTTTTTTTTTAATATGCTTGTCACCATGGCAACAGTTCCCACATGGGTCTGGCTATTGCAAACAGTGCGGAAATGGCCCTAATTTTAATATGATGCATATTCATCTCATCTCTGTGACACGCAGACAGAGGCTGATTCAGAGTGAGTGGAGGGGGATGATGGAGTGCCGGGGAGCGCAGCAGACACAGACGTAGGCTTGTATAAGTAAAGCACCTAAGCGAACACCAGGGGAAATAGAGGTGCTACTGACAGCTGTGATTTGTAGAATGAGGACTGTCAGTGCCAGTACTGAAATACTAAACTGCTCAGCATGTCATATACCATCTGAGGGGATTGGGTTCATCGCCGTGATTTGAGACCAGATGTGATCCCAAAAGTCACAGGAAAGAAAGACAATCAGAATTGGCTTAAGGCTTGATGGTTAATCAGTATTATTTATATTTAGAAATTTGAAGGTTTTCATATTAAAAATGAAATCAAAATGATCAAAATAGAACTGATGTTACTGATCTCGCTGTGCCTGTGTGGCCTTTTTCCAATGCCAAAAACATGTGTGATAAAGCTCGTGGTTGTAGATGTTTACTGCATCTCCGTGTTGGTCCTATATGTGTGATCCACTCACTGGTGACAGCTGGAGCTTGAGCCCCACCACATCCTGGCTGGATAAGCTAATTGATTGATGGGTCATTTAGAAATACTCCACTCCACTACATGATTCAAATATTGCATGCATTCAATTAAAATAAAGTGCAGTGCCCGTGCTGATGTAAATTAAGTAAAACACTGTGGGCTACGTGTTTTTAACAGGGCTAGTTGAGACTTCAACAGAGGAATAAGTGGGTTTAAGGACACAGCCAGTGCATGTATGGTCAGGGAGGTGGCTTGATACTGGAGATCTTCTAAAATGTCTTTTCTTATCGTGCCAGCTCTTATGAAGAGTAAGACTGAGTAACAGCCATGGACATCAGCAGAGCTAACTTCTGCCAATAAGAACAATATCTAATTATGTCTTAAGTTTTCCACTTTGCATCAGTACAGAACAGCAGCCACGACTGTTTGTTAGGTAAGATGTTTTGCCCCACACAAGCACGTCTGACTCAATGTGATGTGTTTGGGTGATTTGAATACTTGTTAGAGCAGCTGATGGTTTGTACAGATGCAGATAAGGAGTGGGAATAACAAGGAGCAGAAAGAGATCAAGAGCAGAGAAAGCGAGAAAGTGGAGACAGAAAATTGAAGTGACAAGAGGAAGATGAAGTAAAAAGATGAAGTGAGGGAGGCTAATGAGTTTCTTGCTCTTAGCAGAGAAACACAATTATGTAATCTCATTTTATTTTATTTTTTTCAGAAGTGGGTGTAAACATCACTGTGCCATCTACTAACCGAGCAGTCCATTAATAACCTATCGGGCATTTATTAAGGGTCAGTTTGCACAATCACTCAAAATTGACTCTTAAGGCAAAATCCAGATGAAGCAGAAACAAAAACTGCTCTTTTGCTGTCAAACACAGTTAAGGACGTATTTCTGTAGGGGCAGGGATGAGGAAATTGGTTTTGAGAGTGCAATCAAAGAAAGCATGAAACAAACAGAAAACAAAATGAGAATAAAACACTGGTGCAGAGTGACTACGGGACCAACGGAGCAGCTTGAGGTTGACGCAGATCAGAACAGATACAACTGTGCAGAAAAAAGCCTTAAAGGCAAGAAGCCAGTGATAAAGGTTCCTAAAACAGTGTTCACAAATCAAATTACTGTGCAGACCAAGCAGCGACAGATAATGAAGCAGCAGAAAGACACAATACACAAAAAACAAAGTGGAGTTTAAAAAACAATGCATTCAAATACAGTTGTGAATCATGTTTCATAAAGCATTAAACACTTTTAAAACACTTTTTTTTTGCCCATTTTTTTGGGCAAAAACCCATTTTTGCCTCGCTCTACACTGTGCCAATGTAGAGCAAGGCAGAGTTTTTTAGAAGTTCAATAAAAAGTGCATTTAAATAATTAATTTAATTAGAGATGAAAATGGGAATGACATTTCGGCATCTCATAAACCTTTTTAAGGAAGACAAAAAGGGTAATTGGATAATTTATGCATATGTACCACTGTCTGCTTGTATAATCTAGTAAATTAAAGTCATTCAGATATACCCATACAGTGACAGAGAGAACGTTCTCTCCTCTTTCCCTCCCATTAATCTGTAGACGCTGGCCAAAAGCCTGCACATCTTCAGACCTTTGTTTATAGAGATTGAACTCAGCTGGGGGGGGGGGGGGGGGGGGGGGGTTGCCAGGCTTTGTAGTATCATACTTATCTACCACCAAGAAGTGCAGCTTAATGATGAGCTGTGTTGTCAAACATGTTTAATGTCGCTCAGGCCAATCTAAGATAATCTTTTACACTTTTATAGAAGTAAATGACCTGGGATGTGTTTGGCCCTAAAGCATCAGTGCCACCTGATTAATGTATACTATGGGCTTTTGTGTTAAGAATGACCATAGCTCTTGCCATTTCTGATGTAAATTTCAAAGGAATAAAGAGTCAGCTACAGCTAAATCAAATTGGTTTATTTAACAGTGATAAAAAACAAACAAAACAATGTGTACATAGATGTGCAAAAGTAAATTAAGCCTGATTGACTCTCCAATAAGCAAAAAAAAAGTGTCTTCTTTCAGTACAATTTAATGCTCATTACAATGGAACTGTTAAAAAAATAATGAAGCGGTACATTAGCAAAATGTAATGGAAGCTGGCCTAGGTGATGTCTGTGCTGCACATCAACATTGGTCAGCAGCATTGACAAAAGTCAAGCACAACCCTGCATTATTATTTTTTTCAGTGCAATTACAGCTTTGCTTTGCTCAGCTGTAATTGTTTTCACTTACCAGTGTGCTGACATAAGGGCGGAGGTTTATTAATGTGAACCGACCGTCTCTGAACGATTAGTGGAACTGAACTTCCTGTCATCAGTATTTTTATACTGTTTCACATCATATAGAAACCAGTGATTATAGTCTGGTGACAAGTTGGGTTTTTGTTCATTTTATTTCTCGGTTTGTTTGTTTATTTGACCGGCAAATGGAAAAGAAGGCACGGAACAGGCTATCATCCCTGCAGGATGTGATCAGATGACATCTAATAGCTCCCCTGACATGGTTATTACAGCCTGACAGGTGCTGTTACATGTTAACACATAATATTGGTCAGCCACTTATTCAATTCAATTCAGTCATAAATCACAACAACAGCTGTCTTGAGGCATCTTATATTATAAGGAGAAAACCTGAGCAATCAAACAACTTCCTGCAAGCAAGCAGCTGGTGACAGTGGGAAGGACAAACTCCTTTCTAACAAAACGTCTGTCATAAACAGGCTCAGGGAGGGGAGGAAGACAGGACAACAGACACTGTGGAAAAGAGCCATAGAAATATAATAAATAATAATTAAATGCATAGTGGTGTATAAACACATAGTGAGTGAGAAGAGAATAGTGAAGAAGAAATACTCAGTGCATTATGGGAAGCCCCCCAACAGCCTACTTCTGTGCTCTGTGTAAAAGACTGTGGTGAGATTTTGCAGAACTAAATACTACATACACTTTATTGGATCATTATCATCATTATTATTAGCAGTACTGGTAGCAGTAGTGGTTGTAAGTTTCCTGCAGGCTGTACTATATGTGGCTTCCTTTTGAGGAGGAAGAGGTTTTTGAACACCTGTTGGAAGAAATATTGAAAAATTTGCCCCTTTTTTAGACAGCCTCACAGTCACTAAATGTGTGAGTAGGTTTACCCATGGCTTAATTTGCAGCATGCAAGTGTTGCAAGTAAAGCACATTTTTTAGCCAAAATTGTTTTTAACAATGGGGCTGCAGAGGAAAAGAGCTCCAATTTTCTACAATTTGTGACACACTTTTCCCTCTTTGCCCAAATGAAAGACTTCTGTAAATAGCAGCAAGAGAGCACATCATGCAGGGGGAAAAGTTCTCTGATGATAGTTGAAACCATTTCCCTCCCTTCCACCCACATCACACTGAGAGAACAAATGAATGTCAAAGAGGTGCCCACAGACTTCCCTTCTGGCATAATATTACCCAATTTTGAGGGAATAAAATCCTTCAAATTGTCAAAACTTCTTTTGTCTCCGAGTTGCACACTTGAATGGCACAAGTTCAGCTGATGCCTGTAGCTTTGGATGTCTTTGGATGTAGAGGTGATGGCAGGAGATATATACATTTAAGCAAACTAACTTAAAACTATTATTTAAATATATAAAATAACATTTTATTTATTTAATATAGGCAGCGGTGAAGATAATATCGGGGAATACTATCAGACATTGTGTATAAGTGATGAATTCTGAGGGGGCGGCACAGCTTTGCGACGTTACTGGCACTGATCAGCAGGGGTCAGTGGAGCGCTGGAGCTCAAAAGTCAGAGATGTGTGAAACAGGCTTTCAATCAGCACTCTGGTAGAAGGGAAAACACAAACACAGAGGCCAGCCTGTCCATCATGCTCGACAGGGTAATGATGTCACACCGCTGGGCACGCTGCTGCGCACCTAACAGCCACCAGCCTTGAAGGAGTGCCCCTGATTCAAACACACACACACACATACACATCGAGGTCCTTGATCAATTCACACTCTATCGCTCTTCTTTCTGACTCTCGGACAAACACACATATACACACACTTTTCACTATCACAGTTTGGTCACTTGAGAGGCAGCTACTAATGGATGCTTTGAGTGAACCACCACTGAAGAAGTCAAGAGGTGTTGCTGTGCTAAACTACCCAGTCCATTAGAGACTCTTTGGTTGTCAGTGGTGAAGTTTGGTGAAATATTTTTTTACAAATCTGTTTGTTAGAAAGAATTGTAGAACGACACACGAAAATCAAAAATAAGTCATTGTTAATATGATTTTTACCACTCTAAAAACCGCTGATCACTGTGTTTGTTCTGTGTGTTGAGCTATCCATGCTTAATATGTCCGTCTGTACATTCCAGGTCATGCTGTTGCCCTTGTTTGCCAGGGGCACCAGATGGCACGTCCACATGAGTTGGCCTGCCTAGAGGGCCTCCATCCCCCCATCGCACAGCACCGATGCCCACCCCAAGAAGCACCTTTCTCCACAATGCCACCGCACTTAAAACTCGCTGTAAAAGCACATTGCTGAATGTAAACATAGTCACATGGGTGTTTTAGACCAAGTCCTGTAAATGCACAATGTAATGTTTGGAATACGTTGTGTTAAAAAAAAGAAGAAATGTGAAAAGTCACAGACAAAAATGCCTCCACAATATGCTTCACTTCAAAATGTGCATTTATTATTATCACTACATATGTTTCAGCCAAGTGAGATCAACTATTGATTTTTTAAGTCATTGTATTTTTAAGAGAGGAGCAGAACATTTAAACAGTCTTAGATTTTTTGACTTTGACCAATCTGAAATGTAAATGAATGATAATAATAATGGATTGGATTTTTAAAGCGCTTTTCAAGGCACCCAACGCGTTTTACAATTTCTCTATTCATTCACTCTCACATTCTCACACTGGTGGAGGCAGCTACAGTTGTCCCTGCACAGCTGCCCTGGGCCGCACTGACAGAGGCGAGACTGCCATATCGCGCCATCGGCCCCTCTGGCCAACACCAGTAGGCAGTAGGGTAAAGTGTCTTGCTCAAGGACACAACGACCAGGACAGAGAGCCCGGGGATCAAACCGGCGACCTTCTGGTTGAGATGCGCTTCCCAACCCCCAGTGCCACGGTTGCCCACATGATATGTGTATGTTATGTGTAAATGTATTTTTACTGTATTTTTTACTCTTGCTTTTTGATTTTTGAAATAATTAGACAACATTGTTTCTGGTTGTAGGAATTGTTTACTTCCAAAGCGTGTTATCAAATTTCCTCTTTTAAAAAAAATCGTGTTTATTTATTTTTTGTCCTCATTTATATTTTGCTAGTTCTAGAAAATGTAATTTTGTTCTTGCACAAGGACTTTTATTATGTGTAGATCTGGCCCACTTATTTTATTGAATACACAAGACACATCCTAGAAGTTCTGTATTTAAACCCTGGAAATGTTCGCCCCTCCTCATGACTGAGATGAAGCTGACCTATTAAACAGTGATTTAAACAAACTTGTCTGTGAAGGCTGGCTGGCGACTGCCTGGCTGCCACCAGTTGCTATGGAAAAATTAGGATTCCCGAACCAGTTGGAGGTTGTTTGCAGAATGCTGATGGAAGGTTTGCAGTGCTGAGGTAAAACCCAACTTTTGATTGCTTTGGTTGCTAGCTTATTGCCCAGTCACCGTAGTTTGTATGGAAGATGCTGACTTGTCTGCAAACACTCAGCAGGTACTCAGTAAGCAGTAAGAGCTAAAGCTGCCTTTTGCAACATGTTGGTTTCAGCAATAAGGCTTCATTTTTAAATCAACTCAATTCAGGTTTATTTATAGAGCGCCAAATCACAAAAACAGTCACCTTAAGGTCATTTACACTGTGAGGGAAACCATACCGTATTTGGAAGAAAACCCCAACAAGCAAGCACTTTGTGATCGTGGAAAGGGAAAAAAATCCCTTTTAACAGGAAGTGAAAACATTTTCATCTGGTTATTTTTCTTTGATGAAGGTATCAGTACATTTCACCATAGTTCTTGTCCTCATGCATTAGTTTTTTTAGTTATCATCATAGTTTTCACAAAAACAATTAGTCAACAACATTAGCATTACACAGGAGAGAGGCCTGACAGCTGAAGCGTCTGCCTCCATTTCTGCTGAGCGTGCCTGAGTGTGATGTTCTGTATTAGAATAATATGGTGGTACGACATCTTGAAGATATGATAGAGCCTGATTATTTAAGACTTTACTTCTAAAGTTTCAGTTTCTTTTTCAAGTTTCACTACCACTCGGTGGTTAATTAGCAAGTGTTTTTCATGCAAACTACAAAAAGGTTTTTAGTGCAGTGACCATTTTCACCTAGAGATATCAGGCAACTTCCTGCAACCACTTACCAACTGGTTGGGGAACACACGTTTTTCCCTAGCAACCAGATGTTGCCAGGAGGATGCTGATTGATCTTTAGGCCTTTAGGCCTTAACAAACTTAACAGCTCCAGAGTAAGGCAAAATGATTTATGCTGACTTTATTAGTGAGTATCTGAGTTGCTGAAACAGAGTAGAGGTTTCTGATGGCTTTAACCTTTTTGGACTTTCTTTGTCAGCCTCACACAGACTTGACATGCCCATTAATATTTGGATGTCTTTCAGACATGAACTCCGCAACATTTTGGAGTTCACGGGAGTACATTCTTCACAACATTCAAACTGGGATATTGTACAACACAGAAGTGTTCTACTGGGAATACTTTTGGCGATACAGGTGCCTGGTTAGAGTGTGAAGAGAAAATTAACTGCCCCGTTCTCACAGGGGTCCACTAGGACAACACTATGGGGAACTGGCAGTTCCATTAAGGACCATTTAATGTCCAGTGCTCCAGGGATCTAGATGTCTGGAAGAATTCAGAGCTCCAACCTGTGTTTATAAAAGCCTTTGTCATCAAAGTCTAACCCCATGGGACTGTCCTCCTTTGCATAGTGGTAACCTCCAAAATGGAGCTTTCTAACATGTGTTTAATGTTGGTTATTTGTGTCATCACCAGTGTTGGTCAAGTTACTTAAAAAAAGTAATCAGTAACTAATTACTGAATACTTCCCCCAAAAAGTAATCCCATTACTTTACTGATTACTTATTTTTAAAAGTAATTAATTACTTAGTTACTTTTTAAAAACAAGATTTACAACCTGAATAGGTGATAAAGCTTTTTCTACATAATCCATCATACAAAATGTAATCAAATGAAAAAGTCTCTTTTTAAAACTTGTTTTATTATTTTTAATATTTTAACTTTATGCATCAAGCAAAATTTTAATTAAATGCAACATTCTCTGACTGGAAGAAATTTGTTTAATATTTAAACCTATTTTCTGCACATTCCAGCACATAAAATATTTTTTTTGTGTATGTTTACACTCACTCTTTTAAATAGTAAAACAAGTAAAACACAGCAGAAAATAAATAAAGTCAAAGACTCAGCGGTCCTTTTGCTCTATTTTCACCTGTAAAGCAGGAGTAGGGTAGGCGGAGGTTTACCCTGGTGCAGGTGTGCCGCAGCGGTCAGTGGAAGAATCCGTGAGTTTCTCTGTGAATTTCCCATTACGTGGTAGTGCACTCGGTGTTTGCTTGGAAGTTTAGGGGTTTTTTCGCTGTAAAAAGAAGTTTTCTCTTTTCACTTTTTATGGAATCAAATTCAAATTAAGCTCAGTACTTCCACGCTTTAAACGCTGTACGCTCATACTCTCTCCTGCACTCGATATATTATCCATTGTTGATCTGCACACAGCTGTTGTCACGAACGTCACACTTGCTTACGTCACTGTCATGAGACATTCTCGCAAAAAAATCACGGTTTTAGTAACGCAGTAACGCAGCGTTCCTACGGGAAAGTAACGGTAATCTAATTACCGTTTTTGCAATAGTAATCCCTTACTTTACTCGTTACTTGAAAAAGTAATCGGATTACAGTAACGCATTACAAGTAACGCGTTACTGCCCATCTCTGGTCATCACCATACCTACACTTTCTCGCTCCTAAAAAGTGGAATCACGTTAATATCTCCCTATGCCATCATTCAGCTGGAAGACTTGTTGGTCCCATAATGATCGCTCAGCTGCGTCAAATCATCAGATCCGTTTACAACCGCCGAAGCAGCTCTGAACACGCCAGCAAATGTCAGCATCACTTGTCTCGACCCCGTCCTGTCTATTTTAACGCTCATCCTTAACCTCCCTTTAGATAGCTAGATTGCAGGAGATGACAAGAAATTACAGAGCAGATGAGTGCAGACTGTTAAATGTCAAGAGAGACAGAATAGCAGGGGTGGGAGAGGGAGAGCTTAAAAAAGAGGAGGAGTGTGGGGAGGGGAGAGAATATGAAAAAAGAATAGACAGGCAGGACAGAGGTAGAAGAGGGTGGGAGGAAAAGTTTCTGTTTGTGTGTGTGTGCATGTGTGATTTAGACTGGTTGACATTTGAGCTGAGACCAGATTGGTGCTTGGAGCTTAGTCCCTCTCCTTCGAGCTCTCGCTGTCAGCTCGTTTACAGCACTGAGAGTCCAGGGGAGGAGAAGGCAAAGAAGCTGAATGAAGTAAAAGGTTAGAGTAGATAAATAGAGTTAATTTCTGTGGATAGGGGAAAGCAGACAGTTATTTAAACAACAACAACAACAACAACCACTGGAGAGACGCTGCAGAAAGAAAAGAAAAAGAAGAAAGAATAAAAAGAAAAAGGGTCAATAAAAAGGGGGAGTGGGAATTACACAGTATTTTTCACAGGGGAAAAAAAATCTGGGTTTTGGATGAGGCTTCACCGTCCAGCTAAATGCTGGCTTTGGGTATGTAAACAGCGAGCAAAGCCACATGGACAAAACCAATGTATTTGGTCCAAAATGGCAATAAGAAGTAAATGCCCGACCAGAATCCTCTAATGTGCAATCAAGAAAGTGCCTGCAGCATGCACATGCTTAGTCCAGCTGTTTGCTGCTCATTTATGCTAAAAATGAACTGAAGGGCTGGAGAGAGCGTTTACTCAGTGCCATCTGAATTCTGAGAGCAGCAAAACTATCTGAAGACAAACTAGTTTATCTATATAGAACGATTTTTTTTCTGTTTTAAAAACAGTTATAGACATTGTTCATATTTTTTAAGTACAGAAGTTGCTGTCTGACCTGTAATGACTTTATAAATTGTTAAACCCTGACGATATCGTACTCTTCTTTATAAATTCATATGATTTGCTACAAAAGTAAAGCTGCTGCCACGCATGGTGTGTACTAAATGCTGGCAGAGCTTCGGCATATAGGCCGTCAGTCCCAGTTCAGGATTTACAGCACAGCAGAAAGACAGGACGATAGATATGCACAGTGAACATGGAGTTGTGTGGCCGCCAAGATGTCTCAGCAAATCAGGCCAAAACCCTGTGCACTTGTTATAATTGGCCATTAAAGTATCATCACAAGCACAAAAGAGCATCAGTCTCCTCACTTGCCAGTGGAAAGACAGACACTCTCCTATACAGGATGAGGTTTTTTTTAGGGAAGCTCAGAGGCCTGCAGCTCCCCTGGAGCTCCTGCGTGATGAGGCAGCTCTCTCTGCCATTGCAGCCCAGTCAGAGGCCACTAATCTGGGCTACACAGCCGAGTAGCAGACCTTGGAGCACGTCCATTTCCTCCAAATTGGACAAAGCAGCATTGTGCATACTGATGTAGCTATTAACATATGTGTGTTTTCCCTTTATGATACCCTGTATATGTGACATGATGAATAAAATATGTGTCCGCATACAGGTGTTTACTGTAAAGTGTGTGTTGCCAGATGTTCAGAGACAAATGCAAGACTTATCTGTCTCCCTCTCTCGCAGACACAGACACACACACACACACACACACACACACCTAAGGACAGAAGTGTCGAGCTTTGGCTGGCAGTGGGGAAAAAAATGCAGTACTGCTGAGTACAGAGCAACCTCAACACTTGGCCTGCCAGCATTACTGCAAAGCACCATTTAACCGTGTGTGTGTGTGTGTGTGTTGATGCACACATTCCGTGTGCACTGCTTCAGGTAGGCCAAGTCTGTAGGTGTCGATGAGTCTGCGGTTGGCTGGGCTTTAAGCTTCTGTACACGTGGTGTATGTGTGTGGGCAAAATTTAAAACAAGTGTCCATTCAAGCATCATAGTGTTCTGAGGGTGTCTTGTTGATCTATCTGTGTGAACATAGAAGCTGATAACAAGAATTATAAGATGTCACAAGGACAGCAGCATGCTAATCCGTCTCACTCATATAAAACAACAACAAAAACAATGTATGATTTAAGTAACTGTGTTCTTGATGGTGGAGAAATGATTATCTGCTGTAAAATATTATCAGAGCAGCGAACAGCAATAGCTGTGCTTCATATTAGCAAATCATTCTCTTATCCAAGCTCCTGCCCACTGTGAATGGGACTGCAGTTTCCCCATCTCGCACAAATCACTGACACAGATCTTTGGGAACACATATTCAAATGCAAATATCTCATATCTGAAGGCTAAAAACTCATAGAGCTGATTTTAAACATCAATTTTCCAACCACAAAGCAACCGGACAGCACTGCAAAAATCTGTCGAGGTCGAACATGATGGAAGAGTTGTGATCAAACCCGTGGCTTAAATCAAGGGAGGGGGAACAAACTTTTTAAGGTCAAGTATAGAGGAATACAGCTAGAGGTAACATTTATAATGCTAATGACATACTCATGTAACTTTCATTTTGCTGATGTTCTCAGTTTTTGTCCAAATTTGAACAGAAACGTGTCTTCTAGGTGTTTTAAGCTGGAGGAACAACAACCTACCACATCTACGTTGTAGATTTACATTTGGAAAATCAGCATTTTCCATGAAGCCTTGACATCAATTAAAATTCCAATGATTACATTGATTATGTAAGAGACCTTTACAGTAAAGGTCAAAGGTTGGTTAAAGGTAAATCAGAGCTGCAGTCATTCTAATTATTAATCATTATAAATTCTCTCTCTGTCTGTCAGTCTCATGCTGTATTTTACGCTGTGTATTTCTTGTAGTGTTGTATTCATTGTTTATGATGGTTTTATGTGATTGAAAGTTGTAAATGTTATTTGTGCATTGTGACTGTAAAAGCGCAACAAAGGACAAGGTTCGGGAATTAACAATAGCTATAAGCTTGCTGTGCAGCACACTAGTTAAAGGCTCAATAATGAAACTGCTGAACGAAATGCAACCCTTCTTTCTTCCTGTGGAGATCGGCTTTTGAGGCAAAAACTGTACATATACCGCTCACAATCATTAAACTGCACAGAAAAACTAAGTGTCTAGTCATTTTGTGTTGTCTCTTTCACTCTCATGAGAAGCCGTTTTAAGCCATAGGTGTGTTGTTGCTTGTACAGCTAGGAGTCGTCCCCTCCCGTGCTGCAAGAAAGAACAACCAGGCTGGGAAGGAACTACAGAGAGACAGATGGACAAAGACCAGACGCAGACACAAACGTACCATCAGGGCCTGGAGAGCACCAAGGGGAGGAATGAGGCTCACATTTAATTATCTACCCAATGATCTCAGTGTAGTGTCATTAGAACAGAAGGGACAGAGCAACAGAAACTGACGGTCTTGAGAAGAGGAACGAGTTTCAGGTTTTTGCCTCTTTATGGTGGAGATGTAATGAATTCAGCTGAACAAAGGTGCGCTAAAGCCAAACTTTAATCTATATTGTTAGCTGGAGCCGATGCTTGTGTTTGGATGAATTTGTCCCCATGGAAGGAATATATTAATGTTGATTTTAATAGTAGGGATTGCACATACAGTTCTTTAAAGCTGAATGTTGAGTTAATTTCTTTGTTGAATTACTGTCGCCTTCCTATCAGCTCAAAGCAGTGCAGCCATTCTCCTCTGACCTGTGGCATCAACAAGGCATTTTCACCAGAGAACTGCTGCTTACTCGATATTTCCTCTTTTTCAGACACTTCTCTGTAAACTCTTGAGATGGTTGAAGGAAAGCAGTTCCTGAATTACTCAGACCAGTCCGCCCCGGTATCTTTTTCCTCCCATTGATCACTTTGAACTTCAGCAGGTTGTCTTGACCAGGTTTGCAATGAGTTGTGGTCAGGTGTTTGGCTGATTAGACATATATGTTTGCAAGCACTTGAAAACGTTAATAGTAGAAAGTGCTGATGAATGTTTGATACTGTTTTCAGTTTTATCGACCACTTAAAGCACAAGCGAAACCAGTGTTTTCAAAAGTTTGCAAGAAGCACTGCATCCATTGCCACAACAACGCACCTCCAACACACCAGGTAATTCAGACTGCTGTAGAACTCAGTGTTGGCAGTATCAACCGGGGCAACAAATTCAAGGTGAAAAAACATATATTTTTAAAAAATTAAAATTACTAGAAATTCAACAAAGATTTCTAGGCAGGAATCTGTAGTAGATGCAAAAAAGCTGCTACTGTGTTTTCAGGAGACCCAACTATTCTTCATTCTTCACAGAAAAAAGTTATGTCAGCTTGTTCCCACTGAAGTTTGAGCTCAAATCACAGAGCACACAGTGCAAGTGGACACAACCAAGAGCAAGCAACAAAAACAAAAAGAAGCTGCACTCGAACCCATCTGAAGATGTGTTACAACATAATCTTGTGTTTCTGGAACGGTGCATAGCTACGCTGTGTTTTGAGGGAAGATTTTGAGTGAAAACTGACCTTAAAAACAAGTAATGTTTTTAACTGTCCTTGTGACGGTCATTGATTTTTCAGTCAGAACTGCATTGATGAAAGTCTATTTTTTGACTGATCTTCATTTATACTGTGTCTAAAAAAACTTTCTCTGTGGTCTTGAATGCATAAGTAGCTCTGGAACAATATGTTCATTTTACAAAAGGTCAAAGTACAAGCAAGTAACTTTTTGATACAGGATTTGACAGCTTACACGAGCCCACCTGAATAGATGTCCTAAATCCCCCTTATGTGCAGTCTTTGAACCGTGACTGTATACCACCTCATTCTTTCTTTTTTGCTTTCTTTCTTCTGTTGCTGTATGAATAGATCTCTTTCTTGAGGACACATGAGCAGCAAGGTCACTGCAACTGAGGCGGAACCACGAGTGGGTTGGGACAGGAACAGGCTCGTTCAATTCAAAAAGATCCTCCTGCTGAGGCTGCTCAATGGTCCATCACGCTGTCTACATCCTGCATCTGCCAACATAATTTTCACCCTTCAAGAGCCCCAACCTCACATTTATATATAAATATATATATGTACAATTAACTGTCTTTTTCCACACATATTAGTACATTATTTCTTTATTTGACATTATTAAGCACCAGTGTTGGTCAAGTTAATTGAAAAAAGTAATCAGTAACTAATTACTGATTACTTCCCCAAAAAAGTAATCCAGTTACTTTACTGATTACTTATTTTCAAAAGTAATTAATTACTTAGTTACTTAGTTACTTTTTAACAACATGATTTACAACCTGAATAGGTGATAAAGCGATAGATCTTTCAGCCCAATTCTACTTTTTCTACATAATCCATCATACAAAATGTAATCAAATGGAAAAGTCTCTTTTTAAAACTTGTTTTATTATTTTTAATCTTTTAACTTTATGCATCAAGCAAAATTTTAATTATATGCAACATTCTGACTGGAAGAAATTTGTTTAATATTTAAACTTATTTTCTGCACATTCCAGCACAAAAAATAAAATATTTTTTGTGTTTACACTCACTCTTTCAAATAGATGCAAGTAAAACACAGCAGAAAATAAATAACATCAAAGACTAGCGGTCCTTTGGCTCTATTTTCACCTGTAAAGCAGGAGTGGGTAGGCGGAGGTGTGCCGCAGAGGTCAGTGGAAGAATCCGTGAGTTTCTCTGTGAATTTCCCATTACGTCATAGCGCACTCGGTGCTTGTGTAACACTTCTGGAGTCATTACAGTATACTAGGACCAGTTAGGTTCGACTACTAGAGTAGTAATGAGTGTAGCATGTAATAAAGACCACAGACCAGAAAATAAATTTAAATTGCCGGCTTATTATTTTGTGAAGGCAGAGAATAGACAGTTAACACACATTACATAAAACATCCAACATCACACATTTAAGGAAAACAAGATATTTTCTTTCCCCTTTTTGTTCAGTATGTTCTGTTAGTTTATCCTATTTATCTCAAAACCTTTTATTTGGCTTTAGAAGGATGTTATTTTCAACCTAGGTTATTGTCTTATTTATTTCAAGTTCTAAGTTCAAGTTTATCCTTCGATCTATTTGCATTAACACTGTGTTATTTTAAATCAAGTTCAGTTCTTTAGGCCCAAGATTTAATTTAATCTTGGTCTAGGTTCACCTTTCCATCTCAACCAGTTCTTATTTTGTTTTAACCCAACAAACTTATTTAACATTTCCATTAACACCATTACAGCATTCAAATGTAAGGTTGACCAAAATAATTTACAAAAACATGTAAAAACTGAAAACAATTCAGCAAAAGGCTGAATAATCCCCTTAAACAAACAAATAAACAAAAGAAAGTTGTCTCTGTGTCCTTTAACTATTAATCCTGGAATTACTCCGAATGATTATCCATTGCTTTGAAAGTCCGCTGTTCTTTTGCAGAGGTGTATGGATTAATCCTACCAGTTTTCTCAGCGAAAGAGCTCAACGTCCAGCAGGGGGCGTTTTCCCTTTTCCTGCTCGGTACAGTTCAATGGGTCCGTGGGTGGCTCGCCATCTTGTTTCTCGCTCAGCGGATCAAACTCCGATTCTAGCTTGGCATTTCCCGATCCAAACCTTAATGGCCTACCATAACAACAAAATAAAGTGCATAAAAATTCGAAAATAACACAAGGGTAGCCCTTAAATAACAGTAAAAGTCCATTTTTCCAGCTTATTTAGCCGTAAATGAGGTGACGCCAATATGGCGCGCTGAAACACCGTCAAAGGCCTTTGAAGTATAGCCTGTGTGTCGGTTAAGCACGAATCCACCGTTTTTAACATAAAACAACATAAATCTGCTACCGTGGCTCTCCGTTTGCATGAAATGAGCAATATAATACAACAAAACATTTCTTGCATGAAATAAAATACAATTTCTGAACTCACCAAGTCCCGTTCGGTTATGTTTACAATGTCACCAAGGCAGGGACAGGTCGGAAAATCAAAAAATATATTCTCCAGAGTACAAAAATGGCTTTATGTAGATTTCTGGCTTGTTTTTACTATTTTTTCACTCATTTAGGCAGCAGCTCTGCAAAAACTGTCTGCATTTCTCCCTCTCCAGCATCAAAAAGAAGGAACAACCCGATTGGGTGTGGCTATCACAGGAGTCACGCTGCAGCGTGCCCTTTCACAATAAGAGTCTCAACACATATTTTAGCCATTTTACCTGAATTAACTTAAAAAAAAACATGAATTAGCAAGTTTTTTACCCTTTTAACATGTTTTTAAACACAAATGAAATCCTATACCACGAATTATATCATTGCTGATGTTTTTAATGATTTTTCTAACCATTATGATCTATTTATTGACTATTTATCACTTGTAATATATTTCTTATGACTGTTTTTACTAACAGGCTTTTATTTATTGGCAGTTATGTTAACCAGGGTTACACCTGCTTGGAAGTTTAGGGGTTTTTCTTTGCTGTAAAAAGAAGTTTTCTTCCCACGCACAACGGACACTAATGTTTTTGTCACTTTTATGGAATCAAACTCAAAGTAAGGTCAGTACTTCCACGCTTTAAACGCTGCACGCTCATACTCTCTCCCACACTCCACATATCATCCATTGTTGATCTGCACACAGCTGTTGTCACGAAAGTTGCACTCGCTTACGTCACTGTCATGAGACATTCTCGCAAAAAATCACGGTTTTAGTAACGCAGTAACTCAGCGTTCCTACGGGAAAGTAACGGTAATCTAATTACCGTTTTTGCAATAGTAATCCCTTACTAAGGCCACACTGACCACAGTGTAATAAGACCAAAGTTAATGTACAACAGCTTCCTTTCCTTTAGTTAATTTTTCACGATTTTTTCACGAGATTTCACGATGAAAGGGTGTGGCCACAAGGTGAACGGGTGACCTAGTAGAAAGCAAAGACACAGCTAGTCTCCGATAAGGACATGTCCTTTTATGGATTTTCATTATGTGAGAAAAGCACTTATCATACAGGAACTGTATATGTGTGCAAAACAAAATGGAGTTAGACCATGAACTCAATTGATAGTGTTATTCTAGAATATGTATTGTCATAGGGTCTTTACCTCACAATATAAAGCATTGTGATTTGTTGCTATCTAAATAAAACTGAATTGAACTGAATATTTATTATGATGCCATTTTCTGCTTTGATAAAACAGGAGGCTTCACATCAAGCTCGCTCTGGCAGCTGCTGTTGATGTTGGAGCTGTCGATGCAAACTGGTGAAATGTTATTTCATTTTTAACTAAATTCAGCGCCCGATGGCTACTTTGACACTGTGTCAATGAGTCCAACACTGAATCAAAATCTACATTTCCACAGTCCCGTTTCAGTTCAAATCATTTTTTCATTTTATACAGCACCAGTTCAGAACAACAGTTCAGTCCTTTATATTGTGAGATAGGGCCTAAAATATTCAGGGTAGAACTCCAACGATCAGACGATTTAACAGGAAGACCTCCGGCAGAACATGGAGGGGGGGCAGCCAGCTGATCCTACCAGTTGGAGGGTGAGGGAAAACAAAAGGGATGAAGGAGGGCGTGTAAGATCACAAACAACACACAGGACCGCATACACAAACACGCACCATAACTAAGGAAGGTTGTCGGCATAGTGCTCTTCTTCTTATAAAAATAAAAGTTTGGCAAGATGAGAGCACATCAAACATACAGATGACCATTCAGCCTGAAAACTATAACCGTGTTTTGTGACATCCGTTTTTTTTTTTCTGGTTGTTGTCAGTAAAATTTAATTAGTCTTGCCAACAGCTGCTTTTAGATTATTCTTCTGTTCCTCCTGTTGTAAGTCTGCTGTAGACAAGCATGTGCAGAATGCCTAAAAGAAAAATCTATTTGAGCGAATCTTCGTGCTGCTTACCATATATCAGTGTCACCTCATTCTGGTCACCTCACATTTATGCTTGCAGACCTGACTGTAAAAAGAGACAAGTGGACATTAAGCTGAGAGCGTGAACGTGACTGAGATGCACAACGACTGCTTTGCCTCCAGAGGTAGAATTACGGTCCATTGTCTTGGAGCCCACTTGACCTTCCTTGTTGTGTTTGCAGTAGCGAGGGACAAGGTGAAATCCAATATGAGCTTGATAAACCACGCTGCCACCTGTGCTGTGCTTCACTGTGGGTTTCTGAGAGCAGCTGCGTGTGAGATAAAGAAAGACGTGTGCTGGTAAAGAGAGCTCAATCCCTGCTGCGGGGAAAAATAAAATCTCCTAGATTTTGGTATCCATACACACATCAATTTTCTTAACTGCCTAATCTGATATGCATGTCTTGAGCATTGGGAAGACCCTGAAGCATCTACAGGCTCACTGCAGACATTTAAAGCCCACACAGAGCCGTAACCAAGAGGTTCAGACCCCAAACGTTTTACTGTAAGCAGAATTTTCTGAGATTAAAATATATTATATTATAATCAGGTTCTGTATATTTTTAAATATATCTCATCTTTTCCATAACCAACTGGAAAACAGTCAAGCAGCCATTGGGAAACAGCCAAAGGAAAGATGTAAAGTGCCAGAGACATTTTCATCTAGAATTATTTGCTTAGTTACAGCTTCTATAGACTGTATATGAAAGTGCATTAATTGTGCATTATTCCCAGTTGCCAGCAGGGGGCAACTTCTTTGATTGTAAGAAAAGCATCAAATTGTATCACAGGTTATAAAGAGATGATCCTTCTGCTCACATGATCTATGCTTTCCTGATGGGTAACACACGACCGGCAAATAAGGCACAAGTATCCTGTACTTACATGCATTTTCCAGGCAAAAAGTCAGGTTTTTGCATGAAACAATAAAACAGTTACACACTAGCACCCTCGACTAAGGCACAAGTAGCCTGTAATTACCTGTAATTTTGTTCACCAAGTCAGGTTTTTGCAGGAAACAATAAAATAATTACATTAAATTAAATTACACAATTTCAAATACTGGGTTATTTCATGATAAATATCTGGAAAAACAAACAAAATTTCACCATCTTACATCTTTTGTACCCTATACTTTCCTGCAAATTGCACATAAATAGAGGGTACTTGCACCGTCATGTTACGGTCATGTCACTCCGTAACATGACCCATGCCCCAGAAAGTACAGGGTACTTACAGTGTACTTGTTTCATTGTTTCCTGCAAAAACCTGACTTGTTGCCTGCAAATTGCATGTAAGTACAGGGTACTTGCGCCTTATTCGCGGTTATAAAGTGTTACTGTAAAAATATTTTGTTTTGGAAAGTGGTTGAAAATAGGAACCTTGTTATCATTTAATTGTTTAACTATTACTTAATTACTTTTTTTTAGGACAAAAGGCTGGAGCCTTCAAAAAAATATAATACCGAACATTTGGTTGTCCCAGCATCTCTGCATTGATGTGTAGCATGCATTTTTCCTGTTCTTTGATGCCTTTAGTTAGCCCAGAACTTTGACAGATCAAGAAAAGGGTAACAAAAAGTGATGCACTTATATACAAAGCAAAATTGCAGGTGCTACTTCAGGCTTTTCTCCCCATTTCTAGTCTTTGGGCTAAACTAAGCTAGCAGCTTCATATTTGCTGTGCACAATCACCAAAATGTATTTCTTGTGGACTTCAGGTGCACATTTATCTCAATACTGCAAAACAAAAAGAGTAATGTTAAAATCTGATTAAATCACCAAGACCTACACATTTATTAGCAAGTCTTCTGTACAGTGCTGTCGCTCTATGAGCCTCTGCAACAAAAGACAGATCTCTGGCACGATCCCCAGACGTGCCATCGGCTTTACTGGCAGCGGAGTGTAATGTGTTTTGACTCCCTGCGTTTGTTCATAACTCAGTGTCATTCGTTACTGAACAGCTTAAAATGCAAGTAGGCAGGAGACAAGATGAGGCATCTCTTGAAATGCTGAGAAGTTGGCAGTTTTAGTCTGAAAACAGAGAAAGTTAATTTCGAAAGACAAAAACCTCAGCACCTTGTGAATTAAATGTCCGGGTTATTTATCAGCAAATCGGGCACATCCTCAGCCAAGCCTTTGTCCTATAGGGGACATTAAACAGGTTTTCTGTTCCAGAGTGCAAAGTGGTACATTGTCAAGTGTTAGACAGGATCATAATGTCTACAACAGCCCTGTATTAGTATATGATACACTTCTGCCAAATAAAGGAGTGTCGCTGCAGTCCCTTTGCGAGGTAGCTTTACCATTCAGCGGTGGTTGGCAACTGAATTTTCAACTAGAAAGAAAATCATTTTCTTTAGCTTATTAGCTTAATTACAATTTTTACCGCCACTGCCACAAGAGAAGAACAGAGCAAAAACACCTCAGATCACACAGACAAGCACAAAGGACATTAACAAATTTCATTAAGGAAATAACTGCCTGAGGTGTGACAATATTGGTGCGTGCACCATTCCCCCTGCCTCGAAACAACCTGTAGTGATGCAAGCTTGTATTTAACTCACATGATCACGAGGCAGAGTCAACAAGGAAACGTCTCACAAACAGTCAGAAACCATAAGGAAACATCAGAAGAAGATAACAGCAGCAGCATCGTTTCTGCTGTTACCCTTTTATGCAGTGTCACTGAAACATTTCTGGGCCTCAAGTCTGAACCACTGATGTCAATAGTGGAGGAGCTACTGTAAGACAATCACTGATGATTCATGATGCAGCCTACAGATTGTTTGTGCCATCAGTATTTGCTTGTTATGATTACCCAAACTTTTGATTTGAAAGAAGTCTTATTCTGTCCAAATGTAGCCTCGATCACCACACCAGTACCACCACCAGCAGTATCAGTGGAAAATTCAGTTCATTTCAATTCACTTTACTTCACTTCAGTTCATTCATTTTATTCAATTCATTGTATCAGGTGCAAAATCACAACAACAGTCACCTCAAGATACTATACTGCAAAGCAAATGTCCTGAAATGATAAAGAGTAAAGAGCGAGGCAACAGTGGGATGGAAAAACTCACTTTTAGCAGGAAGAAAGCTCCAGCAGAGCCAGGCTCAGGGGGGAGCATCTATCTGCTGACCGGTTGGGGGTGAGAGGAGGAAGACAGGACAAAAGACACACTATGGAAGAGAGTCAGAGATTATTAATAACTAATGATGGGAGGGTTCTGGGTCACCTGATCCAGCCCTAACTATAAACTTAACCAAAAAGTATATTTTCAAGCCTAATCTTAAAAGCAGAGCAGGTTTCTGAATCCAAACAATGAGCTTGTTCTACAGAAGAGGCCCCTGAAAGCTGAAGGCTCTGCCTCCCATCTACTTTTAAATACTTTAGAATTCACAAGTAAGACCATTGTCTGAGTAATGAAGAGCTCTGTTGGGGTGATATGGTACTATGAGGTCATTAAGATGGGGCCTGATTATTCACAGCCTTGTATGTGAGGATCAGGATTTTAAATTTGGATATGGGTTTAGCAACGAAGAGAAGACAGTGCGGGAGAAATATGCTCTCTCTTTCTAATCCCAGTCGGTACTCTCACTGCAGCTTTTAAAAACAACCTGCAAGAAATGAATTACAAACAAAGTGTACGAGTTCTTTCCATTGCTTTTGCTCATACTTAGCATTAAAATAAAGGAGATGTGCATTTATTATGTAAAAGGCATCTTTTGACATCGAAAGCATCTCAGGACAATCATAAATCTTCACATCATACACTGCTCACAAATCAATTTTCTATGCAACATTTTTGATAGCATAAAGTAATCCCTGAGCTTTTTACTCTCAATTGTCTACATCTGTCTGCTGATGGTCAGTATCTATCTGACTTGGACAGTAATGGAGCAGTTTGAAAGGATTTCTACAGAAATCATCTCAGATGTGAAAAATCAAGTGATCTGCTCATGAGAAATGACACAAAGAGTGACAGATGGTTTGATCTTTTCTCTCCTAACTGTGACCTTTACTACATCAGATTAACATCAGTAAACAATCCGACAGGCAAGATGGTCTTCTTACACACATTTTAGAGAATCAAAGGGGAGTGAATCAGTAAAGCAGAGTGCTGGTGCCAAAAAAGTAATTGCTGGGATTAGACCTGTTATAAATTAGCTGTTGACCTATAATCTGTCAAAAATGGGTCAAATAAACCTCTCATATAGGATATCAGGTTATTTTGAGCCAGAAAGAGCATCCCCGTGACAAGGTAGAAGCTGTTATTGGTTTTTGGCAAAGTGACAGTTATATTTAGTTTAATTAGCCATTCAGAAAGTATCACTTACGTTAAAAATGTGTTTTTCAAGAGAGACTGAGGCAAGATGACAGCAGAGATTGAAAAAAATACATCACAGTTCAATAAAGACATTTTAAGTACCAAAAAAACCGATTGGTTATAATGCAGTAACACAGAGTCACAAAGATACGTGCAGAATATGCAATTTCTTTATTTTATACATAACCCATTCATAAATTAGTAAATTCTTTTTACTAGTATAAGCAAAAATAATAGACGTTCAAAAATATATATAAAAACATCGGGAATCACTTTTTGGCACAACATCGTTTTAACCCGTCGCTGTCTTTGGTGCTGATCTTCCAATCTGCGACTCTGCGCTCACTTCCACCCTTCTTTGTCACTCACCTTCTCGCTGTTGCGCGCAAAAACACGCAGCTTGATTCCCACATCTCTCTCTCTCTCGCTGTGTCTCGTTGTCTCTGCCACGCACGCGCACACACGCCCCCCTTTAAAATATTCATTTGCGACACCTCAAAGGCCCCCAGTTTTTTTTTCCTTCTTTGTGGTTTCCACCTGTATCTTTCAGCGAAAACACTGGCGCGGACAAACACAAGCAAAACCACATTACAACTATATATATATATATATTTTAACTTTATGTATTAAAGCAAGAGACTCTGGGATGGAACATCTGTTCGTTAACATGTGGCGAAAAAACAAGGCTCTGCTTTCCTCCCGATCACACATGAATCACAGGAAAGCGGTGCCCGGCTTTAGAAGCTGTCAGTCTCAGTGAAGGGTTTTCATTTCTTTTTCTTGAGATAAATTCAACCACGAGCCCGCCGATGTTGTATGTGCGTACGCTCAGACATGGCCTGAGTAAACTGTGAAACCCCCACTGCTTTAAAAATCTGCACGGGGGACCCACCGAACAGTCGCAACAGGCAGGTTCGAGTCTCTGCTGCGCTCTCTTGTGCGACAAGGTTAAACTGGCTCCCAGTTTTTTGTTTTGGTTTTTTGTAGCTTTTTTCTGCGCCTCAGTTGAGGAATTCCCCGAGTTTGGAGAGACGAGTCCCGCAGGGAGACGGCAGATTAAACCCAAGAGTCGTCGGGGGGGTTCGCTGCTTTGCCTGGAATTCATCAGAGGACATCATTGTGAAGAGGCTCGTGGCGGGGTCGTGCGGGAATTGGAAGTGGTGTGAGCACACACGGGGGGCTTATCAGGAGCTGCTCCGTCATGTCTTGTAGTCCGTCTTTACTCCTGTTAAAGGTTTCGGATATTTCCCGGTGCGGCGGCACTGATCACAGCCTTTAACCTCTCCAGTTTTCAGGGCGCAGCGCGTTAGTCTGCACTGATGGAAGCGTTACTGCTCTCCTGCTCAACTTGGACACGATCTGGGGGCCCTTCATCAGTGTTGATCTCTCCGTTTCGGTGATCACAGGAGCGGGGAAAAATAAGACTGGGCAAGAGGGAAGAGATGAAAGACGAGTGGGTTTCCTGAGGCGCACCGTCGAATCCGGTTTTGATGCGCGCAGGTGTCCATTTCATCAGTAAATTTCCTCTCCCTCTTGCAGTGATTAAACTATCGCATACATTTCTTCTTGTTTTTCGGTGGCAACCAGAAAACACAAACTGGAGAAGAAGACATTCAGCTGGAGTGCTTTGAACACAGGAATGCTCCTGGACGGATATTTGATTTGGGTTTGAGGGCAATCGCTCGGAGTTACAGGGAGCAAAGAGGAGGGGGAAAGAATTTGGAAAGTAGAGCTTTGATTTACGGATTACTGGGCTTTTTCTTCTCCTGAACAACTGTAGACACGCTCTTTGATGTCTGAAAAGGTAAGAAAAAGCCACATGCGTTCTCCCTCTTAACTGTTGCTTTTATTCTGTGTTATCAGAAGAATTATCACGACAAAAAAAAAAATGACCGGAATGCGATCAGATGTGGCAGATTAAAGAAAACTGATCTCAACGTGAAGCCGAAAGGATTGCGTCTTTGCACAGATACCTTAATCTATCACTGATTTCATGCAATGTGACGCTTTTAGCTTCCGATTTGTTTGTTGAGAAACGAAAAAAGGGGGAGAAAGAACTTTAAAGTAAACATGATAATCATCGAAAAATCATAACAGCTTGTGTCCAAACACACAGAAACAGCACAGATTATTACGATTCACTGTGATAGCAGTTAATGATTTAACGAGGTTATTAACTATGCGGTGCGCACGGTGTTTAAAATATATGGTCCATGTCATGTGGCTGCTTATCGGAATAAATTAAAGACGCTCCACCATGACGAAGGTCGGTCTAAAGCGCAGTGGATAATAGATAATGAATTTCTATTTTCTGCACATGGCTCCGGGTCAACAGGTCCGGGTGAGCCCCACCGCCCCCTGTCTCTCTCTCTCTGTCTCTCTCTCTCTGCCTCTGTCTCTGTCTCTCTGAGCACGTGAACGTCTGTAAAGTCAAATTAAAAGGAAGAAAACCAAAGAGAGTGCTTCATCTGCATCAGCGTTAAAGTGTCAAAAGTGTTTGCAAGCACAATGCTCCTTTCCTTAATTGACTTTTATGGAGAAGGATTGTCAACCAGGCAACAGGGGGCACTCTTTCAACTGCTTTCAAGCATCCTGTTGCCTTTTTAACTAGATGAGGTTTGCTGCTGCATGTCAGACATGATATCATGAAGAAGATTCAATGCAGTCTTCTTTTTTTTCTTAAAAAAATAGAAGAAAAAGAAAAATGAAAGAAAAAGTAAATATGCTTGAGGAGGGTGAGAATTAAAACCAAAGGATGGTATTTCATTTCATCACCAAGAATGAGAAGAGGGAAATGGATGCAACTGACGTGACTTCCTGTCTCCCATGGGGGGACTTTTCATTTATACTTTTTATTTTTTTTATTTTTTTCAATTATTTATTTATTTATTTGCCTAAACTCTCGATCTTCCTTCCCTTTGACATGGTTGGCCGTGGTTTTGCAGCTTGTAAGGCAGAGGATTAGGCTTGTGACAACAAAGCTTTTTAGTGCAATCCTCCAGAGAAATGTGTGACTGGTGGGAGAAGCATTAATGCTTTCATCTTACCACTTCTGTGATGGCCTCCGAGCACAAGCGTTCAGATTTCCAACTGTCTCAGCTGAGCTGCTTGGCAGTAACTGCACTGTATCCTGTGTATCGACCAGTTGTGAATTTGTTGAATCATGTTTGAGCTAAAGGACCGCTGACGCAGATTAAAACACCTACTGGTTTGGACAAGAACTCAAAAATATGATATTTAATTTATTCATATATGGGCACTTTCTTCGTGCAGTATATCAGTCTGTTCATTGGGCATTTTGAGGATAGGCTGTATCAGTCATCAGCTCTAATTAAATGATAGTCACGATTCAGTGGGCATTACCTATTTATCTTAACCTTCTTGGCTAGTGGACAGAATAAAACCAGTGTCCTCGCATTTGCTTTGTTGGCACAGACACTGTTAGGCTCCTTTATTTCTAAAAGATGTTGAATGTTTTGTGTGGAGTTTGGAATGTGGACCCAAATGCAGATAATGAAGCACACAGAAGTGCAGTCCTAATGGTGAAGTAACACAAAACTCTGAGAAATAAACAAAAAAACACAAGAAGCCTGGGAATGAACAAAGGACAAAAGGAAAATAGAAGTTACACACAGGTGAAGAGAATCAGAGTAAAGGAAGGAAGTAAAACTAATGCAAGACCTGAAAAAATAATAAAGTTCAGGTGCCATCCATCCATCCATACCACTCGTCCAATTCACAGAAATCCCAGCGGCCATAGAACAAAAGGCAATCCCAGACAGGCAGCCAGTCTAGCGCAGGGTTACCAAATGCACATGCTTGTCTTTGGGCTGTGGAAGGAAGTTGGAGTACCCAAAGACAAAACATTCAGGACCAGAGACAACATGCAAACTTCACACAGAAAAGCTGCAGCAAGCTGACAGGGCCCAACCAAAAATGACAAAAGCTACACGCAAGACAAGGTTTATTTGATGCAACTGTGAGGGTAGAAGCAGATATTACAAGGTACAAGGTAGAGCTAACGCAGGCTGGAAAACACTGGGGTCATTATGACTTGAGGCGACTTTTGTTGTGATTTGGCGCTATATAAATAAAATTAAATTGAATTATAATATTAAAAACAAAGCAGAAAACAAAAGCTAAATATCACCAGAAACAAACAACAAGAAAGAATAAAAACAAGAACAAAACAAACAGAAATCCCAAACTCAGCAGAACAAGGAGGACCTGCACCAGGATGGTTGTATGCCGATGATCAGTTACTTTTTCCACGCATATCTCACCCTTACTTATTGTACTACTACACTGGTTTTGCGTTTAGGTAAATCCCACACCCCTCATGTCAGCAAATAGTGTTACTTCTTTGGCTTTTTTAACATCATAAAACATACAAGTTGGTCCGAGTACTGTTTCATGTTTGTCCAATGCTCCTCTGCCAATATAATTCACCTCTCCTTGAGTACACAAAGCAGCGGCTGGTTTTCAACGTGAGAAAAACACAGATCATATATATATATATTCCCCTTTCTTCTTCTGCGAATGAGAAAAACCAGGCCAGTGATTGCAGAGAGCGGTGTGGCCCAATCAGTGTCTACATGTTTTTGTGGAAATTGTTCAGCCGTCTACAGCATACTCAATTTAAAATACTGTTTGTTCTGAAGGGATGATGACTAACAGCAGCGGGTACCAATGCCAACGTGCGGCAAAGTTTCAGCCCTCTAATGTGAGGTCAAAATGGAATAGAGAGGAAATGGAATGAGGCCAAAAGTTGACACTGAAACCAAACCCGTGTTACAGTTTAAAGGCTGAATGCCTTAAAGGACTCTGCACTGGGGACACTGGGGTTAACAAGAATGTGTTAATCCAAATCCATTTTTCTTTTTCTATTTCATAGTGTGTGTGCTTTTGTGCATACAAACCTGCCAAAGTGCGTTGTAGAAGGACCAATTTTAAATTTCACTTGCAGTGAACTGCAATTTTCAGGCTTTTCTTTTCCATTTTTGCACGTGTGAACAACGGAAACTAGATCGCATCTGAATTTCAATAACTTTGACTCTTGTGTGTCATGTCTGTGCTTGTTTTCCAAGTATTTGTTACGGTGTAATAAAAATGAATTACCATACCATTTCAGACACGTTCTGGAAATCACAAGCGTCTGCATTTAAGAATAAAGAGGCTTGGTTTATAAACAGGAACAAACCCTCATTTCAGTGCTCCACATGGGACATATGTGGTTTTAATGTCTGAATGGCATGGCTGCTGAGGGATACGCAAAGCACTCAGAACAGTTTAACACATTTTTGGGGGCAATACTAGTCATATATTTCCAATAACTTAGACTAAGTATTGTTCCACTCACTAAAAATGGCTTTTTTGTTGCCATGAGACAAGTGAGTCACTGGTTGTCATATAGTGTTGACGTTTTGCATATTGCTTAGCTACATATTACAAAAAGGTTCTTTTTAAAGCTTTTAGTTTGTTTTTTCTCAAACACTGTTTAACTATAAGGGAAACAGATTAAACATTTTAGAGGGGTAACACAAATATGATGGCCATTCAGGGCTGCAGCAGGAACAACACGACCTCTCACATACTGTTAGTCATGGAGGACTAACAGTATGTTTAATGCACAGAGAGACTCGCGGGTTTCAATCTCACTTTTTAAATATAGAGTGGAAACACATGAGGGAACCATATCAAACAGATTCAGACGTTCACATCCTCAATACGATCAGTGAATCCAGTGAATCAGTTTGGTCACACACTCACTGGCAATGATGGTGATGTTGAGAATGTCAGAACCATTAGCTAGGCCTAGTTAATAGCTCCAGTTGTGTATTTGACCCACAGTGCAGAGCTTGGTATTGCCTCTGAGTAAAGGAGACGGGGGCTGCTTTGGACTCGTGTTGAAGGGCTGTGTTATAGCAGTGGTTAGTTCTGTGTCTCGGTTTACTTTGTTTTGGGGCTTTTTGGCATTTGTAGAACAACCGTGTTCATGAGCTGGTCCATTTTTATGTAAAAAGAAGCACAAGAAGATTCAATTTAATTTAATTCAATTTGTATATTTTTTTCCATATCACAACAGCAGTTGGCTTCAGGTGATTTATACTGTAAAGACCCTTCAGTAATTGAAGGAAATCCCCAGGAATCAAACGACATATTTTGAGCCTTTGGTGAGAGTGGGAAAGAAAAACTTCCTTTTAAAAGGAAGAAACCTGCAGCAGCCGTGACCGGTTGGGGGTGAGTGGAGGAAGATAGGATGGAAGACACATTGTGGAAGAAGAAGAACTGATTTACTGTTAATGTCATTAGTCACAAAGCAACTGGCTGTAAAAGGCAGGGGGAAGAAAATAACACGGGCAAAATACTCTCTTTATTAATGTTTTATAATACAAATGTGTAGGCTCAGGATAACTATAGCCTCATGATGAGGGTACATACCACAAGGGCACAAATGCCATCAAGAGCGTCCCCGGTTCAATTTTGGTCTGGCTAGCACTTTATTGCATGTCACTCCCCTGATCTCTCGGTCATATCACCTGTCTGTCCTTGTAGCTACTGTCTTAAAAAAGGGCAATGCAAAAGTAACCGTTTGAGAAAATATTAAAAACCCAACATACCTACAATAACCTAGACTGAATGCAAATGCACTTTTAATTAAAAAAAACATTCATTTGCGGTGCTCAGAATTAACTGTTCTTCCTTAATGATTGGTTTTAAATCATACAGACAACTTAAATGTTTAAATATAATACAAAATGCTGTATTCAAAGTGAAAAGGCAGCACAATATTTCATCTTCTTTAACATCCATGCAGGATGTATATACATAGAATTCAGATATCAATGTCCAGCAGTTGTTCTTACCAAAGTAATACACTACATTGGATAAGCATGCCATTATCCTGCTGTGGTGTACAGGATGGAAATGCATTAAATAAATTCTTGAGAGAAGAGAGAAGCCCCCCTCTCTTCATAACACTGTCAGTCCACTGTGAAATGCTGTCATACCTTTCCTGAACTGTGTCCGAACATATCAGATTCCTTTTTTTTTTTTTACAGGAGAATGCTCCTAGCACATTGGGGGACTGAAGGAGATGGATATCTCCTTGGCTCTCCAGGCTCAAGAAGCCCACATTACCATTTAATGATGTTTACATCTGGTCACTTGGAAGGTCAAGTGAGGTGCTGATCTTCATTGTGGTGGTCACAACAGCTGTTTTGAATCCGAGCTGCAGTGTGTGTGCAGGGCGTTATCTTAGACTGTGAAAGTCTGTCTTCAATTATACATTAGCTTGCAGAACTCTTCTGAGCTAAAGAGAACACATACTGTAGTAAAACACACAGTAACAGTTAACTGTCAGGTGCAGATACCCTCTGGCTTTTTTTAAAAGGTAGGGAAGAGATGAAAGAGTAACATCACCTTTATAGCACCTGTATAGGGTTTGGTGCATTTACCAAACCCTATACATTTTAGCACCTTCTCTGCACCTTTTCTGTGAAACGTCAGTCTCTCCTTGCCAGCAAGCCCCACCCCTTTGCCAAATACTGTTTACTTCTTTGCCGCGTTAAATAATTTAGCAGTTTTTGTGACAGACACATTTTCAATCTGAGCACCAACTGTTTGGCTTGTTTGGATCCCGTTTGCCTCGAGGTGTATCAAACACTGATTGTCAGACCTTATTAAAGGCTGTCACACGCTACCTGTTGCTTTAACTGTCAAGCTCCTGAGCTGGAAGCACACAAACACACCTGGCTTCCCCAAAAAATGTGTCTACATTATAGTTCATATCTCTAAAAAAAATGTGTTGCACTTGTTTTTGATAGTTCATGTTTTTGGTCTGTGGAAAATAAAAGCCACTTTCTTTTTCTGCCTTCTTGGCTCGCAGCAAAATTTAGAATTCGTTTCAAAATGTTATTACATGCAAGTACTTACATAGCCCCTGCTTGTGCATCTGTATTTCTTAAGACTGTCTTCTAGCGGCCATCTTCTTCCCTAATATATATATATAAACAAGGCATGCTAACTATTATGATTACTAATAATTATTTATATATATATATTTTTTTAAAAAGACAGCAATAATGAGAAAATGTATTTCTAAACTCTGGAGGATTAAAAGCAAGTACAAGTAAGACTGTGCTCAGCAGTTCTCACACCACTGATGTTTCCTTCTTTCTTCTTTGACTGCACTCCTCCTTTGTTCTTGTCATAAACTGCTAAAAGATTACTTTTGTATTGGGAGGAGCTCTACCTGCATACACTGGTATTAATAAATTGTGCAGACAGTATAGATATATTGTGTGGAAGTCACTGTAAAGGGTCCTAACAAGATGTTTTACCATTTGCAGAAAATGAACAACTTATTATTTGAAAAAGTCTAAAATGAATGTGCAGAATGTAAACTGTAAATATTTTTGGCAATTTTAATCGCTGTACACAGTGTCCTTTGATTTTATACCACTGATCATGCAAAAAAAAAAAGCTATTTGAAGCTATCACTTTGATCCGTTGCAATGACTCATTTAATATGTAGGATTTTAAAGTAACACAATTAAATATTAATTGCTGTCACCCAACGGTTTACACTGAAGCCAAACAGAAGCCTAGAGAATCATTTAATATTCAACACAGTCTTTTTCAGCTTTGAGCTTGGACCCTCCAAACATGGGGAATAGGGGTGATGTTGCATTTGATACCTGAGCATATAGCTAATGCTCTCAGGATCATCAGTATTTTAGCTAAAGGGCAAAGTGAGTTGTAAACATTGTACTTGATGCTAAAGTTGCACATGTGTTATTAAAATTGACTAAAGAATAACTGAATCAAAACATTATACATGAAGCTAATGAGCATCCAGGTACCTTGTCAGTTGCTCCACACCAAGCATATGAATCACTTATTAAGTACTGTTTTGGATGGGGCAGAAAACCTAACGCTAAGTAGCTCTAGTTCCTAAACCCAACCAATCCAAGAATGACAAGGAAACTATGAGTGAAGTGAGTGTAAGCAAATAAAGTAATCCCAAATAGCTGTTGGTGGGTAAATGGACTGATTCTTATATAGCACTTTTCTACTCTAGCAGACAAAAGCTTGAAGCATGCCACATTCATCCATTCAAACAAGCATTTCTTTTACGCTTCAAGTATCTTGCCCAAGGCCCCTTCGCATGCAGACTGGGGTAGCCAGAGATCAAACCATCAACTTTCAGATTAGTAGGTGACCTGCGCTACCTCCTTAGCTATCCCTAGGGTGGGGGTAGGGGTTTGATTGGTGGATTAATAATATTATAACACTTTTACGTAGTTACCAATAGCTCAATTTATTGTATCACCTCAGGGTGCTACAATAATACAGAGAAAACCCAACAGTCAGACGACCCCATGCAAGCAAGCACTTGGTGACAGTGGGAAGGAAAAACTACCTGTTAACGGGAGGAAATCTCTGGCAGAACAAGGCTCAGGGAGGGGCAGCTATCTGCCGCAACCAACTGTGGAACAGTCCCGTCCAAAGCAACATTTGCTAACTACTGCTCATTTTTGGGGGAATGCTGTTAAACACAAAATGTATTTAATTAAGTGCTTTGCAAATCTTATGGCTCAGCCAGGTTGTTCATGGCTACAGTGGCTGCAGTTAGGGGGGTAGCGTGCTACAACATCATGTTTGGAAGACAGATTGTGAGACTATTTCCTCCTTGTCCACGATGCAGCACTCCAAGCTCAGTGATAGGAAGTTACTGTCCACACAAACAACCCTCAATCACTGCAAGGCTTGCTGGATCAATACGTCCTCATAAGTCAGAGCCCCTGACCCTGACTGCAGCTCATTATTGCCCTCTGGAGATGAGGCTGACACACACACACACATTCTTACACAATGACACACACTCACTCATGCACAGGTGTTGTCTCTGCTACCAAGCCAACCATCCCCAAAAGGCTTTAAATATCCTTACGTAGAAGGCTGGGACTGCCTGCATACTCACACACACACATGCACACACCCACAGGCTGCAGCCCAGTGGTGCAGGGAGAATTGAGTGCCAGGGGGGCTAACAAGTGGAGGAGATGCACTCAGGGAATAGAGCTGATGAACCGAGCAAATGACAAGCAGACAAGGGACTTTCGTACTGTTAATAGCATTTCTTAGTATACTCTATTTTATTGCTTTTCATCACCATTAGGGAACATATGACGACTAAAAGATCAATCCGCCAGTCTCGGCACATAAGTCAAGTCTTAAAGACTTAAAATAGTGATTCCCGACACATTCAGTTACTTTACTGTTCTGCAAATAAAACCGCTCCTACATCACCCTGAGGATTTTTATCAGAGAACGTGTGGTTAAAAAATGATATTTTAATGTTCTGTCAGTTTAGTGGTTTGGATATTTAGAGCAGCTAATGGTTTCAGCACTTGTTATAAATGTAGAAGACGTGATTAAAAGATCAGCTTTCTTTGCATCAGTTTCAGTTCTGCTGTACATTTGTTAACACTGTTGCAGTTTGAGTAAGTGCGTGTGCTCTCGTTCATGAAGTGTTAATGGTGTTGTACCTCTTATCCAAACTTTATAGTGTTTGTCTTAAAGGTTTGCGCCTCCCCTTCCATAACATCTATTTTTCAGCCTCTTGTCTCTCTCATTCATGGAGGCTGTTTTCCTGGTAGACACAAATTGTTATGAGGAGCTGACACCAAGGAAGCACTCCCTCGATTGCCAAACTGCTCAGGAGGTGATTGACCATTTTCAGTCAAAATACGAAGCAAACAAAGCAGGGGGTTATTAGGTCGGTGCCCTCAGCATTATTTTCTCACTAGTTTCATAGTTTCAATCAGCTTAAACCAGGTTAAGAGAGAGGCTGTTAAGAGCTCGTGTTTGTGTGTTTCTTTTCTGTGCTGATTTTCTCTACTTTATTATAATAAATGACTTTGGGGGATTTTATGTAACTTACTCACTCTGGTCTTTAAAGTTTCAAAGCTTCTTTGCCTTATTCCACAGCTGAGTCAGCGTCCCATACTTCCTCAGTGATAAATCTAACCAAACACCAGACAATTGTACTTGGATGATGGATAAAATTAGAGCGCAAAACAAGATGGCATACATAGTTTGTGTTTGATTTGAGTGTGTATTTTCTTTGTGTTGCTATACAGATACAAATATTGTCGATGTCTTACAGTGGACTTAATGATGTAAGAAAGGTAAGAATATTATAATCTAAATATCAGAGGGCTGCTACATCATTATTCATTATATAATCTGCCTCTGCTCCTCTGTGCATTTGTAGAATTTTCTTCTACCAAATAAGACGTTTAAATAGTAGGAATTACAATTGCAACCACAAAGTGTCTGACATGCATCATAAACTTCATTTGTTTGTTGTATTCACGTTCTAAACTACTATGGAGTTAACTCATTTACGACTATGGGAGTCCACGCAGTAGAAAAAAACAGTAGAGATTCAGTTTATTGCAGTTTAATTAGGATAAAATATTTGGTAATTTAAAAAATCTCCAAGTATAAACAAGACTGGTCAAGAAGAAGAAAGACAAAGAAAGACAGTCGCGTACAAAATGGTACTGAGACAAACTATAGTATGTTGTGCCGCTTTTGGCTATGTGGCTATTGTTGTTGGGAGTGAACTGGACGGAAAGGAAGAACTATATCAGAGGGACAGGTTTAGCTTTTTGGAGGCAAAGTTAGAGGCAAGTTTGAGATAGTTTGTGCAGATAGTGGATATTACGGTGGCCCTGAGAGATCAAGCGGATTGCAACTTCAGAAAACACCGCCTAATAGAAAAAATGCTCTAAAAAAGAAAAACAAAACCACCCAACAACAGCAACAACAATAAGACAAAATGAAAGTGGGAAAATGATAAGCTCACAGACCAGCTTTGAAAAAGAAGCAGAGCATTTATTAGTATTGTAAAGGAAGAAAAGGATTAGGTAATATGTCTTATAATCACATGATTCATATTAGCTGCATGCTATTAGCTGTTTACTGTTAGCATGTTACTTGTCACATTACTGTTTTCCCCATTTTGCAATTGTGTTTTCTTTTTGTTTCTGATTTGTGTTTTTGCAGCCATTATCTGTTTGCTGGTGTTTTCTTAAGTTGCAGTGCATTTGATCTCTCGGGGCCACCGTAGGATATACTGGTAGGAGGATGTGATTGAGCTGCTAGGCAAGAGGAAGAAAAAAAACAGAGAGGAGGCTCATAGATGTAGTGAGAGAGGACAGAGGGTGATGCAATGGGGTGAGATGGAGGCAGAAGGTCCACTGTGGCAACGTCTAAAGGGACCAGCAGGAAGGAAAGCCGAGCAAGTAACATTCATTTTGGATATGCTGGAATATACATTTTATGTTAAGGTGATTGTCCTCTTTAAAAAGAAAACGCCATAGCATTTTGTTTTTGGTGTCAAATGGCAGTACGTTACGTTCAAGCTAAAAAAAAGAACATCTGGTAGCAATTTGTGCTTTGTATTCTCAATGCAGGAAGGTGATGTGCAAAGGCCTGTAGAGGCTAGCTGTGAAATGACCATAAATGCTCTGTTTTTTTCACACAGCACCTGTATTTACTTTTGTTGCTTCCACCCCACACACATCTGGCCAGTGAGTGGACTGAACAGATGGTCTCACATTGTCTGTCGTGACGCATTTTGATTCACTTGGATTTTTCTCTGTGTGAAAACAAACCAAACCACGGGGAAAGGTTTACAAACTCATCAACTGATTCGGACCAACACCTTAAAACAGCAGCCCCCAACCTTTTTTGCGCAGCCGGTTTAATGTCAGACAATATTTTCACAGACCGGCCTTTAAGGTATGAAATGATACGACCAAGACAAAAACTGTGGTTTTTTGTAAATATAATAATAAACGTAAATTCACTGTATAATTGTTTAACTTTATTAGCAGCATCCTCCTGAAATGCACCAACAACATTGAGAGTAACATCCTCCTCTCTGCCTCTTAATGCTCTCTGGTCACTATGGTAACACGTAAATATTCCTTTTAAAAAAATGTCACACAAGTACAACACGGGAAAAGACCCAGGGACCCGGGGGTTGGGGACCAGTGCCCCCAAGAAGCCTGTGTCTGTGGTAGTAGTTTCTTTTTTGGTCACTTCCAATGACTGAAGCTTTAAAAAAAAGGTGAATTTGCTATATTCAAATGTTCTTTGAGGTCTGAGTCAAGGGACAACTTGCGAGATGGTAATTGGGCCTTCAGACTTTGAATGGTAATAGAGCAGGAACTGAGTACCTCTGCAGGTTGGATCTCACATGGACACAGACTGATATGCAGCTGTGTGTGTGTGTGTGTGTGTGTGTGTGTGAGTGAGAAAAGAAAGAGATAAGAAGACTGATGCAAATGTGATTAAAGAAAGAAAAAGTCCGACATTTATGGTTCCATGGCAGAGTAGTAATTACGCACAGACACGCACACAGAATCGACTAGTTAGTCTGACCGGCACCTTAATCAGCCAAACTGAACAGAAGCGTGTGCCTGTGTGTGCCTCACAAGGGTTTCTGCAGACCAACTCATCACTACCAGAGATTATAGAATGCATGAGTAATTTTCCACCGACATCCATGTTTTTCGTGTCACATCTACCTTCTCCCTCTCCTACATTATACATTTTACCATCTGCCATTTTGACAACCTGCTTGGAAAGAAGATACTTTTATACAGTGTTGCTTCTCTGGGGTTTTTTCTGTTCCTTTGTCTTCTCCACTGAATGCTGTTTTTTTGTGGAAGTGGAGCAGAGGGGAGAAGCATCTGTTCCTGCTTCATCACTATGCATAAAGGTTAGGTATTTGTGCCATCTGTAAACAAAACCTGCTCTGAGACAACCTACAGTACACCCACAGGCGCTAGTCAGATATAAGTATGGAAGATTATAGTTCAAATTCTGCATGTTCCACAGTGTAGTCAGGTCTTCATAAGTGAGTAAACTGTGGCTTTAAGCTAGCTACGTGGGATTTGTGTTTGACTTCAAAGGAATACAATAAATAACATAATGCAAATATAATGTTGAAGGCAGCGTTATTCTTCAAGATATAAATTCTGCAGGGAACACGTCCCTCCTTCCAGAGGTGGATAGACCTGCATATACACACCAACGCTCCTCCAATTTGTCCGAATGGCAGTAAAAAGATAGCAAATCTTTTCTATCGCTCTCTTTTTTTCTTTGTTTTGGAATGGAAACATAATAGCGCTTCAAACTGCCAATCATTTAATCATTTTTGTATGCGCCATTACTCCAGAGAACAACCATTATGAACTTTGCTGCTCATTATTTCAATGTAGCACGTGGAAAAAAATATATAATAAAACTTGCGACAGATTATATTTGAACTTGGGCACTTCCGTCTGATGCAACACAATGAGAACAAAATGCAACACCGACGAGGTGCAACACAAATGCAACAAAACTGCAGCGTGGAGTACAGACATGGGGTAGCATTAGGGTGGAATGTGGACCTGTTCTAATTATACAAACCACTGAGTGCATGTAGAAATAGCATGCATATGATGCTAATCAGCTACAGCAGAGTTGTATACCATTGATCATCCTGGCAAACCTTGGGCGTTGGCATTCACATGGCTTTTATTCATACCATCTAAACTAAGCACACCCCCTATAGCAGCGACATCTGCTAGCAGAACGGCTATTAGACAAAAAGCAGCTCAGGAAAAGTTTAGGTAACAAGGCAAAGGGTCCAGGATGTCCTCGAAAAATCCTCTATGGAAATCTAATCAAGCGGTCTCTGGCTGGGAAAAGCCTTAACCACCCTTCAGCCGTGGCCATGCCCAGGCATGAGCAGAAAATTATTGGCAGCTTCCTGTATAGACTAATAAATGAGTCTTATCCTCAGGTATAGTTCAGGTGTAATGCACATACTTTCCTATTACACACACACACATGCAGTTATGCCTTTCAACAAGAGTTTTTGTGTGAAGCCGAAGCTGTGCTTGGTGTTAAATGCCTTTGAGAACAGCTCAGGCTGATACAACTTATTTTTGTCACTGATGTAAGTTTGTTTATGAGGTTTTCCTGAAGGCGTTCCTGAGGACTTTTTCCTAAAGTATATCATTGCCCTGTTTTTCCATTCATTCTACACCAACGTTCATTTCTACATGAATAAGTTTGAAAGCATAATGTGGATCTCCAAAAATTGCAAAGTGCATATTACACACAAATTCAAAATCTAAATACTACAACTGTGAATGTCAAATACTTGCTGGCATGATTTGAGGCTTAAACTTGTTTTCCTGTAATATGATTTGCAAATACACCCTTCACCTGTGAATATGACATATATATAAGATTATTTATTTTATTTATTCATTTATTATATGTGGCATGCCCATCATCCCTGCCATGTGTTTATTTGTGCGTTATTTCATATTTCACTGAGCACTGAGTTGTGTGTGGATGGCTGTAGAAGAACAAACAAACAGGAAACTGTTCACTGGAAAATATTTCTCCCTCTGTTTATTCTCACTAAATTGCATAATGCTCCTTTTACCCACTGAAATCAGTCATCATTTACTTTTAACTTTTTCGAGAGCTCCTCTACACATCTAACCATCTACCTGTTCAGCCACAATCCTTCTTCTTTACCCATCTCCTCTGATCTATCTTCACACGGCTCCATTTTTTCCCACATCCACCTTCTCCCGTCCTCATGTTTTCTCCTTGTCCACTCATTCTTCCTCTTCTCAAGCTTTTCCGTCGCACCTGTAATAAATACTCGCTCACCCCCGCTCGCATTTCCCACCTGCCTGCTATATGGCCGTCATTGTTTGCTGCTCCCAGCACACTGAATCATTCTGAAGGACCGCGGTGCGCGTATGTGTGTGAGAGTGACGCTGATTAGCATATCTGCTGATAATAAGACTCTCTGCTGGTATCTCCCATTGTTTATGTTTACAGAGACAGTGTGTGTGCGTGTGTGTGAGTGTGTGTGTGTGTGTGTGTGTGTGAAATGTGTTCATCTCCCTGTTACTCCACACCTGATTGTCAGGAGTGGTTACTCGGTGCCGGCAGCAACCAGCTGATAATTAAAGCAGACCCGAGGAGAGAAAGACAGAAGAGAGGAATGAGCAACTAGATGAAGCAACGAGCCGTGAGGCCAAAGAGACGGCGAGCCTTCTGAGACTTTATATGTTTAAGTTTAAATGCAAGCAGTTTAGATTTCATGTTGTGTGTATTTTTTGTATTTATTTGGAACATGTGCAACAAATGCGTTTTTCTTTCTGTTATTTCTCTCTCTTTCTCATTCTGGCTGCCTGTGCAACTAAACCGAATCCACCCACCTCCACTGGCACACATTGTCGTGTTATTTTTGCTTCTGAACCATCTGTAAAGCTGCTGTATCACTTCACCTGCACACCATCCACAACCTTGGTATCTTGTTTTCTAATTTGGGAAAATTCCATCTAACAGGAGGGAAACATCTCTTCTTGTTGCAGTTCGTCAAAACAGTAAAATAATGAATATAAAATACTTAATATCAAAACTGATTTCTTTGTGGTTATTTTTAAATTGTATTAACTTTCAGTCATCTTCAAATTTTGTCTGATGACAAGCTATATTACTAAAGTCATATTTCTTTTTTTAAGAGACAAACTAACAAGCTAATTTTTTAATCTTTGAAGATGGAACAAAACAAAAATGATTATTTTTGTTTGAAAATGTTTGACAGTAGAAACTGACTCTTATTTTGGTTGATCAGAAATCTGACTTGTGACTGACTCACAGCCAAACATCTACTGCGTAGGCTGATGCTTAGTTGTCATTCTAGCCTAGTGGAGTCTTTTGTTTTCTTTCTCTTTGTACTTTTGTGAGTAGAACACCTTAAACATAAGATTGTTTTTATAGTCACATTTTACACTACATCCCACAGACTCGTGGTATCCTGGTGTCCATCAAAATTTTACACATTTCAGAAGGGAATCACTGTCTTGCCAGCTAAGATTTCAATGTGGTGATTAAGCTTAGGAACAGAAATGCAACATGCTGACTAACACCACTGTGCTCTGGGTCATCTTTTTTTCCAGGATATGTGAGGACACGTGTCTCTGCTGATCACTTTGTGGTGCTGAACATCACTGTCTGACCCATACTTTTTCATTTTATTGAGAATAAGTGAAATTTAAATGTTGCCAAATGTATTTCTTGTGCTACTACTGCATTAATGCTTGCCAGGGGTATTATTAGTGTTATCTGTCTTCACTTAAATAATCCACATCAATCGTACCGCTATTCTCTTTAATAAATATCTCAGTCAGACCAAAAAAAAAAGCAGTTTTATAGAGTTCACTGTTTTGATGCCTCCAAGTGTCCCTGAGTCAACACCACCAACTTCATTGTAGATTACACAGTTAGTCTATCTCTTTCTTTCTTCTCTGTATTGGCCATTTAGCCTTTTTCTCTGTGCATCTGCAATAATGGATGCCAGTCAACGTCTACCTTACATCCTGTCATTGGTTAAATGGATCAGTTAGTGCAAGACCATGGCTCTGTTTCACAGCTACAAACAGAATCACATGGAACAGAGAAAGGAGTTCTTTCAATCCAAAAAAACCCCATGTGATATCAGCTGTGAAAACTGTCATATGTGGCCATATTTCTTATTCAATTCAACTATTTAAAAGAATTAAAACTACAGCTGCTTTTTTGGAACTTGGGCTCTTTGCTTAATGCTTGTACTGTGCCCCTTTATAGAAGAAAATATATATTGGTATGTATTCACCTTGCATGTTTTTATATATGAAATTTGAAAATGCAACCCTGCTTTTTTGCTGTGTCTCCAGTCGCTCTGGGCTCTGGGTAACAAATGAGCTACAGATGCTTTTTGAATAATTTTGACTAATGTCTCTATTTATGTTCAGAAAAAAGTCCCACACAGTGTTTCTATTGGAGGTGAAAACACAAAATTAGCTGTAGTACAGTACTATTTATATCTTGTGTTCAAGGAATTTGTAATTACACTGGTCTTGAGCTTTCTGAATGCTGGACATTGCTTTACTTAGGGGTGGCTGTAGCTCAGGCGGTAGAGCAGGTCATCTACTGATCGGAAGGTTGGTGGTTCAATTCCTTGCTTCCCCTAGTCTGCATGCCAAATATCCTTGGGCAAGATACCCCAAATTGCTCTCCAATGCATCCATTGGAGTATGAATGTGTGTGAATGTTACTTAGAACAATGTGCTTGTGCAAATGGGTGAATGCACAAGTTGTGAAGAGACGGAAGAGACGAAAAGCGCTATATAAGAACCAGTCCATTTACTTTTTTAATTTCAGTCAAGTCCTTGTAGTTGACCATTTTCAGATTAATCTTCTTTTGTTTGTGTGTGTGTTAAACTACTTAACACTGAGTTATTATCAAGAAAAATGCCATTTTAAAGAGAGCAATGTTGTCTGTCAAACCCCTTTTGACAGACATAAAACTGCATTTTTGCATCAACGATCTCATTCTGAAAGTTCTGCTAGCTGAAAATGTGGCATTTCTCTGCATGAGGTGCAGTGTGTCTTTAGAAATTTAGAGGAAACTGAAGGGCAAAAGAACACAAAGTCTTAAAAAACATCTATAGCAAAATAGTAGCTGAAAGTCATGTTGTTAAGAAATAGGAAAAAATCCACCGAACTTACACACACACAGAACTTAAGAAATACTTTTTTTTCTTTACATGTGATATTTCATGTTTGCAAATGTGCTTGTAGGAAAATATAAAGAAATGAGGAGGCGACTCATTTTTTTCCACAGTACTGTATCAAACAAGTTATTGGAGTCGGTGTTGTTGCAGTTTACTAGTATTGGAAGTTCAATTTTAAGAGTCCAATTTACAGAAATAACACCATCTAAATAGTTTAGCTTCTAGATCCAAACTAGATTTTATTTTCCCAAGAAGTGTTTGTTAGATCAGCTTAAGTTGCTGCCATACAACCAAACATCATCCTGTACTTTCCATTCATAGAATAATTGTTATAGACACAACCTAATGCAAAGGTTTACATCTGATCACTTTTTATGACATGACATAATACTATAGGTCAGTGTTTCCCAACCACTGTGCCGCACAGTGGTGTGCCGTGAGAAGTGATCAGGTGTGCCGTGAAAGATTATCTTGTTCCATCTGATTAAGTGACCGGCGTGAGTAACGGGCAGAACAATTACATTCTCTTCCACTAGAGGGCAGTACAACTACCTCTCTAATAAACGGGTTGCCAACTGCCAGTAAAACTGAAGAAGACGAAGAAGAAATTACATAATAGTCATGTTGTGACTGTTATGACGCAGCGCATATTAGCAATCGATAAATATTTGAAATGAAAAAGTAGTCAGTCTGATCTGAGTCTTGGAGAAAATTCCAACCCAAATGAAGGCCCTAGCATGAGTAGTGGTCAGACACCAAAAACGGTGTACTGGCTGATTCTAATATACCTGCTGTGCGGTGGGAAAGGATCAGTAGGGGAGACCGGGGATAGTTGTAACATTTTTGACATTTCTGTCTGTAGATTGGAGCTCTTTTAAGGTAGTGGATTCAAAATGTAATGCAAAGTATTTACATGTCTCTGCTATTAAATAGTGCAGCTATTTTCTCTGCAGCACAATTACCCATTGCATGGTATGGTCTCAAACACAAAGAGTGAAATGTTAAAATTAACCCCATAGTCTGGGTTAGTTGTAACATATCCTGGGGTGAAATGTAACACAATGAAATAAGGGTACTGACAAAACATTAACATGTAATCTTTTTTATTCAACACATGAATGCACTTAGAGCCATTTATGTAACTATGTGTGTGTGTGACAGAATGCAGAAATCTAGCTTTTGAACATATTCCAACCCCCCAAAAAAGACAAATTATGGAATTTTCTGCAACTGAATATCTCATTAATTTTGGTTGGTCTTCCTTGAGTTTGGCCTCATTGGCTCAGTGGGCATTATAACCTACAACTCTTGCACCAATTTTGAACATAACAATGAAGCTGAAAAAATTTAGTTGTTCACCAGCATCGCAATTCCATTACTTTTTTTCATGGCTTTCCTTGGTGTGGTTTGCAAAGTGCTTCAGAAAGATGAGGAAATCTGTTTCTTGCACCCATCCTGATTTATTTCCACTACCAGTACTTCCTACTGGTCCATCTCTGACACAGTGGTCTGCATAATGTATGTGTGGGAACACAAACAGTGGAGGAATTGTGTTGCCAATGGCATTAACCGCATATACAAAAGCGACCAGTGAACCTCTCTCTGCTGATGTCGCTGCCCCAACTTGTTTAATATAAGTTAAAGTAATAGTGTGGTAAGTTTAACATCTGCATTATTGTTACAACTAACCCAGACTGTTGCTGTTACAACTGATCCAGACTCCTATAGCCATGAACTAGCTAACATTACAGCCAACGGCTAAAACATTAGCACTAAAGACCTACACAGAATATCCCCATAGACATACAAATAACATAATTTAAGTTTGATTAGTTTAACTGCAAAGCAAATAATGCTATTAGAAATTGAAATAAAGTAGAAAAACTTACTTTTTGGCATACAAATGACTTTTTTTCATGTTAAATTGTCTGTGTTTGACAAAATGTGCTGATCTTTCACATGTGATAGCAGAACTGAGTTGGGCATGCACAGGATGAGTCACATCATTTGAAACTTAGCCCTGACTGGAGAAATTGGAAGTGTTACAACTGACCCACGTTACAACTATCCCCGGTCTCCCCTATGCTTTTTGTGACATTTTTGTTTGGTGGTGTGATTTTTCTAATGTGAAATATGTGCCGTGGCTCCAAAAGGTTAGTAAACGCTGCTATAGGTGACAGTAAAAGGCTGTTTTATTTTAGGATAGATCCAGGATTTTTTTTTTTTTGACATCTTTGGCGATAGGAGGCATATTTCTAGAATAATGAATAAATTATGTGACATATTGATCCTATTCTTTCCTGTCTTTTGCTTTCTTGTTATTGTTAGCTCTTTATTGATTATGGATGCATCACACATAGAAGTAGCCTATTCCCACATTACCCAAATGGTTGTCTCAAAAATAGACCAGAAGTGGAAAACCATAAGAGATCAGGGAACACTGTGTTTGTTGTTACTGGTACTCATTGACGGCATTTGCCCTTGCCAAAGCCTCCAACGCAAAGACATCCACTAATGTCATTTACAGCAACTCTCCATAGTGTTTTGGGACAAAAGCACAATTTTTGTAGTTTTCCCTCTTTACACTATCATAGTGGATTCAAAATCAAACAATCAGTGTGTGACTGAACTACAGACTTTAATTATTGGGGGGTTTTACAAAAACCATTTAAAAATAAGAGCCACCTTCAGAGGTTCAGAATTGATGGGACAGCAGACTGACAAGCAGTTTTATGGCCAGATGAGGCCTCCCCGCTAGTTATTTTATGACACATGAAGCAAAAATAATATCAGGCATTGATTAAAAAGCATTGGATTTGTATTGTGTCACTGTAGTTTTAATGTAATTTTGAGAAGGCAGGTGTTTCATTGTCAATGTCAACAATAAAGAGATGGTTTCTTGAATGTAAATACATGAAGAAATGTCAAGATTTACAGCAAGGTGTGAACCACTGATTACACTCAGGACCAAGAAGGTCAGATTGGACTTTGCAGGAAAATATTTGAACGAGCCAGCACATTTGTGTAAAAGAAAAAAAATATCTTTGGACAGATGAAACCAATGTTAACTTGTTCTCAAGCTAAAGAAATATCACCTGAACCCCAGCAGAGCAGGCTTTTCTTGTATTGTTCTGATGTCCATGACTGCTCGCTCAGTTTTTTCATTCAATCATTAAATGAGTCTTTATCTTAATTCATTTATGTTACTTTTTCCATTAATTTTGATCCTCTGAAAGCAGGACTGTGCATGAAAATGACTGCATTTCCTAAACCACTCTTCCCAAATGTTTGTAAAACCCTTGAAATAAAGCTGAAACTATGCACTTCAATCATACAGTGGTTGTTTAATTGACTGGATTGTCAATTAAACAACCACTGTCTCCAATCCAATCCACTATCGTAATTTAAAGAGAGAAAACTACAAAATGCTCTTTGCCACAAACATTATTGAGGCCTCTGTTTGCCAATAATTGGTGGTGTAAAAGAGGATGTCATGTGCTAAGCTTGCAGACTGTGTATTTTTTCCTCTTTTTGGTGGCATCCACTACTTTAAAACTGAAATCCATAGCCCCAATGATTTGTTGAACAATCACAGATAATAGAAATAGATTTTTATCCGTTAAACCAATTTGAATCTGGGATATTTCTTCTTTTTTTTCAGGTAACAGATGTTAGGAGGGCCATTTTAAAGTATTATCTGACATCTTTCTGTAAAGCATTCAATTATTTAAGTAAAGCCTCTGTAAAAGCCATTTTTAGCAGCTCTAGAAGATGGCTGCTTAAAAATGTCACTTTTCCTTCTCTGCATAATTACAAAAGTCCTTCATAACAGCTTTATGCCTGTGACAAATTTGCTTTACTTGCTTTGACTGATCTCATGCGATTAACCTATTCCAACTAAAAGCTAGTCAAACAAAAGCGCACACAAGCAAAGTAATATTTTACTGGGATAAAGTTGGGCATAAAATATGATCACAACAGTGAACTGTGGGTCAGACTACAAAGTCACTGAGTCCTTCACTTTCTGCTTGTAGATTTGGCACAAACATTTATGTGCACACTCTCTTTTTTCACTCGAGTTAAAAATGTTAAATGTATGGATTTCATTTTGAAGTCCTATAAATCTTCAGAAAAGAAAAGGAAATCTAGGAGTGGCCTCTCAACAGTTTGTGCTTTCAAAGGAGGAGATGTGATTCATGTGTTGCCTGAGCTCCTCGCTGGCCTCTGTCTTGCCAAGTTGGCGTAAAATAGCAGCTCTGCATAGTAAAGCAAATATAAAACTTCCTGAGAGGAAAGTCTCTTCAAAAAATTGCCAACAGTCACTGTAGTCCCAAGGTGCACTGGCAGCCAGTCGGAGACCAAAGACATAAGAGAGTTGGCTCAGTGCTGAGATTGAGTGAGCAAGACTATGATCAGGATGAATGTTGAGCAAAACGAAGAGGAGGAAGGCTGGGATAAGTGATGATGTCACCCTCCAGATGGAGGAGGTCGACCCTTTTTTAACCTTTTTGACTTGGATTTCTCACCCGTGCACACAGCAAGGGAATGTTAGGAATCTGCTGTATGGTTGGAATCTCACAGTCTTGTGTGTACACACACACACACACACACACACACAAACACCACTTGAACAAGTGCAGATTGGAATTCAGATCCTTGCTTCATGCCTCTGTTCTCTAACTTAACCTCACTAGGGACTGGAGACAATCAAGAAGCCCAGTCGCTTCCACAACAACCTCTTCTTTTTCACCCCTCGCAACTGTGCCAGTTTTGTCCAACACTTTTCTTGTTGCCATTCACCCTCAGACCCTCACCAGCACTTATAATAGCTGGAAAGCAGCCTAATAAGGAATTGTTGGAAGGAGAAATTACAAGGAAATTGGCCATAGGGAGTAAAGCAGCCAGGCCAGGGGGACACACACACAGTGGTGTAAGAGTTTGGCTTGCCATGGCTCTCTGGATCCAGCAATCCTAATGGTTTTGGCCTGAAGCAGGATGAGGGCTGATGCTTTCTCCTTTTTTCCTTTCTCCTTCTTTAGCTTATTGAAGCCTGGACAGTGTGGAGGAGAACAATTAGGGATGCTACCCTGCTGCTCTGACACTGCTGTAATTGCTGTTGTTTGCAGCTGTACTTTTATCGCAGTCATTTTGTTTTTCTCGCATTGTTGCTGGGATTGTTGTGGTTGCTATTCTTGTTCACTGGATCAGTGTTGCCTCAGTCTGTAGAGGGAGCCAGAGGCATTATTGGTAGAGCGCAGTAAACCTGTCACTGTTGAAAATAGCACTTCTTCATTATACCATGAAGAAGTGCTATTGCACTGCACTTTTGAACACATTCAGACAAGCAACCATTTGATCCTCTTTCAAACACAGTGGCTGTACACTGAATATATTTTTTACAAATAACATATATCCTCGGGCAGCAGCTTTTTTTTATCTTTTTTTTTTTTTTAAGCTTTTTTTTATCTTAAGGAGAAACCTCATGCCAGCTGTGATGTGTGAAGCTCTGTGTTTGAAATGTTATGGTCTGGGGTTGTTTCACCACCTTTGTGACTCGGCACCTTGCAGTCATTGATTCAACTCTGAAGTCTGCATCACATCAAAGGTTGCTTGTCTGCCTGAAAGTACAGGTTGAAGTCCAGAAATGGACCTTTCAAAAACACAATGATCCTAAGCACACTCAAAAATACACCAAGGAGCGGCTAAAAAAAAGAAAAAAGAAGAAGGACTGTGGATATCCTAGTCAAGAGAGAAAGCCTATACTGTAAACGCTTTGGGGATCGTTTGAAGCAAATATATGAAAGGAAATTATGCAATTTCCAATTAATTATTTCTACTAGGAGAAAATGTATATGCTTCTTAATCCAAGCCAACATGTCATGTAAAGGGGTGTTGGATGACCCAATATAATACCACCTTCAGCACTCATGTGAAAGACCTGATAAATGATTTTATGCTGTAAAATGTGCATGTTTTCTTATATATTCCTCAAAAATAAACTAAATAGTGAGTGGCTCACAGGAAAGGCAGATTAACACTTAATGTTAATGATAAAACCGTGACCACCAGCACTATAATTTACTATCAAAGTCGACTTCAAACACAACCTTGTGTCTGCAAGCGCTCACTGTTTAGCATAATGTCCAGCAGCACTGCTGCTCACTGATGATCTGATGATAAAGAAACCATATTTCATAACAGCTGCTTCAATGGCTACTATCAAAGTACTGGTCAGAGGGCCCGGTGGTGCCAGTGTCCGGCAGCCTCGCCTCTGTCAGTGCGCCCCAGGGTGGCTGTGGCTACATGTGGCTTGCCATCACCAGTGTGTGAATGTGTGGACGACTGGATATGTAAAGCGCTTTGGGGTCCTTAGGGACTAGTAAAGCGCTATATAAATACAGGCCATTTACCATTTACCATTTACTATGATAAGATCACTCACGACAACCAATGACATGGTTGCTATCATGAACCTACTCCTTTGTTATCTTGGTTGTGTCCTGTTAAAAAAGGTCCAGGGCGCTCTGGAGCAGGTTATCATCAAGGATGACTCTGTTCATTGCTGCATTCCTCGACTCTGACTAGTCTCCCAGTTCCAGCTGCTGAACCCTCGCTCACAACAGCATGATGCTGCCACCATGCTACTTCACTGTAGGACTGGCATTGCCCAGGTGATGAACAGGGGCTGCTTTCCTCCAGACATTTTGGCATTCATAACAAACAGTTCAATCTTTGTTTCACTGGATATAGCCAGAGAATCCTTCAGGCACCTTTTGGCAAACTCTAGGCAGGCTGTCATGAGCCTTTGCTAAGGAGTTGCTTCAATCTACCATATAGGTCTGGTTGTTGGAACTCTGCAGAAAGGATTTTCCTTCTGGAAGATTCTCCTGTCTCCACACAGTAATGCTGGAGCTCTGTCAGAGTGACCATTGGGTTCTTGGTCACCTCTCAGGCTGAAAGGTGACCAGCTCCAGGAAAAGTCCTGGTTGTTCCAAACGTCTTCCACTTACAGACAATGGAGGTCACTGATGCTACAGAAATTTTTGTGAACCTTTCCCCACATTGATACAATCCTGTCTCTGAGGTCCACAGACAATTCCTTGGACTTCATGGCTTGGTTTGTGCTCTGATGTACACTGTCAACTATGGAACCTGATATACATAATAGTGTCCCTGAATTTATCACAGGTAGACTCCAAACAAATTGTAGAAACGCTTAACAGATGAAACTGTCAGTGTGGAAACAGGATGTACCTGAACTTTTAGTGCAGAGGCTGTGATTACTTTCCATGTTGTATTTTTCTTTTTGCTTTGAATAAATTTAAATTAAATAAAGTTTTTCAAGCAAACATCTTTCACTTTATCAGTATGGGGTATTGTGTGTAGAATTATAAGGTGAAAATGAATTGAAAATTTTGGAATAGAGCTGTAACGTGACAAAATGTGAAAATAAATACTAAATAAAAACTTTCATGTAACAAAAAGAAGCTGTTTTTGCTGAGAATGAGCAGCCATCGAGGAATTCTCCAGCCTTGGTTGTGGTAATTAAAGCTTGAGCAACTCTTGAATGTGGATGACAAAAGAGCATCTTCAAGTCAAGGGGACAAATATAATCACACAGGAATGCATAATTCAAGTTCACTTCCAAATGGGAACTGGTCCTCAGTCCACAAACAAAACAAACGGGGTGGCTGTAGCTCAGGAGGTAGAACAGGTCACCTACTGATCGGAAGGTTGGAGGTTCGATCCCAGGCTCCTCCAGTCTGCATGCCAAGTATCCTTGGGCAAGATACTAACCCCATGTTGCTCTCCGATGCATCCATCGGAGTATGAATGTGTGTGAGTGTAGTTAGAAAGCACTCAGTATAGAGATAGTGCTTGTGAGAATGGGTGTGACTGGGTGAATGTGGCGTGTTGTATAGAGCGCTTTGAGTACTCCGGGAGAGTAGAAAAGCGCTATATAAGAATCAGTCCACTTACCACAAATTGTAGAAACTGGAATCAAAGTAGTCATAACAAAAGATGCAACTATGCCATTTCTTATTATAAGAAATGGCATACATCTACATGATCAGTGTGATTTCTTAACCCTAACCATAACCATCTAACCTTTATATATTTCTGTTTAAGATAAACAGTGTGCAATTGACAGGAGATTTCTTAAAATCATCCCGCAATTCTTCAGCTGAGACACTTGAGTTAGAAAACACAAACACTGCAGTTGTCTTTACTCGCGAGGACAAGTGACAGAGCGCTCCTACACGTAAGAGACACTCACGGACTTGTGCTCTGTCACCGTCTGCGTTCTTTATTTATACAAGAGAAATGAATACATTCGTTCAGTGACATGAGCATGTGCGTATGTGATTGTGTGTGTATGTATGTGTGTGTGCGTGCGTGTGTGCAAGGTACTTCTTACTATCGCTGTAGAAAGATTCAGATACAAATATCAGAACACGTTTCATAAAGAACAATCAGTTCTGAGAAATGAAAAGAACAATCAGTTCTAAACAAGGAGAAGATCATCATGCAGTATTCTATCATCAATAAACTTATATCACTAAAAGCTTATACTGACTACTCAGTACAATTTTCTATTGACAGCAATAAAATGCACAGAGATTAGACCAGAACAAAAAAGATTCATAAAATTAATCTCCAACTAATTAAAACTCATCTTTGTAAACTGATAAGCAGATTCAATAAATTCAATAAACCCAGCCTTCACTGTTGAAGTATGTTTTATTCTCAAATAGAGTCTGACTTTCATCCTTTCATATTTAGGCTTTACAGTAGCAAAAGTCCATTTTTCTCTCAATCTTGCACTGTGACCACTTACACCCACGCTGGTAAATTACACTCACTAGTCCATTAGACACCTTGACAATAATGAGTTGGACCCTTGAAAACTGTCTTCTCAAATCAGCTGGGTTGTTTAAAACCAAAGTGTGCCAAGAAAACATCCCCCACAACTTTATATTGCCACCAGCAGCCAGAAACAGTGATACAAAGCAGGACTGAGCCATCTTTTCATGGTGTTTATGCCAAATTCTGCCATTCGAATGTGTCACTCGGTCTAGTCTTCTGCTCCTGTGGCCCAACTGCTTCAACATTTAATGTGCTGTTGAGCCTAACAAGTATTTTTTAGAGTTACTGTTGCCCTCAGCTCGAAGCTATCTGGTCATTCCTCTTTGACCTTTTTGGCATCAACAAGATATATTTTCACCTAGAGAACTGCCACTAGATATTTTCTCTTTTTCGGTCAATTCTCTGTCAACTAGAAAAGGTTGTGTGAAAATATCCCAGCAGATCAGCACTTTCTGAAATACTCAGGCCCAACAACATCCCACAATCGAAGTCACTTACATCACCTTTCATCCCCATTGTGATTCTCGCTTTGAACTTCAGCAAGTTGTGTTGACCATGTCTACATAGCTAAATGCACTTTCTGCACCTTTGATTAGCTGATTAGATATTTATGATAATCTCCTGAAAAGGTGTGGCTAATAAAGTGTTTGGTGAGTGCATCAAATGTGTAGATATTGGCGGTGTTAACAAAGCTTCTGTTGAGTGTGTATTATCACATCCCCATCCAAAAAGTGGCCAAAATAATGAAACCATTATAGTTTATAAATTATGCTAAATACAAAATATGAAAAAAGAGAAAAGGAAGAGAGAGCTGTCCAGTCTCAGCCTGCTCATGAGTGTTGCATCTCTGACATGATTTTAGCTCCAGCCAGCTAGAAGGAAAGATAGATTCAGCCACGAAAACATCACAATCCCAAAGAGTTATTTCCAGAATATTTTTATTGCACTAACGCAAGTTAAAGTGGTTTATTATAAGTTTATATCAGTAATGGGCAGCTCAAATATATCAGTGTAGCAGTAAAGGATTATTATGTGTTTTTTATGAAGCAAAATATGGTTGTTAGCACACCCACAGGGTAATCAATGGCTCCTGCGTAGTTCCACTCCCACACAGACTGTTGCATCAAGCTCCAGCAGAGGCGTTTGAATGTCAGATATGATCCAATTTCATCTAGTTCGGGGACTCGCCTGCTGATGGCTCATCGGATCAGTCAAAGGGTTAAATGTTCGTCATCATTTTTGCAATGATATATCTGAAAATTGATTGAAATAAATTAAGTGTGAAAGGTAACCCTACTAAATTTTCAGTGATTGTTTTTTGAACTGTTCTTGTAGTGTTGCAGTTATACTGTATTTAGAGCAGTGATGCATTGGTTTGTCATCAGCTTATTAGTAAAAGTATAAAATGCAATAAAAGCAAAGTAAGTAAGTGTAAAGTATACTTTACAGCTATGGGCTACTTTCAGAATTTATTCAAGTAATAAATGATTGTGAAGGTTTAAGCAAACTGTGTGAGAGTTTTATGACTCTTATAGTCAAATAAAATCTATATAGTGTTTGCTGCTCACGATATGCATGCATATATATATAGTTCAAAAATTCCCACAGACCATATCAATATTGACTAACTGCATCTATGGTAAATGGCCTGCATTTGTATAGCGCTTTACTCAGTCCCTAAGGACCCCAAAGCGCTTTACACTACATTCAGTCATTCACCCATTCTAAGCATCTATGATGCTCATCTTATATTTTAGAAATCATTTTAGTTCATCTTCACATTTTTTAACATCCTTAGAGAAAGGATTTGAAACGTGGAAGACAAGTTTATAGGCACCAACTTTAGGTTTTGAGCCTGTAACACAACATTTAATGTAATTATTCTGACACTGAAATTGTAAAAATGCTTTGGACAAATATAACAGCATTCAGAATCTTTGAGTAACCCTCTCCTTGAAGGAGTTACTGTAGTTTATAAAACTTTATTGCTATGTAAAGACGTGGTAAAGACATCCTTAGCACAGACTCCCTTGTTTTGTGTTTTCGATCTATTTCTCTGTTCGGTGTTTGGCTGGTCAGTTCCGCCGCACATGCATTTTAGTGCATGTGAGTCACTCCCTTCTAAACTACTGGCCTTCCCTTTGTTTGTTAAGAGACTGGAGAGTGACCTCCCACACGGCATTGTAAAAGCCAGGTGGCAGAGTGCAGTCCGTGCACTCAGCTGGAGGCGACCTTTCAGATTTTCCTCCGCCATAGAAGCCGCAGCCTTCAGCTACACGATACAGTCAGAGTCAACACTGATCTAGCTTTTCTGAGCTGGAGCGAATTATTCACTGCTAGAGGGGCTAAAGTTGACTCTGCTCTCAGTTGCAGTTCTGCTGGATGCTGAATTTGAATGGCACTGAATGCTCTATAGCATCTTTAATGTTGTTTATTATTGGACGCAGATTTTATGAGAACATAGATATATATTTTCTGGAAAAACCAACATAAGGATTTCTTCAAAAGCCCTATTCTTCTTGTTACAATTGCAATTTGATTAACCCGGTGAAATCACTAATACTCATCGAGCACAATAACACAAAAACAACTAAACCCCATTTCAGTCAATGAAGAATGATTGGTCCTGAAACATTTTTTGTTCCACAATAGAAACAAGATTGAGGCTTAGGCAAATGTTTTGGAGTGTTGTGTAATCACTCGTGTCAGGTATTTGTTTTTCCTTTCTTTCGTTAATCAAATTCACCGCTTTTATTCTTTTCTTTTTTATATTGCTGCTAAGACTGTGTAATCTCCATCTGTTTGTATCCTTTCCAGCATCTACCTCCTCTCTCTGTCATTCTGTGGCAGATCTGAAAATGTTTTAATGGCCGTATAGTCACTAAACATTGCCAGATTACAATATGATATGTCTATAAAAATCATCTTCAGGAAAGGATTTAGCTCGTAACTTTCTAGCAAAAAACAAGCACCCAGTGACTGAATATAAAAACCTCACAGTCAAAACAAGAAAAGGCAGTTGGTCCAAAAGTATATGGATATTTTGTATTTTTGTGTCTTGTAAATGAAAAAATTAAGGCGTGATTGAAGTGCAGACTTCGGTCTTAAATTAAAACGGGTTTAAGTAAAACAATTCCATTAAGTTGTTAGGAATTACAGGCTGTTTATACACAGTCCAGACATAATGATTCAGTTGACTAACAAACTGCTTCATGGTCAGTTAAGGCCTGTTCTTTCAAAATCTGGAGCGTGTGCTTGTGTTGTGAAAGTGTTTTTACTGAAAACCTCCATACGAAGTGCAAAGACCAAGGTAAGTGGAAAAAGCATTTTAAAAAAACTATCAGAGAGACTAAATAAACATCAGTGTCATCAAATCAAAAGTATGACACATTCTCAAAAAGTATGATTTGACCTGATAGATTGGTCTTTGGATCTTTGAACAGAAGGGCTGCATTCTCAGGCCCATGCTGTGCTGCACACCAACCCAGCAAACCAACGTCACAACCGTGGTTGGGCTCATCTCTGATGGAGATGGGACAGTGTACAGGGTAGAGGTAGAAAACTTGTTCCACGGGTGTTCAGAAAATAACGTGAAGCTGAACGTCCCTAAAACAAAAGAAGTCATAATGGACTTCAGGAGGCACAGTCGGGTCCACTCCTGTCTGACAACAAAAGGAGAATGGGTGGAATCTGTCTCCACCTTCAAGTTTCTGGGCTCCCACATCTCCCCTGATCTCACCTGGACACACAACACAAACGCTCTGGTAAAGAAGTGTCTTGAGGAAGAATAAGCTGGACCAGAAGCTCCTAGTGGCCTTCTACCGCTTCTCAGTGGAGACCATGTTCTCCTACTGCCTGGGGGTTTGGTACGCAGGGGCCGCAACTGGGAACAGGAAGACTGCGCAGAGGGTAAATAACACGGCCCAAAAAGCATTGGCTGTCCTCTGCCATCCCAAAAGGCCATTGCAGATCTTTCTGCCTCAGAAAAACTAGAGCCATCACAGGTGACCCCTTGCACTTCACCCAGCACCGGTTTGACCCACTGCCCTCAGGTCATCAGCTCTCACACCTCCAGACTAACTAACAGCTTCTTCCCCTGGGCCATTCAGACTTGTAACAAACACTATCCCCCCACAACCCACCCCTGCCCATTCACCTTCCCAATCTGAGCCTTGGTCTGAGTAACCCTCATCACTTAGACCAACCCAACCTTTTTTGCGCCACGGACCGGTTTATGCCCGGCAATATTTTCACGGACCGGCCTTTAAGGTGTCGCGGATAAATACAACAAAATAAAACTAGTACCGGTACCGAAAAAAAGAAAATTTATTCATAACACACGTGAAAAGACCCAGGAAAACCGAGTTAACGATAAAAAACGATGAAAACCCTGAAAACCATACATTTCACACCTGAGCCTCAACTCTCGCGGCCCGGTACCAAACGACTCACGGACCGGTACCGGTCCGAGGCCCGGGGGTTGGGGACCGCTGACTTAGACCACTCTCACTCTATCTGAGGACTCTATACTCAGACCATGTCCTTTGCATATCTTTCAAGCACTTTGTTCTCCAGTGTGTGCCTTTCTATTGTTTTGTACCTATTCCTCTTGACTGTATATATTTCTCCTGTTTCTCATGTATTCCTGCTGTCTTGCTATTTATATTTTATTGCTGCACAGTTGGTGTGGAGCACCGATAATTTTGTTGTATATGTACAATTACAATAGAGTGCTATTCTAGTTTATATTAATGTCAAAGTCTACAGTGAAGAGACACCATCATGATAGGAAATAGAGAAAATAAATTTTAGACGTTCGCTAGAAAACATATAAGAGAGCCTGGACATGTAATTGGACAAAGCATGTAATTAAAAGCTTTTTTGTTTTAGCTTAGTTTTGTTCTGGCCATTGTATTCATATAAAAGAATAAAGCCAAAGTCCAGTGAAAACAAAGAAAAGTGTAGTGCCATTCCTAAAGAGCCTCATGCTTCATGTCCAATATAAAAAGAAAATATGAAATAATGTTAGATTTTACATACTATGTACATAGTATACCCAAACAGGGGTAGATAGAAGTTGAACATTTATGGACACCTACTTCTTTTTCACAAAAAACAGACACCTTAATGAATACTCATTCAGCTTTGAAACCTTTTTTTTCTTTGTCACATGGTTTATTTGGCTACCACGGACAATAAGAATGATCCTCAAAAGTCGGAATACCAAAGGAATCCAGAAAACCTGAATAATTTCAAGTTTTATTACAGTGAGGAAAGACTTAAAGCATATTTGAAGGAAACTGGTGCATATGTGCTGCTGCAGGCAGGGGAAAAGAGATATTGGAGCCATTACTCTTCAAGTGGATGGTTGTTAAGGGAGAAGGGCCTCTGAAGTGCCACAGAAAATCAAGTTCCCATCAAGTTCCCCATGAGACAAAGAGGGATAACTGATGTGTACTGTGAGGGTATATACATGTGTGTCTTGGTTGGTGGAAACAGAAGACTAAGTGACAATAATTGCTCACTACTCAGAACTAATACTCATCTTTAGGCCACTTATAGTCGTTTTAAATTATGATAATCATACTTCATGCGACAGAGTAAAAAAAAAAAAAAATGACAATGTACCAAAAGCATCTCAGTATTGCTCCCCCACGTGCTGCCAAAACAGGTCTGACCTAACAGGACTTGGAGTTCTGGGATTTTTCCTTGTTTTCCGACATCATGGACATTGGTAGCTGATCTCTTTGGTCCAGTGGATTTCAGGGTGGTGCCTCTCTTATGCTTGTTCTGACAAATGTTGCACATGCTCAACTGGGACTCATTGGATTCTTTGTTCTTTTCTTTTTTTCTTCTTCTTCTTTTTTTGCAGTATGGTGGTAAACTCATCAATATACCTCCATAGGAATTGCACTGGTGTGCCATTACTAGGCATGGCACGCTTCATTTACAACCACGATTAGATGGGTGGTACATGTCAAAGTAACGTGCACGTGACTTTGATCCAAGTTTCACAGCTGAGCTGTTCATGTTGTGTAGTGGTGACATTTGCACATCTTTTTATTGTGACAGACCTACACTTATGCAAACTGATCACTAAATTACCCTTCCTCCCTCAGATTTAGTGAGTTCGTCTGCTTGCCCTTGAGGCATTCGACTTGAAAGCTGCTTGCCTTTCCGTGTCCAGGGATGTTAAGACATGGCATTAGTGGATCGGTGATAAACTAACTGGGGCTCAATGCCTTCAATTACAGATTGGGAGTTGATGAGACTGCAGGCGTTACAAGAATAGCCCAGGCGGTAAACGAGTGAGCGGGGAACCCTGCTTGGGTCATCAGATGGTGAGGATGAGGGTCTGTGCAGTCACCGACATGCCTGCCAATGTTTTGTGACAGTATGAACTCATTTGTGGTGACTTCACATTACAATGCATTGGCTACACCCATGTGGTGACCTTCAAGTGGACCTCAAAGAAGTAAAACAGAAGAGGCTACTTTGCCATAGCCTCTCTAGCTGTTTGTATCTGTGTCTGCAGGCTTAAACTCCTCCCACTATGCTGACGTGGGACTGGTATTTGAGACAGACCAGAGGGAGTGGGTAACAATTGGTAAGAGAGTAAATGAAGAAGAAAACTCAGGTGGGCTGTTGCTTTAGTTATAATTGAACAAGTGTACACATAACTCTTTTGGTGGGTTTATGTTTGCTGTTTATGCTAATGGGAAATTAATTAGTTGGGGAATAGTTTTGAATAAATTCTATGAATTGCATCAATAAAAAATGAATTTTTGTCATCAGTAACATGGTTGCATCTAATTTGTGTGGATATATAATGCAGTTAAATATATCGTTCTGAGCTGTGGGAAAAACATTCATTTCAATTCAATTCAGCCTTATTTATACAGTACAAAAAGCAAACAAAAATAGTCACCTAGGCACAACTTTAGGATTTTTATCCTACAGTATTCTGGAGAGAAATCTAACAATTATACAATCCCCTATAAGCAAGTACTTTGCGACAGTGGGAATGAAAAACTCCCTTTTAAGAGGAAGAAACTTCCGGTACAATCAGACTCAGGAATGACATTCTGCCATGACCGGTTGGGGATGAGGGTAAGAAAAAAAAGTGAGGTAAAGACCATACAATAATAATAATAAGAGAAGAAAAAGAGAGCACATGGAGACAGGATAAAACACAGACTGAGGGAATGAGAAGACAGTAGTTTAAACACACGAGGAGTGTAAAGAGACGAGTGAAGAAGAAATGCTCAGTGCCTCACATTAAGTCCTGTAGAAGTCTGAGACAGTAGCAGCATACCCAAGGGATTGATCCATAAGGTTTATCAAAAAGAAACGTTTTGGAGTCTAATCTTAAAAACAGAGGGGGTGTCTGTCACACAAGTCTCTGCCTTCCATTCTAGTTTTAGAAACTCGAGGAGCCACAAGTAATTCTGTAGTCAGAGAGCGATGATATGATACTATACTATTTAAAATATGACATGGCCTGATTATTCAAGATTTTGTATGTAAGAAGGATATTAAATCAATTGTGGATTTTACAGGGAGTCAATGACAGAAATGATCTTTCTTTCATACCTGCACTCTTGCTGTAGCTCTTTAGATTAGCTTTAGGGTTTTACAGAAACCTTTAGATCAACCCGATGACAACGAATTACAATAGTGCAGCATGAACTAGTTTTTTAGCATCATTCTGAGATAGGGTGTATTCAATTTCAGAAATACTTAACTGATGAAAGACTGCAGTCTTACTTATTCATTTATAAATGTGAAATTGGACAATAAATGTCCAATAACTAGACCGAGGTCTTTGAGAGATTTCTCACAGTGCTGCTGGGAGCAATGTGATGTTATCAAGAATAAGTATCGGGCTGGACATCATGTTTCTAAGATTTTTAGAGCAAAATATAATAATCTCAGTTTCATCTGAAGTTAAAAGAAGAAAACTGCATAAAGGCCTTTATGTGATTAAGACATGCCTGTGGTTATTTTGGTTTGTGCCATCTGGCTTTGTAGATGCAGCTGGCCATTATCTCCATATCAATGAAAATGTATACAGTATTTTCTAATAATGTTGCCTCATTGAATTACTGAATAACTGCAAAAATCAATCTTTATCAGATGGATAAGATTCAAAACTTACAAAAACTACAGCATATTTCTGTTTTCTGATCTCTCAATGAAAACATCATGATCAGTAGTATTGAAAGCAGCACTGAGATCGAATACAAGCTTAGAGATCCGTCCACTATTAGCAGCCATAACAAGGTCATTTGTAACCTTCACTAATGCTGTTTCATTGCTATGATGAACTCTAATAGACCATACCTCTGCAAATGATCAGTTAAGTGTTCAAAAGTGATTCTTTAAAGAATTTTTGAAATAAAACATAGATACGAGATTCAACTTCAAAAAATAGTAAAGCACACTGCAACAGCTGGATGTATGAATAACTCATACTGTTTCTTCTGTTCAGTTGTATAAGGCCAAAGATCTCAGATATTGCAGGTCCAATGATAACATAACACATTTCTACAACAGGTGTGATAAGGCCTCTGTAGCAGTAAACACCCAGATCTAAACAGAATATCTCACACTTTAAAAACAGCTTATCTGGGGATATAAATGAATCGATTAACCACTTGACTTCTTTCAAATACTTCTTCCAAATAATCCTTCCATGTGTAATTAGGGAAAAATGTTTTTACTTATTATATATTTAAAAAATGGGAAGGATTGTTAAGTATACGCCTTGAATCATTTATACATCACTGTGAAAGTGAAGGTCAAGACTTCAGTAACGATTTTTACTAAAGATAAATTATTTATTTGTTATTGTGGGCTGTCACATACAAGGGTGAAAGCTGGAATTATTGTTCATTCCCATCACAAACTTTTAATTAATATTTTTAGTCATTGTAACTAGGAACCTAGTTTAGTTATAATTAACTATAGTTATCTATTTAAGCTATTAAGCAGCCCCCACCAGGCATTGGCCTTGAGGATGAGTGTAACAAGGGAGGGGGAAAAAACAAAGTTACAAAATATTTTGTAGAGAGAACATGCTTCTTTCTTTTGTTTTTTAAATCCACTAATCATTTTGTAACACCTGTTGCAACCACGCACAGAACGGGGTCTTCACCCTAGGTTTTGAAGGGGAGTTCATCATGGCCTGGTGTGCTAAAACATGGACAGCGTTCAGAAGGGAGAGACAAGCAAATGTGAAATCCAGAGGAAAGGTGTCGTTGAAAGCAAATTAAAATAGGCAAAAGCTGTTAGGAGATAAATACACTGAATAAAAAAAAGGGGGGGGGGGGAGTAAAAACGGGAAAGACCGTGATGGAAATGAAAGGCAGGAAAACCAAATTGAAAGCAGATTGAGGAGCCATTGTACTCCAGCTTCAGAGAACAACAAAGGTGAAGGAAAAAAAGGAAATGGAAAGCAGACGGAGAAATGCTGGAATAAGGGGAGCGGAGTGCTTGAAAGGGAGCAGGTGAATGTGTCGCATTCTTTAATGACGAGGTGGCCAGAAACACACAAACACACATCACAGATTCCTCCCTGTTTTTGTGTTCGGTTGCCTGTGCCTGTGTCGCTCTGTGGCAAGGCCATCAGTGCTGGTCATATGCCAATGTATGATATCTCACCAACACACTTAATGGACACTGTGCTTGGATTTCAAGCACAGCGATTGCAATGTTTTGCATTGTGCAACAGATTGCAAGTAGTTGTCGTGACAATACCTTGAAGCCCTGGGCAACGGCTTTCAATTGCAAGATGCTCAGATTGCCTGTTGGGAAGCAACCTGTCAGACAGTTTGGCAAAGGTTTTAAAACAATTGTCATCTAATTTATATATGCAGACTTGTTGCCTTTGCTTGTGTGCACTCAGTCTGAGCCAGTGTTATTCAAAGGCTAACTAGCCATGATTTCATGTAATAATGTTAAAGCTTTTCCCACCTGCAGGATGTGTTTTCACTCAGCAAATCTGTCATTTTGCCAAATTTTAAGTTTTTAAACTCAATAACAATCAAATGATCTGTATGTGCTTTTCCACCAAGCTCGTCAGAGATGTTGAACTTTCTCCAAATCAGTAGGAAGATTCCTGAAGTTGCATTATTATAGAGTCAAAACTGGCAAAAGTTTTGTAAGTCGTAGCTGATGCATTGTCAGCAATTATTTTTGTGTTCTTCATGCTGGTGTATTGGTGTATTACATTCCAGACTCTTATTTTTCTAGTAAAATATGTGTCTAGAAGAGGTGTGAGCTAGCGTAACGTAACAAACGTAGGGACACTGAGCATACCTTGTATTTATTTACACGCCGTGTCGCGTTAGACGTCTTTTCCAGGCGCATTGCTTCACAGCTTGAGCAGCAGCATCCAGGCTAAATGAGAATCTGTGGTGATAGATGGTGGAACATCACATATTTCACTTAGAGCAGATGGAGGGAAATGCAACACCCTGCTTGGTGGCAAAGGGGTGATGCAATTGCCTCGCATTTTCTGCTCCATCAAACTGAAGGAGAGCATTTGAATATGCCTGTTGGTGTTAGACAGATCACTCAAGAGCTTAGCACATTTATTTAGTTTTCCTGTGCTGCAGTGGGAGAAGGGGATTACGCTCAGGACTACCAGATGAACATATTTCATTGCACACCTAAATGTAGTTTAAGGTCTGCCAACAACAAACAAAAAATCAACACTTTTCACTTGACAGGAGAGACAGAAAGTCCAAATAAACTGAACCCTTTTATTGTGAAGTAGTAACTTTCAATAACAAACAGCAAGATTCGTTTTTTTTTCACTTATTATTTATATTTTTCTTACTACTCAGATTATCTCAACAGTTTTCAGGGGAAAGTTCAAATTTAAGAGCACAGAAATTTGAAATTGTGTGAGAACGCAATCATAAACTATAATATAATATTGTTTCCTTTTTAAACACAACTGAATGTCAGCAAGTTATTGTGCACACATTGCTGTATAGTAAGTAAGACTGAAACAAAGTGCACATTTTTATCCACCTTTATTATTTACCTTGATGTATTTATTTACTTGAGCTCGCCACACTTCCTTGTTTTGTTTGCGCCTCTCCGTGTCATCGTCTCCCTCCGGCTTACTTTCACTCCGCCTCTGTCTTTCTCTGCCGCTCTCTCCTTCCTCTCCACCTCAGCGCTCTGCGAACTGTCAGCTCCCTAGGAGTGGGTGTGCTACACACTTACATAAAACCAGCATGTTACACAATTCGAATGCTCTTGGTATCAGTGCATGTGTCCATGCATGTTGCCTATATGTGGGCTGTGGGGCTAAAAGTCTTGACTGAGCCTAATATAAAAGAATAGAGCCGATAATAGCACCGCGTGTGTCTGTGTGGGTTTGTATTGACATACATTTCTGTGTATGTTGGCTCTGTGTGTGTGTGGTTTTACTATACATTTCATCTATGCATAACTAATATACATTTGAGGCAATGAAACACAAATCCTCTGTTCCCACTGAATGTGCATTGATCTGCACTGATCTCTTTACTTTGTGCCTAAGCTCTGTGCAGCCTATTTAATTGTGTACAGAGCACAAATTCTAATCCTCATATCAAACAGGCTGTTTTCTATTCTTTTTTTCACATATTAAACATTGTTATTACAGAGCTGTACACATTCCCTCTAAGCTGACTAACACAAATGCATGGGCGAGCAAGAGCCTGCACAACAGCCACTCAAACCCTGCCCATTCAGGTCTGGAAGTGAGAGAGAGGATGGGAATGTTAAAGATGCTGCTGATTCACTCTGCCGTTTTCTTTTCTGTAATGAAAGCTCCAAGTTTCCTGCTTGGCCAGCTGACTTCATCCCCGCACCGCCTAGCTTCATTCTGTCTGACCTGTGTGGTTTCTTTCTTGCCCCGTTCCTTTCCTCGCTCACCTGTCTGACTTCTGTCTGGCAGCTGGCCTCCTTTCTGTACTACTTCCCAGTTCTCTTGCTTCCAAAGGAGTAACTGCCTAACTGCCCTGGTAGACTTTTATTTTTACTCCTGCCATTTCTCCTCTCTAATGAGCCTTTCATCAATATGCAAGAAATAAAGGTGATGAACAATGTAAAGATGCAATCACATTTGGGCGACAATAATGGCAATTCTGAATTTTCTGAGGGTAAAATTTACCCGCTGGCGCTGTGCTGATTTGGAACAAAAGAATTGGTGCAGGTTTGAACTGTGGGGGTCTTTTTTTGTCTCTACCAGCAGGAAATACTGGAGCTGGTGTTGTTCGGGATCTCTTCTTTGTGTGACTGTGACTTTGTGATGGCTCAAGAATCTCTGGAAGAAAAAAAGAGAAAAAAAACATAATACTCGAGAAAGTATCTCTCTCACCATCACTGTCTTCCTCCGAGATAACTTTTTCTATTTGAGCGTACCTAGTTTTGTCATGGTGAGATATGATGACCCTAAGCATGCTAAGGGATTAATCTCTGATGAAAAGGTGCAGAGAATCTCACCTGTTATATCAATACTTCATTATCTGTCTCTCAGCACGAGTTAGCAGTGTGTGTGTGTGTGTGTGTGTGTGTGTGTGTGTGTGGGTGGGTGGGTGTGGGTGTCTTCGTAATCTGTCACCTTACCACACCTCTTTATCTCCTTGTAGTTGTTTTATCCTCTCCCTTGTCCTCTTTTTCTTCTTCACATCTCTTTTGTCGCAGCCCTTTGATCCCCATCCCCCCCCCCCCCATCAGTCTATTTGCCATCTTTTCTTTTCCCACTGATGCCTCATACATCCTTCCTTGCACTGACATATATCTTCCATATGGATCCCTGTATGCACAGAAAAACCTACAGTACACGCACACAGAGCGCTACTGTGTATTTATGCTGCTGTGTAACACATACTCACTCAAACACAATCACATAGGCAGGGCCCCCCTCCTGTGTAATTCTAGCAATGAGCTATTTTGCCCCTGGCCCGCCGTTACTCACGAGCTATCTGTCAAATCATCCCCTCGCAGCCTCCTTTCTCTTCCAATCCATCATCTCACACCCCGGCCTCTCTTTGCCCTTCCTTTTCTTTCCGCCTCTTTCTCTCTTTCGCACAGATCTCACATCCAATTGTCTTTTTACTTCATCCGTCTCAGTCTAAAGCTTCTCCCGCTCTCTTTGTCGTTACCTCCCCGCCACGTCTCGCGATCGCGCAATCTCCGATTGTCCACGCCTCCTGTCTGCCCTCTGATCTCTCTTCATCAAGCGTGTTTTTTTTTTTTCTTTCTATTGTGTGCGCTGTATGTCATTGTGTCAGCGATCAAGATGTTGTTGATTAGTCCTGAGACAGCATCCCCCCTTTTTTGCTCACTTTGACAGATTTGAAATCAAAAACTGTTGATGTCACTATTGTGGGACTGAATCCAAACCATTAGGAGCTCTGGTGGGGATGGTGACTCACTGATGTAATGAGCTGCCATTTGTTATAGCAGATGATAGCGCGCTTGATAAGCGAGACAACTGAAAAACAGATAATTTATTCAAATTAGGAAACCAGTAATTAGTTTGTTTCTGTCACTGGCGAGAGTTTTCAGATTAGTTTTTTTTAAGTTATTGGCTCTGGGGATGCCAATAGTTGCCTGTTAGTGGGATGGTGTGCCACTTTGGTCAAGTCTCAAATGTCCAAATAATTACTAAATTGTTTGTCATTAAATATTATAAAAACATTCACACGCGGAGCAACGCAGATGCTCTGACATTTGTCAGTCCCCGAAGGATTTGTCCACTGTTTTCCTTTAATGACTTTTCCCCTAGAAAACAACTGAGTCATTAGGTCCGTGTTTTTGATTTTCACTGCTGTGTGTCAGCGGTAATTAGATCCACTGCCAAGGTTTCAAGGTCTGAAAATGAGAAAAATATTGATATACCTACAAAGTTTCACTTTATTGGCTCACAGTTTAGGTCAATGCTGTGCTCTGCTTGAGCTTCACAGATGTGCAAAATACTTCTGAGGTAATTGACTGGAATCATTATGGAGAAAACAAACTCGTCTTTGTACAGTATAACATCTGTATGTAACAGTAAATGGCAAAGCACGACTGTTTTCACATACCAGACTGAACGTGATCCAATTGCTCCCAAAACTTCCTCAGTATCGAACCGTGCGGTCCGTGCAGGATAGGAAATGCCTCCGGACAACTATATTAAATGTGTGAAAGCTGAAAATATGCAGCTAAATGAAGATTAACTTGATGTATTTGTACGCTGACTAAATCCGTCTGTCAGTCCTGTTAACATAGGTATTAGTGGCATAGTCCATGTTGTTGGTTAGAGACACAGAAAGGAACAGTTTATGTTGTTCCAGGTCAGTAGTCATGGTGTGATGCCATGTGATAGGTGTGAATGCATGGGAAAGAAAGACTTTTGATTTCACATCAGGCACAAACCTCAGTGCCTCATGTGGGATTCATTTCCCTTTGTAAGTGTGACTGGTCATTTGGACCGACATTAACACCAAGTCACTGGAACAACACCAAGATGGTGAATTTTTCACATGTGCAGAAAGAACAAAAAGGACAAAATCAAGTAATTTGTGGTAACAACAAGCAGTTGTTTTTTTTTTTCAAGCTCTTTTGATCAATCAATCTCTTTACCAGTTTTAGAAGTGTTTACATGTTTTTTTTTAATACACTCACACAGAGTAATGGTGGAGTCACCTTTTCAAAATAAAGTGCTAGAAGCAGCAATTGGACTGATAACACATTGCTCACTCCCAGTTCTCCCAGTATAAGACAATGACATATTGCCAGTGCTGGGTAAGTTACTTTAAAATAGTAACTTAGTTACATTACTAGTTACTTCTCTCAAAAGTAACTCAGTTACTTCAAGTTACTCGTTACTTTCAAAGTAACTAGTTACTAGGGAAAGTAACTTTGGTTTTACTCAGAATTCTCTTGTTAATGTGTTGCTTCCACAACTTTGCCAGTCTTCTAGCTTGCTCACTTGCCACAAGTGCACTGTGCCACCTACCAATAGAAAGGAAAAGATAATGTGCATATTTCCACGAGAGCAATCCCACGCCTGGACCATCATTGACCGCTGCCATGATTCTAGCCTATGTCACAGCGTCATGTGTACCTTTTACATCCAACACAAAAACTGCAGTCGTGATGCTTTGATTGTACTCAACTTACTGTACTGTAACTCGGAAATTCTGCCTTCTGAATAGGAAGATGTAGGTAACACCAGACTGCAGATGAGCTGCATACAGGGCTGGACGGGGACAAAAAAATCGGCCCGGGCATTTTGACTAGAGACCGGCCGCCATTATAGGAAAAATCATAAAGCCTTTGAATGAAAACAAACGCTGTTGTGACAGTGATGTACACTGTTTTGATGGTATATATGCATCAATCGTTTGTTGTAAGATTGAGATAATTATTTTTTAAAAGCTAGACATTTTAAATGAGAATAAGAAAGAAAAGTATTTCTTTGTGCCCACCTCTCCGTGTTAATGCCCTACCTGCCCCCCTGGCAAAACTTTGCTAGAACCGCACCTGCACCTAAAAGGATCCTGGGGTTATCTGTCTCTCAGAAACAGTTCATAGCTTCCCTTCAACTCATTTATGTCACCTAAAAGGTAGACCTGTTTCTCCATCACCTGTTCAGCTCTGATGATTCAGTAAGGACATCTCCTGGTTTCATCTTCATGTTTCCCTCTCACCAGATAACCAAACCGATATCATGACCAGCAGCTTTTTTGCAGCTGTGGCTCCAGCAAACATCAGCTGATACTAGAAATTAATATTAAATAAATTCTAACAACAGCTGATCAAGCTTAAACGTGCTGCTGTTGTTTAGCGCGACATACGCTGGTTTCCTCTTTCTGGCGCAAAGTGGGCGATAAACAAACAAGAGAGCCGATCAGCTGATCATTGATCAGTTTTCATGATTGAAGTAGAAACGGGAGAGGGAGGGGGGAGAATGAAAGAAGAAGAGGCAGCTGTGCAGCGTAAAGACAGAATAACTCCAGCTTTGTGTCTTTTTCATTGTAGCTGAATTACGGGACAAACTGTTCCTTTTCGCCTCAATAAGAAACGCGTAATATTTTCTCTGAATACCAGACGGGACGGTTGGCAACTCTAATAACTTATGAACAAAATAAAGTTCAACATCATTAACTTCATAGCACCCACCCAGCTGTATAGAAACTCCGTCATGCTAGCTAGTACGCAGTACGGAAAAAGTCAGAATAACGAAAATAAACTCCACCTAAACTTGGTTTATATCTGACCCAGATAGACTGCAGGTCATAACTTCTTACCTGAAGTTCAGTTCACACTTGGACCGGCGGCCGCCTCGGGTCTCTTTTCCTTCTGCGTCCCCTTTCCCTCATCCACCTGCTGCCTCCACCACTTGCTAATGTTACAGAATCTGTGGTGGAAGCTCCGCGATAGCCGCCACACGAAGTAACGAGTAACGACCCTATCTAAATCCCAGTAACGACTAACGCGTTCCTGATTTTGGCATAATAACTAGTTACCGTGCTCGTTACCACAATAATAACGTAGTTACTGTAACGCGTTACTTAATAACGCGTTAGTCCCAACACTGCATATTGCTGACAAGAACTAGTTTGTATAAATTTAACTCCACATAAAAGCTTTGGTGTATCCATCGATTCTTTAACCCAGGAAGTTAAAGGATGATTTATGGATGCTGTGCTTCCTGTGTCCCTCATACTGCAGACAGATAGTGTGACTACAGACAGATTGTGTTGGTACCAGCCTACAAATTGCTACAGCTGCTTCACAGTCTATTTTTACAACCCATAGATCCTAGCGATCTGGTACTGTCACACCCTCATATCTAGACTAATGGGGGGACTCGCTGAGAACTGGACTGATAATACTTTATACACCCAGTGTAAAGCCTCATTTTAGCTATTTACAGGTGTAATCGCACACATTCTAACACATGCAGACACATATATAGATTCAACAGACTTCTGGATATCACAGACAAAACAAACGGTAATACAGTCAGGAGTTCAAGCATGTATGTTTGGATTCATACAGACAGGATGCTTAATGTCACAGTTAGTAAGTGTGTCATCATCTTTTCACCAATAATACCAAGAAAACACTTGCAACACATAATCTATCCAAAATGTCACATGTCATCACTGGGTATTGAATGATCCTGGATGTTTCCCTCTTGTTTCTGAAAAATATGTCAAGTAGTGATGTATGTTACTCCATGCAATATTTTCAAATTTCAACCCTCATACACTGAAAAATGTAAAACAGCAATGTGCCTTTTCAGAAACAGCGGTGCTGTTGCTCTGGATACTCTGCAAACCTTTTCAGTAGAACTAGTTTATACTGAAAATAACATGTAATGGCTGATTTTGTGGAGTGAATGTTTATGGCAATAGCTGCCTTTGTTTGGATTTCTCATGGCAGCTGTGTAATTTCTGCTGTTAGTATCGAAAATTACACATCATTCACCTCCACTGTATTTCGACACCATATCCCAAAAGCCACATAAATCAAAGAACAAAATAAAAAAATATGAAACCAAGATAAACCAAGATGATTAGAGAAAAGTTGCACAGACATGGGACACATGAGTTCTGGTCGCAGAGGCCTAGTTGGCAACCATCTGGTTGCTAGGGAAAAATTAGCATTCCCATACTGGTTGCAAGTGGTTGCTGTCAGTCACTGTGAAATTGATTGCTAAGCCCCATTGCTAAAGTGGCCCTCAGGTAACCACTGGTTGTTAGACAAATGTGTATTCCCTAACCAATTGGCAAGCAGTTGTGAGCCAGCATGGTTTTGCTAGCATACGGAGCTCCACTTAGCATCTCCTTGAAACTGCCCAAAGTAAACATGGAAGATGCTGACATGTCTGCCAACTCTTTGCTACACAGTTGTGAATCTGTGAAAAGTGCGATGTAAACCGGCAATGGAGGCAGTTCACTAGGGATAAAGGTCTATAGCAACCACTCAGCATCCAGTCGGGGAACACAATTTGTACCAGCAGCCTTTGTGACTGAGGTATTAAAGGTATTAGGTATTTGTTGTAAGTTTCAGCCTCCTTAGCCATACAAAGCCCACACACTCTGTGTGGGCTTTGCCTTTCTGAGCCTGTATTGGTTTCTTACAGTTCTGAAAATATTGCAGGAGTGTTGACCAAAACTGAAAAGAATGAGCAGTTTTATCATTGTTATAGCCCATCTTATTCAGACTCGCTTTTATTGAGCTGTCATACAACTGTTTTTATTTTTGGATAAGGACAAAGCAACACAGCATGTAGCCATATTAAATGATTAATGCATTTCTCTTTTGTGATGATGTCAAAAACTTATTTACTTTATGCAAATATAGCTGGACATCAGCATTATTTCCATATTTTAAAATGGCTAGCAAGCTTCTCAACAACCTAAGAATTGTCTTTTATGGAAAAAATGAAAAGTATGGATGCATACCTCATCCATTGTTGGAAGGCAATGAAGGCACATGACATGTTCATGTCTAGAGGAGGAAGCTCACAAATTATAATGACTTTTCTGCACTGGTCTTAGCTAAACCCCCCAAATTCCCATTTGATTTGATCTCTTGATCCTTAAGAAAGTAAGGAAGAAGATCAACAAAAAACTATTGATTTTGATGACTTTTGATGACCTTACCTGATGAGTATTACACTCATAATGTTTTCTGAGAAACCGATGTGCTTCCCTGGGAGTTTTCTTGTTATTGAAATGCATCATATATGCCTCAGGTAGTTTTCTGCAGGGATGCACCAGACTGATGGTGGCTCGGTATGGGCACTGACACTGGTTTTATAGCAGACTGAGCATCGACCTTTTCCAGATGTTGAAAAGTATTCAGAGATTAGGGCTTCATGGGTATCACCAGTACAATAACAAAACACTGGACTTTAAAGACATTTTTTTAATTTATCTAGATATACTTCATTTTTTTATCTTTCAGTCCGCAAATCATAAATTCCTTTACGCCACTTACTGCCTAGAATAAACGTAACCAAAACACTGGGATTGTTATGGTTTAATTTGCTTTCAGAAACGTTTTAGAACGAGGATAACTCAAGTAATAGGTCACGTACAGAGCCGATATATAACTAAAAATCACTCGCTAATTTATGTCTGTGAAGGTTCTCAGTCATCCAGGTCATCGTAGTCAAAGGAGCTTGCAAAGAAAAGCGTCTGGACTTCTTTAAGTTGCTTGAAGACGTTTCACCTCTCATCCGAGAAGCTTCTTCAGTTCTAAGGTCAAATGGTGGAGAGTCCCAGATATAAACCTAGTGGGAATATCCCCCCACAGAGGGACAAAAGGACCCCCTGATGATCCTCTAATCACCTGAGCCTCCCTAATTTAATTTAATTCAATTCAATGAATTGAATTGAATTAAATTATATTGTAAGTTAAAGACCCTGCAATAATACAAGAAATCCCTAAGAATTAGATGACCCACTGGACAACAGTGGGAAGGAAAAACTCCCTGCAAATAAATAAGAATATTAGACACAAGTTCTACATGTGTGGTTTATCTGATGACACTTGCTGAGCAGCCTTTACCCAAGAGAATAATGCCAACTTTTCTTCTGTCGTTCTTTCTTTCTTAAATTGTTCTCCATCTTTGAGAGTAAAATTTCAGAAGATTCAAATGTTTTTCTTCCCTCAAAAATACAGCGGCTGTACCCTTAGCTAGCAGAAAAATGATGGGCCAAATGGCGTGTTTGAAATGACCTTCACTTAAAAAGGCTTCTCTGACTATGTTGACTGCACTTTTGTGGTGGGGAAATACTGCCAATGAAACATCTGAACCATGAATGCATCATAAGGTCAAGACTGAAAAATATGGATGCAGGTGGGATCATGTGGTTACTAAACTGTTTCTGTGGCATCAGCTAAAAGGGCCTTGAGTGCAGCTCATAAAAGCTAAATGGTTTGACAGCATTGCATTAAACTGCCAATCAAATATAATACTCGTTAATTGAAGGTGCAGGAATGGCCTACTTAGTAACATACAGATAATTTATTTGAATTTCACTCACCAAAACTGCATCGCAGACATCATTGACAGTCAATGTGCGTAACCATTGGGCAGCCCATATTATTGGTCCGGTTGTTGCTTACAAAAATGCTTCAAAAGGCATCAACATTACAAATACAAATACAGGGTCCCGGTCACTGGTTCGTATTATATAGTAAGGTGAAAACCCAGCAGATAGATGTTTCTTCTGGAATTTTTAAGATAGAAGAATCTTTTGGAATGATTCACTTTTGGAGTCATCCTCGAGTGGCGATTTGAGGAGCTCCGGTTTTTGGCACTTCCACAATCGCTCCATTTTTCAGGGTTACCACTTGGCCTAACGCTTTAAAAGCAGAACTAAGGAATAAAACATTGCATCTGCCCAAAATGTCTTAGACTTTCTCTTCATGCCGATGCCTCTGACATTTTTTCTCTCTGATTGAATTCAGTCTTTCACAGTCTCTTGCCCTGTTCCACATCAATTGCTCCTTTTTTCCTTCAGTTTTAATACACTCACTAAGTCCAGGTGACCATTTTTTCTTTTCGACCTGTCAGTGCTCTGTTATTACAACAATACTCAATTAGAAAAAGGTTAGCTGAGGATGAAGCTGTTTTTTGCCCTTTGTTCCAGTAGAGCTGCTCTGGTCACCCATTCACACAAACACAGAGATCTACAGCATACACAAGTCCAAGCTCCTGTCCCAGCCAAAATGGGACACGTACAGGCTAAAATAGTACTGCTGAAAAGTTGAACAAGAAGCTAAATAATTCAGGAGGCTCTCAAGCGGTCACCCTGTTCTCAGCATGTCTCTTTTATTGTACCAGTCCCACTGTTTGCCCCCACACACACACGCACACACATTAGACTCCCCTGAGTAGATGTCCTGCAGTGTTTTGCATGTCTCTCTGATTTGACAAGACACCTTGTCCTTGTCCTAGTACTGTCCCACCACTCTATCTCCTTCTGATCACTTCTGTCTTCTTATTACTATCTCAGTCTTATCTGTTCCCCTCCTGGCTGCTCTTTATCTAAATATTTATGTTTTACTCTCAAACTTTATTCTGAGATTTATTCCTTGTTGTAGCTTTTGTAAGTCTTTAGCAATGCTGTTTTTCCCTCTACAGGCAGTTAGAGTAGCAGTCCCCAACCCCCGGGCCTCAGACCGGTACCGGTCCGTGAGTTGTTTGGTACCGGGCCGCGAGAGTTGAGGCTCAGGTGTGAAATGTATGGTTTTCAAGGTTTTTATCGGTTTTCAGCGTTATTTTGTTATCGTTTTTATTGTTAACTCGGTTTTCCTGGGTCTTTTCACGTGTGTTATGAATAAATCTTCTTTTTTTCAGTACCGGTACTAGTTTTATTTTGTTGTATTTATCCGCGACACCTTAAAGGCCGGTCCGTGAAAATATTGTCGGGCATAAACCGGTCCGTGGTGCAAAAAAGGTTGGAGACCGCTGAGTTAGAGTGCACCACTGTGTTGTAAAATGTCTGGGTAACTGAGTAAGGGTTTCCTGCTGGAGCTGAATGAGTTTCTTAATTAAGCTATAAAGACAGCAAGACTGTTGGTGGAGTCTACAGAAGAAGAAGAAGAAGAAGAAAAGATTTGATGCAATAATGTGTAATTAAATGTTTCATTCATGTTTATTAAGGAGTGATGTGTTTTATGGCTCCAGGGGGAAAAGCACAGTTCTTTATTATTAGCACAGTTTGTCATAATGTTGTTAATAAGAGTAGTGACGGTTCACATGGTTTGGAGGAACAAAGACTTGTATTAAAATAAAAAAAGGGTTATGGCAAACTACAGTATGTTATTTTTGGATACAGAGGGTAACTTGGCTGATCTTTTGCTTGGAATTAGACCTTTAACAGATAACACTTGGCTCATGACAGCATCTGATGCAATAGTTTGACGTCTAAAGCATAAAGGTCACTCTTTCAAAGATGCCAATGTTCACATGTTTGAAAGAGGAGTGAGGGAGACCATCTATGTGCACTGTGAATGGCCATCACTGTTTGAGAACGGTGACTCACAACTAGAGCAGGGCGATATGACCAAAAATATTTATCACGATATACATTTGAATATTTGCGATAACGATATAACTGACGATATAATTGACGCTAGACAAAATACTTTACAACTCCACAACTTTATTAGTGCAAAAACAAATCAATGTATTTTAACTTAAACAAGCAGCTGTTTTTTATGTGCATTAAAGTTACATAAAAATTTAACTGTGCAAATGCAAAATCCTCGCTGACAGTTTAACCAAAAGGCATTTCCAGTGGAAACTGGCCGACATATCCTCAGCATAACCATGTATAATATCCACAAAACTTAAAAAGAGGTTAAACACACACAATATGGTAATATTATGTTGAAGCACAGTACGTATCACTCCGCGAGGCTCCTGCCTACGATAGCCGTAATGCTCCGACAATCCATCAAGCGGTGTGGGTTCGTAGCTTGTCAAAGTCGTACTAAAACATTTGACAGATTTTCGAGTGCCATGTACATAAAATCGTTTCAAGGTCAGTAAACACAACCAGAATTTATACATAAGACACACGGGATTATAAGGGGCACTGTCGATTTTCAGAAAAATCAAAGGATTGATTTTCCAAAGAACACGGTAATAACGACGGCCCGCTAGCATGCTCTACCAAAAATAGTGCTTTGTTGTGTATCTGACGGACGAAAGCTAAACCAGTGCCACACCACTTAAGTTGCAGCATTTTTACAAACCAATTCTGGTTCATCCGTTTCATTTAACGATCCGCTTTCGCCTTTCTCATTCTCCACCGCGCCGCCATGGTTTTTCCGCCTTGTGCGTATGAAAACAAAGGCACTGCGCATGCGCATTTTATCCATATTCTATTGCGATATTTCATTTTCTTATCGTTGTCCAACATTATACCGGTATTACAGTGAACGGTATGATATAGCCCAGCCCCACTCACAACATCAGCTATCAGTCACCTAGAATTCAGTTTTGAGAACTCTTCCCTTCAACCGTCACTCAAACAGTGTTTCAGGTGACCTCTGCAGGTCACATGAAAAGGTGAGGCAAGGTTCTTGTCCTTAACCCCCAGCGATGGTAATAACTCACACCTTTTTTTCCCCCCCACACTGTGGCTCATGTGATAAATGGCAGGTCAGGGGAAAACCTCCACTAGGGTTCAAATATCGTGGCTCTCCACCATTTGATTTTAGAACCGAAGAAACCTCTTGGATGAGAGGTGAAATGTCTTCTCAGACTTAAAGAAGTCCAGTCGTCTTCTTTTTCAAGTTACTTTTCAAGACTACCATGACCTGAATGACTGAGAACCTACACAGATGTTTGTTTAGTCTGATATAAGGTTGTACAAGATACTATGCTGAATGTGTTTCTTTGGATATTTGATGTCTGAACGTTTAGACTTAATCAAATCTATATTAAATATGGGTTGCTAGGGTCACCAGTAACTCATTTGTTTCATTATGGCGCTTACAGACTGTGAAACCACAGCGAGCTTAGTTAATTACACACCACAATGTACAGCATGGATCTAATAAACTTGGCTGATGCGTTCACACTTTATGATAATAATGTATACTGAGCGACTGGCTGAGAGACACTACTGTTTTCCTCTCGTTGCTTCAGTCATACGTGGTTACAACAGCTGAAGGATAGATCATACAAACTAAACTGCTCCTTCAACTCAAATATTTCTTGCTGTGGGCATAACGGCTGATTAGTAGCCGCAGGTCGTAGGAGCAGTCACACTGTGAGAGGGTCATACTAAATTTTTGACACTATCAGAATATTGTTCCAGGCTATCTTTGGTCACAAAACTGTTGTGACAACAAACCCTGAACCTTTGTCACTTTGCGGAGCAGGGCTGTCATTTTGGAAATATGACCAAAGACATCACTACAGTTCTCTCACAGTGCCAGCAGGCCTGGAACTGCAGAGTGTATACCTGGCTTTAGGTCAGCATCAATACGGGCATCAGATGGGTGTGAAGGATCCCAGCCACACATGCTTTTCTGTGTTTGCGGCATTACAGTTGAGAACTTGTGAGATTGTGTGTGTGTGTGTGTGCGTGTGTGTGTGCACGTGTGTGTAAACACAAGACAGGGGGTAAAGGGCGACTAGCAGAGTAACAGCAAGACAGACTTTGTTTCTCAGCAGTGTACTGTGGCAAATTGGATTGCTGTGTGTCCGTGTGAGTGCGTGCATGTGTGAGATTGTGTAATTCCATCTGCACCCTCAAGCCTGCTGTCAAGATGTAAAGGTGTATCTCTCCTGAACACAGCTTTGTGCATGTGAAAGAGAGAAAGACGCAGAGAGTAAAGAGGAAAGTACGACTTGCAGAAAGAAAGTCTGCAAAAAGAGAAAGACCGAGGAAAACAAAAGAAGCGAGCGAGGATGTCTCGCTGCATGATTCACAAAGAATGAGTAACACTTTTGAAAGACACAACATTGATTTCTTCTCTTGTTTCTGTCTCACCAAGAAACCCCGCCAAACCACTTCGCATCAGCTGTGAGGAACAGCAGAACTCAAGCGCCATTACCACAGTAACCACACTTGAATATTCTCACTTAGCTTTGCAATGAGTGCAACAGTCTGCAAATGTAAAGCTTCTGAAGCAGAAATGTTTCCAGTGCGGTAACTCAAATGATAAAGAATACAAATCTGTTTACAAATGTTTATTACTGACATTTAACATTGGCAATAAACAGCTTCCAACTAACATTTTGTGCGCATAAAAACGGCGGTTTTGTAGTTTGTCTAATACAAAGCAATTGCACTTATGTTTGGATGCTTGCTCCAAACTGGTGCAATCCTTTTCAGCTATTTCACTGGGGGAAAAAAAGATCAATTTATTGATAAACTAATGATTTATTGGATTCTGAGAACTGTTACATAATGTCAGTCAGCTAATTATGCTATACGTCTGTTTTCCCCTGCATAATTACCTATGGCAAAGAAATACATGTGCTATAACATCTTAGCAGCCTGAGTCATGCTCAATTCAGTATTCCTATTGTAATACTGTTTTCGTGAGACTCTGATAAACTTTGAGCCCCCCACATAAAGAATCTGTCTTTGCTCTGTCCCTCGAGGCTGATCTCAACCACAGATTTTGTTTACGCTTCCTTATCGGCTCTGCAGAGAAATGTAAATTTGAAATTATGAATATTCTTTCTCACTACCTTCCTGGTCCTCTCGCGCTCCCCTCCTCTGTCTACGGTGGCAGTAAATAACATCTGCTCTACAAATTAATTCCCCCCTCAACCCTCATTGGCCTTCTTCATCGTCTCTACCAGGTTTATAGGAGAACTCTCATATCAATTAAAGCCTAATTCTGTTAGCTGTCCTGCATGGTGCATCGGGGTGTTTCTTCAGCTTATGAAAATGCCAGCTCCCTTTAAGAAAGTGCCATCTCTGATAATGTCTGTAAATTATGCCCCCCTAAACTAAAAGATAGCATGTGGGAAATAGCCAGTATTAAAAAGATTAAGCAGGTGGAAACAATTGGGAGCTAATATAAAAGCCAAGTAAATTGAACCAGTAAATCTTTGTACTATGTCAGTGTTAATATGCTGCTGTAAATTGCCGCCTGCATGCATGGGGTTTTTAACTATTGGTGAGTAAAACTCAAGGCAAATGCTTCACAGTAACATTATTTAACAGTAATAGGTTTGCATTCAGGATCTATGACACTATATATGCTGAATAATATTCCTCGTTACTGGGGTGCCTGTAGCTCAAGTAGGTTATCTGCTAATCAGAACGCTGCTGGTTCAGTCCATGGCTTCTCAACTTTCCAAGAAACCCCTAATGCAATGTCCTATACAAAGCTCTTGGATATAGGCAAGATGTGCTTTTATGAGTGGAGCACGTTGTATTAAGTGCTGAAGTAGAGTTAAAAAACTGCTATATGAGAAGCCACAGTTGCATGCTCACTTCTGGCCATAGCCCAAAACCTGAAAAGGCCTAAAAGTCCCACAAACAATATATTTGATGTCTTTTTTTCTGTTTATCCATCCATTTTATCTTTTATCCAGTTCAGGGTCACAGGGCGGCTGGAGTCTATCCCACCTGTCACAGGGCTAGAGGCAGGGTACGCCATCAACAGGCTGTCATTCTGTCTCAGAGCCAACACCCAGAGACAGGCAATCATTCACCCTCGCATTCACACCCAAGGCCATATTTAGAATCACCAATTAGCCTAACGCCATGCGTGTTTTTGCACTGTGGAGGGAAGCTTGAGCGCCCGATGACAACTTTTCGCACTAATTTTTATTTTAATGTAATATAAAACACCATAATGTCATAATAGTGTAAACACTTGTGGGGCCCCTGTTGTCTAGAACAGGACTACTGGTCGCTTTCTGGTCTCAGCTTACAATATAAAGTAAAGACTGTGAAGCCACTTTTGTACAGGATGGGATCTGGGAGGCCAGTGAGTACATTCTAGAGGTTTAAATGTAATAGTCTAATGTGAGCAGGTGAGCATGATGCTGTTATCCCCTGTTGTGGAAGTTTTCCATTTAAATAAAGCCTGCAGACGAGCAGTGAGCGGTAGCTAACATTCTTTAATCCAAACACACAAAGAACATACGACCAAGCTTGATGGAGAGCCTACATGACCACGGGGCAGGGTCAGCAGAGTCTCACTGAGCCTAGCATGGCTCTCAGTTAAATACCTTCTTCAGGAACAAAAGGCAGGACACAGCTGTTTCACACCTTAAGATTCACACTCACCTCCCAGAGTCCTGGAAGAGACAAAAGACTCTTTCCTGTGGAGTTGTCTGCTTCCTTAATAGACCCCCCACCATTTGTCTTACAGTAAGGGTGTCAGACATGTTAATACAATAAAATAATGTGATTAATACCTAAATGAAAGAAATTCATATACACCCCTGTGATATGATTCTAAAGCCCAGGGATGAACTAATGTGGGATACACGGGTCAGCTTTCTTATTGTGGTTTAAAACATTGGTTTCATGCAGCTATGTCATGTCTTTTTTTTAATGATAAATTAATGCAGCTTATCATTTATGTGGTTCCGCTGCCATTATTTACATCCACTTTTTAAAGAGCAGAACTTATTGATTGAACTATTATCCTGTAACCCCTGTAATGTTAAGCAGCTCGCCTGGAAGTATTTTGTTGTTTTAGCTGTAAAAGTGTCATAAAATCAGCTGTGTGTGCTTTTGTCCCCCTTTTCCACACTACTACTTCTTTCAACATCTGGTCCATGTTTTGCTCTATATGACTGTAATCAGGGATTAATGGCAGAAAAATACAAAAAAAAATTACTTTAAAATTTTACTGAATGAGGCACTCAGAATATACATGAATAAAAGATTTAGAATAGCCAATTTGAACTTTGAACTGTAAAACACTAAACAACAATAAGTACGTGACCCTTTGGCTCTGTAGTTTGTTTTGGGGCATCTCTTTTTCAGGCGTTTTGGGCCCCTGGTAGAGCTCCAAGAAGCACGTCCTCTCAAACTGTAGCCAAAGGCCCACACTGTACTGCTGACACTTGTTCTCACTTTTATACAAGTTTTTCCTGAGTGGATAATAAACCCACACTGCCTGTATGTTCTACTAGGCTGAAATCCCTGCTTTTTCAGGTGCTGGAAGACAGCTGGGCAGTGTATGTTTGTGAATTTAAAAACAAAAAACTTTATCTTAGCATAAAAACCTAAAAACACAGCAAAAATAAAATAACAGCGAACTGTCATAATGTTAGTTTTCTGTATAACTCCATTGCATTCACTCATGCACTGTTTCTCAACCTTCCTGGGGCTGCTGCCACGTGCTTGGGATTACCAATGAATGTAATATCTCTGAAAAGCGCAGAGTCGCTACTTTCAGCAAGTGTTGGATTTTTTAGGATTGCACAAACTGTTCAAGAGTTATGACAGTTTAAAGAAATGTTGGAAAAACCTGTTGCTGGCTACGGATTACGGTCGTTTAAAAAAAGAATTTGCAGCATTAGGTATTAGGACTGTCACTTTCCGGCAGGGCTAAATTCAGCGGTGCTTAACTCTACAGGTTGCATATATGTGTTCCCTGGGTCTATATCTCACTTCCAGGTTCTTGTAAAGAAAAAGTCCAGAACAGTTGATGTGCTAAGCAAAAGTTACCATGGGGATCTAGCCATGTAAAAAGAGAGACACTTTTGTGCCATAGAAAACTCTAACTTTAGGTTCAAGTTACCTCGCTAACCAATTAGCACTTCATAGTCCACCCTCTGGTACAATCAGGATGCAGATGTTTTGATGATATGACAAAATAAAGCTAATGGTATGCCCTTCATAACACTAAGACAGACAAGTTAGAGTTAAAATGCACAGAAATTTCTCACACACTTAATTCACATGTATCACCATAAAATCCTGCCAGCTGCTCATCACCAGTTACAGAGCTGGCATACCTACACACATGCAGATAGAAAAAAAGACTATATGCATGAAGCACCCACATCGTCAGCAAGAAAAAGTCATTAATGCCTAACTGGTAGTATCGGCTCTCTAAATAGCACAAGCCCAGAGGCCATGACACACATCTTTCATCTGAGGAGGAAATGTTGAGCTGGAGATTGCACACAAGCGCTTATGTAGAAATGATTTGTTCTCTGCACTGTTTCTAAAGCCAAACAGCTGCTCAGTCCTTAGCAGTGTCTGTTCTGTCTGAATCTGGTAAAAGACTGAGAGAGGAGTTAATTGCAGTTTATGGCTAAAAGCCAGCTGGCTCGTGGAGATACCTACAATAGAGACGTACTGTCTCTATTGTACTCTGCCACACATGGAACAAGCATGAGCAGCTGTGAATGAAAGACGTATAAGAAGTCATGGGCTCATCAAGCAAACACTTGTTAACAAGCAATTCAGCCTTCTGTGTTTTAAAAAGGTACTTGTGTAACATTTTAGATTCCCCAGAGTGAATTAATCTCTCTTACAGTGGCAGTTTTCAAAGGTGTTGTTTTTCTTTCCTTTAAAAAAAATCATAATTGCTTTAGGAGACATTTTGGGAAAATGCCACGGCCAAGACTCATGGCTTCCTTTTAGTTGAAATAAAATCAGGATTCAATCATCTGAAAGCAATACTTTTGTTGCTTGCGTGTTTTAGTCATGAGGGGCTAGCTGAAATTGCAGTACTGTGATGTTTGAGCAGTGGCTATGATTACACTCGAAGCTAGCCTGTGAGAGGCAGCCTTTTAGCCACAGAAATGGAGCACACTACAGCTCAAAAGTGGAACCAAAGATACACTGACTGTATAGCATAGAATATTAAGTGCTCAGCTATACTTCATTACGCTAATGGATGATTCCTTTCTATGAATTCAAATAAACACCTTTCTAAATTGAAAGAACTCTGACTTTAAATGAGATGCTACAGTTTGGTGTTGTGTTGTTCAGCAATCAGATATGGTATAATTAGATAGACACAGAGTTTACCTGGCACGCTCTCGAGTAGCGGCATTAATAGCTCAATGGATGGATAGTTGTTCCACTGTCTTTTCTTTGTTCTGTGCGTTCTAATTAAGATCAAAATAATCACCCTTCGCTGAAAGTTTTGCATTCACACGGGCCCTTAGTGACTAAAGACATCTTCAGCAGTCACTCTCTTTGGACTCATTTAAGCGTTAAAATCGACAGTAATTAGGTTGAAATTTGCATGCAAAAAAAGTATTTATGCACAGTGGCGTGTAGCTTTTTAGATTTCAAATGGGACTTGAGTGTACATTTTGTAAACAAGCCATGATTTCCTAAGGGCGCTGCGAATGTGTTTGACTATTGCCAGCGACACTATTTGTATAGTACTACAACCTTCCTGTGGTTTAGATAATTAAAGGTTTCGCACACACAAGTCTCAGCAAGAATGATAAATCAGCTGTCAGAAAAATAAGAAATCACTGCTTATTCACATTGCTCTGAGAGCAAATCAAGCTAGGCAAACAAATCGACTTCAAATAATCGAGTGGCTTTTATTTTTTAATACTCATTGCCAGTTGATGGCTGGTAAACAGAGAAGATATTAAAATGTTAAACTGAAAACATCAGGTTACGTGCATCCTGTTTCGAATTAGGCTCATCAAAAGGTGATTGCTGTGCTCCTCCAGTCAAACCCCCGACTTCCGATGCTCCGCCTTTGCTCACCGCTGTCTTAAGTGGTTTGAAAATCAATTCCTGATCCGTGCAAGTAGGCTTGCTTGGGGATAAGCTGCGACTTGTCAGTGGTTGTTTTGCTATGGGAAAGTCGATGAGCAAACGGCTCATCTTTGTTAGCTGCAGGAAATGTCAATGGGGATATTGGGAAGCAGCACTGGGCTCTAGTGGTCCTACTAAAGCCTTTCATCTGAGGTAGCCAACATCATTACGAGCCTGCCACGTTTGCTTCTTCGGTGCCTGCAGTTGCATGCGTGTGCCTGTGTGAGTCTGTGTGGGTGTGCGGTACGGTCCTAGTGAATGTGTTCATCCGTCTACCCATGTACACTTTGGTCTTGATTATCTTGTGTATAATATTATCTGTGTCTATGTGCTTGTGTCTAAGTGAGCCTATGGGCCATTAAGCTTTCAGCATGGTCTGGAGCTCATTAATGAGGATCTGTGTCACATCAAAGCAGCTAGCTGTTAGCTTCCCATAGTGCTGCCGGGAACTAAAAGTGTGTGTGTGTAGGTGTATCAGTATGAAATCATGTGGGTAGTCTGTGGTCATTACTTTGAGGTTATTATATAGTATGTATGCATTTATGTATGTTTTCATGACTTTTAGGTTTTTCCCATCAGCTCTTTGCTGTTTCATCACGTCCACTGAGTGCGTGAGGTTCATTTTCTCATTTGTCTAATCTTTCCTTTTTGATCATCTTCTAATGGACCAATACTGGAATTCAGTGGCATGCGGTGCCTGTTACAGAAAAGCTAGCAAGGTGTTTCCAAGCCTGGCTGTGACAGGTGAAGAGATTACTAATAAAGAGCAAGCCCGCCATTATCTAAGTTATTCACTGGGTTGTACACCATTAGTGTGTTATTGCTGTCTTCAGCTGTAATGTACTGGGAGAGAACATTAAGTGGACACCACCTAAACTGTGGTGTATGCCATCATGTGGTGGCACACACCAAGAGTTAGGGGACAGAATTGTGGGATTTCCAGATACTGAACTATGTATAGCATCGTACGGAGAATGAGCCAGAGTCACACATGAAGGTAATCGCGCAGGCAATCGCGCAGGCAATCGCGCAGGCAATCGCGTAGGCAATCGGCCAAATTTAAATGGGGCAAGGGTTTTGATTTTCATGGCATGGTTCCCTGACCTGGACAGCACAGTGGAAATGTATATACAGAGTAGTTGCTGTTGCCTCACAACAAGAAGGTACTGGGTTCAAATCCACCATCTGGCTGGAGCCTCTCTGTGTACAGTTTGCCTGTTCTATGTATCGGTTCTCTCTGGGTACTTTGAGTTCATCCCACACTCCAAAGACATGAGACTAGTGGGGTCAGGTTAACTGGTGAATATAAGCGAGCCATGATGTGAATGTCTTTCTGTGTTGACTAACAACATGTCCAAGACGCACCCCACCTCTTACCCTATGGATGCCTGGTGGGCTTTAGACCTCCTGCAACCCTAAAGAGACTGGATAGATGGTTCCTGACTTGTTAGACATACTGCATATCATATGTTTATGAACAAAAGCAACACAAAGATCCACCTATTTAATAGAACAGTGATAGAATAGTACTTTTCTCTTTAAAAAGGGATAGAGATTACATCAGATTTGAACAACATGCTGTTGCATAAGCTAACAACTTCAGATAATACTTAAAACAAAATTAGGCCTCGATAGTGTATTTCCTTTTTTTATTTCTTTTTCTGCTGAAGAAAAGCTTTTTGATGTAAAAAAGAGGTTGAGTTTACCAGGGGTTACCGGTAAACTCATACATGTATGGCAGAATTGTCTTGCCTGAACGAAGTGGAAACGCACCACATTACCTTAGTGTAACACATTATATTGTAAAAACATTTGTTATTCTACTTGTTCCATTACTTTTGCATTTCACTGCAACATGGCCAGAGATACACTGACACGTAATTACAATCTAACAATAAAAACCTTAGCGTACACACTGACACAAATCCCTAAACTAATGAAGACAGCAGCAAGTTCTTTCTTTTATTGTTTTACTGTGAACACTAAGCTGACAGCAAAGTTAAAACCCAGCCCACAGAGCACAGAAAAATGTTGTGACCACAGCAAATCTGCTGCAAAACAGGTAGAGATGGAGGCTACAAGCCTGACTGCTCATCATTGCTTCTGTTACCTGATGGAAATCAAACTGCTCCTGCTTAGCTTTACATTTCCTTAAAGAATTTTGTTCAGTTGTGCAAAATTACACCGGTTTGTTTGGGATGATGTAATATGATGATAATTAATCAGCAGCCATTTAATCAGCCAAACTCACACACTCATTCATGGAACTGTAGATTGCTTTGGCCCTCATATAATGTGAAATGTTGATATGTTTGTGAATTATGAAGACACTAAACAAATTAAATAAGTCCTTGCATTGGCAACAAGCTGTGAGTTTGTGAGTACATTTGTGTGTGTGCTTGTGTACGGAGGAAGCATTACACATCATACCCTTTGTGCATTAGCCTGATTGGTGCACAAAGTTCAATATATCAAAAGTATGTGAAGGAAATGCAGTTTCTTTATCTGTCATTCTTTGTGTGTGTGCAGTACTGTACACACACATCATTTCCTTATATTTTGCCAGCAAAATGGAAAATAGGTGCTGTGATTTATTAAAGCATGTGCAAACATTAATGGGAATACAGCACAGAAGGCAAAAATAGTTGGTGCAATTCACATGAGCTTCAAAGTCAACATTTGGTATAACCAATTTTATTCTTCATCACAGCCTGCACTTGAGGCCAGTCTGGGGAGCCCAGTCCATGACTGATAGTGTTACAGTGTGTAATTTTCCATCCAGGTATGCTTTTAGTGCAATGCCACTGTCATGCTGAGAAATGAAACTGTTAATCAGATGCAAAACCTGACCCTATTTTTCTACATTAATCATTCCATTTATTTTGAGAAGATCCTGAACATTGTTGACTGAAATGTAGCCCTAAACTATGACAGAGTCTCTACTGCAATTTGCAGGTGTCTAGACACATGATGAGCATCTCACCAGACCTCATCTGTACGTATTGACCACATATGGATCCAAAACATTTCAAATTTAGGTTCATCGCTCCATAAGACCTGTTGTCACTGATTTTCAACCCTGTTCTTGTATAATTTGACGTGCCTCAGTCGTTTCTACCCGTTCCCCTTTCTTTAAAATGGCTTCTTGACAGCCACCCTTCCACTGAGACTACTTCTGATGAGGCTGTGGTGATCAAGAGATGGATCAACTGAAGGGCCAGATGCATCTGCAAAATTATACTGCAGCATCCTGTGTCCGGTTTTTGCAGTAAAATATTTTGCATTTTCTAAAGCAGCGGTCCCCAACCCCCGGGCCTCGGACCGGTACCGGTCCGTGAGTCGTTTGGTACCGGGCCGCATGAGTTGAGGCTCAGGTGTGAAATGTATAGTTTTCAGGGTTTTTATCGGTTTTCAGCGTTATTTTGTTATCGTTTTTATCGTTTACTCGGTTTTTCTTGGTCTTTTCACGTGTGTTATGAATAAATTTTCTTTTTTTCGGTACCGATACTAGTTTTATTTTGTTGTATTTATCTGCGACACCTTAAAGGTCGGTCCATGAAAATATTGTCGGGCATAAACCCGTCCGTGGCGCAAAAAAGGTTGGGGACCGCTGTTCTAAAGGACATGCTGTTCAGGTACTGTTCATCAGCTATAGATGTCACATTTCATATATTCAACTAAAGAAACAGGAACAATGCTACTCCTACTTGGACGCATGGATGGCATGAATTTCATTATCCTAGTCACCTCATTTTGATGTATCGCATTCACAAACTTGGAGGTCCATCCCACAATACCCTCATCAGCAACTGAAGGTTAAAAAAGCAGCCAATGTCCAAAGAAAAACTAGGAAAACTATTGTTTAAGACCACCTTAAAATCCTACAATAATTTCTTCTTACAAGAAAAAGGCGTAAGGTGTGGCTCAAGATGTTTGCTGAATTTTATGTGCATGTGCATTTGCAGCTGCCACCTTCAACTATTAGGGAAGGTCATGACCTAAAGTGTTCACCAGAGGTGGGAAGTAACAACGTTCAAATACTTTGTACCAATTAAGCAGAATGTTTCAGATATCTGTAGGCTCCTTTACTTGAGTATTTATTTTTCTGACAACTTTTTACTTTTACTCCCTACATTTTAAAACAAATATCTGTACTTTGTGGCCTTTACATTTTCAAAACAGGCTCGTTACGTTTTGTTTCAGCGGGATCATTTATAGCGCTTTTATTCGGTGGTTAAGGTGGGCCGGAAGGAGTGCAGGTGTCTGTAGTTTGTGTTCGCGTGCTCCAGCATCTAGCTAGCGCTACAGAAGAGGAGGCAGCATGAAGAGTGTGGCAGGTCATTTCAAATTCAGCGTTTCTATCAGCTCAACAAACATCAGCAAACACACAAACTATTTGTGTGCAGTTTGTCGCACAGTGTGTTGCTAGCTAAAGGTCCAGCTGCTGTAAAGAAGGAGAGCTAACTTCACTCAGAGAAACATTTAGAAAGACAGGAGAGGAAGAGGAGAGGCTAGGTTTAAAGGTAAGGACTACTCAGTGACCTTTGATAATCTGCAGATTGAAATTTTACTTGTAATGTCATAATATTAATCACATATTGAATTTCTATATGGTGTGTTTTGATAAAATTATGTGTTTTAGTTTTGTGAAATGTCCTTACATCAAACTAAGCTATAATAACTTTGTGCTATTGAAATGTGTCATGAAAAGTCTGTGCAGTTTTCTGCAGGATAAACAGGTTAGCGTGCAGTACTGTGGTGAATTCGCAGTAAATCACTGTACTGGACTACTGCACAGTGGCTGTGGTGCTTATGGTCAGATTTAGGTTACATCAAGTGTAGCATAGAGGAATTTGCATTTAAGCCGATGATGCTTAGATTCATTAACTGAATTGCAACTTTATATCAGCTGTATACTGAGTAACATAAAGTATAAACAGTGTAGAGTCAGTGTAGTGGATGGACATCAGCTAAGATAGCTTGTCAAAATGCTGACATCTTGTTGAATTTAGTTGTGTAAATCCACAAAGAGCAGCAGGTTAGCTGACCACATGTACACTAAAAAAGCCTACTGGAGCTCACATTAGAAATTACTGTGAGTTGTGATTGTTTTCCCTATGCTGAGCAACTACAGATCTTACAGTTATCCCACCTGACCCTTAGCTTGACATCAGTCTATGATATATGACCTTCCTGCTAACATTTGATCTGCGTTCAGTACGTCCAACCCGGTGTTAATCACACATAGATGCCACTTACACCACTAAGACCATACAGGAAATGGCTGTGGATGATTGCTGATTTTCAGCTGAGAAACAAACTAACACATATAAAGCATGTAATTAGCTCAGTGCTGCATAATCTAACAGTTTTCCAGGGGGAGAAACTGACTGACATGCAAGAGTCATGGTTTGGGACAAAAGAAAACATGCAATTGCTGTGTCAGTAATGTGACAAAGCTTCAAGGTAGACCTAATTGTTTCCCTTTTCTTTGCTTAGTTATTACATTTTTTAATGGCCTTCCACTCGCTGAACGGTGCATAATAAGGTCTAATTTGTTGCCTGCTCATTCAAAACAAAAAGGTAAACAATGTTGAACAGTCACAGCCTGTTGTCTCAGGGAAATGTGGGCTATTATTCAGCATCGTGATTCGGTAACACAAATCATTAGTTTGGTGTCAGCTATGCTCACGGACCTTGATCTTCTTCAGAATGAGTTTTCAGGTCACCGTTATAGGGTCTTCTCTTCTTCCATTTCATTTAAATAAATAGTTTTATGCACAGAGTTTGACTTTTGGAAATCTCTTGATATTTGCTTTGAATTAACCAACAGTATTCAAGGAAGGTGAAAATCATATTTTAAGATAATTAGAGGTACAACCTTCCTCCTCTTAACCCTCTCAGGCTCAAATTAAACGTTTTGTTGCTAATGCACAACCAAGTCCTGCAGTGGTACTTCTGAGTAAAAAAAACTCATAAAACATGTATGTGGGGAAATCAGGTTGTTAGTTTTTAACTGTTGTAAATCGGCACACCTGCCTTGAGAGGGTTAACTTCCTTCTTAAGTGGATTCAATGACATTTGGACTTTGTATGGTATATATTCAGGCTGAAATCATTATTTTAAAGCCTCTAGTTATATTATCTCTGACACATTAATGAGAGCCGTGCCCTGTCATACTTTGTCTTCAGTAAACTTCACCTCAGGGTTATTAATTGTGCGGCTTTTATCTGCAATATCTGACTGACCATTAAGAGTGTGGTGAGCTCTGGGTTCACGACTGCATAAAGTATTACTTTTTGTTCCCAGAGATAGCAATCTAGTTAACTCAAGCACGTAGATATGTGACATCGCTTGATGAAACATGAACCCTCCTTCACACCAAGTTTCTTCATACTGGAGCATTTCCAGAATGCATGAACTGCTCTTTTTCAGAATGTAAATCATTCTAATGAAATACTATCGAGCCTGAAAGATGCTTGAAATGATTTTGAAATCGCAGTGTATTACTGTCTTAATGGATATGACCAATAATGTTGCTGAAACGGGGAGACTTCACAGGACGGTCATTAAAGTGAAGGTGGCCACTTAAAAGTATCTTGATTGTGACTCACTCGATCTTGGTCGTGTGTGATATGTAATTACAGGTGCAGTCTAGATAATATCACTTTCATGTGCAAAAAAAAGTCATTTACTTTAGGGGAGCAGGTTTAAAAATGCAAGAAAATGATAAGCCGCCAAATGAGAAAATCGTGGAGAGCATTAGTACTGCGGAGGATACAAATGCTGAGAGCAGGCTGACGTGTCAACAAAAAAAAAAAAGCAGAAACTTGGGGACACAATCACAGAATAAACAACCTAACTGCTGTAAAGGACATGTCACACCAGCTGCAAACACAGCAGTAAAGTCAAATCAGCGGGTTGCTGCAGACAGTAAACAGCAGCCAGCCAATCCCAGCGGTCATAACGATCCTTAATGTGTCACTGACTCATGCACGTTGCATTTTAAAAGTACTGTTATTTGGATGGGACTGCACAGATATGCTTTCTTAGCGCACAAGGTTTTTATGGCTACAACCCCACGTTTTTTCCTGCATCTTGTCAGTGTTCCTGACAAAGGTCAAGAGTCTAAACAGCTAAGAGTAATAAATATTACATCTGGGGCCCTGCTGTCAAAACCAAACAAAAAGATTCAAAAAACATTTGCCATCTACGTTCCCCATCATCAGCAATAATGGGTAAGCGTCATCGTGTTTAATGGGTCTTCTAGTAAAACAACCGTCCTGATATTGATGCGCATGAATTTCACTGTTTGAACAATTACTGTCACATTATTGCAGAGCAGTGGAGAAGGTTCAGAAGGTGATAGGAACTGTATAAGGTCATGCAAGCGAACCTTTAGTGGAAATTACAGCAGATGAAGATGAGTATCTGGGCCCGTGGAATCCACACAGCATTTCATTCACTTTACACAGCATAGTAAACTATAGTGAACCACAGCTCAGTGTTGTCAAGAACTTGCAGAACATCAGAAATGGGTGATCCGCTCAGAAGCCATTCATCTTGCCCCTTTCCTAGTTGTTTCCATACCGACATCAAATACACAACATTCAACTTTTAAGACCATTCGGCTTCTCTATTGCAGTTCTGCTGTCCGACTCTTTCTTTAACATAGTATGCAAAATCACAACGATAATGTGAAGATAAGATTGTATCTTAATTATCAGCGATACTCTTACATGAACCTCCTACTGTTTGCATTTTATTCTTATCTACATATTTATTTTTCTTTGCACTCTGTGTTAAGTTTTTTTCTCCTTCTTGTTGCTTTCATCTTTTCCCTTCCTTGCACTGAACCTTTGACACTGTTGCAACATCCTAATTGCCACCGAGGTTCAAAACAGTTTTATTTCTTGCCACTGACACGATGATTACTCTGCCAGACTGAGATTTAAGACGCTGCCAACTGCTTTGCCGGTCTTTGCTCTGATACGGCAACAGTCCTTTGCTTTACTTTCTTCTCTCTGTTGTGAAGATGTAAAGCTTTGCCAGAGTTGACACTGCCCTTCCTTGGCAACTGACAGCTCGATTGCATATAGCACTCACTGTAATAAGAAAAAGCAGGTTAGCCGTCTTCTGTGTGAGCTTTCTTCCCTTCTCTTTTTGCTTTTCTCTTCTCTTTGTAGTCATAAAAACAGCCTGAAAATCAGCCTTTAACTGAGATCAACACAGTGCAAAACCTCAGAAACTCTGGTATATGGAGATAAACTGATGGCGTGAGTAGATTTTGCTGAAATCTGTGCGCTCCACTCGCTCATTGGAAATCTATGGGCAGGTGCCACTTAGTCATATCAGAACTTCTGTTCTCTGTGTTTTCACTCCGGCTGCACAATATTGATTCCTCTCAACACTAAGCCTCTGACTAAACCACTGAAATCTTGCTCCTTTGTTCCTCCCTCCTCCCCTCTGCTGACTCACTCAAAATGCACCTTCTCTGTCCGTCTCTTGCTTCTACCTGTGATCACAGTGTGATCTGAAAAACAAAAAGAAATCATGGCATCTGCGTGTCATGGTCAAGTGTCTTTAAGTTTTAAGAAAACTTGCTGATGTAACAATATCGTCACACCGGTGTGGTGTTTAAATACCCGTCAGAAAAATCCTCACAAAGTATTAGTGCAGCCAGCTTCCTATTTCCACCGTTCCGCTGTTACATCTTGGGAATGACTGACTGCTTGTTAATATTGTTGGGGGATATTCATGAGATACACAAAACACTACACAAAATACTGTTTCGTATAAAGAAAAGGGAAAGTTATCAATGTGCAATAGTGGTGAAAAAATAAAACAAAATTGACAAAACTCAATAAAAAGAATGGATAAAAACATCCAGCAGAGATGTTTGAAGCAGTGTCAACATAGTCTGGCTCCTTTTCGTTAGCTGGCTCAAAAAACCTGAAAGCTAAAGCCTCAGTCAGCGATAATGCATACTACAGCACTTATCAGCTTTCCTTTTTAAGCAGCCTTTTCTTCTTTTCCTCTTCGGAGTCAAAAGCGAGCTTTAGAAGCTCTGTTTAACTGTTCTTCTGCTCACAATGGGCTGATCAAGTGCACCCGGCTCCAGTTAAGAGGAACACATTAACACGCTAACAGCGTCAGCTGGTAGACATTCTTATGGATGTTGCTGTAAATAATGGTACAAGGCTTAGAAAACACGGATGAGTCTCTCTCTCTCACACACACACACACACACCTTTAATCCGGCGGAAGAGAAAATCTATATGTGCACCACAGTTTCAAGGTCTGTACCCAAGATTAGTGTCACTTATCTGAAATATGGTCACAATCTCCACCATCTACTCCTGAGTAATGGAGTTCAATAATGGGCTACAAAGGCATTTTCGCAGCACATTATCATGCCACTGTGAAATTGACCCGCACACGGATATGTAAATGGGATCAACGGTATTCGGAATTTGGCTGCATTACAGCACAATAACAGTAATGTACAGACCTCGCTCCCGGTGGGGTTATATCTACCACAACACAGTTGACTCTGTGGAAGAACATGTATTTTAAGGCAGTTTAAGGTGACTTTTTGTTTTAAATGTTTCTTATTTTTTTGAAAACAGCTGTCTTACTCCGTAGCACATTTCAGACGAGGTGCTAAGATTTTACTTATTTATTTTATTTTACTTTGATGCCAAACTACAAATGAAAAGAGGGCATTTCAAAAATCACACCACATATTCTTAAAAATCAAAGTCAAAATCAAAGTCAAACATATGATGAGGGGGCCAGAACCAGCCCATCAAAGGGTTCGGTGTGGCCCACTTGTAGGCTTTGGGAAATGTTGAATAATCACAGAAGGAGGAGATAAATCTTAGACTCTTAACTACAGTATTATAACTTCAGTCTTCTTGCTGACAAAGACAGAGCTCGATAAGATAAACCGCAGCCTGCCAAATATTACAGAAAACACCCGTTTTTCTTTTTCATCATATCAGCTTGAAAATATGATTTGTTTAAATGTATTTATTTAATTTAATTATTTTGCAATAGTTGGTCCAACTCATGTAAGATCGAACTGGCCCACTATCTAAAATAAGTGAAGTATAGTCAAGTCTGTTATTGAAGTAATGACAACAACAGAAAACACAAGAGCATTTCAGAAGAAAAAAATTACACATTTTTTGTTTCAGGTCACCAAAGGTCACTAAACCCCAGATAGACCCGTCTCTATCTAAGAAAACTAACTGAGACTTTTCAGATTTGTCCTCACAGGCTACCGTCCTTGACAATTTGTGCTTAATTCCTACCAACACGCTTTAGTTTCTCCAATCTCTTACTATAATTTTACAACCTTCAACCATGGCAAACTATTCATTTTCTCTGTTGGCTGCTTGTTTCTAACCCCCTGAGTGATTTATGAAATTAAATTTCTCCTGTTCTCTTTCTCTCATTTAAGACTGTAAGGTGGCCATGACGAGCGAGGAGGAGGAGGGCCCCGGCGTTGCAAAATCGACAACAGCAACACCATCTGCACCGACCAGCTCCAGAGTGACGACCGCCATAGCCCGGGCCGACAGCGATGATGCTGTCGCCACCTCGTCTCCCCGCAGGCCCTCCCCACACCGCTGCCCATATCCCAAGAAAAAGGAGGAGAAGGAGGAGACCATAGAAGAGGCAGGGATTATTCAAGAGGAGAGGATCGAGAAGGAAGAAGAGGAGGAAGTGGTTGAGCGTAACGGGGATAAAGAAGATGACGAGGATGACGACGATGATGATGGCAGCAGTGACACCAGTTTGTTAGTGGTGCCCTACCCTGAGCTGGTACCTGTGGTCTTCTTCTGCCTTAAGCAGACAACCTTTCCCCGCAGCTGGTGCATCCGCATGGTCTCCAGCCCATATCCTTTTACTTACCTGCTGTGAATCACGATACTGTGGATTATTTCCACTGTGTGTTGCCTTTTCATAACTTAATCCATCATCCGTTATACTTCCATCTCTCAGAGTTTAAACGCAGGCTTTTGGCTATTTCAACCCATCTGATTAGTTCAAAACATCCCCTGTTCCGAGCTGAATTTCTGCCTCCCGTGTGAGGCGAGAGCTGAGAGCAAAGTTCGATGCTTTTTGATGCATTTGTAGAAGGATTCAGATGGAAAATAGTCCAGTAACATTTTCTGTTTTCTCTATTTCACCATGGTTCATTGCCAGAAGAAAATGCCCTGAAAATACAGGAAATATCAACTCAAAAAAGGAATAAAGACAATAAATATGTTTTTACCTTTATTCAGCAGCAACAGGCCACCTGCTCCATGCTTGCATTGGTCTAATTTATGACATACTTTAAATCTTTGATCCAGGTCAGGCATCTTTGTATTTTGTATATTGTTGGAGTATCTCATCACTCTAAAATAATAGCTCTTCTGCTGTATACCAAATGTCAGCTGTGCTACATTACAGCAGAACCAGTGCAATATGCTAGCAGCCCCCGGGTTCATGAGAGGCTGCTTATCGAGTTTATTAAGAGCAACACTAGCGGCCTGATGATGTGTGACGTTCAAACAAACTTCCCAGAGTTTAGATATCTTTAGAAACACCTCTGAGTCTAAGATGTGATAATGCAGGGAAACGAGGATATGACTGACTGGGTGGAAGTTAGTGAAGTGAAGACAGGAGGGGAAAACATGGGGAAATGGCAGAGATGGAATAACAAATGAAATGCGGGAGGCAGTGAGAAAGAGACAAAATGAAAGGAAATGCAGACTGATGGAAAAAACAAAGGCTGATGGTAAAAAGAAGTATGATGAAGAAGCAGAGAATATGGTAGCTGGAGTTTGGGTGTGTGTCTGTGCACTATTATTTATAGCTTCATTTCTACATTGTTTTATCAGTGGAAAGAAGAAGGGGTGGGGGGGGGGGGTGGGGGATCCTCCAGAGCAACGGAAAAGAGTAAAGCTGAAAGAGATGTCCTCACTTCCCATTAAGAAGACACCACATTAGTTTCTTGCTGGTTCTGAGATTAAAACTAAACATAGCAGGGTAGTTGCTTAATAGGCAGCCATTCACTCAGGTCTAAAAGAAACATCGTCCAAACAAAATGTCTTGAAAGAGAAGTCAGAGAGGAAAAAAAAGACTTCTTGTACGTCTTTGGTCTTTTCTTGCTCCGGCTTTCAGTGTCTCCATCTTACAGCTTTTCCAGTCTTATCTCCTGTGTTACTTTGTAAATTTCACAAGTGAACTGAGGATAATTTTCTCCACTAGACTAAGCTGTCACTTCATACAGAGACAGACGGCCAGTACTAGAAGAAAAAGGTGATTACGCATAAAATATATGTGAGAAACTGTAGAATCAGATCTCAGCACAAGGCTGTTTTCTAGACTCCTCTGACAAACACAATAACAACAAACTAACGAACGGCCCTGTGAAAAAGCCGTTTTTTAATATTTCTTAACTTTTGACTGTCGTCCATGACTTCAGACAGAAGTTCAGTTTTCACGCTGCATTAATGACTATATTCCAATGAGGCTAACAGTAAAACTCAAAGATCAGTGACATCTTCAGGAAACACGGTGTTTAATAAACAATTTAAAAAACTGTACTGTGAGACCTTTTACACAGGAATGCACAGCTTCTAATTCTTTTGCTAAAGCTGTAGTTAAGGAATGCTGATTAAACGTGTGTTTTGAATGAAGTAAACATCATTGAGCTTCAGCTACTTCAGAAAATTAATTAGGATAAAATAAACTGTCAGATCTTTAGCATTTAAATTATATGCTGCAAAATAAAAGAGACAATATTATTTAACAAAACAGGACAAAACCATTCACTAGTTCTTTGATTTGGTTTTTAACTTGATGTTTGTTGTGCACGTGTCGTGTTGCTCCCCTGAAATGAACATGGTGCATGAAAATCATAAAAAAAAATCACCTCTCGTCCCAGTGGGCAGTCTTTTTCCTTCAAGCTCAGGTCCTCTACCAGAGCCCTGGGAGCTTGAGGGTCCTGTGCTGTAGCTTAACTAGGACTTTTCCCAGGACTGCACTCTTCTGGACAGAGATCTCAGATGTTGTTCCTGGGATCTGCTGTAGCCACTCACCTGGCTTGGGAGTCACTGCACCGTGCTTCACCCTCCACATCCTCTCGAGCTCTTCTCTGAGCCCTTGGTATTTCTCCAGCTTCTCGTGTTCCTTCTTGTTGTTGTTGTTGTTGTCATTCGGTATCGCTACATCGATCACTACGGCCGTCTTCTTCTGTTTGTCCACTACCACTGTGTCTGGTTGGTTAGCCACCACCATTTTGTCCGTCTATATGTGGAAGTCCCACAAGATCTTAACTCAGTCATTCGTCTCCCATTTTGACCTCAGGACTTCCAGGCCACATTCTGCACAGATGTTTCTGTATACTATGCCGTCCACCTGGTTCCATGTATGCCCTGCCTGCTAGCACCTTACACCCTGCTGTTATGTGCTGGATTGTCCCAGGGGCATCTTTACACAGCCTGCACCTGGTATAATAGACCCTAGCCTCTATGGATCTTGTACTTTGAGCTTGTTCCTGTGCTGCCATCAGAGTCAGTTCCTCTCGCAGTCAGTGATCCTTCCATCGCACTTGGGACTTGGTACCCAATCTCAGGTGGGGGTGATGAGATCTCCCCCCTGACCTGTCATCCTGGCTCCCCCTTGCCGTAGCACTTGTGTTGTACCTCGTCAACCTCTAGCCATGAAAGCAGTTCCTTCTTCTGAACGTTGGGACACTAAGCTGCCACCAATCAGGATGCTGGGTATCGAAGATCCCATAGGTCCCTCATCCTATTCATGTAACCCCTTCTGCTGGGGTTACTTGTGTAGTAGCATTCGGACAGCGCCCTGTTTTCGTCTCTTGCTGACCGATGCTGTCTTGTTCCAGTAGCTCACTTCTCATCAGGGTGTCCTGGTTCCTCAACACCTGATGCAGATCTTGTTAATCCGGGCGATGAATTAACATTCTTGTTAATCGTTTTCAAAATTCCAGTTATTTCTTTTTTGTTTTGTTTATTAATTCGTTTAGTTTTCAATAACTGCAGTGGCATGTTGTTAATTTCAATTTAATTAAAACACAAATTAACATTTAAGCACAAAACGCTGTTTTCAATATTACATAGTATGACTTACTAGATGTCTTACATTTAGATGTGCAGCCTGCTTTTGTTTTATTTTTGAGCTCCTTTCTCTGTTGACTTTCTGAGCACTATGAGTTGAGAAGGGGAGGATAAGTCCGTGTAACTCTGCTGAAATGGGTGAGACCTGAAAAGTTAATTCTGCAGTCGAGCAAACTGCAATGACCTGTGAGGATAATCTAAGACCTCTGCAACATAATCGAGAAGAGCTACTTGAAAGAAGAGTTCAAGCTGAATAGCTAGGAGCAGGAAAGAATGGAAGTGAAGTGTGGTTTGAAAAGAGGTCTGAAGAGAAAGAAATCAGCCCAGAGCCAGGAGGAAAGAAGGAATTTGTGTTATGGGGGCTTAAGGAGTTCTGTGCCGACTGCTGGCTCAGCTCCCCTTCGTTCTAATTCCCTCTCTGTCTCAATCACTCTTCTTCACCCTTTCCCTTCTAGACATTTAGTCATTTGTAGTTTTCATTGTCAAATCATATTGCTGAGGTAGAGGGGGCCTGTCAGTGCAGCATAGTGGGATAGTTAGAAGTCAACATTAAAGAGGAATGCCTCGGGCAATAAGCTGTAATAGACAGATCAAAATTTTGTCGCTCTACACTTATTCCAAATTGCTGTTGGACATGCTTTTTTCCCGCTTACCTCTTGTCTTTCATTTGCACATCACTTTTTTTTTTTTTTTACTGTAGCTAGCAGGCTTTTGTGTTACTTTTGTGTGTCATTTTAGTATGACTGCCGGGGTCTTTTTCTCTGTCTGTGGTAATGCAAACCCGAAATATCCATTTGCCCTTGTGAGGAAAGAAAGATAAGAGGGTAAAAGAGCCTGACAGCATTTTTCTTAAAGAGCAGTTGTACAGAAAGTGAATATTGCTGAATAAAAATGAAATTAGTGTTATTAGTATTTCAATGAGGACAGACAAAAACAACACAAAACCAAACATCATTAGCTAAATTAGCACTGGTCCAACAAAAAGTGAAATAACAGACAAAACAGCTTTTATGCAAACAGGATTTATTGATTATTGTGCTAAACAATGCATCCATTTTGCATTCTTGTAACCAATAAACTGCCAATTTGGTTAAAAGATTTGATGCAGTTTTTGTTATTCATGAAGAAAACTGCATTATACATTCATACTTTAAAGAATATAAATATCCAACAACATTTCTGTTGTGTTTTTTATGCCCATGACATTTTAAGTTCACACACGTTTAAACCAGTGATGTAAGTGTGCTCTACTCTGGCATAAGATACTTGTCTGTGTCATAATACGCTATGTGGCAGTCAGGTTAGGACCCAATATGCAGGACTCCGGAGACAATAGGTCAACTCAAAAACAGCTTTAGTGCTGGAACTCATGGAGCAAAAACAGAATAAAAAACTCCAAACCCAATAACTCATAATAATAATAAGATAATAATAATAATAATAATAATAAGAACTCAGACAGTTCGAAAACTAGATTAGATTAGATTAGATGAAACTTTATTAATCCCTCGGGTGGGTTCCTCCGGGAAATTCAGTTTCCAGCAGCAAAGCACCGAAAGAAGTTGCATATTACAGATACATTAATGGGAATGAGAGTAAGGATATAAGCATAAATACACCATATATACACATATACACATATATAGATACAGAATATACAATATGGATAAATAGGATTGCTCATTTGAGGGAGTATATTGCACAGTGATTATTGCACAGTCGAATATAAGAAAAAAAAGACAAAACAAAAAACAAAAACAAATATTGCACAGTGTAGAAAAGCACCTACAGCTCAGTTGTTCCCACCCTCCCTTGTCCCCCTGTTTCTCCTCCCTCTCCCCTCCAGTGAGGAGTTAAACAGTTTGATGGCGTGTGGGACAAAGGAGTTTTTAAGTCTGTTGGTTTTCGACTTTGGGAGAAGCAGCCTGTCGCTGAATAGGCTCCTCTGATTGTTTACGACCGTGTGCAGAGGACACGACAAAAACAAAGAACAGCACGGAGACATAATGACCTAAGGAGAACTCTGGAAACTAAAGACTAGTGAAAACACTAACTCAGACTTTACCAAGAAACTAGAACTGATGACTCAGGTCTGAACCTATAAAAATAGAGGTAGAGAAACAGTCAAATCTTCAGATGCATTTACACAGAAGTAAACTTCTGATAGAGGCCCACTTTGCTAAGTCAGCTCATAAAATTAAGATGTTGCACAATGTAGCTACAGCAACTTTCCTTGATAATGGAGTAATCAAAGAAAATCACTAAAATAATGCTATTCAGTGGCCTAAAAACATTTTGTTTGGATATTTTTGAACTGAAGGGACTCTTTTTAATGTGGAAACTGCTAGTTTTGCTGCTCTTGCTGCTCTCAGCTTGGCTTCAATTCTCTTGTTTTACATCAGCTAATAATGGGTATAAACAAACACGGGTTTGTTCTATGCTGAAAGTATGTCAGAACTAATAGACAGGTAATCCTGATTTCTTTAAAGACAATACATGTCAAGACTAAATTAAGTTAATATACATAAAGTCACACAAATTCCACTTAGATAAAGACAGTGTAGAATTTTCGACTTGGTTGTGGGTTATCTGCACTGTTACCAAACCGCTGAGCACTGAGGGGGATTATTTGATTCATTAATAAAACATTGGAATCTGCTCACTGGATGATCTGACTGAAGGAAGAGAAGTAATAATGAAACTGTTGTAAGAGGAAAAAAGACCCAACTGACTCTTTCAGACACATTTTTATGCAGTTATCCACTTGGTTACAACAAAGTCATGCTTTGACTGATTTTTAAAGATATTACTACCCAAAGCTATTCAGCCCTGCTGTATTATGCTGGAAGTGGTGGTTGGAATGAAAACTCATTTTTACAGAACCAAAGAACGAGGACAAAATACTTCAGCTGGAACTAAGTTTTCTTGTTCCACACTGTATAACATATTCAAAGTGAGGTGCTGCCAGCAGTCTTACTATCCTGTGAAATTGCTATTTGTTGCTAAATTGTACATTTTTCCATGCCGAATAGACTGCAGAGTTTCATAAGAAATGAAACATGTCACGCTCCGTGGTGTCTCTTTCCTACTTTTTACAACAAAGCTGTATCCATCGGGGAGCACTGCCATTGTATTCACATCTGTGTGATTCCACTGATGCTGGGCTCAAAGTGGGAATACAGCTGAGTGGAGAGCAGTGAATGTTTGTGTTAACCGGCTCTCAGGCAGAGAACTATCAGGTTTATTCACACAGAGAGGGAATAATCAGAGCAGCATCAGAAGAGCGAATGACTGAGATAATTTCAAAGAGTTGGATAATGTTACCTACATGTAAGTTCATGTTGCAGAACTGGAAAAGAGGAAGGACATGAGGGCATTTGAGAAAGGCAGAGAGAAGAGCAAAGCAGGCTGCATGAAGAGAAACAGAGCGTGCGGACTCAATATATATTCTGCTCCAAACCAACTCTGAAAGGAGGGGACGGTCAGATTAATAGTTTCCAATTCGTTTTCAATCTCCTCTGGACCAACACATGTGGCCCTCTTTGCCACTGGCATCACTGCAGATGCGCACACGCTTTTACACAATTCATAGAAGTTACAGATTTATACACACACACACAGACACGCACACAACAATACTGAGTATGCACGAGGAGGGGAAAATATGGCCTCTGTTTGACATCTTGCTTGCCTGTTTGACTGGTCTGACCTACATACATTGGCTCCTAGTGATTTTCAATGATCACGTGATAAGGCATATGTAGCTGCAGTGATAGGCACTAAAATTATAGAAGTTTTAAGTATAGCATGCATACATTAAGATAACTACATTTTAATTAATAAGCAGGGCTGTATCAGCTTGTGTAGTGGATATTCTCTCACGCCGGCTTTGTCCTGTGCCCTCTGTGTATACATGAGTTTCAGCTAAATCTAATGCAAATTGACAGTTCTGGGATAGCTGTGAATTATCCTTTGGGTGATTGAATAATTACTGGAATAATGCAGCTAAACTGGACTATTTTGTACAAGATTGTCTGCTCAACTAAATCTGTGTACTGTAATTGCCAAGTTAATTCCCTGGCAGTGGCTGCAGGTGTGGCTTTTAATGATGATTTAATGGTATATTTTTGCTGAATAATGCTTGGTAGAGTATTTTGCCAACCTATGTGCTCCCTCCAGCAAAATCCACTGATAAAACATATATTTTGGTTTAAGTGATAACTGTATAAAATAGACATGGACCGATCCGATATTACGGATTGGTCCGATACTGACCTAAATTACTGGATCGGATATTGGAGAGAAATAAAAAATGTAATCAATCCGTTAAATATCAAAAAAGCACCTCACAAAACTTGCGACACGCCGTAACTCGCCTCATAACCGTAGCACGTCGGAGCAGTATGCGTCACATGATAGAGCAGCTGTGGCGTGCAAGACCTGTCGGTGGTCTGGTTCAGCATTTGGAGCTTCGCTACCAACCTGGCATTTCATCTACGACAAAGTTATCCCCGAGAGAAGTAAAGCAAGTGTGTAAGTCCATCTCTGAATGTTTGTAAAGCATTCCCGCGTTAAGCTTAACAACCGATATATGGAGTGACTGCCTCTCTCCCTCCCTCTCCTGCTGCTACTTCAATCATGAAACTGATCAATGATCAGCTGATCGGCTTTTCTGTCGTGAGTCCGTCTCTCTTGTTTGTTTTTGGCCCACTTCGCGCCAGAAAGAGGAATTCAGCGGCTGAACAACAGCAGCACGTTTAAGATTGATAATCTGCTGTTAGAATTTATTTAATATTACTTTCTACACCAGGATCCTTTTCTACGTAGCTGACGGCTGTAACTGTGCAGGGGCGGATCTAGCAAAGTTTAGCCAGGGGGGCCGATAGGGCATGAACGTGGAAAAGGGGGCACAAAGACATACTTTTCTTTCTTATTCTCATTTAAAATGTCTAGCTTTTAATAAATAATTATCTGAATCTTACACCCAAAGTTTTAATCTGATAAAAAATGTATAGAAGTCCATTACTGTATATAGTAACTATTAAGTCTAATATACCCTAGTAAGCTATAGTACTTTTTCCATCTGTGCAGTCTGCAGTTCTGTTGAAGAAAGATGTTGAATCTATTTAATTATTCTTGAAAAATAATTTATTTTTGTGCATTTTTTTCCACACTGCATCAAATTAAAGTTGATTACGTCGATTAAGCATCATGAGGTGGAGGGTGGGGGGTGGTTCCCTATTGGTTTTTTTTGCTGGAAGTTTGAAACCCTATTAGTTAGGTTGCTTAATATTTCTGCTAAGTACTCTTTAAAATACCAGAATAGGGAGGATGGAGTAGGTTTTAAGTTTATTAGATTGATCAGTATTGCTGAACTATGAAATATTTTGGGCGCAGTGTATTTTTTACACACAGGTATGACAGAATGGCTTTAGTGTTTGTTTATTTAAACTTGAGTATGAACTTATACAAAAAGCAGCAAGATATTAAAAAACAGTTTTATTGATTAAAAAACACACTATATCGGATTCATATCGGTATCGGCAGATATCCAAATTTATGATATCGGTGTCGGTATCGGACATAAAAAAGTGGTATCGTGCCATCTCTAGTATAAAACACTGACTCCACAGGCTCACAGTTTATCATTCTTTATAAAGGAGTTAGCTATACACTGTTCCATTGGACAGGACTGTAGTGTTTTACTGTATGTAACACTTTTTGTTTTATGTAGACCTCCAAAGCCTTTTGAGAATTTATTAAATAATTCGTACATTTCTTTAATTTAATGAGATTTTCTTAGCAAACTGGACGAGGCCTGGCATGGCAACATGAGATGAGTTTTGCTTTGCACCTCTTGGTATAAAACTGCATATCATCCACATACTTTGCTTTTGACTTTGGGCGGTTTGCTGAGATAAGAGCCTACTTCATTATTTAGTTAGTTAATACACTGAGTTTTTAAGGAAGGCACATGCTTCTCTGGGCTTCTCCACTTAAGTCTTCACTGAGCTAATACAGGTCTAGCAATGGCATTGCTTTGTTTCTTTCTTTTGACATTTCCAGTGTTTGTGAAGCAGTTATATTAACCAATCAGGTTGTGTGATGCTTGGAAGTCAGCCACCTTATTATTATTTTCAGTCTTCATTCATAGTAAACAGCCACTAAGAGTTAATAGCCAACATAGTGTCAAGGTTGATGTTTGAGGTTTTGGAAATTGTATACTTTTACTCATGTCTATTTCATAACCTCAGCCGCACAATTAACCTGCTCTTGCATTTCATTTACATTAGGTCCAATCCCCAGCCAGTAACCTGGAGATGGTAGTAACATTAGTAGTGTTATATTTTCTTGAAACACTCGGGAATTACATGCCTCACATGGAAATTAAACTTATGCTGAGGAAACGACAGTTTTGCCCAAAACTACAAACATATTTATTATTGATTGACCTGCATGCACACGTTATTAGTCAGGGAAGATTTTAACTATCATTCAGCCATGAGCTCTTTTTTTCTAAACTGTGGGAGTTTCTTTTTTTAATATCTTGTATTAACACTGAAGCCTGGCTGAGTCATTGAGAATGCTGTTTACCAATGCTAACCTTTAAGAGAGAAGGAACAAGGCCATTCTGTACTCCTAACAGAGCAGCCTTGTAAGGATCACATCAATATTTGCAAGTATCTAACATTAAGGTTGTGGATAGACCTCTTCAAGGCAATTTTAATTATAGAGCCTGCAAATTCACCAAAATTCTCAAGCCTTTTAACCACTATACCAATGGGATGGCCATCAACATAAAGGATTTTGTTTTTTGCAGGAGCCAGCAAAATATAATCCAATATAAAAGCCTGTATCAGTGAGCATTAGAGCTCCATTAAGAGGAATTATATAACCAGTCCTGTTCCAAAACATTTCAGCTAACAGCACAACAGCATCACGTTTTCCTTTCCGCAGAGTTGATTAAGTCCAGTTGGTGGTAATGACAGTTTCATCAGAAAGAAGAGGGAATCATTTTTGTCTCAGAAGTTTACTTTCAAGATAGATGAGTGGGGACTCCTCGTTTGGGTTTGAGCTATTTAACAGCTTTTTTTTATATAGTGTGAAATTTTGAATTTTGTTCTTCTTTTGTTCAACTTTTCTAATGTATTTTGTGTTAGCGTTTACTTTAGTTATATGGCCTTAAAATGTTTTTAAAGTCAGCCATATTAAGCTGGATCAATTGTGCCTAAGTAAGACCAAATAATAATGGATTGCATTTATATAGCGCTTTTCTAGGCACCCAAAGCACTTTACAATGCCACTATTCATTCACTCTCACATTCACACACTGGTGGAGGCAGCTACAGTTGTAGCCACAGCTGCCCTGGGGCAGACAGAGGCGAGGCTGCCATATTGTGCCATCGGCCCCTCTGGCCAGCACCAGTAGGCTGTAGGGTAAAGTGTCTTGCCCAAGGACACAACGATCAGGACAGAGAGCGCGGGGATCGAACCGGCAACCTTCCGGTTACAGATGAGCTACCCAATCCCCTGAGCCACGGCCCCTCCAAATGATACCAAATCATTGATGCTAGTGAATACGTGAATTCGATCTAATTTATCTTCCACTTTCTTCCTTTTTCTTCATTCACCTTAATACATACAAACTTGTGCAAGACATTTCTACTTTTTTCTATATTTATTTTTCTAATAACTCCACGGCCGAGCCGTCCACGGTTTCATGCTTTTTAGCATCTTTATTATCACGGTTGCTGTTCTACAATCAGCTGCAGCTTTCCAGCTCGCAGTCACACACACTAACAACAACATTAGGACCTAGTTCAATCTACTTAAGTGGTTGAGGCGTGATTGCCCATACCGTCCAGGTCTCTTTGGGGTTGTGTGAGGACAAACAAAACCTCCCAAATCAAACACATGGAGCTTCTTGGTGTGGTGACCCCTTGTGAAGAAGGGAGCAGCTTCTTTTAGTGTCTTTCTAACTAAAGCAAACAGTAGAGCTGGAGACTGTCTTGTCAGAGGGAACAAAAATGACTCATATTTTTCCTGTTTGGGACATGCTACACTTGTTTTTAAAAAATCATTTGGATGACGGTGCTGAAGCTGCCCACGGTTGTGATAATTTAACGTTGTGATAATTTAAAAGAAAACAACAACAACATCATTATCTTTCTTTATCCCTGTTGTTTCTTCTACATAATTACTGCTTTTTCTTGTGGTGCCCCACATTAGTTTTTTCCTCTCTCTTTCACTTGCTGTCTTACCATGTGTCTCTTTGGCTCTCCCCCTTGCTCTCACAGCCACAGCTCTTATGCTAATGCCAGTATTAATTATTATGCTAATGTGTCTCTTAATCACTATGCTAATGTCACTGTACCTACCTGTCAAACTGGTGCTAACGCTACATGCAAGGGTCTGTCTTTTCCTGCTTTCTCCAACTCCCTCCATCGCCTTGAATCTTCTTTTACATTTTTTATGTATTTAATCAGTCTTTAAATGTCTTTGCATTTGGTGGAAGTAGTTCATATTTCATATAGTTAGATTATTTGTCTCACCTTCGCTGCTTTTTGATTTCCCACTGAGCTTTTAAATGCGACTCTTCCTCCACTTTTCCTCCTCTCACTGTTGTTTTCAGTTTCTTAGACACAACATTGCTGATGCTGTCCACAGGCTAAAAAATGCGGTCCTCCATATTCGCACCCATTTCATCTCATGAGACTTAAACACATTATATATCACTTCTTTGTTTCTTCTTTATCCCCCATTCCTTTATTTGTGCTGCCAGATGCTCGTGGAGTGCAGTCAGCTTCTTCAGCCAGTAGGTGTGAACCATGTCAGGGCCTGGTGCTGTCCAACTCTTCATACTGGAGACCCTTTCTTTGATGTCTGCCACTGTGATGGTTACTGGACCCTGTTCAGGGAGGTTGCTGTGGTCTCAGCAACCGCCCTCAGATCCACTAGCGTCCTTTTCCCGTATGCTCTTCCAGTATTGTTCCGTCTCCAGCCTTGGTGGTGCTGTTCTCATATTGTTCCCCTGTTTCCAAGGACTGCAACTCTGATAGTTGGCTAACCTCCCTCCGTGCTACCTTGATCTTAGCCTCTCCATGGAGGGTACTGCCCCTTGTGGCTGTTCAACTGGTAGCCAAGCATCTCACTGATCACTGCTGCCGTATTGTAGATCAGCTTGTTAGTCTCAGTAATGGTGGCTGTGGGTATCGTCCGTAGTGCTGCATTAACATCATCTAGCAGACCTTCTGAGGGTACTTGCGATCGTGGCTCAAGAGTTGGGTGTTCGTCTTGTAATCGGAAGGTTGCCGGTTCGGGCCCTGGCTCAGACAGTCTCAGTCGTTGTGTCCTTGGGCAAGACACTTCACCTACCGCCTACTGGTGTTGGCCAGAAGGGCCGATGGCGCGATATGGCAGCCTCGCTTCTGCCCCAGGGCAACTGTGGCTACAACTGTAGCTTGCCTCCACCAGTTTGTGAATGTGTGTGTGAATGGGTGGATGACTGGGTGTGTAAAGTGCTTTGGGGTCCCTAGGGGGGACTAGTAAAAGCGCTATACAAATACAGGCCATTTACCATTTACTTCATGTAGTGTTGGTAACCAGACCCTTACTGGATACAGACACCTCAGGTGGGAATCCAACTTGTGCTCAACTGCACTACGCTATCCAGCTGCATATAATTTGGGAAAAGGTTTCAAATATATATATATATATATATATATATATATATATATATATATATATATATATATATATATATATACACACCATCTTTCAGCTCTGGCAGATCTCCTTTCATTCACAAGACAATTTGTGCTTTGGCAGAAGCTGCAATCCATTGAATGGTTAACCTTTTTCATAGTTAACCATACTGTTACATAAGTATAACTTAGTTTGAGCCAGCACTGGCAATGACATGGACAAATGAGATGGCTTAATGAAATGTCTAAAGGGCCAAAGAACAGAGCAAAAGTATTCTTTAGTTTAATGAACTTGATTCTCAGTGGTGTGAGTAGGGGATAAAATGTGGGAGAGAGACAGAGAGATATAAAATTCATTTGAAATTGGTAACCCTGAGCAGAAGCATATTCACACTGTCTAATTGACTTTAAATTAATGGCACAAAGTTTAGCATTTCGATCATTACTGTAACTGTGATGGCAGCCCTTTGGTTTTTATAGTGCATGCCATTGGGATGGATATACTGAGATGTCAGTTTGGTTGTTTGATGAACTGCACTCTAAATTACCACTGTTCTTTGAGCATAAATTAATACAAAGGGTAACTTTGTTACAGAGGGTGGCAAAGTAGAAAATGTATCTCAAATGAATGCCTTCATGGTTACAGGATTTTGGTGAGAGAACACTGGACTCCTTGTCTGTGACGGACATATAGAACGATGGCGGGTTCAAATTAGTAATGATACAGATGAAAATTAGAATCATTGCAACGCACTGGACAGTTATAAATCGGTTGCAAATACAAACATATTAAAAAAATGTTAAGCGATAAGATTAATGCCTTTTGCTGATATTTTCAAGCTAGTTTTCTTCAGTCTCACAGGCGTTAGAATATCAGCGTGTAGCCTTCATTGGGTAGGAGCTCAGAAACCTTGGGTAGACAAGGACAGTACAGGGAACGGGATAAATCATTTAAGATATACCTGAATCAACCCTGCGCATGATTTGGCAATAAATCATACCAATTAAGTGAAGCATCTTGAAGGACCAATATACAACTAATCTGCAGTTTTTAAACGTGTTCATATCAATTTACTGCAACATTTGAATTAATTCCCTATCATTTGTTCTCTGCAGGCCTCACAGTTCCTTTATCACGCTTGGCCCCTGTATTCTCATAGGTGAAGGAGAGCTGAGAAAAAACTGTTCTGTTCATCCCCATTTACTTTTCTTGGCTTGAGATTTCACCTACCTCAGCACCATTCCATGGATCAATTTTATGCTATTTTGGGCATAGCCTCTTTGAGATCAAGGGTCCTCTGTGGTGTAGCCTAGCAAATTCAATGCTGGATACCATGCTGTGTTTCGGCTGCTTGTTCAGAGGTGATCAATAATTCTACAGTCACACTGAGTTCTCTCTGACCTTGATTAAACATGAATCTTGATCTTATTCTTATTCTTATACTGATAATTTATGGCAAAGGGGTGGGATTAAATAAGTGTTTACTTCGTCCCACTCCCTTTCAACATGTAAATTAATCAGAACGGTTTTTTTTGTATAGTATTTTTTTCTTTCTTATTTTCTTTTCTAAATGTACTTGTATATTGTTCACATGTTGAAATAAATTACCAATCAAATCAATTCTTTTGATCACTATCCGCAAGTTAGTATATCGGCATCCATATTACTGCAAAACGCACTTTTCTTCACCAAATTTGGTGATACTCTCAAAAAGACAGTGTTATCCATTGTCGGGCTTTTTATACTGATTTCATAGCAAAGATAACTTAAATAAATATTTGTCGATATTGCATAGATATGTATCAAAGTTTAACTAAACATAGAAGTTTAACTTCTAACAGTCGCATCATGCTGAGATATTGAGCCCCACAGATTTACTCATAGATCCTCACTGTGTGTTTTAATCCTCTTTGCATTTACCCCCTCTGCTCCAGACAGCCCCTTGCTGTTGATGCAATGTATTGCTGCACTGCTGTCATGCTGGTAGCTGCCAATATGCATTACTGTCAGAACAGCATCATCTGCTGAGCTCACAGACACTGAATTAACACACTTGCTCCCGTAGAGAGATGCCTAGGGGGTGTGCCACAGTTTTTGTGTGTGAGTGTGTTGACAGGTGTGGGATCATTCAAGGTGAGCTGAGGCCTTCAAAGTAACACAAAACCAGTGATTAGCACTCCAGGGTTTGTATGTAATGCTAGTTGAATATGTATGTGGGTGCCTATATTAGTGTTTCAGTATTACTATTATCACCTCTGTTGTTTTCCATTTTGTTTCCTCCTCCTCCATCCTTTCATCCCTCGCTTTTGCTTTCCCGCACTTCACAGCAATCTGTGTCGCCATGGTGATGTATAGAAGTCAGGTGGTTTGACCTGTGCTGGTTATGAGATCCCTCAGACTTGCGTGTGTGTGTTTGCATTTAATTATTTAGAACAGCCAGTCTGTCTATTATCAGAGGGAAAAATAATCTGAAATTAAGCTTTAAGATAACATAAGTTTGTCAAAAAGCTGGTTTTGAGTGCTTTTCTATGGATGTTGCATAATGCAGTACTTGTAGCACCACAACCCCCAGAAAACAAGAAAAACAAACACAAAGTATTAAAACAAACAAAACATAGTTGTCTAGAACTCAGTACTCTTAGGCCACTTCAGCTTCAGATTCGATGTTCAGAGCCACCTTCATCAGCAACTTGAAGTAATCATTTTCTGTATGACTTCATTAGTTTCTCACATTATTATGAAATTGTGGCTCAGTCTTCTTCTGATCATTGACGTTTGGTATTTAGTTATGTACAGCTTCCTTCCACACCCTTTCCATCTGGACTTTGGGCCACTGTAACACCTTCTTTTCTTCTTCAGGCATTCTGTTGAAGATCTGCTGCTGTGCTTGGACTCATTGTCCTGTTGCATGACACAATTTGAGTCAAGCTTTAGCTGTTGGACAGATTGGCTCACATTTGACTTTGGAATACTTTAGTATATAGAGAAGGTTGACTTGATGACTACATGGTGCCCAAGTCCTCTTGGTCCAAAACAAATCCAAATTATCAGCTGTTGGGTCTGTGCTTCAGCAGGCCCACTAGTTCAGACTTATTCCCGTGAAGAAAGCACGACAGAACAGCGATCGATTGGTTTTACTTGCTAGCAAGGGAAGTCCAGACGGAACCTCAGAACAGCACTCTGACCTCAACCTCAGAAGACTCCGTCGTCGGCTCCCTCTGCAGCCTTTTTATTGAACACAGTTACAGTTTACACAAGCACCACCCATCGTAAAACCCCATGTGGTGTGTCAGGCACTGTATTTGTGTGTGTGTGTGTGTGTGTATGCACGTGAGTGAGTGGTCGTGTCCAAATTCATGGGCTGCATCCTCCTGAGCAGTGGCGGTCCTAGCCTGTTTGGCGCCCTGGGCAAACACCCCCTCTGGCGCCCCCCCCCCCGCCCCCCCCACACACACACACACACACACGCACACACACACACATGAAGAGAGAGACGAAGTATGCATTGTATGCAAACGTTGTATGCAAACGGCTACTAAACAGACATCATTATTCGTCATACAATGAGAACAGGACAAATCAACAATTGACACTGACTAATTAATATTATATTATTGTATATATTGTTTGGAGTTTAGTCTGTTACTGTTACTATTTTTACCATTTCTTCTTGGAGGAACTGTAACCCACATAATTTCCTTAGGGATTAAGAAAGTATCCTGATTCTTAATGTTTTAGGATACATGACCTGCCATTATCCAATCACACATCTGCTTACCTGTGTCTTTTGCTCGTTTCTCCTTGTAGGAGTCATAATTAAATGTATTGAATTTTAAGGATCACTGGGTTTTCATTTGTTTGGTTGCTATGGTGATGTGTAATGGGAGTCACGTGGGTGCTAGCGGCGACATTAAGAGGGCGTTGTCAGTCTGTCTTTCACTGGTTTGATTTTGACAGAGCAGGGCTGGGTAGCATAGTTTTTGTTGACCGCAGCACAACAAGTTTCCCCTTGTTGAATTAGAGCCTGTGATGTTTTAAGAGTTTGAATCGCGAGCCGATCACATTGCTCTGTAAACTTTCCAAGCACTTTAATAAACAAGCAAGCAATTCCACCTCTCGCATTATTGCGTAAAGTTGACAGGCAAATAGACAGGCTCAGTCCCCGGCCTCTAGCGACTGTGGAAGTCGCTACACTCCTCCTCTTCTTTTCTCATTTTTTAGAGTTTAAAAACGGGTTGTGTGTGAGACTTTAGATAAACAAAATATAAAATATACATTTTCAATTGTTATTGATCCCTTTACCCCGAGTCCTAAAGTGTATATTTATTTTCTTACTCTTCTTATATATATTGTTTGTTTACTTGCACTGCTGTAACTGGAGCCTCATCGTCTCGTCTCTCTATAAACTGGACTGTATGTAGCGGAGATGACAATAAAGTTTACTTTGACTTCAGCAGCGAGCAGGCGCACCGAGGGCTCTCGCGCTCACTTTTCGCGTATAGAATTTTGAAAAAACATCGGTGCAAATTATAAGTCTGTATCATGATGTCTGGTGTTTTCGTGTTTGTTGGTTTGTTTGTAATTTGTTTTATTTTGCGAGTTGGTCATTTTTGCTGCTCCAGCCAGCCAGAGCATCCCCCGCCGCCCCGCCCTCTCCTTCCTGTGCCGCAAGCAGCAGGCGCACCTCGCAAACGGAGGGCGCCCTTACTCCCAGCAAATGGGCGATAGAAAACCGATCGGTGCCTATGCCATTCCCAGTATGCGCTGGCTGATGTCGGGGCAGCATGAGAACGAGCCGTGATGCCGCCCCCACCATGATGCCGCTCCGGGCAACCGCCCGTGTCGCCCGTATCTAAAACCGCTACTGCTCCTGAGGCCGCATTTGTAGACCAATTACGTCACAGCGACGCGCCGAAGGCTGTCCATGGATTTGCAAATTCGTAGACTCCTCCAAATGCAGCTGACAAATGCGTCCTCCTTTTCCCCGAATTTGAAGGATGGGTCGGGTGTGTCCTTCATGGCCTACCATATCCCAGAATTCATAGCGCGGCACAGCCAAACTCCAGTTTCCAACAATGGCGGCCGCTACTAAGTTTTAAAATTACTCATACTAATCCTTCAGGGTCACAAAATAAACTTTTAACATATTTTTAGGCGAGAAAGTAGCTGTGTAAACTTCAAATATCTGCTCGGTTTATCAAGATATCGCATATTTGCAAAAGTGCTTCGACGTTTTCGGAGACGTCTGTTACCCACCGATAGCAAGCCGGGAGCTCGAGGGTCACTGAAGCCGCAGAGAACGGCACAACTCCCGGCACATCATTTTCAGATCACCACGAACTTTCGCTACTCGGGTTAAACGTAATATATAAGTCACTTAGACAACCTAAAAATGTTATTGTTGGGCTTTTTTCAGTGTTTTGTTTGTTCGTGAGTCAATCGGTTTGGCTGAGATTAAAGTTATTAGATTAGATTAGATAAAATAAAACTTTATTAAGCCCCCGGGTGCGTTCCTCCTTGGTTTTTACACAGCTGACTAAACGTCAAACAGAAAACTAATTAAACAGAAGTATGAGACAGTCGAGAATATACGCCAGTGTCCTGTTATATTTTAGACAGCAAGGAGCAGATGGCCGAGTTTATTAAACTCCACCGAGACAGCGGTGACGCTAATCAGAAGGCTAGACCGTCCAATTTCCCCAGCCGTTTACTTCCGGCGTAGCCGACCTTCTGAGGATCCGGCCCACGTAGACCGCGAAGGCCGGGTCCTCAGGAGGATGCAGCCCATGAATTTGGACACGACCAGCATGTGTGGATGGGGGTGCGTTTGTGTGACTTCCTGCTGAGAATGCGCCTACAGTCACACTATAGCCCCCCTCACCATTCAACAGGCTGGGGAGGGGAACAGAAACATCAGAATGTCTTTGATCCGACAGTTTAAGGCAAGGCTTACAAATTTAAGTACAATAATGGCAACATTTAACAATTTCAACCTAACATCACCCCTCAACCACCGTGCTTGGTAGCTGGTATGAGGTGATTATGCTGATAATTTGGATTTGGTTGTTGTCAAATGTGGTTCTCATGTTCAGAGGTCATTGTTCCAGAAGAAAAAGAAAAAAGGCTCTTGGGCTTTTTTTTTTCTAGTATATTTGTCTCCACTGACATGCTTTTCAGGGATATGATATTCAGAATGCTAAAATGAGTCACCAAACTTACTCAGCCTGCTTAAGTGAACTCTATGTGGGAAACACTGAGGTTGCCTTCTTGGGCAGGCCTGTCATTGCTTCCAGGACTGCTGGTGCAGTATATGCGTGGAGCCCTTCCTACAAGTCCAGTTCTGACCACTTGAAGCTTGGACATGCTGGTTCTCCTCCACACTGTCAAAATAACAATACCTTAACGTAAAACAACACGCAGGGTCTGTGACATTTACAGAGTGTTGTTCCTCATTCTCCTGATGCCTCAGGATATTACAGAAGTTGGCAGTGTTGACAGTCCCAGGAGATGGATTCACACTGCATAACCTTGTCAATATCACAAAAATGATGAGCATGCTCCTGTTTTTGCTCCTGACCTGATGCAATTTCTTCTAGCTTGCATTCTGTGGCCTCTTTCACTTGAAAGTAGTTTTTTCTCTCTACTTCTGACTCACTACAGAATCTCCAGACTTAGGATCTGAGGCAGTATTTTATTACTAGACAAGGGACGACAACCAAATAAAAATCAGGTAATTCACTTATTGGATGTTCTGCTGTTATACCTTTGGCTTATTGTCAGCAACCAGACTGTAGTTCATCTAGTTTATCTAACTTGGGCTAATCAAGTTTTTTCTCTCCAACATTGATCCATCCCTCAGCTGCCTGTTCTATTGTGGTTTGAGAAGAAAGCACTTGCTATTGCATTAAAAAATCTGGCGTTCCATCAGGTGCCTTGTGAGCAATTATATTGTATGACTTGTCAAAAAAAGTAAAAAGTTTCTAAATATTTCATATATAATAATAATTGCTAACAAACACCAATAGGGAGGAGCAATTAACAAATGCAGGGTTTTCTAGTGTCATCTTTGAAACCACTGCATCAAAATCATTTTTCACCGTCACACAAGTATTTTAACACATATGCTGCAAAATGCTCCTAATGAAGGCTGTCAACACTTTAGAGGGTTGCCATTTTGGTTGCTTTACTTCAGCCACCACCACGCCAGTGAATATTCACCAGTCTGCCATAATATGAGGGCTTTATTAAATATGAACACAGCTTTGTAGGACTGTGACCACACATGTCACAGACCCTGCTCCCAACTTGGGAGTCATTTACGACAAACCCTGCAACATGTAGATTAAAATAGCAAATTTAGGCGCTATTATGTTTTCCACCAAACATATCAAGCAAATGTTATACAGTGACACAAGAACATTATTGTGGAGAAGATCTATGCCATACTCATCCTAAGAAACACTTTATTGCTGGATTTGCAGGAAACAAGAATACAGGGAATTTAAACAAGGCAGTTACTTAGTACTAGTTAGGAAGTACTGAACAGACAGGACACAGCGTAGAGGGAGAGCTCAACAAAGGACAGAAGCAAATGTAGACAATATATGTAGTGGGAGGAGAAGGGAAGGGGCGACACATGAACACACAGCTGAACTAAATCACAACCAGTGTTGGGAAAGTTACTTTAAAAATGTATTCCACTACAGATTACAGAATACATGCTCCAAAATGTATTTTGTAATGTATTCTAAATACTTTGGATTACTTAATATATTATCATGCTTTTTGCAACTACACGAGTGTACTATTGCTGTGTGATTTATTACTATTTATTACTATTACTGAAGGTTACCAATACCAACTAGATTTTTAAATCTTAATATAAAATGAGTAATAGTAACTTTTTGCAGCGATCTTGTATAGAAAACTATTCCGCGCGTATATAAAACAGGTCTGCGGCTTCAAACCGTATTAAAGGGACCTCTGGCTAATACGGCGGTTCATGTCGGGCTCGTAGCCAAAAACTAGCTTTACTTTGTTGTCTGGGTCAACTTTGCTAGTGAGAGACAGAGAGAGGCGTTGAAAGGCTGCTCCAACAGAACTTATTGTTTCGGAGGAAAACACGAACACGGTGTACAGTCGAGTCTTAATAGCTTACTTACAACTGGGCTCATCAGGCACTGTTTTTGGCTGCAGTGGTTATTATTATTTACATTTACATTTACATGCTTCCAGCTCCCATTTCTGCTCGGTGACAACTCGTACTTTTCCACTCTTTTTCTCCCTCCCTCGCTCACAGACACATAACAGGTATGGCAGTCCATTCTCCCTGCAGCACGGACTACACTGCCCATGAAGCTACATTCTTTAGGGCTATGACTGTCACACTCTGCCTATTGCCTTCATATTAAATACTTTTTTGAATAATTTTTAAAAATATTTCATCACGTCATTATGCGGGCCACAAGTAGAGGTGACATGGCCCGCGAGATTGAGACACAGACATTAGAGCCTCTTAATGCATGTTTTGTTTGGATTTCCACCGGTGTGGAATTACCAAAAATAGAGAGGGAACAGCCTAAAATATGAAACAAGAAAATACCACCGTGTGGCACTGAGACACTCAAATGAAACAGTTCTTCCAAGTTTGGTAAATAACAGTCATTAGCCCGTCATTAACACTGTCCTCCAATGATTGCTATCTGCACGCTGCTATCTTGGAAACTGTTGACTGGCATGTGCTAATGTGTTAATGTGTTGCATTTGTGTGCACACGTGCATGTTTGTGTTGTGCTGTGGACTGAAATAGAAAGCTTCTTTACCCCACTCAAAGTGACACTTGTCCCTACAGACAGCACACTCTGTTCCTCTTGTTAAGATAATGAATATTAATGTGTCACCTTGTTATGTCTCAGCCAAATTATGATGGCAAACAAAAGCAAAATGCAGAGCGTTTTCAAACACTCATAATTGATCTCCATACATAAGCTGATGTTAGAGTGATGCTCGCAGACAGAGACGGCGAGAAAATACACCACTCGGGGAAAAAAAATGAACACTTGAACCGCTTTAGGTTTGATTTTTGATTTTTTAAATTTTGAATCCAGCTGTCAGCGAGGCGCTGGATTTTATTTCCACTGACTCTGTTTATGTTACGTTCTGTCTCCATCTTCCAGTCTATATCAGTAGATATTTTCAACTTGAATATTTCATTTATCAATATGTGATGTGTTCCCATAACTCTTCTGAGACTACATACGTATGTATATCTAAAGGGCCAAGGAGGACAAGATGTTTAGTGAAAATTAATGAAGAAATGTGGGTTGTAGGCAGTGTGGGCGAGATGAGTTATGTTAAACACTAATTAAAAAATGAAATGACAATCTATTCAACTTGGATATGGCAATAAAAGCAGACATCATACTCCTGTTAAAAATAATTTATAAGATCATTTGTAGATACGATTTTGCAGTGACATTTTGGCATCTTATTTTAACCGCATGTTTTCCGTTAATGGATTCAGCAGCGCAAAGAAATAATTGCAAACAAACCACTAAACTCGGTGGTTTTTTTTGTTTAAGGGCTTTCTTATTGTGTTGTGTCTAATTCTGTTGTCCTTGAAGTTGTTAGACTGAACAAGCGTGCCTTGTTTGGAACTGTTGCCATTAAAAAGACTCTTCTCTGTAAAACCAACACAGTTCAGATTTGCAAAGTTGCATCTGAACAAAACACAAGACAAATGAGATGAAAATGAGATGTTTGGTCATAATGCACAGCACCCAAAAACTGGGAACTCCTCTGGATTCCAAAGGATTCTAGAGCAGCGCTCCCCAACCTGTTTTGCGCCACGGACCAATTTGATGTCAGACAGTATTTTCACAGACCGGCCTTTAAGGTGTCGTGGATAAATACAACAAAACAAAATGAAAAGGCAAAAACTGTGGTATTTTGTAAATATAATAATAAATGCGAATTCACTATGTAGCTTAGCAGCGTCCTCCTGAAATGCCCCAACAACATTGAGAGTAACATCCTCCTCTCTGCCCCTTAATACTCTCTGGTCGCTATGGTAATGCATAAATATTTATTTCAAAATAAGACACACAACTACAACACAAGAAAAGACCCAGGGAAACCAGTTAATGCTAAAAACCCTGAAAACCATAAATTTCACCCCCGAGCCTCAACTCTCGTGGCCCAGTACCAAACTACTCACGGACTGGTACCGGTTGGGGACCGCTGTTCTAGAGTCAAATATGAGGCCATTTGCTCGACAATTAAAGCTTAGCCCAATTTGTTTTTTGCAACTTAACAACGCAAAATTGACAAATGCCGAAAAAGGAAAACAATCAGAGTACTGCAATTAACCAGCCATAGTCCAGTCCAACTGAAATGCTGCAGCATATCCTTAGGAGAGCTGTGAATCAACACGTAGGCCCAGACCTCAAGGAACTGAAGGAATGTTGGAGAAAAAAAAAGTGTGCACCAATTCTCCCACCATGATGAGGGAGACTGAAAGTCATATATAACATGTTTAATCCAAGTTATCACTACTAAAGATGGTTCTACAAGCTAGGCGTGCTTAGTTTTTCACTGGTCCGCCCTCGGAGAACTTTATTTTTCCACCGGACTGTAGATGACAAAAAGAACAGAAAGCATTTTAATAACTGGATTATAGTAAACCAGTGGCCTTCTGTCAGGGCAAGGCAGGCAAGCAGTACCCAGTTATAAAACGGCACTAAAATTCTGTCATCTTAAACATGCATTCTTTACATTACTGCCATCCTGTGGCCACGATTCGCTATTGTCTGTGGAAGCAGGCTAACTCTGCTTGTCTACCTATCAAAATGCTATCTGTGCATAGATTTTGATAGGTGTGTCTGTTTCTCATTAACAACGGCTGTAGCTGTGAAGCCTTGACTGTAGCATGCGCACTGGAGATCAGCTGACAGATACCTAATGGAAGACAAGTATAGCTCCGCTTTCACTGTAGAAACAGATCCAGTACAAGCAAATAAACAAGCCTTGTGTAATTTATAATTTTGAATGAAGTTTTTTCTTGCTAAATAACTTTTTTTTTGATTAAATGTACTGATCTTAACCACCTTTTTTGCTAATATCCTGCCATCATTTTGATACATACAGTTAACCATGTCACACTGCTCAAGCGTTTTAATAGCGCTGTGATTTTAAAAAAAAAAATGTGATAAATATATTTAATTTACTTTTTTACATCAAGGTGTAGCCTTTTTCTCCTGAGCTCATGTAAAGCTATTTTCAGAGAAGGTGTTCCCCACAGGCCAGACACTTAAATCATAGTTATATAAAATATGATGCATTACAGTAGATTAAATGTAAAATAGCCCATTTAAAATGAACTCATCCAGCAGCAATATTCATCCATATAACACTGATAGTGAACATTTTTCTGCAATATATTTACTTTTGATCCTTTATGTAGACTTTGGCCATAATACAGTTTTATGTATAGTGACGTGTTGTTGTAATGTTTTATTACTGCTTTTGCTAAACTATTAATCCTAAAAAAAAATCTTTAAGCACTCATAGCCGTCAGCTAAAGATACTTCTGGCTTCTCCCTTGCCTGAAGGGGTCGCCACAGCAAGTGTTTGATTTGCCAGAGTTTTACCCTGTATGCCATCTCTGGCACAACTACCTGGAATTGAACCAACAACCCTTGTTTTGCCCAGCAAATATGTTAATACCATACGACAACACATAGAGTGCAGTAACCTGGCTGTCGGTTTGTATAAAAGACAGGAAAAAACTGTATTTTTTATTCTGGTCTTATTTGTCCTTTTAAACAGTGATGTCATGGACTCAAAACTTAAAACACTTCAAAGTCACTGCATGCCACTTTGCTAAACCCGTAATGCCATTATTCAGCCACATATTCAGTAATGCGCATACATTCTTATATTTGTATATACATCTATTTATTCTTATAAATCTCACATTCCTATTCTTATATTTTGCTTTGTTGTTATGTTTCTTGTATTTTGCACACCTTGCTTGTGAAGCTTGCATACAAGAATTTCACTCACATGTGCTGTACCAGTGTGCCAGCACATGTGATGTGACAATAAAAGTGATTGATTTGATCAATCAAAGTTTCAACAATTTAATAACAAAAATTGGGGAATTGTTTCATATTTTTAATATTTTATTGATATCCTGATTTTAGCGAACTAGCCGTGCTGAGTTACTTGGTAGAAAGTACACCAGCCTTGCTACTGTTCTCTGTTCATTTCACATTCGCTATGAGAGAGTGTGTGTCTGTTATTTCCTTTAACTGGTAGACATCTCCAGTATTTTTAGCTCAATCAGTAGTTGCATTATGCAGTTGAGGGTCAGATTTTTTTTTCCATTAGTTACACAAGCCTGGCAACACTGGAGGACGGAAATAGCACGCAACAGTGGTTGTGGGCAGAAGAGGAAACCTACCTACACACTTAACACCCATATCATATTGCCATCATACTACACCAGAAGAAAGCAAGGGAGTGGATGGGAGGAGGAACAAAAAGGAAAGCACAGAAAATCCCACCGCATGGTCCCAGTCAGGAACTGTGTGTGCTTGTTTGTGTCTTCCTGTTTTACAAGCAGGCTTCTAACTGTAACTGTACTAGAGATGGCACGATACCACTTTTTTATGTCCGATACCGATACCGATATCATAAATTTGGATATCTGCCGATACCGATATGAATCCGATATAGTGTGTTTTTTAATCAATAAAACTGTTTTTTTAATATCTTGCTGCATTTTGTATAAGTTCATACTCAAGTTTAAATAAACAACAACACTAAAGCTATTCTGTTATACCTGTATGTAAAAAATACATTGCACTATATTTCATAGTTCAGCAATACTGATCAATCTAATAAACTTAAACCTACTCCATCCTTCCTATTCTGGTATTTTAAAGAGTACTTAGCAGAAATATTAAGCAACCTAACTAATAGGGTTGCAAACTCCCAGCAAAAAAAAGTACCACCACCCTCCACCTCATGATGCTTAATCGACGTAATCAACTTTAATTTGATGCAGTGTGGGAAAAAAATGCACAGAAATAAATTATTTTTCAAGAATAATTAAATAGATTCAACATCTTTCTTCAACAGAACTGCAGACTGCACAGATGGTACCTTCCCAAAGGAAAAAGTACTATAGCTTACTAGGGTATATTAGACTTAACAGTGTACTAAACTGTACACTGAGTATTTTCTTGTTGCTTCCATTCCCCATATCTGGCCATCGCTGTAGAACGATACATTAGTTGGCAGCTGTTAAAAACCAACAGAACTTCACCTGTCTGACCTCCACCCCTTTCCAGCTAAATGACTCACAGTAGACTGACAATTTCACCACACTATAGATTCTGTGTGGACAAAGTTTTAGACCTGTCATATAAAGTGTGTTCAGTCTTAAGTGGTATTTTCTCACACAAGCAAGACTGATAACACCTTATTAAGCCAAACCGTAGTCTTGTCAGATGAAATGCAACTAACTTAGACTTCCATTAACAAACTTTGGATCCTCAATTAAGATGTCAAATAACGGAACAAGGATTTAATTGGCCAGAGATCGTGTTATTCACGATATAAACGCATACGCACAAACCCACACACGACATGCAAATATACGCACACACAACAGAGGTTTCCTAATGTTTTTGTAGGCGCTGGTTGCCACAGCAACAGGGCAGAGCTTATCTTAAGGAATCGTATGGCAGCTGTGCATTGGACAGAGGGGAGGGAAAAAAGTGGGAGGCACAGACAGAAAGAGACGTCAGATATTTCTGAAGGTGTAAAGTTCAAGTATAATTCTTTTAATCTTTTTATCGGTCTGTTAGTAGAAGAAAGTTGGCCACACAAAGGTTACTCCTAATTTGGAAGAAAACAGTTTCTATTAAATCTCACCATCTGTGCAGCTGCAGCTTGTACCTGATTCCTCATTGTAGTCATTAATTTTAAGACAAAACCTCCCACTGAGCTAGAGATGAAAGGAGAAAGTTATGACACTGCATGCATGATAATTCAGCAATATAAATTACTTGGAGTAATATGATTTCGTACTCAATAATTCCAGCAGCGTTCTATTACTTATCACATATTTTTATTGTTTTATTATATACTTCATAATCATATAATGAGAATTTTGATTCTTTTTCCAGGGTGGAATGACTGTACAGCAAACATCGTTAATCACTTTAAAAAAGTACCAAAAATAATTGGTTAAATGTTCCTTAACAAGTTGCACCTTGATTAGATTGCATTCATAGCCATCAAGCTTCTAGCATACTCTTGGCTGGATGTTTGACCTCTCTTCTCGGCACAATAGGGTTGAGGTCCTGGCTTTGGGAAAGCCACTTTCTGAAGCTTAATGTCGGCCTGCATTATCATTTCTAAAACCAGGTTTATGTGTGACGGTCAACAACTGGCTCTTGGAACCCAGTTGTTAGTTATTTTCAATCATGTAGCTGTTGATTTGACTTAAAGATGAAGGATTTAGAGGAAGTCCTTCTTCTTCATTATTCCATTCACTTTGTGAATTTATCACTAGTAAAACACATGATTCTACCATCACCAAACAGCTCAATCTTTCTCTTGTCTGACCATAAAACCTTTCTTCTGAGGGCATTTGGCTTGTCTATATGGACAGCTGTTAATTTCAGTGGATCTTGAAGGTGTTGATTTTGGAGGAGGGGCTTCTTTCATAGTTGGCAACCTGTCAGTCCTGCCTAAACTGATGCTTTTACGTAAACTCGGTAAATGTAATAACGATAGTCACCAACAGAATCCATAGTTTTTAGTTGGGGATCTCCCATTTGTCCCACAGGGTGGTTGTCTCAGCTGTGATTCACAGTATGTGAATCATTCTATTTCAAAGCTTACTGAAGCAATGCAAAAACAAACAAACTCATGAACAAATAGTAGCCTCCTGAACTATTAACGTTCAAAACTGTACAGATCTACTCTTGGCATGAATACTTAAAAATTCAAACCTATAATCGACAGAAGGCACGAGCAGAATCAGTGCTGTGTGTTGGCATGAACAGCTCGTATATCACACCTTAGTCAGACATCTCACTGAAATATTATGTTTACAGCAACATAATACAATAACTGTTTGTCATCCAAGTTCCAATCTCATCATATATAAAGGTTTCACAGTAATAAGTACGTATCCCCCAGAGTCTACAAGTGGATGGGGTGGTGAAGTCATCGAAACAGCATGCGCTGAATCCAAATAAGATCCCAAGTCTGACAAAAGTAGTGAATACAATGCTTTGTGAGACATTAGGTACCTGTTGTCATATCTGCAACGTGCTTTCAGTTTACACAGTGTTGTGTTTAATAGAATGAATCAGGATGTCTGTATTCTTTTATCAAGACATCATGAATCCACCATGTCATTCACTATATCACTGATTCAGTCTCTCACAGGGCAGAATGTTAATGAGCAATAAGAGCTTCATTGGATTAACTGATATGTAAATATAGTTCCTTTATGTGTCTATGTTTCTGTGTGGAAATGCTCACTCCTCTGACCTGACAGCTGAAGGAAAAGAGAAGCTGACATGAGATGCTGTGAAGCATTACCATGTGATATCCCATGACATTTACTGCTGTCCAGCACACACACTGATATACCATCACACACAAACACACTTCGTTCTCCCTCTTTCCAGCCAGCTGTACTAGATCGAGGAACCCCCGATGGAAAATTCCAGGAAAGAAGAGACCTGCCAATGTCTGTGGATATTATGCAGTGAAAGAGGAGCACATGTGGAGAGTAAAAGGAGGAGAGTGAGTGAATGAATGAAAAGGTGGGATGTAAAACTAGGAGCAAAAGAGCCACAAACAAGCTTGTGAAAATGTTTCTACAGTTGTAGAATAAATGGCTGTTCTGTATGTGCTCTATAAACATCTAGTGTTTATACACTTTCTGCTTTAAATCATTCGTTTTTTTTCCCAGTCTATAGCTCCTTTGTCTTTTGTCCTGTTTTTCTCCCCTCACCACTTACTGTAGCATTGCATATGGCTACCCCTCCCTGAGCCTGGATGTGTTGGAGGTTTCTTGTTAAGAGACAGTTTTTCCTTCCAACTGTCACCAAGTGCATGCTAACAGGAGGTCTGATTGTTGGGGTTTCTCTGTAATATTGTAGGTTGACAGTTATTGTGTTTTGGCGCTACAGTTGACGCGGGGGGGTTACCTTCCTCAGTGCCCGCAAATTCTGAAAAAACATACATTTTAGATGAGGTGAAAAAAGAGCCTATAAATGCCCATTTTTATAGTTTAAACTTTAAAAAATATGTCTTAGGGCTTTAAGAAGAACAAAATGAAAATCAATGACAACACTCAGGAAAACACTAAACATAGCTATGCGCAGCAAACTTTTATGATGTGCTCTTAGATTGGTTGCTTTCAAACCTTGACCTCTGAGTACAGGGATATTTCACCATCCCAAGCTGTGCTTTCGTTTAAAAAATTGCAGAGAATAGTTACGGTTCCTGTGAAATTGCTGGTTTACTGCAAGCAATTATTAGTTAGGTTCTAAAGTAAAAAAAACAACAACTGAGACTGAGAAATCCTGCGGGGGTGTGCTTATATAAATAAAATTGAATTGAACTGAACTGTATCCCAAATGTGATGAGAGCAGCACAGTTTGCATCACATAAGCATTTTAAGCAACAGGATTTTCCTTTTTGAGCTACTAAACAACTTGGCAGATATCAGACTTTGATATCAATCTAGCATAACAGATTTAAAAAAGCAAACAAAAAAGAGAAAAAAAACATCTGTTGTGTATTTCCTACTACCATCGAATGGTTTGAAGAGTTTATTTCACCACAGTACTGTTCTGAAATATCTTAAAAAAAAACTATTCTGAACTAAATTAGTTTAATTTAGTTCATTTAAAGCAATTACTTCTTACTTTTTTGAAATATTCTCAACTTTCTCGCTGCGAATGAAATTAAATATTAGTCATACTGTAGCATGGGGGCGGCATCCTGTGAAGTTGGTGGGAGTCTTCGTCTTTATTACTGGGGTTATCTTAATCTGCAGGAATTGGAAACCTGTTTGAACGGGATTTCATGACAAATTAACTTTTACCAACCTGTCAGCACCTGTTTGGCTTTAGTGAGAAATGGCTAAGGAGAACTCCCACAGTTTTGCATGACTGTCTAGTTACAGGACTTAAAGTTGCAGCAAGCTTTTTGCAACTCCGTTGTGTGCATTGTTCAGGGCTTAATAGTACACAGTGGAATATGTGAAGATAGACTAAAACAAACTTTTCTGACATTCAAAAATAAGATCTGTGCTATTTCTGGGGGTAAGCAGTTGTGAATATATTAATGATGAACATGCTGTCCTTCACGCAGCGTCACGTAACTATATCGCCGCTCTGTTTCTGAGAAGTTGTTGAACTAATCCACTATTTTAAACTCCACACCTCCAGAACCTCCAGAGATTCTTGTTTAGTGTCAGTTTTTCCATGAATCTAAATATCACGCCTTTGTTTTAAAGCACAATCATTCTGTATTGAAGCTTTTTTATGAGGCAGAACATTTTATGTGGAAAGTGATGTTTCCAGCATATGAAAGAAAACCAACTTAAAGACACCAAGTTACAAAATGAAATAACCTCCCCATAAACCCACCTCTTTCTCCTCTTTATTTCCCTTTTTCTCTCCATCCTTTTGTGCCGGTTTACTTCATTTGATAGTCGATTGGTTTCCATGGAAACCAGAGGTCGTTTGCCTCCTGCGTGTCTCTTTGGGAACAATAAAAACAAGCGAGGAAAGCAAGAGAGAGAGAAGGCAGAGAGACACTGAGGAATGGGTAGACAGAGTGACGCCATGCAGTGAGGTATTAAGAATTCATTTATCCCCCGCTGCCGCACACTTTCAGCCTCTAAGCTCTTTCCAGCTCTGTCACGCTGATGCTTTTGGCACATCCAAATCTTCTCGGTAATGGTCTCCAGTGCCACTGCATTTTTATCTGGCCTTTTAAAAGAATCTTCGATTTGTTTCCTCCTGGCTGTATGATGTACTCTGCGTGTTTGGAAGAATGTAAACGGTTTAAGGGGCTGAAGACAGTCAATTTAATCAGTCAGTCTCAGAAGGACTATTTTGCAAGTAAATGCAAAATAGTGCAAAATTGGGGTGGCTGTAGCTCAGGTGGCAGAGCAGGTCAGCCACTAATCAGAAGATCGGTGGTTCGATCCCATGCTGCCTCCTGGCTGCATGCTAAATATCCTTGGGCAAGATACTAACCCCATGTTTGCCTACTGGTGGTGGTCAGAGGGCCCGGTGGTGCCTGTGTCCGGCAGCCTCGCCTCTGTCAGTGCGCCCTAGGGCAGCTGTGGCTACAATGTAGCTTGTGAATGTGTGTGTGTGAATGGGTGAATGACTGAATGTAGTGTAAAGCGCTTTGGGGTCCTTAGAGACTGAGTAAAGTGCTATACAAATGCAGGCCATTTACCATTTATTTTGCAAGTGTTTCAAAATGAACTGATCAAGGACGCCTTTAATTTATAGGCTTAAACATTTCCATCATTTTAACAGTAAACCTGAAAGCACCTTCAAGTATGAGGAAAATTCTATTTCACTTTTGTTTTTTGTTTTTAGTTTTTGCGATATCACGATGCGCAATATATATCGCAATATGTTTAAATAACCTGTTTAACCATTAGTGTTATATTTAACCACACGGAGTATATTCGATATATCGCCCATCCCTGTCTTCGAGCCAGTCAGTTGACAAGCACTGGGTAAGCATGTTAGTGTAATCACCTACTGTACAGTGCACATAATTGTGCTGTGTAATTGTACCTTCAGATCTTTTAATGGTGCTGTTTAGTGACCTGCATTGAATTACTGTAGGCGTTATAAGGAGCTTCAACTAGTGAGTGACAGCCGCTGGATGAATGCGAAGCAGACCTGTGCTGAAAACAGCAGACGCTACTTTACAATTACTCCTGAAGAACAAAAAAAAATGAAGGTTAAAAAATTCAGAAGGTGAAAGAGTTCTAGGAAACTATTTCAGAGTTAATCTTCGAACACCCGGTCTGTAATAGAGCTTTGCGCTTTGAATTTCACCTCATTTTCCTTCCAGTGTTGATGTGCGTGTGCATGTCTGCGTGAGAGAGTAAAAAAAGATGGAGCCTCCTCCAAGGCACCTACACTAATTGACTCATTTTTCAGAAGTGGCGAGAGATAGACAGACACTCGCACATTGTTAAAGGCAGCTCATGTATAGGCAGAGTGAATTAGAAGCTAACTGGAAAGCTGGGCACTCCAGCAACACGCTACAGAATGCCTTTAGGAGTGAAAATGACCCCAGGATAATCCTAATAGTATTAGTCCAAAAGCTGCCATCATTACTTAGTGCGAGGAAAGAAGAAATGCTGACCTGCAATTTTGTCCAGCTATGCCTGGAAAGGCATTCGTGTTTTGCTGTGGATTCACAGAAACTGCCTGGAGGTTCTCACATAGGCTCAGTGACACCTGAGGATGATATCTCTGTCCTCATTAGGAAGGGCTAGCTACACAAAAAGCTGAAGTGGTAAAAGTGTGTGTGTGTCTCTGTATGTGTGTGTGTGTGCGCGCTTGTAGAATGGTGATATAACTGGATTATTTGTTTTGTTACTGCATTTCCAATTGATTTTACTACACCTCATCAATTATATTGATCCAAATATTGATAGCATCAATACCAACGCTGATATTATTATTGGATCGTGATAGGATTAATACTTTATTTCTGTATTAATCTGTCGTCTAACTTCAGGATGCAGCTCACAGAGTTGTGTTAAATTCCAAATGTCAAAACACAGGAAAAGCTGAAAGGTGTGTTTTGCTGTGTTAACTCATCACAGTGATTTACTGGTCATTAAAATGTGTTCAGAATTTGAAAATTGATAATAATTCATCCCATGACTCATGACACACTGCTCTCCCCTACATACGCTGCCTACATGTTAAGCGTATTGATGCTGTTATCATACTGATCATCATGCAGCAAAAGTTACAAAGCTCTATACAGAAAAGGGAAAAAAGTAAATGGAATGGGAAAACACAGAAGAGGGTCCATTAATCAGAGATATAATTATTAGTTCATGTAATCAGAAGTAATCAGAATTCTAAAATCAATACTTAACAAGTCGTCTCTGTTTACCCTGCAATGACCTGGAATTTCAAGGATGGATGGATGGATTTCCAGTTTCCAGTTAAAAATGTGAAATCTATTGTTGAAAAAAAATTATAAAAGATTATAAAAATTATAAAAGGATGAAGTTTACAAAAGGATGTTTGTTTGTTTTTTAAATCCCTTTAACTTTTCACAATAATCTCATTATATTTGTTAGGCTTGTAAATTGTAAGAAGAGAAGGATTAAATTCGATTATCTTCAAAACAATCAAAGAAAACAGTTCAGTTAATACGGGAGTATGTGTTTGATTTATGAAAATCGAGAAAATGTTAAACATCCACATACACTGTGAAGATCATCAAGTATTTTTTATGTATTTTCAAGCAAGTAGTGCATAAAGAGTGATTGAATCACAAAAGACCTAACCTATTACTGAGCCATTCTAATTGGTAGACACGGTACAAAGTTTGTATGTAATACTTGCCGTCAATTTCAAATGTTTCTATTTTTTTCCATATTAACAATGTAAAAATGACACATGCACATATAAGTGCCTATTTGTTACGCAGTTGTTGCTTTCAACCCTGGCTATGCATATAATACTCAGAACTTTGCATACAGTTATTCAAATATCATTTTTTTGGTGTAACTCAATTTTAAAAAGCTGTCATGCAGTTAATTGATCCATGCATTTGATGGTCTATGACAGATCTTTCCTCTTAACCATGTGTCACGTCTGCTTTGCAGCTGTTAGCCTGTTGGATGTCGATAATAAACATGCCACCCTGCGGTGAAAATTTCTCTTTACATGATCCCTGTCAGCTGACGTGTATTGACTTAATGTTTGATTTAATGTGAACGCTAATGTGCCCGTGTGTGTGTGTGTACATGAATCTGTGCTAAAGTGTGGGCGGGTGATTTGAGTGTTATGTGTTTGAACCTGTTGGTTATTTTGCACGTGCATATGTGTGCGGCTTTCCGCTCATATGTGTTTGGAGAAGTGGGTGTTTGTGTGTGGCTCTCTGTCTTTGTGTTTATGTGTATGCATGTGTTTTGCCCACTCAAAGCCTATCTTTATCCATCCTGCGATATCTAAAGTGGTCCATCTTCTTGTGGGAAGGTTCAGGCAGGGCCAAGACGAGCGTGTTGAGAAGTTAATGTTTTCAGGAGACTCTCTGTGTGTCTTGCTGAAGCTGCACCTGTCCTGCTGACTGTGTATGTCAAGCTGCTCGGGGAGTGTTTCAGCTTCCTTTTCTGTATAGCCTCCGGGAGCGATTGGACCTCCTGGGCTATTACAGCACATCGTCCTTCACATACTTGTTAGCTGAGCATTGCATTCCCTCCACGAACACACGGTGAATAAATTTTGAATCACTTCCTCTTGCTCTTTCTTTGCCAATACAGTTTGATTTTTCCTCTTCAGCCCGCTCCATTTAACTTTTCTCAGAACAAGTGTTGTTCAGGTTTTGGTTCACTCAAAATATTCAGCATCGTCACACATTTTCTGACATTTGCTATGCAGGATTTTGATTACTCACGTCATAGAGGATTTTCCTATTAGAAACCACTGAAACAGTAGGGCTCCAGCATCTTGCTGGCAGACAGTAGATGGTGCCGTTCAGGTCTATGAAATGTCTCTGCAGCATCTGATGCATCTCATTTGTCTTTATGATTTAGATGGCTTTGGGGTGCATAAGTGAGTGTCAGCAGAGTGATGAAGTTAAATAAGAAAAGTGCATTTTTCTTAGAGTGTGTCATAGATATCGCGCATTACACTTTCTAATACTACCGCAGTCTCCTGTGTCAGTGAGGATTAACTTTTATGGAGTGATCAAAGAAAAGATATGGCAGGTTTTTAAAATTGGATTTTCTTCTTCTTCTGTTATTGCCATAGTTTTCATAGCAGTTATAAAAAATAATGCCGACTCTGAGAACCCATCATAGAATATAAAAGCACTCTGCAGATATAAGAATGTTGGTTAAAAAAAAAAAACTATGGTAGGAATTGACTGCTGTTCTGTAGCAGAAGATGGACTGAATTATAAATTATACTACATTTGCACATTTTGCATCTTGCACGTCTTCGTCCTGTCTCGTCTACAATATCATGACAATAACTTGAACCTGGTATTCAATACCTACTGCACTATCCATTTTGTATTGTTTCTGTCCTGTCTTTGTTTATTGTACAGTTATTGTACAGTTAACATTATAGTATTTCATAGTATTGTATAGTTAGTAATTAGTACCATTTTATCCCTTAATTTTACCAAAATTTAGCACATTATTTATTCATAATTCCTAGTTTTAAATCTCTTGGAGATATGTTTTTTATATTCTTATAATTACACCAAGGGGTGCTTGGGTGAAGCAGCATTTCGGTACGCAGTAAACTGTTGTATTGACAATAAAGCTCTTGTTCAGGGGTTCAGCCGCTGTCCTGCAGGTTTTAGATGTATCCTTGATCCAACACAGCAGATTTAAATGGCTAAGTTACCTCCTCAACATGTCTTGAAGTTCTCCAGAGGCCTGGTAATGAACTTATCATTTGATTCAGGTGTGTTGACCCAGGGTGAGATCTACAACCTGCAGGACCCGCCCTCGAGGCCTGGAGTTCGAGACCCCTGGTTTAGACCATATACCTCCTTTCCAGTCAGAAGCTGAACATGCTGTTAGCCATTTAAAGCCCGAACCATGAAATGATTGCTGGAAAATTCTATTTTTTAAAATGGAGTGTTTATTAAACCTTTTGGCATTTTAAAAAATGTTTGGCTTTTCTGGGCAATTTGTTGGTTAAAAATTTATTCTGCAATTTATTTGTGTTTTTTTAGGGGGAAAAATCACACTGATCATGTAAAAGTAAAAAAAAAGTCATGTATGTACATGACACACTTGGCGTTAGGAGGTTAGTAGCTGGAGAACTGAGTTAGCAGAAAGGGTTACTTTTGTTATTTGTTTCTATTCTTTCATCATTTTTAAAATGAGGCATCTTCATAGAGTTTCTTTTGTTTAAAGTACGAACGACCCATTTTCCCTTCACTGGAACATAAAGTCTTGGCTTTCCCTTTGTGAGGAGTTCTCCTTAACCAGATGTGTGTCTACATGGTTCGAACGTGTGAGTATGATGGTGATCCTGTTGAACTGCGTTACCCTGGGAATGTACCAGCCCTGTGAGAACATCGACTGCTCCTCAGACCGATGCCAGATACTACAGGTACAACACAAACGTGCACGAAATCCACCCCTAGCTTGTAGCAACATCCCATATAGTCTCAAAGGAACTGCATGTGTGCTCTTAACAGTGCCTTGTGTGTGTGTGTGCTGTTTTGTTTTTATGCAATCATTTCATATGAATTCTACTTCCTATGGACACATGAACATGTGATTCTGATAAAAATATGTTTGATCCCATAGACGTCTGTTAAGCAAAGCAATACAGACTCTTTTCTTTTGCTGCTTGGAGACGAGTTGTGTTTAGATGCATAGTCTCTCTCATGAGGTCCATTCTGAGCCAGAAAAATTCCTCTGATAACATAAATATTCCTTTTAAAGTGTTGTATGAGCTAGCAGGTGTTGAGGGACCTCTTTAAAGGGTCCTAAAAGTCAAAGCGACCAGTTAGACTGGTTTATGTTCTGTATATTTGATTAGAATCTCGACATACACGGTCATATTGCAGAAAAGAAGATAGAAACACACACTGATACATCCAAACTCAGCTTTATCCCAACCTTACCTCATTTGCCCATCATGCTCTTCTTCCCTCCATGCTGGGCACTGTAACTGCTTGCACTGACTCACTGCTAGCTTGCAGGTCTTTATGCTGCAGCGAGCATGACTCTGTCATGTATGGCACCTCTGCAGCTTCACTTATCATTTGGCAGGACACCGAATCCCTTCTCACTTATGTCAAAGGTGGCTCGAGTGGGTATAACATCTGTGCTAGAGCCTGCGCGCATATGCCTTCCGTCTGCCGGGGCAAAGAGCTTGCTGAATCACACACAATGCACACGAGGCACTGCGCACATCATATAGCATAGCAGCAAACGTAGACGCACACAGTAGATTGATTCAAGTGTCTGTGGGGGGGTGGGGGGTTGTTGAGTTGGATCTAATAGAATTTCTCCTCCAAGTATCTATAGACCCTATTCAGTATGAGCATGGATTTAGTGGGCTACAGCCCCGCAGTCAATACGCTGCTCTCAGAAAATCTACTGTTCAATAACACGATCTCCATGCTGGCTCAGCAGCGAAATCTATAAGCTCTAACAAATGTGGGCTGAGAGACCTTTGGAGGCTTAGGAGGCCACTAGCAGACATTGTTGGATGATGGATGAGTGCAAGTCCATTGTTGTGCAAAAGTCTTGAGCTACCGCTCCTCTCTTTGGAATTTGCTTCCAAGGAGCAGAGTTTCTTCTGGTTTGGGGTAATAATTCTCCAGGTTTTCTGAAGTTTTTATTGTACCTGACCATTTCCAGAGGAATGTGTTTTGTTTGTTAGCCCACTTAACACTGATCGATGAAGCGTTCAACGTTAAAGAGTTGAATAAGGTTAATTTATAAATGGTGTCATCTTTGCATCATTCTCCTCTTTAGCACATCCATTGCTCAGAACTGTTAATAAAACTATATGGGATTTTTTTAAACAATTCTAACAGTGTCTCAGACTGACAGTGCTCTCTAGTCGGTGGGTCCCAAACTTTGGTTCCTTGTGAAATATCTCCGCATCTAATTCACAGTTTTCCGTGATATTGGCCTATTTTCGTAAAGCTTCTTACTCACTCAAAGGCTACGTCCACACGTACGCGGGTATTTTTGAAAACGCAGATTTTTCTATTCGTTTGGGCCTTTCATCCACACATAAACGGCGTTATCGATCACTGAAAATGGAGATTTTTTAAAACTCCTGCCAGGGTGGAGATTTTCGAAAACTCGGTTTTTGCGTTTAAGTGTGGACGAGGAAAATGGGGATTTACTCACGCAGCATCAGCATCACCATTTGCTAAAGTCTCCCTTGGGTTAGCAAACTTTACCGAAGGTAGCACCTCATCCATCTTTCCAGCAAAGGTCAAGATTGGAAAGTCCTCATTAGTAAGCTGGTCTGACATACCTGCACTAAATAGGATGCATGTTTTCAGCAGCAAACAAGTCAAGAAACAAAGATCCACCTTAATGGTTCAGATTTGAATCACGTCGCTTGCAGTACGTCGCTCTGAAAATCAAATTACAGGCAACACCGAGCGTGTCAGTTTGTTTCTAATCCCCCAGTATGAACAGAAAGGAGCTCCAGCTAATCTAAGCTTTTTGCACACAACAGTTGCATCGATCGACGAGCTGAATTCTTGGATTTGTTTAAGTGTGTTTTTCTTTTTCTTTTTTATTAGATGCTTGATAAAAGCTATATGAGGTGTGAGGATTTCGACGTGAGGCTTACCTCTGATTACTGCGCAGAATAATTGTTTTCCATCACTTCACCTTTTAAGGAAACCTGTTGATTTGAGCTTGACGGCATTTGGATGATGTCATGGAAGAAGCGTCTTTGCTGCCATCAGTTTGCTTTTCACACAAAACATCATCAAAAGTCTTACTGTGTGCAGACAAACAGTCTGCCTCATTCATCAGGAAATCTGTTAAATTTGTGCTTTTACATTTGGCATGTTACATTTAAAAGAAATATGTATAATGGATCTTTAGAGCTGTTGCTAAAGCAAACCAAAATGCAACAAAATTCATTGATATTGATTTTTAATGCCTGTTATGGTAAAAGTCATGGACCTGGAACCAATTAATGGAGGATTGTAGAAGAAGTGATAAATCATTTAGCACAAAATGAATAGATGAGTTTATTCAGTTGTAGACATAAAGCCTAAAAGGGCCACTCAGAAGATCTAAAAACTGTGTTTATAATTTGTGTCAAAATAAATCTCGTTGGAACCTTAACTTCAATTTTTCTACATGTAGTGTTGATATACCGTATTTTCCACACTATAAGGCGCACTTAAGATCCTTAAATTTTCTCAAAAAACGACAGTGTGCCGTATGTATGAATTCTGGTTTCTTACTGACCTTGAACCGATTTTATGTGGACACGGCGCTCAAACATCTGTCGAAAAATGTTTTAGTACGACTTTGGTAAGCAAGAAGCCGCACCGCTTGATGGATTGTGGGAGCATACGGCTACTGTAGTCAGGAGGCTCGCGGAGTGATCTGGGTCCAAAACTCCGTCTGTTCAGGTCTCAAAGTCAAACGAACACTGCGACATCACTGAGAGTTAAAAACTGCCTAAATTCTTTCATCTTTAATAAAATGATCAGCGCTGCTGCTTCACCAGGTGTAACAAATAAGTTTAACATCCAGGCATCCATGAAAACAGAATTTCTTAAATTTAATAATTGCGAGGCCTTTTCACAGACATGCATCATTTATTTAATGTAATCAGTTTTTCAGTGGTAAACCTGTAAAGAAATGACGATTCTCCTGGTCGCCGTTTCCATGAATCTTAAAAAACAAGCAAAAAAATAAAATAAATTGTGAGTTCAAAAGATGATTAAAGTCAGTTAGTTTCACTTTTGCACACTAAATTTAACAGACGTCTCTCTCTGTGATCTTTTTGTTTCCATCCCAACAATGATTCATCGTTCCTGCTGCCAAAAGCAGCCAGAAATGACATTTTTCCTTATGTTTTCCCTTATTAACACCTCGTATCTCTGTTTCTTTTCTGCCAGGCCTTCGATGCGTTCATCTACATCTTCTTTGCTATGGAGATGGTTGTAAAAATGATCGCTCTGGGGATCTTTGGTCGACGCTGTTACCTCGGGGACACGTGGAACAGGCTGGATTTCTTTATCGTCATGGCAGGGTGAGGACCTTCTGTTCCATTTATCTGACTCCTCTTTCCACATCAGGAGACTCACACGGGTGGGAGCGCTGAAGGGTTTTCTCCCAAACACATGTCTTGACAGCTATAACATCAACAACAAAAACAAATAAATAAAATGTAAAAAAATAATAAAGGGAAAGTATGAACTCGTGCATTGTGGGTCAGTGTAATGCTAATTAAATACAGCCAAAGGGCTACACTTAAACATTAGCTGATTCTTTCTCAGTAATTTGTTCACTGTTCCTCTTCGGTCTGCTAATATAACTTGTAAATGTTTCATTCCACATTTAAACTGGAGCTCTCACACAGAGAGTGTTTGAATTATTCGAAAGTTCAAATATTTAATTATGATCAATTCTGTTTCACTTCTGTTTAAAGGCCAGGTTCCAAATCCCTTTTTGGCTCATCCTTTTTTGTCTTCCTCTACAATTCGCAATCCACTGAGCTGCGATGCGTAGCCAATCAAGTCGGTGTTACAAATGTAACATGGCAGTGGGTATTAACGTGTGGATAGTAACTGGCTCTCACTTGGGACGTGACTGGCAGTAACACAGCAATGATGCGATTCAGCTGAGCTAATCATCTCAATGGAACTTATTGAATGAGCTGAAATTACCCAGCCACAAATTCTGTTTGTGTCAGGGTTACTGATGTCTCGAAGGGATACCTTTAAATGGTAAAAGAAAAAAAGGTATGAAATATTTGTCTTTAGACAAAGTCAGCCATTAAATGTGTGTGCGCTTTTTTTGTTAACTCTGCTGAGCTTTTGTGCAACTAAGGGATTACCGACTCCTGATGCAAATCCTAACCCACTCCAGTGTACCAAGTATAATTTTGTTCACTTGTCTCATTAGTAGTGATTTCCCACTCTGCAGCTTAGTTAAATCCCTTGTTATGACCATCTATAATGTTTCTCTTTTAATCGCAGTGAATTGCTCAGTTTCTTGGAGCACTGGTGGTAGAGGTGGGCCAGTCGATCCAGTAGTATTGATACCAACACTGATATTGGTATCGGATCGATACTAACGTGACAGGATCGATACTTTGTGTCTGTCCTCTAAGTTCATGATGTACTGCACCCTGATGAACCTTTTTGGATGTATACCCTGTAGCACATTTCAGTAACAGAAGTTGACCCAAAGTGCTTTAAAGACAGGAACATTTATATTTTACATCTCCAAAAAAACCCAGTTTAAAATATACATGAGAAGCTGAAAAGTTTTGTTTGTGATTGTGTTCAGAATTTGCAAATTGATGATGATGAATCACGAATGACACATTGTTCTCTCCTACATAAGCTGCCTTTACAGGTTAAAAATGTTGGTATTTCTATTGGCAATACAGGCTCTGTATTTACTTGGTAACAGATTTATACCAAAATTTGCAGTGTCGCACAGAACTAGTAGGTTGTGGTTGGGGGCGTTTTGTTTTGTTTTTCTAATTATTTAATGTCTTTTTATTAATATGATCTGACTGAAATGCCAATTTTAGAATAAACGTTTGCATTTGAAAGGACATGACAAGGACACTGCTTGTCTGAAAGTTACAGTTTGTAATGTTAACATTGTGGCCTCTTTCAAAAATATTTAGTTAATTTGGTCTAGAACTGTGGAAGGGCTGTTGCATTTTACCTCTGGTCTGCTTCACACCAAACATTTAAGTTTGGTTATTATTTTCACCTATTAAAGGGTAATGAACAGTTTTTAAACACAAGGCAAGTAGCTGATTGGCTAGTCAGTGCTGCCGTATCATGAACAGAGTCAGAGCACATGGTGCAACAGCAGGAACTAAAATGTTGCTGTACTTTACCTTTTATGGTTTTAGAATTTAGCCACAAAGAGCTCATAATGTCTACACTGCAAGTGCAGCTCATATTTAGAGAACAATGGTTGACGGAGACCAAATAGTGACATCTGTTGTTAAAGACGGATACGATAACGGCCAAAATGAAAATGATGATTATTTTGGACATTAGTGAGATCATGATTATTTATCTCAGTTTTTGGTTGATTTGTTGAATTGTGCGTAAACATGACACTGCTTTGTTGTGCAAATCTTTGCACCAAAAGAAAATCAGCCCTCCTTTTTCACCTAAAGTCGGTGAAACTCATACAATAAAAATAAAAATAAAGGCAAAAACTGTACCAAGATTTTACTCAAAATTAATTTTCTGCATTACTTTCACTTTCTACATTATGCCACACAGAAGGCCTGATCACCTGGTCTCTTAGAAGCAAAATATAAAATATCTCTCTATTTCCCTCTTTGTCATGTTGTATACAGCACAGCTATTGGAAAAGTAATTGCTTGAGGGGATATTATGGCTTTTGTCCAGTGACTATTTTTCCTGAAGCCTTTGCTACTGAGAGTATTTAGTGCATACTTATCTTTGGCCATTATGTCGGTGATTTCAGTACATCTTTGTGAGATGGATCAATATGCGGACGTGCCACACGGGCTCGCATTTGTGGAGTTCTGCTGATGTTGGGTGATTCCTGTTAGCAGCCATTGCATTGGTTTCTTGGACTTGTGTTTGTAGTGTGCTTTCAGGTGGTAGATAGCTCCAAACAATGAACGGTATTCCGAAGGACAAGCTCTTCACCTTCAGCCGTATCTGTATCTGTCTTTTAATTTAGCATTAGTAGGACAGACTACAGCAACAAACATGGTGCATAGTGCAGGTAACAGCTGTGATCGGCACATATAGTGCAGGCACATTGTCAGGCAGCGGCTTAGGAACCAACTTGATGTGATGAAGCACGCATTGTCACTATTGATCTATTGCGTTCATTTAATCATGGGAAGAATTGTGCAGATCTGTTTTCAGATATATAAAATGATATCTGCTTATTTCCTGACACAGTGGGACATAATGGTTTCTAAGTGACTGATGCTGTGATACATATTAAAAAATGATGATAGCTTTTAATAAACAGCTGTAGGTCAGGAGGTGGAACGTGGTTGTATACTAGCTAAAAGGTTGGTGGTTCAATCCCTGTTTTCTTGGGCAAGATATTGAAGCTAAAGATGCTCCCAGTATGAGTGTGAGTGCGTGTATGAAGGTTAGGAAGCACTTCGATAAAGAAACAGTCCTTGAATTAATATGTGTGTGTGTGTGTGTGTGTGGTAGAAAACCCTTTGAGTGCTCAGTCAGTTTCCATTTAATAACACGCTCAGATTTAATAGCTGTTACGCTATTCCATTTATGCTAAGCTCACATCAGCTCTTGCATCTAAAGTTCCTATTGAGCAAAGCCAGATCTTTGTTTTCAGTTCAGCAGTTATAAGGCTCCAGCTCACATTTGACTTTATCAGTTCAAGTTACCATCAGTTAAATATGGGTTTGCTTACATTATTTCAGACAGTACAAAGTTATACATTTGTTTCTGTATACACACAGAAAAACAAGTAGCAGTTTATTTTTTTTACTGCATCTTTTCATCTGCTCTGATTAAGGCAGCCAATAGTGTTTTATTACATCAAAAGCTGGAGGCCGGGCTACGAAAACATACTGTTACAAAATTGAGAAAAACTCGGACAACATCGAAGCAACCAAGCAAACAAGGAACTTGACATAACACAAAATACACTTGAGAGAATATTTACAAGGACAACTTCAAAGTTTCATAAAAATACAAATCAGTAACCTTCGGTATGTTATTAAGGTTAATTCACAACCAAAAAGAGGAGAAATGTGTCCTGGCCTGGGTACCCTGTAATGCAGCTATCCAAAGGAAAGAACAGCTGTTCCTGAGTGACAGGAGATTACAGCGGTAAATACAGAGTTTACCCAGCATGGCTTAGTATTTAAAAAAATACATTAAAATAACAACCAGGCCAGGAAACTATACTAAAAATCGATAAATACTGGACATTTTATCACAAAAAGGAAACAAAAGACACAACATACGATGTTTATTAGTGCATCATTCTCCCAGATTTCAGGAATAATAATATTGGAGCCTAACATCGGAGTCTCTCAGACTCGCAGTTTCACTGGCAGTGTGAGTGGAAGGCAAGAAATTAGAGTTCATGGCAGAATAAGGAATAAAATAAGCTTTGGCAAGAAGAATGTTTCCAAAGCTGGAGTGCCACACTATCACTTAGCACGTAAGAATTAAAGTAATTAACATGGTTTGAAGCAATTAAGTTGTATCCTATTATTTTTATGTTCTCAGGATTTGTAAATATACCATTAGTTTGCTGCATACTGCCTCCATGATCATTCCCATTCAAAAACAGAAGCAGGTTTCATCCACAAACCTTAAGCTTTTGACAGATGCCTTAAGGATGGAGAATGTCCAAACATCAAAACTAGATTTGACATCCTTGTTGCTGACCAACACAATCACATATCTGGGTGCCCAATGTTTTTAGGGAGTGGAATGAATAGAAACACAACACTCACAGTGCTGAAATATGTTAAAATCAATGACTTT